>NC_133417.1:73682500-74288750 GCF_049350105.2 Macaca mulatta | reverse complement strand
CAGGCCCCCGTGTGTTTTCTTCCCCTCCCTGGGTCCATGTGTTCTCATTGTTCAGCTCCCACTGTAAGTGAGATATGTCTGTTTCTTTTGACTGAACTTTCATCTACAGAATTATAGTCCTTTGCCCACTGTATTGTCCAGTACTAGAAAAAGAAAATTAGCAGAAGTGGTTTCTAAATGGATTTTATAATTTTGTTCTTGAGCTCTAGGTCTGAAATCCAACTTAAATACTTTGTTGTCAAAATATTTAAAATTTGATTGTTCTCTTTCAGGGATTCTTAACCTTGCACTATTGAAATTTGAGGGCAGATAATTGTTTGTTGTGGGGTCTGTTCTGTGCATTGCAGGATGTTTTAGCAGCATCCCTGGCCTCTACCCACTAGTTGACAGCAGGAGTTCTCAGTTGTGATAATTAAAAATGTCTCCAAATATTGCCAAAAGTCCTCTACGGACATTAGAGAAATACTGCCCTATTTCAACTCACATTGCAAAGTTAACTGTAGGTCCTGAAGGCAAGTATGACTAAGGAGAAATTCAGACTGAAATACTCTGAGGATGTTTTTCCATGGTACTCAAGATAGCAAGATCACTTCAGCACACATTGTATCCTGTAAAGTCTATTCGATATCTAGATTCTGATTTGGTTGAAATGCCAGACGCCAAATATAGACTTTGTGCTGTCTTATTTCATTTATTCATTCACCAAACATTTACTGAGGGCCTTCCATGTATTGGGTCCTGTGCCAGGTTCTGGAGATTTGGTGATGAACAAGATAGACCTGACGCCTTTGATAGGGAGCTTGGCTGAATTCTGGTGCATGTTCCCAAACCTGTGAACACCAAAGACTGGATTTACATGTAATGGTGACCTCGAAGTAATTGTCCTCATTGATTTCACTTGAAGGATCCTATGTACATTCTGACTAAATATAGGTGTTTTCTTCCTGCATATACTACTCCTTATCATATGCCTTTCTATACCTTCAGCACTTTCACAATCTCTGAGATAAGAGAGGAACAGTGAGACTGATGGAATCATCTTGGTCTTCTGGCCTTCAAGACCCATCTAGCCAGATGTTTTCACTGATCTTTACTGGCATAAACTGCTCTTGAGAGAGAAGAATTTAAATGTGGTAAGGTTAACAATTTTGACTTTCTTAACTGTATTCCTAGTCTGCTTTGCTGTTACTCTGAAGTCTCCCTGCACAGCGTCTTGACTCTGGTGCTAGCGATCAGGGACTGATGGAAGCATTTGTGATGGCCTTAGCCCCAGGTAACTGAATCCCAGGTCTTCCTGCAATGGTGTCTTTATATCTTGGATTTTTTTTGGGGGGGCGGGGGGAAGCCTCAATTTTATTTAACTATTTTTCAATCAATGAGACTTGTTAGAGTCTCTGTTGTTTCTTTAAACCTTTGCCAAGACTTGTCATACAACTTTATTTGAAAACTAAGAGGGTTCTCTTGTGATATTATACTTCTTGTCTTCATTTTTGTTTGTGGAAAATATGTCTGTTGCACTGGCTGTCCCTTTAGATCTTGCTGTGGCTTTCCTGGCCCTGGCTACACACCAGAGATATGCTGTTAATTTATGGCTCAGAACCTGGTCCTCAGGCTGGCGAGTCCAAAGTTATTATTGCTATTTTTTAAAAGGCTTCAAGAAAAAAAGCATTATAAATACTGGAGCTGACTAGTAGGTGAGATGCCTTATGATGTCTTTTTAGCAATTGTTGATCATTTCAGTCCAGCTCTGTTTTACAAGGGGCAGAGGTCCATTCAAGCTTATTCAAGCAAAAGGGGGAATTTTTGTAAGGATATGCTAGGTTAGGATCTAGATCTACAGAGCTGTAAGGAACTGAGGCAACTCCATGACCTCTACCTCTCTGACCTATGTATCTTTTCTTTTTTTTTTATTATTATACTTTAAGTTCTAGGATACATGTGCACAACGTGCAGGTTTGTTACATATGTATACATGTGCCATGTTGGTGTGCTGCACCCATTAACTCATCATTTACATTAGGTATATCTCCTCATGCTATCCTTCCCCCCTCCCCTCACCCCATGACAGGCCCCAGTGTGTGATGTTCCTCTTCCTGTGTCCAAGTGTTCTCATTGTTCAATTCCCACCTATGAATGAGAACATGCAGTGTTTGGTTTTCTGTCTTTGTGATAGTTTCCTGAGAATGATGGTTTCCAGCTTCATCCATGTCCCTACAAAGGACATGAACTCATCCTTTTTTATGACTGCATAGAATTCCATGGTGTATATGTGCCACATTTTCTTAATCCAGTCTATCATTGATGGTGATTTGGGTTGGTTCCAAGTCTTTGCTGTTGTGAATAGTGCCACAATAAACATACGTGTGCATATGTCTTTATAGCAGCATGATTTATAATCCTTTGGGTATATACCCAGTAATGGGATGGTTGACCCAAATGGTATTTCTAGTTCTAGATCCTTGAGGAATCGCGACACTGTCTTCCACAATGGTTGAACTAGTTTACAGTCCTACCAACAGTGTAAAACTGTTCCTATTTCTCCACATCCTCTCCAACGTCTGTTGTTTCCTGACTTTTTAATGATTGCCATTCTAACTGGCATGAGATAGTATCTCATTGTGGTTTTGATTTGCATTTCTCTGATGGCCAGGGATGATGAGCAGTTTTTCATGTGTCTGTTGGCTGCATAAATGTCTTCTTTTGAAAAGTGTCTATTCATATCCTTTGCCCACTTTTTGATGAGGTTATTCGATTTTTTCTTGTAAATTTGTTTAAGTTCTTTGTAGATTCTGGATATTAACCCTTTGTCAGATGGATAGACTGCAAAAATTTTCTCTGATTCTGTAGATTGCCTGTTCACTCTGATGGTAGTTTCTTTTGCTGTGCAGAAGCTCTTTAGTTTAATTAGATCCCATTTGTCAATTCTGGCTTTTGTTGCCATTGCTTTTGGTGTTTTAGACATGAAGTCCTTGTCCATGCCTATGTCCTGAATGGTATTGCCTAGGTTTTCTTCTAGAGTTTTTATGGTTTTAGGTCTAACATTTAAGTGTTTTTTCTTTTTTCTTTTTTTTGTTTTGTTTTGTTTTTTGAGATGGAGTCTCACTCTGTTGCCCAGGCTGGAGTGCAGTGGCATGATCTCAGCTCACTGCAAGCTCCGCCTCCCGGGTTTACGCCATTCTCCTGCCTCAGCCTCCGGAGTAGCTGGGACTACAGGTGCCCGCCACCTCACCCTGCTAGTTTTTCGTACTTTTTAGTAGAGACGGGTTTCACCGTGTCAGCCAGGATGGTCTCGATCTCCTGACCTCGTGATCCGCCTGTCTCAGCCCCCCAAAGTGCTGGGATTACAGGCTTGAGCCACCGCACCCAGCCCATTTAAGTCTTTAATCCATCTTGAATTAATTTTTGTATAAGGTGTAAGGAAGAGATCCAGTTTCAGCTTTCTACATATGGCTAGCCAGTTTTCCCAGCACCATTTATTAAATAGGGTATCCTTTCCCCATTTCTTGTTTTTGTCAGGTTTGTCAAAGATCAGATGGTTGTAGATGTGTGGTATTATTTCTGAGAGTTCTATTCTGTTCCATTGGTCTGTATCTCTGTTTTGGTACCAGTACCATGCTGTTTTGGTTACTGTAGCCTTGTAGTATAGTTTGAAGTCAGGTAGCATGATGCCTCCAGCTTTGTTCTTTTGGCTTAGGATTGTCTTTGCAATGCGGGAGTTTGCTGAAGTTGCTTATCAGCTTAAGGAGATTTTGGGCTGAGACGATGGGGTTTTCTAAATATACAATCATGTCATCTGCAAACAGGGACAATTTGACTTCCTCTTTTCTTAATTGAATACCCTTGATTTCTTTCTCCTGTCTGATTGCCCTGGCCAGAACTTCCAACACTATGTTGGATAGGAGTGGTGAGAGAGGGCATCCCTGTCTTGTGCCGGTTTTCAAAGGGAATGCTTCCAGTTTTTGCCCATTCAGTATTATATTGGCTGTGGGTTTGTCATAAATAGCTCTTATTATTTTGAGATACATCCTGTCAATACCTAATTAATTGAGAGTTTTTAGCATGAAGGGGTGTTGAATTTTGTCAAAGGCCTTTTCTGCATCTATTGAGATAATCATGTGGTTTGTGTCTTTGGTTCTGTTTATATGCTTGATTACGTTTATTGATTTGCATATATTGAACCAGCCTTGCATCCCAGGGATGAAGCCCACTTGATCATGGTGGATAAGCTTGTTGATGTGCTGCTGGATTCGGTTTTCCAGTATTTTATTGAGGATTTTTGCATCGATGTTCATCAGGGGTATTGGTCTAAAATTCTCTTTTTTTGTTGTGTCTCTGCCAGGCTTTGGTACCAGGATGATACTGGCTTCATAAAATGAGTTAGGGAGGATTCCCTCTTTTTCTACAGATTGGAATAGTTTCAGAAGGAATGGTACCAGCTCCTCCTTGTACCTCTGGTAGAATTCAGCTGTGAATCTGTCTGGTCCTGGACTTTTTTTGGTTGGTAGGCTATTAATTATTGCCTCAATTTCAGAGCCTGTTATTGGTCTATACAGGATTCAACTTCTTCCTGGATTAGTCTTGGGAGGGTGACCTACATATCTTAATCACACCTTCAAGGCTGCAAAAGCACATAGTACATGTTTGAGGAACCAAGTGGAGGCCAGTGTGGCAAAACTGTCAAGTAAAGTTTGAGAGATTGTCAAAGGCCCCATCATGCAAGGGTTTGTAGGCTATGCTAAAAATTTTGCATTTAATTGTGGAATAATGGAACAATGATTGAAAGGTTGTAATCAGGCAAGTGTATGGTTGGCATAATGACTAAAAAAGATTATTATGGCTGCAGAGGGGAAGAGTTTTGAGAAGGCCATGGGAATACAACAAATATGACAAGTGCTGGGCTGAGGGAAGTAAATAGAGTTCTGAGGGCATGCATATATGATTTTCCCAATAACATCCTCTAGAGATACTTTTTTCCCAGTCCAAGATCCACCCTAGGGTCATGCGCTGCATATCTCTAAACTGCATATCTCAGCCTTTCTTTGTCTTTTATGACCTTGCCATTTTTGAAGTATACAAAATATACTGAAAATACTATACTTTAGTACTTAAATGTCCCTCAGTTTGGACATTCTAAAAAATGAGAAAACATTGATTTGACTGATGTTTTCTCCTGCTTAGATTTGGGGCATGCACAGTAATACCACAGAAGTGCTGTTGTATCCTTCAGAGTGTGTCATACCAGGAGGAATGTGATGTCAGTTTGTCTTATATTAGTTTTGATTGTTGCGTTGACTTTGATTCCTTGGTTCAATGTAGAGTCTATTGTATTTACCACATTTCTAACTTCTGTAAATGTAATGCCTTAATATATATAGGCGAGAGAGAGAGAGAGAGAGAGAGAGAGAGAGAGAGACAGGTTCTCACTGGAGTGCAGTGGCGTGATCATAGCTCACTGCAGCCTCAAACTCCTAGGCTCAAGCCTCAAGTGATTCTCCTGCCTCAGCCTCCCAATGTGCTGGGGTTACAGGCATAAGCCACTGTGCTGGGCCTAAGCTTCATGCTTTAACATCTGTCCTGCATGCATATGCCATATACACTTTGTTCTAGATAATCTGTTAATATGCCTGACTGATCAGTCATCTTGCCTTGACCTCCTGCTTGTTTTATAAATACAAATTAGTCAATCCTAAACCTGCTTACTCTGCCTTGTCTGTTCCTTTAGGTAGAAACCATAGTAAAGGAGCTTGCCCACACTTTCCCCCTTGCCCTCTGCCTCCCTGTGTGGTACCTTGTGGCAAGATGTGTACTCCCTCTCTTGGGATCTGTGAATATAAGAAACTATATTTTCAATGGCAGTTGTTTTTTGATCTGTTAACCTTATCATATTTAAATAATAATGAAACATAGTAAAATATCTACCATATTTTTCTGCTTAAAGTCGCTTTTTCCCTTTTTAATGAATAAGTAATTTGTGGGGAGATACCTTAAACTTTTCTGGCTGAGATGCATATGAGAAATGTATTTTACATGGTGACATAGTGTGTGTGTGTGTGTGTGTGTGTGTGTGTATTGGTTTGGGCTCCATCCTGCTGAGTTTGAGGTCTTAGGACATTGGATTGGAGCTGTTCAGGGGGCAGTTGGCTCTATGGCACTCAGGAGGAAACACACACACACACACACACACACACACACACAGAAACAGTAGTGTTATAAAGTTATACATAACTTTTCCACATGAAAGTTATTTTAGTTTCTATGTTGTTATATTTCATTTGAATATAATTCTTGCCTTGACCTGCTAAATTGATTTCATTACTCTCTAAAGGGTAATTACCTCTGTTTGCAAGCACTAGTTTGATAGAACTACCAAGATGAATTGTCTGGTTGCCGAATGGAAAATAGATGGGAGGGGGCATAACTGATAGCAAGGAGCTCATTCTAAGGCTCTCACTGTAATTCAGATTGATGAGTGGATTGATGAATTTGAGTTAACAGAATTTCATGATTGTTTGGGCATGGGGGTGGAAAAAAGAAGGAGGAGTCAAGAATGGTGTAAATTTCAGCTTGGCTTCTGGGGCAATGGTGGTGCTGAAGCTTCTTGGTTTCACTTTCCCCTCTCTCTTTTGGTTGACTGCTCTGAAAAGTCCTCTATACGTGTATGGAGAGAGAAATGTGAAAACTAAAGAAATTATCTTTTTGCATTATAGAGAAACGATGCTGGCTTAAATTGCAACTGAATTAACCTGAGCTTTCCCAGGTACTGGTCCATAGATTTAGTCCCCCCCAATCTAGCAACAGGCATTCTCAGGTATGGATGCCAGAGATAAACATATGCATGGTGCAGGCAGTTTTCAAACGTCACGGATTGGGGATTGCATTGAGAAAATGGGTTGTTCTAGTGGAAAAGCGTGTGGGTCGACATACACAGTGCTTCGAATGATGGGCTGTGCTCCGCTAGGTGGTCCCCCATCCCTACCCTTTTCTGCTCTCCTACCTCCCGTTCTCCCTCCCTCCTTTCCCCTCTTCTGCGTTATTCTGGGATTAACGGCGGGGTCGGCCCCGTACACAAACGCAGCTGGCTAGTACGGTCAGCCTGAGCCCTGCTGTGCAACCACGTCAGGAATTCCAGTAAGTTGGCAACACTGGAGCACAAAGACAACAACAATTGAGGAACTCTTCAGTACAGAAAGGAATGCTTGGAGCCCTGGCTGCTACAGTGAAAGGGGACACACACACACACACACACACACACACACACACACACACACACACGCTTGCGCCTGCGCGCCCACGGGCGCTCTGTAGGGAGCTCAGCCCCTCCCGCACTCGCGGTCCTCCCTCCCGCCAGCCGGCGGCCGCTCTTTGTAAGTCGGAGGTGCGGGGACGCTCACTGACTATGCAGCGCGGCCTCAGCGGGTGTCGGACCAGCTTGACCCCGGCGCGGTCTCGTACCATCGCCCCGGCCGCCCGGAACCGGCATAAATCACCCGCGAAGACTGGAGTGCAGCGTCGCGCCCCCTCGCCGCCTCCCTCCTCCCGCTCGGGTCGGGTCGCCCCCTCCCTCCCCAGCCCCCAACCATCTTGTCCCCAGTCCTGTCTCCTCCGCGCCGCACAGCGCCCAACACTGTGCAGGGAGGCAAATAGAGATCCAGTGACTTTGGCCAGAGCACAGACCCATGGATTTCCCAATCCAGGAATCTCTCCCACTCTTTCCCACAACGCTCCCCACTCCACCTTTTTTTCTTGAAGCCTAAGTTTTCTCTTTTTGTGTGTATTTATCTCTTTTTGTCTTTCCAAAGTAACACCTATCCTTTCCCTCCCCTAGCCCCCACACCTAAAGCTGCGCCTACCACTGCAGCCCAGGGAAGCTACGCGATCCGGACTGTTGGGGTCAGCAGAACCCCAGAAGACCGGTGCCCCGGGAAAAGGCGCTGGCAGTAATTGTCAGGTTCTCGCCCCCGGGGAAGGGAGGCAGCGGGAACCTGTCCAGCGACCACGTGCGTTCAGGGCTGTCTCCTCCCTGCGTCACGGCTCCCTCTCTGGAGGGAAAGGGCTCCTGACTTCTTGGACCAGGATCCGGCGCCTGGGACTAGCCGCCGCGCTGGTTCAGGGGCTGGAGCTGGAAATGATGGGATGGCCTCAGGTCCCCAAACAGCCCCTCCTCACACAGGGTCCCCAACACCGGGAAATAAGTCGCATCAGCCCTCCTTTCCCCACCTCCCGTGGGCTCTGATGTCACGTACAGGCTGAGGACCGCGCGCTGAGGGCGGGTGTAAGGCCACTTGTGCTTTTGGGGTCTGGGCCGCTTGCCAGCCTGTCCAAAGCTGCCCCAAAGAAGGGAGTCGCGGGGTTCCCTGAACCTCTCGTGTTTCTTCTTATAAAGGGGTACCGGAAGCATGGAGAAGACGTTCGCTCTTTTTCAATTTTGCTTCAAAATGAACAGACTTGTAAGAAGCGCGATCTGGCCATGACACCTGTAGATGTGGTGCTGAATAATTGCTAAATAAGGATCCAACCTCCCCAACAAAGATCCACCTCCCTCTCTAATTTGTAAAAACACAGAGCACCCCATCTCAGCAGCCTGTATCCTATCAGGGGAAACCAGGATATCCGAAGGAGCCTAGAGAGATCAGGCCAGGAATGAAGGTCACAGATCTCCATCCAGCAGGCTCTTTACTCCTTCTCTTCCCTACCTCCGCCTCTTTCCCTTTCTTTCTGTCCTTCATTTCCACTTGTCTGGTTTTTCTTTCCTTTTTCATTTCTTATTTTTTCTTTCTCTTCTCTATTCTTGACTTTCCTCCTTGTCCATTCTTTTCCATTGCTCATTTAGTAAAACTGCGTCCGTGCAGATTTCCCCATGAGTCGCCTCGCCGGCTTCTCTGCCCGGCGAACCCTGCGGAGAGGCGAGGGCAGCGCGTGTGCACGTGTGAGTGTGCCTGTGAGAGTGTGCGCATCGGAGTGTGCTCGTGTATGCACGCTTAAAGGGGACTATGTATGTTGGCGTGGAAGTGTGACTGTGGAATGTGCGCGCGTGTGTGACTGGCGTGTATGAGTGAATCTGTGAATCTGTGTCAGTTGGTGTGACACTTAGGAGTGCATGCGGCTGTATGAGTGCGTGTGTGAGTGTGCACACGCCTGTGGGGTGTCCATGTGTGAGTGCGCGTGTGTTCGAGTGCCCACTCCTCCCCGCGCTGCAAAGTGCAGGGGGCGGGCCGGGCGGCAGGGGGCCTGCCCGCTGGATTCCCGCATGCTTGTTCCGGGGCGGTCGGGTCTAAAGGGCTTTATGCACTGTCTGGAGGGTGGGGACTGGCGCGGGTAGAAAACGGGATGCCTCGGGCGCGGGTGCAGGCTTTTGGTCACTAGGAGCTGGCGGAGGTGCAGACCTAAAGGAGCGTTCGCTAGCAGAGGCGCTGCCGGTGTGGTGTGCTACGCGCACCCACCTCCCGGGGAAGGAACGGCGAGGCCGGGGACCGTCGCGGGGATGGATCGCGGGCCGGCAGCAGTGGCGTGCACGCTGCTCCTGGCTCTCGTCGCCTGCTTAGCGCCGGCCAGTGGCCAAGGTAAGCCCCCGGCCGGAGCTTCTCGTGAAGCGCCCACTTCCCCGGCTGTGGCAGGGTCGGGTCCGCGGGAGGCCGGAGGGGAGCGCGGCCGGGCAGAGGCTAGGGCCTGGCGGCGGCGCGGGAGCTGCTCCCGGTGGGGCGCTCAGGTTGCTTCGCGAACCCGGAGCGGGAGCGCCCCTCCTTCGCTCACCACGAACTGAGCGGCAGCAAACTTGAGAAAGCAGCCCCGCCAGTTTCGGTGACAGCGCACCCCACGGAGACCCTGTCTTTGTTCCCACGGGCGTTTGTCCGACCCTCCTGGAAAGCACTTTACAGGAGAACGAGGTTCTCTGCGGTTTGCAGCTTGCTCTCCCAAGCGGAGTTCTCTCCTGGGCGGCGCGGTCCCGGGCTCTGCTCCGAGCGCAGCATTCCACCTGCAGCGCCCCTCCCGGGATCCCTTCGCGCGCCCAGGGCCGCGGGCCAGAGCACCCCTCCCACCACTGGTGAAACTTGGTCCCGCGGTGACCCCCAGAGACCGCTCTCACCGTACAGATCATTTACGAGCCAAGATAAGGCCGGGAGGTGGGATTGGCTGAGAGCGGCTGAGGGACTGGAGTCTTTTCTTGAAGTTTTCCTTTCCAGCTGGGAGCTGGGGGCTTTTGTGTTGATGAATGGGGCCCGTCTGCATGGCCAGAGTTTTGGGGATCGAATGCAGATAGTTTTTGGTATGAAGCGCTTTAAACTTCTCTCAAGTTGTCCGAGAGTTTATGTTTTAACAGAAACAGAGAAGAGAGAAAGAGAGGGAGAAAGAAACGGAGAGAATAAAAGTAGTAAGAAGGGAAGAGGAAAAGCAAATATAGAGGAATAAGGAAAGAAGGAGGGGAGAGAGAACGACTGGGGCGGGGGAAGAGAGAGAGAGAGGAAAGAGAGAGAGAGAGAGAGAGAGAGAGAGAGAGAGAGAGAGAGACCGAGACCCGACCGAGGATGAATGGGAAGGGCGAGGAGGAGGCTGGAACCGGCGAGCTCTCCCCCTGGCTTTGCGTTGCTAGGTAGCAGCCAGGAGCTGCGTGTGACCGACCACCAGACAGACAGAGGGGACGCTGCTGCCACCGCGGGGACTAATCTGTCTGTGGGGATGGGAGAGTCCCCCCTTTCCCCTCCTGCTCCTTCCCTCCCGTCGGACAACTTAATTGCCCTACAATGAAAATGAAACCCCTATTGTTGTAGGATTAGCCAAAGCAATAAATTGATTTTCCTGGATCACATATTGGGGTTGACGGGTGGGGAATGTGGAAGCCCCCATTTACGGAGGAGTGAGGGGAGGGCTTGTGGATGGGCCGTGGCATGTATTCAAATGGTTAATCTGCTTTCTTTCCTCAATTCTTAGCGTAAGCTCCTTAGAGGGAATCAAGTAAGTAATTATACAGCAACTCCTAGCAGCACCCATTTCAGACTTCCTGGGAAGAAGTTTGGAAACGCTAACAAACCCCACGGGTCTTGCAAAAGTCTTCGGAAAGGCAGGAGAGGCAGGGAGAGATCATTAATAATCTTCCTTTGAACACCCTTTCTCAGTGTTGGTAACACAGAAAGAGGGTTTTATTACTATTGTGCAGAGTTTGCACAATGCTTAGGGTTATATCTCATGTCCTAAATATAGTTATAGGATTTACTATATGGTCCTGTCAGTGCCTGGCAAAAGGAAATCTTACCTTGATTCATCTATGCCCTTGTACAACCAAAAAAGATATTCTTTTTCCTGGGTTGATGGTTTAGTCACTAAATAACCAACACCTACTCTTCTTGATAGTTTTTTGCACCCGTCCATCTTCCATTCTATGATAATAATATATAATAATAATGTGTATAGTAATAGTAATCCATCATACACATATATGTTGCAGGCTTTGTTCTAAGCACTTTATACTTATTGACTCAGTTAATCTTCATAATATCCCTTGGAAGTAAGTACTCTTATTATCACTGTTTTACAGATGAGAAAGTGGAGGCACAGAGCAATTCAGTAATTTGTCTCAGTTCATACTGCTAGAAAATGGCGAACTAAAGGGATTCTGAATTCAGAGTCTGTAATTGCTACAGTACACAGTATATGTTCTCTCTCTCTCTGTCTCTCTCTCTTTTTTTTTTTTTTTTTTTTCTGAGAGACCGAGTCTCGCTTTGTCACCCAGGCTGGAGTGCAGTGTGCAATCTCGGCTCACTGCAACCTCTGCCTCCCGGGTTCAAGCGATCCTCACACCTCAGCCTCCCAAGTAGCTGGGACTACAAGCCCTGGGGAGTATGCCCGGCTAATATTTTGTATTTTTAGTAGAGACAGGGTTTTGCTATGTTGGCCAGGCTGGTCTTGAACTCCTGACCTCAAGTGATCTGCCCGCCTCGGCCTCCCAGAGTGCTAGGATTACGGACGTGAGTCACCGCGCCTGGCCCAATTTCTTTTTTCTTTTGTACAAAAAATGTCATGCTCCCTAAGTTACTGTCCATGTGTGAGGTTCCTAAAGAAACTGAGGGGCAATATGCAACTCCTTACCACCTGCTGCTTCATAACTGTGGATCTTTTTCCAGAATCTCTCCTCAGGTTTCTAAGAACTGAACCCAAGTTTTCTCATTCCCAGTCCTCCTACTTGATCATTTTAAGATGCATTTCCTCTGAATGTCCTCAGCCTGATATGTTGAGATTTCTAGAATCCTGTTGTAATGATCCTGACTTAATATATGAAGTAAAATCCAATGAGATTGTAAGAGCTTTTATTTAAGCACTACATTTTAGGTAGGCTACCACGGCAAACTTCACATCACTAAAAATTGGAGGAAACAAAAAGTTCTGAGTAGTCTATGTTTAGTCTTTGAAAAAAATCATACCACATCTGCATTTTCCTTATCTTTTGTGTAATGCTTTTCAAGAAAAACATTTTGGAGAGCCTGAACTCTGAGTCAAGCTGTTTGAGTTCCAACAATGGCTTTACCACTTTCTAGCTGTGTCACCTTGGGAAAGTCAACCAACTTTGCATAGCTCAGATGGCTTATCTGCAAAATTGACAAGATAATAAGAGAATTCACCCAATGACATCTTGTGAGCATAAAGAGATAAAATATGCCAAGTGCTTAGCATGGTGTAAAGTGTATAGACAGTGAAAATAAACTAGAAAATAATCTAAAAATATAATATTTTTATTATGTTTATCAACACTTAAAGTAACATATTGTTTTGCTTCCTATTCATATTTCCAATTTTCAAGTATACATAGGAAAGTCTTCTTTACGTATTTTTTCACTAACAGTTCTCTGAAGACTTCTCAGACCCTAGCATGTGATTGGAAGTTTTTTTCTTTTTCTTTTTCTTTTCTTTTTTTTTTTTTTGAGAAAATAGTATTGGCCTTAAACAAAGTTGTATTCTATTTATTAAGTTAAAAAACTTATTTTTCAAAAATAGAAATGGGGTCTCACTCTGTTGCCCAGGCTGGTCTCGAACTCTTGGCCTCAAATGATCCTCCTACCTCTGCTTCCCAAAGTGCTGAGGTTACATGCAGGAACCACCTTACCTGGCCCAACATTATATTCTTTAATCCAATAAAAATGCGGTAATGTTTTTAAGAGCTTGTATCAGCTTTTATGACAATTGCATCTTCACATGAAGTTTATATGTTTAAAAGGATTGTGGGGGCAATAGCAAACATGTATTGTTTTTATTCCATCATAACTCTGGAACCTCACTGCTGCTTTCATTTCACAGTTATTGGCTTCTCTTTCTCTATTTGAAAAAGTTTCTCTTTACCAGTCTTCATAAGACTTCTGCCTGAACTCCCTTCAGTCATGCACCTGTCTCATTTTAATAGAAACTCAGACTTTTTACAGCTGGAGGCAACCTTAGATATCAACTGGTCTGCTTGCATTTTTTTTTTCTTACAGATAATCAATTAGCCCAGGAGGGAAAAGAAAGGGGCTGAGAGGATGAAAGGGAAGGCGGTTAATGGGTTTCTTGCCAAAGGACATGTAGCCTGTGATAGAGCTAAGATATAAATTTGCAGTGGACCATTTTTTAGATTCATGCCTTCTAAATGTCCCCATTTAGATTCATGCCTTCTGAATGTCCCCAGCCTGTTTGGTTGGTTGAGATTTCTAGATTCCTTTTGGAATCCTGACTTACCAGATAAGGCACGGTCTGATGAGCAGATGAATCTTAAACAACTGGATGGGTTACCTGTCCCAGGTCAAAGAGGAATCCTGTGATAGGTTATTACAACCATGTATCATGTGCTTTCAGCCTGGTCCAGAACTGATGCCATGTCAGTGCCCCTACTCCCAAAGACCATACCTCCAGATCCATTTTTCAAATTCTTGAGCCATCAAAGCACATTCCTGAAGATCTTTGGGTTTTGTAGTGCAGGCTGCTGTAAGACTAGGTTTTCTGTCTTACTAAAGGTAATTATTAGGTCATAATCATTGCTCATGTTCTCTAGTCAGGCACTGTAAGAACACTGACAGGTTTTTAAACGTTTTAAATTAAAATTTAAAATTTCCATGTAAAAATAATGATACCAAGATCCTAGATGTACTTCCTGTGTAATCAGAAGCGAGTGCATTGTCATACTGGCTTTGGAGTTTCTGTTAAGTCCTAGTAGCTAGAACAAGGTAAGTAGAAAGTTCATGCCTGTAATCCCAGCACTTTGGGAGGCTGAGGCGGGAGGATCATGAGGTCAGGAGATGGAGATCAGCCTGGCCAACATGGTGAAACCCCGTTTCTATTTAAAATACAAAAATTAGCTGGGTGTAGTGACGCGTGTCTGTAATCCCAGCTACTCGGGAGGCTGAGGCAGGAGGATTGCTTGAACCCGGGAGGCAGAGGTTGCAGTGAGCTGAGATTGTGCCACTGCACTCAAGCCTGGGCGACAGAGCAAAAATCCGTCTCAAAGTAAATAAATAAACAAAATAAAATAAAAATAAATTAAAAAAAGGAAAAAAAAAGAAAGTAGAGGTGCTTACGAAAGAGTGTTGAATGGATTGGAAAGGGTTCTCAAGGTTGATTGCATGAATCTAGAGCAACTAAAAAAGTTAATTGTGAAGCCCTATTCTAGCATGGAAAAAATAAGCTCAATGGAACCTTTGGTATAAATCAAATGGTTCTATCATATCCTATTAACTTTATAGTCTTGAGTAATTAAAAAAATTTTACCACTATTGTGTATTCTGTGAATGTTTATTTTATTTTTTCCATGAATATTTATTAAATATCAACAGTGTGCTGATGAGTCAATAGTATCAATACTACAGAAAGATTAAGGAAGATGAGAACTGAAAAGAGGTGTCTAGATATCTCACAATTAAAATGGACTGCAGTTTTGCATTTAAGATTCTGAAATAGTCATTGACTCATTCCTAATAACCCTGCCCAGGATCTCACCAGCATTAGAAAGATTGGAGATGTTTCAGCAACAGAGTTTTGGGATGCTTTTTGATAATGATCAGATAGTAGTTGTTTTGAAATGTCAAGAGCATTTCTGTGGTTCTTCATATGTTCCTAATGCAAATGTTTCCTAAGTAATTTCTTGACAGTTACAGCGTTTTGAGATGAAGTGGGAAGGGCTTGTGATTTTGAAGTTAGAGGATCTTGGTTTGATGCCTAGCTTTGCCCTTTATTATCTGGGAAATCCAGTACCACACACTCTGGGTGCTCTGGGGCAGTTTTCTTATCTGTAAAATGGGTATATATCTACCTCATGGGGTGGTTATGCAGAGGCAATGAATGTGAAACATTTAATAAATTGTGAAATCTGATGTATATTTCCATTCATCATTATTACCCTTTACAAGAATTTTACTTTTGCCAAACTTGAGGGGAGGAAGGTATTGCAGTATTTTGGTCTCTTCTTTACAAGTGGGTCTGTGAATGATGCATCTGTGCATGTTGTTACATCCTTATAGTGGCTACCACAACTTCACATATTATTCAAGTACTGTTATGTTTGTGAATGTCGCAAAACCAAGTTAAACTGCCTGAAGCCAAAAAGGATTTATTGAAATACATAGTTGAGGGTGGGTGTGGTGGCTCATGCCTATAAATCTCAGCACTTTGGGAGTCTGAGGTGAGTGGATTGCTTGAGCCCAGGAGTTTGAGACCAGCCTGGGCAACATAGTGAGACTCCATCTCTACAAAAAATACAAAAAATTAGCCAGGCATGGTGGTGTGTCCTTGTGGTCCCAGCTACTTGGGAGGCTGAGGTGAGATGATCCCTTGAGCCCAGGAGGTTGAGGCTGCAGTGAGCTGTGATTGCGCCACTGCACTCCAGCCTCAGCGATAGAGCGAGACCCTGTCTCAAAGAAAATAAATACATAGTTGAAAAGATACAGATAATTAGGTTGATCCATTTGAGATTGATTTTTTTCCTATGCAGAAATAGTCAAATATTGGCAATTTCATTTGGTTCAACCTAACAAAAAATGGAGGCTCAAACTATGTCATGCCAATGTTGTTTTTCTTTCCATCTCCTGGTTCTGAGATGACTCCATTCTTAAACATGTTCTCCTTTGATGTAAAGTGGCTGTCAGTGGCTCTGGAGCCACCTCCTATCAGATCATGTCCACTGGGAAAGAATAAGAGTTTTTATCTTAACTGTTCCCAGCAAAAGTTTCAGTTGCATCTCAGGGGCTCTGCTTAGGTTATAAGCTCATTGAAGAACCAACCACTGAATCCTGGGTCATGCTGTGTTCCCATGGCTTAAGCCTGGGCTATATTCTCAGTCTTTGAGATCGTGCACTAAGGGGTGGAGTCCAGAGAGAAATGGGGGTAATTATTGGGAGAATGGTGAACAGATGCTGGGATGCAAAAATAAAAAGTGTCCAGTATACCTTATCAAATAAAATTGACTGATGATGTTATTTTCATTTTACATGTGAAGACACACTTGAAAAAGCTACAGAAATTTCTCAAGAGCTGGCAGCCCTGGGGTAACTTACAGAATTGAAAGGAGAAAAGTATTGGAAACATTAAGAAAAAAGACACGGTGATCTGTGCCCATGTGACCATGTTGCAACTTTAAGTTTAGAAGGAGAACAGGAGAAAGAAGGACTTTTAGAAGGTTTATTTGGATCCTAAAGTTTTCTTATTTGGAGGAGAGCTTTGTGATAGACAGGAAAGTTCTGGAAAATGAACTGAGAGATCAGACTACAAGATCCCTTGAGTCCAGTGTAGTATTTCTTTTCTTTTCTTTTTTTTTAATGAATCTTAGGTTCCTGCTCCTTTTCCAATTTACTTCAGTCCAATGTTTATGTTCCTAAGACTTTGTCCCTTTTCCAAGCACTAGTCCTTGGCTATAAGGATGGGGTAGAGAGAAAGAAGCTCAAAGAGTTTAGAGACAGGTTAAGATGCTTCTGTGGAGACAGAATCCATCTTGGTGCATATCTGAGTGTCCTTAGCACTTCACCTATGGACTTCTTTCATAAATGGTAGAACAGGTATCCATCACACCTTATTGGATTAATTCACAAATGCCAGATATATGTACTCTTTGCTGATGATTACTTTGTTGGTCTCTAATTTAAGTCTTATCTCTAATCACATTTGCTGAGAAGATGGAGATATTCTCATTCTAAAAGTAAGATGGCTAACTTTTATATTAGGGCACTTCTGATTTAGGATAGCACTGAAATTCAGTGCAAAGAAATGTAAGTCTTTCCTAGATAATGACAGATTAGACAATTTGAAGTTTCACTTTTGGTCATTAGCCCTCAGGTCATGCCTGACCCCAAGGTTACTGGAAACAGTGAGAAATGAATGAAAGGAGGAAATGTAATTACCATTCTGTGCATTGAATAGTTAAGCCACTGTTACCATGGATACAATGGCGCATTTATTGTCCAGATCTTGAGATCCAAGTTTGTAAGCAATATCCAAGGTCTCCTTTAAATTTATGTCCTATCAGCCAATAACACATGAAGGTTCCTAGTAACTTTGAAAATAAGTCTTTCCTCACTGATCTACTGATTCACATTAAGTAACAGCATATGTACTTTTGAAGGTGTTGAGGAAACCTGAAAAAGACAAAAAGGAAAGTAGCTACACTTCTGTTATGCTGGACGTTCTTGGATTCCTATATAAAAATATTCTGTCTTATAGTGTCAGTGATTTGCCTGTCACTTTGGGCCCAGTTCTTTGGTTTTTATGTCATTAACAAGGAGAAAATTTCCTGAGTAAAGGTTGAAAAAATCAAAATCGTTATCTTTATTTTTTGAGACAAGGTCTCACTTTATCACCCAGGCTGGAGTGCAGTGATGTAAACATGGCTCCCTACAGCCTCAACTTCCCAGGCTGAAGCGATCCTCTTGGCTTAGCCCTCCAAGAAGCTGGGACTACAGACACATACCACCATGCACAGTTAATTTCTATATTTTTTGCAGAAATTGGGTTTCTCCATATTGTTCAGGCTGGCCTCAAACCCCTGAGCTCAAATGATCCTCCTGCCTCAGCCTCCCAAAGTGCTGGGATTATAGGCGCTAGCCACCATGCCCAGCCAAAATCATTTATTTTATCAGGGAATTCTTAAAGTCGAATTTAAGAATGAAAGTATTTTATCAGAAATATGGCAATCCTACACACATTTTAATCTCACTAGAAGGGAGGTGATACATGCTAGCATGGTTTAATTTTGATGTGGGGAAGGGTGTGGAGGATACTTTTTGTTGCAAGAAACAGAAAACCCAACTCAAAATGGCCTACACAATAAAGGGTATTTGTTGGCTTATGTGAGTAAAAAATACTGAGGCAGAGTGGGGTTCAGGGGAGGTGCAGTCAGGGTTCCAGTTCTCTTTCTTTGTGTTTTCCTTGACCCTACTCCCCCCTAAGTTTCACCTTTGTGTGCAGTCTGGCTTTCCATATGATTCTGATATGGCTGCCAGGGCAAATGGGGCTACATGTTTCCTTGATCCTATCTAGGAGAATCCAACTTTGAGAAGGTTTTAGTTATGTTCTCGAAAGTATTATTTCATCACAATAACTTACAGATTGTTATAATTTCTAAGGACCCTAGATAAAGTCAGCTAGCTCCCCAAACTTGGCATATCATCAAAATCACCTGAAGAACTTAAAAAAGAATATAGATTCTTAAAACCCACTCTTACTAAAGCAGGGGTATGAAAATCTGCATTCTTAAAAATTTTATTTTATTTTACTTTCAGTTCTGGGATACATATGCAGAACGTGCAGGTTTGTTACATAGGTATACATGTGCCATGGTGGTTTGCTGTACCTATCAACCTTTCATCTAGGTTTTAAGCCCCACATGCATTAGGTATTTGTCCTAATGCTCTCCCTCCCCTTTACCCCCACCCCCTGACAGGCCCTGGTGTGTGATGTTCCCCTCTCTGTGTGTGATGTCCCCCTCCCTGTGACCATGTGTTCTCATTGTTCAACTCCCACTTATGAGTGAGAACATGCAGTATTTGGTTTTTCTGTTCCTATGTTACTTTGCTGAGAATGATGGCTTCCAGTGTCATTCATGTCCCTGCAGAGGACATGAACTCATTATTTTTTATGGCTGCATATTATTCCATGATGTATATGTGCCACAACCAACCCAAATGCCTATCAATGATAGACTAGATAAAGAAAATGTGGAAAATCTGTATTTTTAAACGTTTCCAGGTGATTATGAGGGCTGGACACATTTTGGGAACATCTAATCTAGGTACCCTCTCATTTTTCAGTTTTGTAAACAGACTTACAGATGAACTGACTTGCCACTGCAAATTTCTTCAGTGGCAGTTAAATATACTCTGTTAATCTCTTTCTTTTGGATGGGAATGTTACAAGGTAGCTACAACAAGGACAGGACTCTTTTAAGTCTGAGGGTGACATGAAGTACCGCCCTCATTCCTGGCCACCTCCATTTTTGGCCAGTGTGGCAGGTCCTGAACCTCTCCCTAAATGTGCCACTGTTTGTGTCTTAATTGTTATGTTTTGCTCTTACCTTGGTCACCTTTGAAGTTCTCCCCAGACCCTCCTAAGAACATTAGATTCATTAGATTCGTTGAGGTAAATAACTGTTGCAGGTCTTCTAATCTTTTCTCACCTATGTCAGGAATTCATCTCAGAGCACCGCTGTCACAGCCCACTGGCTTCTAGAGAAGCTGTCTGTTCCATGTTTGGAACGGGAGTATTGAAAAACGTCATAGCTCATTTCCTTTGTATCCTAGCCTCAACTATTTGTTGACCTCATGGGGACTTACAGTTTGTTGATCCTGCCGCCTCTTCACCGTCCCTCAAATCCCTCACCTATTTACTTCCTCAGCTTATATTTTATGGCCATGATTAATTTTACTTCCCTGCTTACATACACCCTCAGCAGCTTGGCCCCTTTATCTGGCTCTGTTGTGCTTGGCAAGACCCTGATCGTGGTTAAATCCAATTCTCCACATCTGCATCTCTGTAGCCAAATATGGCAGGAGAAAAACACAACTATACTGACTAGCCTCGCTTGACATTCATGAAGCCAATCTCAAGCTTAGGACTTGCTTCCTAGCCTGTCCATTGCTTCTCCTGCTTCTTTATATCTTCTCCTCTATCCTCAAACCTCTGACATCACCTGCTCAGATGTAGAGTGAGCTTTTTAAAACTATGAAAATAGAAGCAACCAGAAGAGAATTCCATAAACTTCTACAACTCAGCCATCATCATTTGAACTTCAGCTTATATCCTCTGTCTTTCCTCCTATTACACTGGAAGAATTTTCCATGCTCTTAGTCCAACCATTTCATTCATGTTCTAGATCCCATTCCCTCTCACCTCTCTGCAATTGTCCCCTCTTTCTTTTATGATATCCTCTCTTCCACATTACCTTCTAGCTATCACTCTATTTTTTCTGTTCCACTTTACAGTAAAATTCTTGTACAGATGTGCCTATATCCACTGTAATTACCTTTCAATTTTTCCTCAAATCCATGCCATTTTGCTTTAGCCCCCATCCATGCTAGATTTTTCTTTTTGGTCAAAGTCACTCATGACCTCCATGTTGTTAAATCCAATGATCTATTTTCAGCTCTGGTCTTATTTAACTGGTTAGCAGCATCAGACACAGTATATCCTGACTTCCTCCTTGAAACAATTAGATTTTCAAGAAATTGCATTCTCTTGGTTTATTTTCTTCCTTGCTTGCCTTCCCCGGGTATCTCATGCTTGTTCCTGTCTATTTCCCTGACCTGTTTTCATCTCTAGCTACACTGCCTCCTTGGTGGCCTCATCCTGTCTCATGGCCCTCTTTGAAGCAGGGAGTGGTTTCCCAACTCAGGGAGGCGGCACGGACTGTGGTGGAAAGAACATCGCATGTCAAGTCAGGACATTCATGGGTCTTGTTCCTGAAGAAAGAAGGAAAAATAGGCACAACCAAAGAGGGCCCCAGGCTGCTGAAAAGGACCCAGGGCCACTTGTCCTCTGGGGATAGTCTCTCTCATCTCAGTCCCCATAGTTTTTTTTTTTTTTTCAATGGAGTCTCACTCTGTCACCCAGGCTGGAGTGCAGAGGCATGATCTTGTCTCACTGCAAACTCTACCTCCCAGGTTCAAGCGATTCTCCTGCCTCAGCCTCCCAAGTAAGCTGGGATTACAGGCACACACCACCATGCCCGGATAATTTTTATATTTTTGTAGAGATGGGGTTTTGCCATGCTGGCCAGGCTGGTCTCCAACTCCTGACCTCAAGTCATCCTCCTCCCTTGGCCTCTCAAAGTGCTGGGATTACAGGCGTGAGCCACTGTGCCTGGCCTCAGTCCCCATACTTTTGAGGACTCCGTATGTACTTCTTTACCAGGGACATGCTGACAGCTTTCAAATTTATGAATCTAATCGAGACCACTACCCTATAGTCTAGACCCATATATCCAACTGCTCATTTGACATGTCCACCTGGCTGGCCAACAGTCATCTCAGACTTAACATGTCCAAAAATGAACTCCTGATCTCCACTAATGCCCAAACCTGCTTTCCATGTAGAATTTCTCATCTCAGCAAATGGCTTCCTCATCCTTGCTCAGGCCTCAAACTGTTGACTTTTCTTTTACTTTTCTACCCCATATAGAATTTCTTAGAAAATCCCATTGTTTTGATCTTCAAAATATATCTAGAATCCAACTACTTTTCACCATCTTCACTTCTGCCACCCTGATTCAACCGACTGCTGTCTCTTGCCTCGATGATTGCAATAGCTTCCATATTGATTTCCTTGCTGTAGCAACTTTTTTAGAACATCAGTCAGATCACAGCACCCCTCTGCTCAGAGGCTTCCATGGTTTCTGTCATACACAAGTTGGATTGCCCAAAAACAGACACTGTTTGCAGCTTGGAGTATATGATATTTAGTAAGATCAATGCCTGTGAAGGGAAAGGGAGGAAGCAGGATGGGCAGAAGAAGAAGTTGAACTCTGGCAGCCCTTGGTCAACCCAGAGGAAGCTCTGGAGCAAGAGTTGCCTATTAGAGTGTCCTGTGTCAGGCTGAAATGGCCTTGCTTAGTCACTGGATGTGGCCTGTCCTGGAAGGACACGACCATGGACAGGTAGCTTTCTATAGCTGAGGCAGACCCCAAAGGAGCTGATTGAGGAAGAAAGTCCTTCCTCGTAGCTGGTCCTTCCTATAAGAGAAAGCTGCATGGCACATCTCTGGGTGTACCAGTGCTTTCCATCTCATGAAGAGTCACAGTCCAAGTCCTTACTATGATCTACAAGACCCTAACCATTTGGCCTTCACATCACCTCCCTGACCTCATTTCCTTCTCCTCTCCCCAGGCACAGTGTACCAGGCAC
The DNA here is from genome assembly GCF_049350105.2 of Macaca mulatta. NCBI lineage: Eukaryota > Metazoa > Chordata > Mammalia > Primates > Cercopithecidae > Macaca > Macaca mulatta. The sequence goes on along the minus strand of NC_133417.1, from coordinate 74,266,413 downwards.
AGTGATATCCTTGTTTTCCCTGACATGATGAGCACTTTTGGGCCTTTGCGCTTGCTCCCCCTTTTCCTGAGTGCTCTTGCCTCAGATGGTGCATGACTTACTTCCTTTCCTCCTACAGGTCTTTGCTCATAGGTCACCCTCTTAGTGTGGCCTTCTCTGATTCTTTCCCGATCTCCTCTTTCCTGATTTACTTTCTCCATTGCACTTACCACCATCTGACATAAGGTATGTAACTTAATTGTTTGTTTATTTCCTTACTTATTATCTTCCTTTCCCTAAGATGTAAATGGCACAAGGGCAGGGATTTTCATCTCTTTTATCCATTGCTTTCCCTAGTGTCCAGAAAAGGGCTAAATAAGTGAATATGCATTGAATAAATGAATGGACAGATGCCACCATGGGTGCTAAGAAGGGGCATCCTCAGCTCATCACCATTCCCTGGTACTACCAGCTCTTAATTCCTCGAGGCCCCTGGAGGCCCAGTCAGGGTCCTGATGGAGAAAAAGGAAAATTGCTGTCTCTATCAAAGCAAGTGGCTTAGCAACGCTGTTTCTCTCCATTTCACTCCCCCCTTTTCCCCACCCCAATGCCTCCCACTCCCGCCCTGCTGGTGATTCCCAATGCATTTGAGAGTAGTTGAATCTGCCTCCTTCTTTGTAACTTCCATCCCAGATACTTGGTTACCCTGTGAGAATTCCCCTGTACATACAGAATGGGTCATTCTGCTATTTTTAGGACAGATTTGATACAGTAGCTTTTACAAAAAGATAAGCCAACATTTTTAGACTTCATGTTAGTGGACTGTCATTCTGTATTTAAACAGAACACAAAAGAAAGCTGTCTGAGACCATGACACAGTGAAAACAGCCTTGATCAAACAAAAGGCCCTCTTTGAAGAGGGGAGTGGTTTCTCCACTCAGGGAGGCAGCATGGATTGTGGTGGAAAGAACATCACATGTCAAGTCAGGACATTCATGAGTCTTGTTCCTGATGAATGAAGGAAAAATGGGCACAGCCCAAGAGGGCCCCTGACTGCTGAAAAGGACCCATGGCCACTTGTCTCCTGGGCATAGTCTCCCTCATCTCAGTCCCCATTCTTTTGAGGACTCCGTACATAACAAATAAGTTGGAGGCAGGAGAATGATGGAGTTCCACACATAGATGAGTAGAGAAGTTGGGAAATAAGCCACAATAAAAATGACTAAATTATTTGAGTGCTTTCTATACCAGGCACTGGCCTAAGTGCTTTGTAGGTATTAGTTTACCTACTGATGTAGTAACAGTAAAACTTTTATGGCTAAAGAACCAAAACAATGACAGGTGAGGTAATTTACCCAAAGTGATTCATTTACTAAGTGGCAGAACCAACATTTGAACCCAGAACTCTTATTTGCATATGTTGCCACCATGGATAATTTGGAGCAAGTAGAAGATATTTCCTCTGTACGTAATCAAACGAAGCCTCTTTTAATTTCTCATATTATGATCAGCTGACCTCATTTTAGAGGCTGGTACCATTGCGACCCAACTTTTGGACATTTTAATGCTAGTCTTGGCAGTTCATTCATTCATTCATTCAACATATGTTGCAGCCTTATCATGCTCTAGGCATGATGTAACTAGGTACTGCAGAGTATAGAGAGAGTCCCTCAACATAAACCACATCCAAAACAGCTTACTGTTGAATAGAGTATATTTCCACTTCCTTCTAGAAGACTAGAAGACTGTACTTTTTAGGTACAGATTGATTTCTGTCTGCTGCTGGGTTTCTCCTATACTACTATTTCATTATCTGGGAACACCTTTTGTTTTCCTCTATAATTATATGTCTTTTAATTCAAAGGACCCTTACCTAATCAGAGAGTTCAATTCTAACCTTCCAGTAGGGACAGCAGTCATCCACAGATTTTCAGAAGTTGTTGTTGTTTACTATTAATGAAAAAATTATTAAGTTCTCTTATTTAAAGTCATTGAAGAAAAAAATGAACGACCAAGTGAGAGCTGAGTTTCTTTACTTCCCAGAGAAGACTGCTGTTGTAGAGATGGAGAAGACATTTCCTGCATGCTGGGTGTGCTTAAAGGCTTCTTGGCCCCAAAGTATCTCTCACTATGGCCAAAGATCTCTGTTCTGTCATTACTAAAGTCAGTTCTTCAGAGTAAGACATTGTTTCCTCCTGAAACCCCTATTACAGTGTGGAAATGTTCACTCCTGTAGGGTAAACTAGTTAGTTGAGATAGTAATGCACAGTAAATGTTTGTCAGAGCAAGGTTCAGAGAGAAGAAGACACAAAGCTGGTATGTTTTAATGGGGAGGAAAGAGGGAAAGAAGGTACCAGAGGTGCGATATAGTCTTGAAAATAAGCCAACTCCCTTTTCTGGGGAAGAAAGGGTTATTATGCTTGTGCTTTTTCTTAGAATGGCTTTATGGGGAATTTCAGCTGTGATCTATTAGGAGGGCCTCAAAGATAGAACTTACACACTTCCAGTGTGGCTGTCCTTCCTCTAGTTAGCAATTGAAATTGAGTTGTTACAACAAAAGGAAAAGTTGTCCTTAAAAGGAACACAGTTGTAAGACTCTATCAACCATTCCTTGGGGATTCAACAGTGCCTGGTAAGTTTGAGAATTGACCCTTGGATTTTAATGTACATGGCAGTTACAATTTGTCTAGGCCATGATGATTACTATAGGGAATCCTGTTTTTTTCTATTTAAATTTTTTTTTTTTAAATTTTTATGTTTTAGAGATGGGGGTCTCACTATGTTGCCCAGGCTGGATTCAAACTCCTAGGCTCAAACAACCCTCATGCCTCAGCCTCCTGAGTAGCTGGGACTAAGGTGTGTGCCACTGTGCCTAGCTCTGTTTTTCTTTTAAGTTACTGTGTAATAAAAAAAGGATTTGCAAATGCATAAAGTTGAATATACACATATCCTAAGTCAATTGTTAAATGATTGGTTTTTATGTACCAAAATTCTGCATTTTTTTTCAAGGTCACTTCTGATATAAGAATTTACTTCTTCCCTAATATTTGGTGCAGTGAGGTGTTGAAAGAATTTGCTAAGTAATCATTGAAAGCTAAGATTCTAGCGAAAAACAAAATGCATGGTTTAAAAATTGAACGTACTAACTGAAAGACAGTGGAAGTTAGATGCTTCTAGCTGTAAATAATTAAACCCAACAGTGCAGACGAGAGAACATGGCACCAAGAGGGACTTGGGCTAAGAAGGATCGTATTGTATTGAACACTTTCGTTTCCCTGTAAGGGAAATCAAAAGGGTCTTTAATAGTTGTTGCTGATTGTGACTATGTGCAACAAAATCCCACTGTAATCCAGATTTAGTTTTCAAGCATTTTGCCGTGATTGAAGGAAGGAGAAAGGGATAGGAAGAAGGATGGGGTTTTATTAAAGCTGTAGTTACTTCTTCCCTTTAGGAGGTCTAAGTGTGACTTGTCACAGTGACCTGGGACTTTGGTTCCTTCCAGGGCCTTCCTGTTCTATGGGCACATTGGTGGATCAAAGACAGTTGACTTTTTTGTTTTGTTTGGTTTTTGAAGAGAAGCAATGGTTCTGCTAACTCAGAACAAGAGCAACAAGAGTCATGTAGGATGTTTTTCTGAGTTTCCCTAACATTGCTCGGTTTTTTTTTTTGACCGCCCCCTCTTTTCCTTTTGAGGTGGGGCCAAGTGGTCAAACCTCCATTTTTCTGTCTGTGAAAAAGAGAGTTGGCCTTTATGAAGTGCTTTATTTTATTTTAAAAATTACCATAGGCTAAAATTGCTGCGTATGTGTACAGTTCTGTAAATTGTAATGCATGTATGTATTTGTGTAGCCACAACCTCCATCAGGATTAGAACAGTTCAGTCACCCCCACTAATTCCCTTGTGCTACTCCTTTGTAGTCACACCCTCCCAATAAAGTGTTTTTTAGGTTCCTTTTTTGAAAACTGACTTTCCCAGATGAATGTCTCCATTGCCTTTTATTTGTTCATTTTTATTTATGCAGTGTTCCTTGCTCATTTTTGAAGCAATTCAAAATGACACACATGGTAAGGTTGTAAGACTGCCTTTCCTTCATTATAACGGAGAAAAAACTCTGGAAAGATGGCAGCTCTTTCAGTATAGCCATATAAGAACAAAATTTCCCCAAACTTGGCTTGTTGCTAGATTGGAATCCGTAAAGAAAACACACTCAAGAAATCTCTCTTGAAGAGGAGGACAGAGGTTTATTTTTTATTTAACGATTTACCCCTTGACACCTGGGAAATGATTAGTTGATGTTTTCAAAGAAGATTAAGTCAGTGTGGTTAATTAACTGTGGTAATCAGGTGACTTAAATCAATTAACTCCTTGTTAACAATTTCCATCAATTTTGTAAATAAATGACTAAATCAGTAAATTGTACTCTTAAGATTAAAGGCTATTTTCTGATTTATTTTTTTGATGACAAATTAGAGAGTGTTTCCTTCTCATCTCATTCCCTCCCTGCCACTCTTACTCTTAATCATAAGCCAGTTTTAGTTTGAGAGGAGCACACCAGGGAAACTTTTAATATATGGTTTTAAGGAAAAGTCAGGCTTTAGACACCTTTGCTCCTTCATCTCAGCACATTTTGAAAGAATGATTTAGGGAGAGCAGTGGTTGGGGAGGGTGTAGAAAGTAATCCTGAAACACACTCTAGGATAGGCTTTTATTATTAAGTCACTTAATGTCTTGTTTTATTTATCTTTTCTAAGTTAAAACTCGATGAGGGGTATAATAAAATGAAACAGGGTTTGGCTCTTAGCTAAAAATAAACTTTAATGGGTATCTTACATGCTCTATTTAGAGGGAATTTCACAAAATACTGGGATATATTGATTGCATTCATTTGTAAAGCTTGATTGCATTAAAAAATACCACAGAAATATACAATTAAAATGTTACTTTTTAGAATCCTTATAATCGAAAATTCTCTTCCCTGCTTACATAACTTACATGTCTTTGTCTCCAATGAAATATGAGCTGGACAAACTAATATAAGAACAGAAAACAAAACACCGCATGTTCTCACTCATAAGTGGGAGTTGAACAATGAGAACACATGGACACAGGGAGGGGATCATCACACACCAGGGCCTGTTGGGGACGGGGGGCTAGGGGAGGGATAGCATTAGGAGAAATACCTAGTATAGATGATGGGTTGATGGGTGCAGCAAACCACCATGGCATGTGTATATGTATGTAACAAACCGGCACGTTCTGCGCATGTACCCCAGAACTTAAAGTATAATAATAATCATAAAAAAGAAAGAAACATGAACTGGAAAATTATAAAACCATATCCTATGCCCCTGAATATGCTATTGCATTCTCTGAGGATTTTCACTGTAGGACGGATGATATAGGGTTATTTATGGTTGCTTCAAGAAGGCATCTTGAATAACTTTTGAGGAGTTAGTCAATATTTGTGTATTTGCAAAAATTCTATGCTGTGCTCACATTTTATAAAGAGAAAATTTCTATGGCTTCTTTTAAGATATTAAGGGTAGACTAAGTTGGGAAATTGAGCTGAAGCCACTGTTGTAAATTTAAATCTCTGGCTGCCAAGCAAAATTTTGGGCTCTTCCTATTATTATAGAAACTTCCTGGCCATACCCCCACTACTCCTTCCCAACTTCCCTAAGGATCTCCAGTCTCAGCAGGATCTACCCTGGACATAGTTAACCTGTGGCCAAACCCTTTCTGGTACTGGGACACAGTCTGGAATCAGAGCTCGAGAGATTTAGCTTGACTGCTTTCCAGATGTGTGCCCCTAAAGCTCTCTGAGCTTCAGTTTCCTGGATTATACAATGGGTATTAGTAATTTCTACCTTACAGGTACCTGGGAATATTTAAAGAACATTGTGAACATGCAAGTTCCTGGCACTTGCTGAGCATTCAATAAACATTTGGCTCCACAGGGAACCTGATATTAAATCATTCATAGTTGACCAGATCTTGGTTAGGTCATGCAGCAGAGCAGCCACCATGCTGTGGTTTTTTGAAATAAAGAAACCACTTGTCAGATTCTCTATCCATAGAAATTGCTGGGGAAAAATACAGCTTTTTAAAGGAGATGAAACTACTAGACAAAAATTGTTAGAAGACAGGCCTTGCCACCTGCCTTTCTTCCCCCAAGAATGTTTGGTTCTTCACCTCCCGGGTCTTGAAGGCGCAGATCCAAATGTCAAGTTGCCAAGAAGTTCAAACTTTGGTGGACCCAGTGTTTCCATTTTAGGTGTCCTGTGCATGCTTCCTGTAATCTTGGTTTTATGCAGAACTTGCTGATGATGTCTCTATAACTCTGAGAACAGGAATGATGGAAGCATGGGTCTGAGTGGAGGTCAGATGTGTCCTCTGGGCAAGGAGAAGGATTTGCCCAGGGAAGACTATACTTGAAGAGGAGCACTGGATTTTGTGAGAGGTTTTAGGCAAAGCATGTAAGAATCACAGTCACTGAAGAGTTTTCTCTCTTGTAAGAGTTTCTTATTATTTCATGAAACAACAAAAAGGGTAGTGAGATGTTCAACAGGTGCGAAAGCTGTCAAGCTAGACTTGATTAATAATTACAGTTAAAATAATTACTGATGTATTTATTTCACACACATTTATTGCAAGCATATTTTGTCAGGAACTGACATGCATAGATGAATAAGACATGCAAATAAACAATTGTGCTACAGGGTGAGAGGTCTATAATAGAAGTTTGGGAGCACAGAAAAGGCAGTGATGTAGTCAGCTAGGCCTGAGAGGACCAAGGGCCAAGGAAGACCACACAGATTGCCATACGAACTGAGCCTTGAAGGAGCTGGGAGAGTGGACTGTGGAGGATTTTGTATGTCAAGCTGAGAATTTTGGTGCCTTTGAAGAAATGTAAGCTGGGAAGTATAATGATCAGACTTTCATTTTGTAAAAAGAATACTTGCTGCAATGAGAGAAAGCAGATGAACTAGTTAAGTTAGAGGATTACTGGGATTATCTGGGTGACAGATGATGAGGGCAGAACTAGACTTGTGCACCTGGAAGTGATGAGAAAAGGAGAGAGTCACCATGGAACAAAGAGAAAGCTTTTATTTGTTGCTGTTTTTGATAATTCCTGTTATTTGTTTTATAAGTTGGTATGTTTTATTTATGGGAATATTAGACATGTCTTTTCAATGTATGTGTATGCTAATTACATCCATAAATATGCAATGGTCTTTTTTTTTTTTTTAATTTTCCTGCCTGAAAAATTTCCAGCTTGCTGTCTATCTGGGCATGGTGTGTGATATTTTCTTTGTTTTAGTTCATTGATTCCTAGTTGGTTCATCTCCCTCAGGGAACGTTTGGAAACATGTAGTAGCACTTTTTGATTGTCACTATGCCTGAGTATCCCTGCCAGCATTTAGAGGGCAGAGGACAGGAATGCTAAACCATTGCAATACACAGGATAGTTCCATACTACAAAGAATTGTCTGGGCTCAAATGCCAGTAGTGCCTCTGTTAAGAGCTCATCTTGGTTGATAGGAAGTGAATAGAGAGGCAGGAAGGGACGCTCTTGGTAATAAGAGCGGTCATACACTGAAACTTATTATGTGCCTGGTATATAGTCACCATAGCTGTAGCATTTCATTCTATGACCGTCCAGGGAGGTAGATACCATTATTATCCCCTTTTTACTAATGAGTGAACTGAGGCAGAGTAGGATATTTGGCTCTGGGCCTCACATATTTGACTCTAATGCTCTGTTTTCCCACATGCTTTATTTTCTTGTAAATTTAAATTAATCAATACTAAGAGGAAAAGGAGAACCACATTTACTTTGTGCTTTATAGTTTGTTAAATATCAGAATATACCTCCTGGAAACATTTCTGCCAGTTTAGCAGAATATTGACAAGTTATCACCTTCAAGCATTTTTTTAAAATATGGAAAATGTTGGATGAAATTTGTTTAAAATTAGGATGGCTTTGCTTTGTAGATTGGAAGAAACTCTTATTTGATGGAATAACAGTTGGTACTCCATAAATGTCTGGGGAATTGAATTGACTCTATGGAGGCACTTAGTGGCTTTAGAGGGTGTCATAGATCTTGCAAATTTATTTTTATTTTTATTTTTTTACCTCACATAAAAGTGAATCTGCCTCAAGTACGATCTTTGTCGTTTGAAGACGTGCAGTGACATTGATGAGGAATGTGGCTTTTTCTTGGACATACCTTGCACTTCCCTGTTTCTGTGCCAGTTCTAGTATGTTTCCTTTGTGAGGCATCTCCTCCTCTCAGATCCATCTATCTGTAGCTTAAATGCACCTTCCTGTACAGGACCTTTCTTGATCTCCACTGAATGTTGTCTGAACCTCTCTTACAGCATGTCTCATCATGCCATGAGATACAATCATTTGTGTATGTATTTTATCTTTTCCTCTAGAAGAGTACCACATTTTGGGAGAGGCATAGAACAGGACCACCGATGCTAAGAGTATGCCTAGCTCCTCTGGGCTCTTGTGTCTGGCACAGTGCCAGGCATAAGCAGGCACTCAAGAAATCTTTGTTTAATAGAAAGTCAAAAGAACAACATGTGTTATAGTAAATTCCATCACGTTGGGGAGGTAATAGGCATGCTCTACTCTGGGCTCCTGTTGCAGAGAGGATTTTGTTTGGCTTGCACAAGACAAACATTTAATTCTCTCTTACATAACCAGCAGTAGAAGGCTGGTCTGGTGCTTCCGTGATACCATTAGAGACTCAGGCTCCACTGTACTCTGTGGGTGACTGCCATTCCTGAAGTCACCTCATTGTCCAAAATGGCTGGTATAGCCACAGCCATCCTTTCTCTATGCCAGGTAGTGGTATTGCAGAAGGACAAAGAAGGATATGCCTTCTCTGTTTAAAGGAGACTTTCCAGAAGTCCCACACAACACTACTGCTTGCATTTAATCTCATCAATTAAGACTTAGTCCTATGATCACATTTGGCTGAAGTTTGGAAAATGTAGCTTTTTAGCTCAGCACATGGTTAACCTGAGTAATGCTGGATTCTATTACTGAGGAGGAAGAGGGAAATGAATGTTAAAGTATGCCACGACTGGTCCTGGCCAAAGCTGGTTGGGTGACACTGGGCATCTTCTCTTCAGCTTTGAGTACCACATTTTGGGAAAGGCATAGAAAATTTGAACCTTATTTGAAAGAGAGAAACAAGAATGATGAGAACACTGGAAACAATGTCATGGGGGAATGATGGAAAAACTGGAGATGTTTCTTTTGGACAAGAGAAGAATAGGGGAACAATGGCTAGCTCTCCAGATATTTAAGGAACTATTATATGAAGAAGGATAAAACTTACTCTAAATGACTCAAAGAGATGGGAAATTGTAGATATATCGTATACACTAAAAGAATGCTGGAATTCAACTTTAAGGTCACTTTTAATCTTTGACCTTATATAGTACAGATGCATACCATATAGATGTATCCGTAAGTTTGTGCTTTTGAGGTTAAAATTGCTTATTCTCTGGTCTCTTCATATTGGAATTCCCTTTACCCGAGGGTTGCTATGGTGACAACACCCTTAGCAGTCTGCATTTTGAAAAGCTTTGGGCTTTTCCTTTTGTGAGATGTGGTCTCTCTGTTTCCCCCATGCTTGGCCTTTTTCAAAATGTCATCAAGTCAGAAACAATTTCCAAATTTATCAGAGTGAAGTGAGGAGAATTTTAAAATCATAGATACTAGTAACGGGTTAGTAATTCTATATTGTATAACTCAGTGATTCAATAAATATTGTCACTATCAACTTCTTTGGATTAAGATAGCTATGTTTAGGCAACTGGTTAATGTTATTTAGTTAAGCATGTGTTTTTAAATTATTACTAAATTTCTTAAACACCCTTGAAATATAATTGTTGAAAATGTCTTAAAAACACAGCTAGTATCAACCAGAGAAATAATTTAGCAAAGAGTTAATTTATTTCACTAAGTAGTGATATATTTTTGAAAGTATGTGGAATGGATGTGTGCCTATAAACTTGACTATCTTTGTGAATTAAGTTTTATTTTTCTAGTTCAATTTTACCTTGAATATGGATATGTTGTTCTTTTGTGAATCTCAGACATCAGAAAGATTTAGTTGAGGAGAGAGTATAGTGTAAAATAGAAGTAATTATAAAATTTAGTAATAATAAAATACTCAAATTTCTGTATTAAATTAGCTTTTGGGGGAATGAGCTACATAATTAGGTTATTTTAATAGATTTTCCAACCAGGTAGCAGATGATGAATATAGAAGAGCTACGTATATATATATAAACTCTTATATAAGCAAATATTTATGAAGCAAAAAGAAGCCTGTAGAATTCAGAGGGAGACAATATTTGGAGTTTAAAGGATCAGAAAACACTAACCTAAAAATAGTATCAGTAATCAGTTTTTATTAAACACTTACTGATATGCCAGACCCATAATCCTCACTCTACCCTCATATTAATGTTATGAGTAAGAGCTCTTATTATCTCCATTTTTAGATGAGGAAATTGAGGCACAGAAATTAAAATGGCTGTCAGAGAGTTAGTAAGAGGTGAAGCAGTGGTTTGAACCCCTAGTATATGACTAGAGGGACTTCACCCTGAACGGTTAGTTGGCTTCTAAGCAGTCTTCGCATGCCCTTCCCCTTCCTCGCCCTACTGTAATATTATAATAGTTTCCCCGTAGTATGCAGCCATCTGGCTATCCAGATTTTATCTCTTAACCTTCTGTGGAAAAGCTGTTGACTTTCAGATATGTTGGGCAGAATGGAAGAAGGAAAATACAGACTGTTATACTTGGAGAAATAATTATTTCATATGTAGCAGTAGTTGAATCAATAGGTGGACGAATTTACTGAAATTTCTTGAGTTAATCCAGTGATGGTAAACAAACACATGGCCAAGTGAGCACTCTATGAAGTGTGCCTTCTGGAATGCATATTGTCTTGTCTTTTCTTTTCCCTTCCTTCCTTCTTTCCTTCCTTCCTTCCTTCTTTCCTTCCTTCCTCCCTCCCTTCCTCCCTCCCTCCCTCCCTTCCTCCCTTCTTTTTCCTTCCTTCCTTCCTTTCTTTTTTCCTTCCTTCCTTCTTTCCTTTTCTTTCTTTCCTTTCTTTCCTTCCTTCCTTCCTTCCTTCCTTCCTTCCTTCCTTCCTTCCTTCCTTCCTTCCTTCTTTCTTTCTTTCTTTCTTTCTTTCTTTCTTTCTTTCTTTCTTTCTTTCTTTCTTTCTTCCTTCCTTCCTTCCTTCCTTCTTTCCTTTTCTTTCTTTCCTTCTTTCTTTCTTTCTTTTTTTCCTTCCTTCCTTCCTTCCTTCCTTCCTTCCTTCCTTCCTTCCTTCCTTCCTTCCTTCCTCCTTCCTTCCTTCCTTCCTTCCTTCCTTCTTTCTCTTTCTTTCTTTCTTTTCTTTCTTTCTTTCTTTCTTTCTTTCTTTCTTTCTTTCTTTCTTTCTTTCTTTCTTTCTCTCTCTCTCTCTCTCTCTCTCTCTTTCTTTCTTTCTTTCTTTCTTTCTTTCTTTCCTCTCCTCCCCTACTCCCTCCCTCCCTCCTTCCCTATTTCTTTTTCTCTTTCTTTTGCTCTGGGTTTGCTCTGTCACTCAGGCTAGAGCACAGTGCAGTGGCATGATCATAGCTCACTGCAGCTTCAAACTCCTGGGCTCAAGCAATTCTCCCACCTCAGCCTCCTGAATAGCTAGGAATACAAGTGTGCACCACCACACCTGGTTAATTTGTTTTGTTTTTGTAGATACTAGCTCTCACTATGTTGCCCAGGGTGGTCTCAAACTCCTGGGCTCAAGCGATCTTCCTGCCTCAGCCTCTCAAAGTGTTGGGATTTTAGGTGTGAGCCACCATACCTGGCCTCAAGTCTGTTTCTTGATCAGTACCCCTGGTAACATTGGGCTCTCTTGTGTGCATATATGTAGATGTACATGCATACATACACATATATTCCACTTTGGGTGGAATGGATGAATATTTTGTTTCCAGTGGAAGGAGTTCTTTGAGTTACAAATAGTAGAATAAGGGCTTTCAGTTTACAACAGAACCCAAATGACAGTGTTTCATTAATCATGTTCATGTGTTAATGGATTCTCTTGAGACCTTTGGAGTCATTGCTTTTGCAATATTTCCTTAGGGCCTTTTTCTTCAGTCCAGATTAATCTAAAATACATTGCGCTGATCCAGAGATGTCACCAAATTCTCCTGAAAGGCCCTTTGACTGTATTTGGACTGGCCTGTGCTTTTATGGAAAAATGCTATCTCACTGCTGATGAGGTTTCTGGCATTAGCAAAGATGGCCTTATACATGGTACCACAACCTATATGGTACGATGTTAGGAGCCCTGATAAGATACTCTGTTCCCCTACAATCTGCTCCATCAAGCTAGTGAGGAAGGTATTTAGGCATTAGGAATACCTAAAATGCCACAATTAGAAAATTCATTCCTTGGAGGGCTTCTGTTTTCTGCTTAAAGTGCAAATACCCGTAGAAGGCTTTAAGAATCACTCACCTTCCTGTGAGTAAGTTCACCTGGGAGCAGATTTTTGGGGTCAGGGTCACGAGCCATGAAAATTCTGGCCATGTTATGGGGATCTGAGGGAGAGAGAAGGAAAGGATTTTTAGACAAGGGTGGGGGAAGTCAGGCGGAGGTGGGACCATTTAACTAGATAAGGCCCTAATCGTCTCATTCCTGGACTATCAGAACAGCCTTTTAAGTTTAAGTTGCTTTTCCCTCTTTGTAACCTTACTCACCAAACGTTGTGAAGTGTTGAGTGCTTATAGTAAACAGAGTGAACATAACTCTTCCCAAGGAAGAACTGGCTGACTTTAGTTTCTTGGTTTCTGGAAGGAGATGGGATAGTGGTATTGTCTTGCTTGAGGATAGCCAAATGGTTGTGGACAAGAGGGCTTGTTTCCTGACAAATGTTATTCTGCCTTAAGAGTGCAAAGATAAATGGTCTACCAGAGCTTCAGTACCTGTTTGTTGGGTTGCATTTAGTTTGGAGTGTTTGCTCTGTGCAGTGGAGAATACTTTGGAGGGTGGTAAGGTCTCTCTGTTTCATTACTGAAAAAGAATAGGAGTGGGGTCATGGCAATGGGGTATTTCATTCCTCTGTGTGTGTGTGTGTGTGTGTGTGTGTGTGTGTGTGAGATGGAGTCTTGCTCTGTCACCCAGGTTGGAGTGTAGTAGCCCAATCTTAGCTCACTGCAGCCTCTGCCTCCTGGTTTCAAGTGATTCTCCTGCCTCAGCCTCCTGAGTAGCTGGGATTACAGGTGCACGCCACCGCGCCTGGCTAATTTTTTTGTATTTTTAGTAGAGATGGGGTTTCACCATGTTGCCCGGGCTAGTGTTGAACTCCTGACCTCCAGTGATCCAAGTGCCTCGGCCTCCCAAAGTGCTGGGATTACAGGCATGAGCCACTGTGCCTAGCCTCATTCCTTCTTTTGCAGGGGCAGGATGTCTAGGTTTATGTAAATCTGTTCTTTTTTTTTTTTTTTTGAGACGGAGTCTCCCTCTGTTCCCCAGGCTGGAGTGCAGTGGCGCGATCTCGGCTCACTGCAAGCTCCGCCTCCCGGGATCATGCCATTCTCCTGCCTGGATCATGCCGGGCGCCCACCACCGCGCCCGGCTAATTTTTTTTGTATTTTTAGTAGAGACGAGGTTTCACTGTGGTCTCGATCTCCTGACCTTGTGATCCACCCGCCTCGGCCTCCCAAAGTGCGGGGATTACAGGCGTGAGCCACCGCGCCAGGCCTGTAAATCTATTCTTATTCAACCAGAAATAAGGTAGCAACTTAAGATAATATTAAGTTTTTCTTTGAATGAATTAGAAAGGAATTATTATATGTTATTTTAGTCAAAGAATATTTTTACATTTGATGCATTCTTCTGTTATATAAGAGAAAGTTTAGAGAATTAGGATAGTGAATATTTTTAATGCTTTTTTTTTTTTTGAGATGAAGTCTCACTCTGTCACCCAGGCTGGAGTGCAATGGCACTGTCTCGGCTCACTGCAACTTCCGCCTCCCTGGTTCAAGAGATTCTCCCACCTCAGCCTCCCAAGTAGCTTGGACTACAGGTGCACGCCACGGTGCCTGGCTAACTTTTTGTATTTTTAGTAGGGATGGGGTTTCACCATGTTGGCCAGGCTGGTCTTGAACTCCTGACCTCAAGTGATCTGCCCACCTTGGCCTCCCAAACTGCTGGGATTGCAGGAGTGATCCACCACACCTGGCCTTTAATGCTTTTAGGAAAAATTTGAAGTTAATTCTTTTAAACATGGGACCTGGAGAATCACTGAACTTCCTTTTTTTTTTTTTTCTTCTATTGAGACAGGATTTCTCTCTGCTATCTATGCTGATCACGGACTCCTGAGCTTAAGAGATCCTCCTGCTATGGCCTCCCAAAGTGCTGGGGTTACAGGCATGAGCTACTGTGCTGGCCAGACTTTTTAAATGGAAAACTTTTTAGCTTGGTTTCAGTAGATTAATCCTGAATTTCTTTATGTCCTCAATTCTATGGCTTATGCCAAGGCATGAGTTGAGGTTAACAGAAATCCTTTTATGATAATAGAAAGATAACGATGTCCAAGTTTAATGTACAGTATAATGACTTAAGGTCCATTCTAGGAAAGCCTGTATATTTATCATTAATTTCTTTTTGGTGTTGGAATTATACACCTACAGTATTTCATGTAAAACTCCAGAGGATCACCTGAAATAGGAATGATTTACAATAGACAAAATAATAAAAATGCTCATTGTAGGAAGATAGAAAAATATATAAACGAGAAAATCAACATAAAAATACATAAACAAGAAAATAGCAAATTGGGAGCAAGCTTGCTTTTGACTCTAGTTTGACCTGTGTTTCTTAGAATAAATCTTGATTTTCACTCTTGCCCTTGACCCAAGACTGGGCCAGTGGAGGCAACCACCACCATCTGTGCTTTCAGTGTTGAGCATCCTACCAAGGAAGGTGGCTTAGATTTTGAAAGTTTCTCTCAGTCAGATAGTAGGGGAACAACTCTTAGAATGTTAGATGAGTGGTGGCAATGCCCCGGAAGGAGCCACCTTTCATGGAGGGACGGCTGTGCTTCAGGCATTGTGCCAGAGGTTTACAGGGACCTCTTTAATCTTCACCATAACCTGATTTTGCAGGTCAGAAACTTTGTAGGTAAGAAAACTGCATACTGTATCAGTTTAAATTCAAGTTCATCAAGCTAAACCAGCTCAGTAACAAATATTTATTGAGTGAAGGTTCAGTGGTAAATGAGACACAAACAGTTCCCTCATGGAACTTAGAGTCTGGAATGACATAGGGACAGTCAGTGCTTTGCCAGAGTTGAAAGCCATACATCTCTTGGCTTTTTGGCTATTGTTTTTTCCATTGTTATTCTTCTCATTTTAGCCATTCTTACTGAATTTAATTGAAATTTTACTTAATTATTATAATGCCTATGGATCCATGTTCTGCATATTAACTCATTCATGCTAATTCAAGACTATAACTATAGGTACCCAACACTCAGAATTGAGATGGTCTCTGAAAACTCTATTCTTGACCAACTCTCTAATATCATTTTATTTTATTTAATTGCCTTTTAAAAAAGTATAATACAAACAAAACTCCAGTAAGCAAATGGCTTTAATTTTTGTGTGTCAGTTAGTAGAGATTTTATTGTATACACTTTCTGGTTTAATTTATTACTGAAGCCATACTTTTTTTTAGCATTAAAATTCTAAGATTTTATATTTATAATAGTGATAACGGTTTTTTACTGTAATTACTAATGATATTTAAAGCACAGAGTAGGCAAAATCTTAGGAAATATACTCTGCTTTTTTTCCTTCCATTTCTGACAATCATTGCAGATAAACTTGTAATTTTATTCATGTTGCTACTAATATGGGGACATTATAAATTTATCATGTCTGTGCAGAAACCTGAACACCACTTTATTACATGTGGGTATCAGTTGGTAACAATGTAATATTGTTGATTCTGTGTCAACAAGCTATTGGATTGTTTCAAGTCATCACAATCACGTTATAACACGAAGTGATGACATTGGCAGAGCCTGAAAGTGGTTTGGAGACCTGCTCATGCTATTTGAGCCCAGGCATAACAAACCAGGGCCAAGGGACTTCTGGCGTAAAGATAACCTGCTGGTGAGGCATGTTCTGAAGTTCTTTTTGCTCAGTCTGTTAAAAGCAATATAGTAGGGGAGACACAGGAAATTTAGTGTCATTCTACCCTGAGAGTATTTGCAAATATAATAGGTCCTTCTTTATAGATTTACAAGGCAATGATTTGCTGTTACATTTGTTTCTGTATAGGGAAATTAAAATCATGATTATGCTATATTAGTAAATTGCTTCTAATACAAATTACAGTTTTTGATTGTAGGGTAAGATGTACTCTTGTAGCCCTTTTCCCTCCCTCCCTCCCTCCCTCCCTCCCTCCCTCCCTCCATCCCTTCCTTCTCTCCTTCCTTCCTTCCTTCCTTCCTTCCTTCCTTCCTTCCTTCCTTCCTTCCTTCCTTCCTTCCTTCCTTCTTTCCTTCCTTCCTTCTTTTCTTCCTTCCCTTCTACCTTCCTTGTAGATATCTTTGTCATCTTTTGGACATCATCTTGGTTTCACACATATATTCTAACACACCATATATAGTTCATTTATTGAGGGTAGGCTAGGTACTAGGAGGTCCTGTAACAGGCCATGGGAATACAGAGGTCACTTCATCTCATCTGTTCTGTTCTTTATATTTCATATATCCAGGTCATGGCAGGAGAATTTTGAACTTTCTGCTTATAAAATCCTTTCCAAGGCATAACTTGTCACTAAAGGGGAAAAATACAAAAATATTGTGTAAAACAGCAGCAAAACCAGTTTTTAAAAAAGGGAATGACATATTACATTTTTATTAAAAATGTTGACTTCAGTTTACTAGATGTTTATCAGTACTTACTGCCCAAGAAGAGGCTTTTAAACTTACTGTTGGAAATCTTTTTGGCACTCTTGCTGCACAATATTTCTTAATAGTTTAAGAAAATTCTTACTCTGTTGGCAGAAGCCATACATGCCCATCACTAAATGGTCAAGGTTGAGGCATGCCTGTGTGTGCAACTCAGTTATTCATCTAACGAATGAACTGTGGATAAAGTATAGTGTTTGTGTGAATAACAATGCAGGAGCCTCACCATCACCAAACATAAACATTTCTGATAAGAGCTATTGTCAGAGTTGCTTATTGATGTTGAAGCATTGATTTCGTTAGAGTCAATTATATGTGTGTGTGTGTGTGTGTATGTGTGTGTGTATATATATTTATGTATATACCTGATCCTACTTTCTGAAAATTTACACATTTAGAATGGAGGTTATTTAGTTCCTATCATGTAACTTGTGACTTATAAGCCCACTTAGCAATTACATACTGCTTCGGTCTGAATTTGGGCCGTAGCCAAATAAGGGTGAGTTGCCATTTTGTACCAAATTGAGGTTGAGGTGCAAGATGCCAGGTGTCATTTAAACCAAGGTTAGAATGCAAGATGCTAGGTCTCATGAAATCTAGTGTCTGGACACTGATTGCTAACCTTAACATCTCTCCTTTCTGCCCTCTCTCTTTTTCTCTCCCTTATTCTTTTCTCTCTATTTTTGCCTCTTCTCTCTCTTCTCATGTCTTTAGAGCTTGTTGTAACTATTGCGATAGTCAAGAACTAAATAACATGGAGTTAGGGAGAAGGAATACAGCAAGGTGTTTGTATGATTCAGTCAAGAAGGCCCATTTAGTAGTTATAAATAATTTAGCCTATGGCTATGGGGAATTACCAAATCTACCAATTGACGGTCAATTTCTTCTCTTCTTGTTGCTATTGTCATAATTTGCAGTATCAAACTATCGTTCATTTGATAACCTGGTGATCTCATCTGATTATTAAGATGACCAAAATGAAAGTGATGCTTATAGCTTTAACATATCCATGTCAATTTGATTTATGGTTCAACACTTGGACCTAATTAATCAGAAAAACCCTAATTTGATGCTATCTATTAATGCTAGTCTGAAACACCATTCAAAAGCCTTAGGCAAGAAAGCTGCCTTTCTAAAGTCTCTCTTGTCATCTATTTCTCATGAATGTCCATTTTCTTTTTTAGTGTTTGAGTCCACTCAGCCATTTTCCAGTAATTTATATTGCTAATCAAAAAGCCATATAGGAATTCTCTGGGTGATTGGGACTGAAAATGTGCTCTGAAATGGGAATGATTTGTAGTTTTTGCACAGGGTGTGTTAAGTCATCAGGTGCTGAAGGGCATGCTATTCTTGCAAGTAGTTTGATTCATTGGATCCTTATTTACCTGGGCAGACAGGCCATCTTAAATTTTCTTCTGTTTGGATAGTGCTCTTTTCAACGTCCTGTAAGTGTAGCTCTTTTGCCATGAAAGATGTAAATAACCAGTTAGTCCCTAGTGGGGATCGGGGGCAGAGGAGATGAAGGTCCTGAGCTTAGTTTCCTTCCATGTGGAGGGAAGGTTCCTCTTTAGGAACCTCAGTGACTTAGTTGATAGAGGAAGCACTGCATGAGCTATTCAGGGGGAGCACAGAAAAGACTGATACAAATACAGTTTCAGTGCTTTGATGCTCGCTAATAGGAAATTTTCATTGCTCGGCGTCCTTAGTAAAAGCTTGGACATTCTTTTGAATGTTTGGGCACTTGAGTGATTGTCAATTTATATTTTTATTTTTTTGTGAGTGTATGCAGTTGGGGTGGGGAGAGGACATTTGAAGAAATTATTATTTTTTGCTCTGATAATGAATACGGATGGGAAAAGTTTGCATCATAACGCAATGTGTTTATGACTGTTTTTCATAGCCACAATCCTTTATGTTAATGACGAACTACTTGAGGATTTCAGATGCTTGTGTTTTTCCAGTGTGGTCCCCTCCCCTTGAAGGGGTAGACCTGTGGACGTGTGATGGAATGGAGCATTCCAGGGTGAAACAGGCCTTTCTGGAACTTAGATTCTTTATCACACTCCGAGGGGAGTTCGTTTCCAGTTGCTGGTACTAGCAGATGCAGCGTGCAATTGCCCAATCCTAGGTGCTCTTATTGATGGGTGGGGAGGAGTGGGATTGCTGTTTAAGAAATTTTATTATCTTTAGAAGGGAAGAATTTATTATGGTTTTTTTTTTTTATGGTCTCTTTCATGTGGGCTAAGATAATTTTGAGCTCTGACTGTCCAAGCTGCTTAGAGGCTCTGAGTTGTTCTCCACTGGGGGTGGTACTGCCGCTCTCAAGTGGCATGGACGTGCCTGGGAGTGTTTTTTGTCACAGTGATGTGGCGGGGCACTACTGGTGTTCCACAGGTGGGGGCCAGGGATGGTGTACATACTGCTTTGCCCAGGACAGTTCTGCAAAGTGAGTAATTATCCCAACCTAAATGGCGATAGCATCCTCCGAAGAACCTCTGAGAAGTGTGACTTTGCTTATAATGTTCTGTAGTGCTGATGGACTGCCTGATTGTAGAGGTGAGAGGTGCGTAATGAAAAAACAAGCGGGATGTGAGAGCCTTGGGGGCAGGGGAGAAAGACAGGTGACTAGTGTTTAAATGGGAACGGAGAAGGGTAGCTCAGTTATAAATGGCTCAGTTTTAATCTCTCATTGCTCAGAATTGAGAGGCTGCTCAAGTAGTATATCTCATTCTGCTGCCATTTGGTTATTGGAAAGGCACATTATTTTAATTACTAAGCAAATATTTAAGTAATCTTTGAGATCAACTATCTTGAGAGCTGACTGGATTCTGTGGGCTGGATACGCAGACACGTCCAGCTTGGAAAGGATGGTGGGGGATGGTCACTAGGATGTTGTTGGCAATGCCCTAAGGCAGTGGTCCCCAACCTTTTTAGCACCAGGGACTGGTTTCATGGAAGATAATTTTTCCATGGACAATGGGGAGGTGGTGGGGGAGGGATGGTTTTGGGATGACACTGTTTCACCTCAGATCATCAGGCATTAGATTCTCATAAGGAATGCACAACCTAGATCCCTCTCATGTGCAGTTCACAATAGGGTTTGTGCTCCTATGAGAGTCTAATACAGCCACTCATCTGACAGGAGGTGGAACTCAGGCGATAATGCTTGCTCACCCACCTCTCACCTGCTGCTATGTAGCCTGGTTCCTAGCAGGCCACGGACCAGTACCGGTCTGTAGCCCAGGGACTGGGGACCCTGCCTCATGGAACCTGTTGGTAGTTTGCCATGCAAGTAGACCTGCTTTGGATCCTCCTGGGGCAGCTGGAGGGGCTGCAAGGTGAGACCCTTCTCTGCTAGCAGCCTCTTGGTGAAGCACCTACCAGCCTGCTCACTGGGCTCATGGTTGTGGTGAGGTTCTGGGGATTGAAGTGGAGCTCCAAGCTCTTCTCATGGTCAAAGTCTGCATGCTAGTTCAGGCTTTACCTACTCAGAGTGACCTTCACTTTTAACACAGTTATTTCCTGAGTAATCACCCTCATACTCATTTGATAGTCACTCTTTGGCTTGGCACTCAAAGCTCTTTTTTCTCCATCTTCTCAGCCTTGTTGCCTACCACTCTCCAAGAGGTCCCCACTGCGTGGGCCATACTTATTAGACCCTCACCCATGCTAAGCTTCTGTCAAGTTTTTTTTTTTTCTTAGAGACAAGTTTCACCATGTTGGCCAGGCTGGTCTTGAACTCCTGGCCTCAAGTGATCTGCCCGGCTCAGCCTCCCAAAGCGCTGGGATTATAGGCGTGAGCGATCACGCCTGGCCTGTCAAGTTGTTTTGACCCTACAGACAAAACCTGGTCTCCCTCTTCACCTCCCCAAATCCTGCTCATTCACAAAGACCCAATGTAGTCTTATAATTCTTCATGAAGACTTCTCTGATGACACCAGCCTGCAGTGTTATTTTTTTCCCCCAAGGCCAGTTGTTTTTTATTATATCCATTGCTTATTTGGAACCAAATTGTCTGTTGTCATATGGCATAGCTTTGGAGTCAGACTGCCTCAGTGTAAATCCATGCTCCACTACCTACTAGCTGTGAGATTTGTTCAAGTCTCGTTGTCCTCATCTATGAAATGGGGCCATTGATACCATCTCACAAAGCTGTTGTGAGGATAAGTAAGGTAATGCATGGGGAACACTTAAAATATTGCTGGCAAGTTCTGGGTGAACAGATGCTGTCATTTGCTTTGCAGGACATGAAATGATGAAATAAGTACAGGCTCTGGAGTCACACAGGTCCTGGGGCTATATCAGACTTTGACATTTTCTACCTTTGTGGCCCTGGGTGAGTTGGTTAATGTCACCGAGGCTCAGGTTCCCCTTCTGTTAAATAAGTATAAATCTCACATCATACAGTTCTAAGAGGATCCAGTGGATATCTATAAAGCTTTATATATTGTCTAACACATAGTAGGTACTCATTAAACAGTATCAGCTATTGTTATTGCATGGATATTTAATTTATAACATATAAATCACTGTTGCCCCCACTAAACTTATAGGCTCTGTCAAAAAGGAAGCATATCTTATTTTTCTTTGTTCTTCCACTGATCCTCGGACAACTGCACATAGTAGTTATGAATTTATTTGTGGCTTTAGTGAATCTGGCATCATATTCTTTTTGTCCTTATTTGTTTATTCATTTATTTTTGCACTTAAATTATGCCTACATGATAATGCATCAAACTGCATTGTGGGTTTTGTCCCCAAATCTCTGACTTCTTGAAATGTCCTTATAGTATTGTTTTCCTCTAAGAAAACATCAGGGCTCTGAAACAATAATTGGGACAAAGCAGTCTATTCAGTGGTTTGTAAACTGGATTAAAAAAAAACCAAAAGAATTCCTGCCACCTATTTGGTGATCTGTAAGGAAAACCAGGCAGTTAAAATGTTGCACAGAAAGAGAACAGTCGGTTGGTTTGCTGTTCATGTCTTGTTTCAGTTTCATTAACTGAATCCTTGACTATTCTATCAATTTGACACTAGACAGGGTAGGGTGCTCCATATAATTTGCTATTCTTGGCTATCATCACTATAGTGTAAAATTTTGGAAATAAGCCAGTGACCCTAAATCTTTAAAAGGGGACTGGCCTTGTTTATGTGGGCAAGGTATGGGAATTGTAGTGAACCGTCGGCCAACTTATGAATATCAGAAGTGTGTCTATCAATACCAAAGGAATCAAAATTAAGTACAGAAAAAGTGAAGCAAAAATTATGGATAAGTTAAGGAATTGCCTCTTAAATTTGTTTGTTTCTTTGAGTTCAGTGAAGGTGGGACTATTAAAATGTGATTTAGTCATACACAGTTTTAAAAAGAGGACTGTACCTCCTCAGGTAGACCAACTGTTTGGAAGGACCAGTATGTGTTAAGAGGATCTAGTGGGGAAATAGGATTTGCCATAGAAATTACCTTACTCTGTTAACTTTGGACAATGTTCCATTGACTACTACTCGCCTTTATCTTATAAGAAGAGAATTTATGGAAGAAAAAGGAAACTTACAAGGAAAGGGTAAAAGAATGAAACTGCTATTAATATGACTCAATGTTTTTTGCTTTCTTTCTTTTTTTTTTAATAAAAACTTCTAGATATTCCTCTTTTTTCAGATTATTCCAGATTCCATTTTTCTTTCTATGGATTTAAGATGGTAAATTTCTATTTAAAGTCTCATTGTTTGTTCTGATAGCTTTCTATATCTCTGATACATAATGGTCTCAGCAGGCTGAGTTTTACAAAGAGAATTCTACACTTCCTGACGAACATGCATTAGCTATTCCATGAGCACCCGGTGCTGTGCCAGAGGCTGTAAATGACACAGAGGAATGTTCTCAATCCAGCATTTTTCCTTGCTGTGGAAAACAAACAGGCAAATGACTTCTTTTCTCTGGGCGCTATCTGTTACTCTAATATCTTATCTTAACACACTCTTACTCCAACACTTACCCAGGAAGCTTGGAATATGGCTACTTATGAAGAAAGGATTACTCTTGTTTTTTTTTTTCCCTAGCTTTGGGCTCTTTATGAGGTTGAGGTTGGGAAACAAGTTTATTCCTATGTCTAATATAAATTTTACTACAGATATCAAAACGCTTAAATTTTTTTTTTGCATTGCTTTTGATTGCTGCAATGTTTCCGAAGCCCAATAATTTTTTAATGCTATGTTAGTCACCAAGTAGATTACTCTTTTTCTCCAACTGAAGTATATGAGCTCTATGGATTCTACGCCAGCCCAATAATGAACTCAGTTAATGTTAACTGAGAGCAGCTTTGGGGGATCAGTTTTTTCCATTCATTCTTGAGTTTAGTGGAATAAACTTTTTCTTTTGATGAAAGGGAACATAGAGTAGTGGTCAAGTAGCACGAATACTGGAATCAGAACTGTCAGATTCAAATCCTTGCTTTGCACATATTTGCTATTGGATCTTGGGCAAGTTACTGAATTGCTCTGTGCTTCAATTTATTTATTTGCAAAATGTTCATAATAACAGCATCTATTTCATAGGGTTATTATGAGGATTAAATGAGCTAATGTTGGCAGAGCACTTAGAATGGTGCGTGCCATTTAAGCGCCATATGAGTACTTCTTTTCATCTTTGCATCATCTATTCTGATTCATGGGACAGGCAGGGGTTAGTGCTTGAGAGATAGGGTGTTCATTTGGTTCTGATGGTTCCTTTGCGATGATTGCCTGGTTCTTAACAAAACATTTTTATTTCAATGTAGATTGTATTTTCCTCCTTTCATCCTTGGTTTTTACTAGAGGGAATTTTTTTTTTCTTTTTTTAAATCAGGCAGCCCCCAAACCAGAGAGGCTCCTGGAGAATGTTTTAAAGTTACGTAAATGATTGTTTGCAAGGTTACTTCTTGGCTAAAACTGGGTTGGTTGAATATGGCAGTTTTGAGACTGTTTTCTGAACAAAGTTTTAAAACTGGCTCTATGTAGATTTTTTTTCTCCCTGTGGGTGGCTCCAGTGTGTGAAATCATCCCCCCCAACTTTTTTTTTTAAACTTTAAATACTTAAATAACGAAAAGGTAGATAATATCTAGATAAAACTTTTGGAGGGCTTGTGAATAAAGGCTACTTATTTAAAACAAAACACTTAAAATAAAGTGCATATGGACCAACTGAAGTCAGGGGCATTTGCAATTGTTATTAGACCTAATCCAGACCTTTAAACTAGTGGTTTATATTTGGTTTATTTTTAAACAACACATACTCCCTTTATGAGAGAATGAGCTTCTGAGGCCAGTGAAGCATTTGGCTGATTGCTGAGAGGTCAGCCAGCAATGATAAAGTATCAGTTTGTTTTTTCTGGAGAGATATTTCCAAACAATAGTCATTTGGGAGTTAGAAACAGGCATCGAAGTTACTACTGAAAAGGTGAATTTGACAAATGAATTATAGATCTGTTGATAAACTGAGTAAATTGGATTTGATATATTAGATAATGGAGTGAGGAGATCAAGTGTGAAAATCACTGCCTATAAAAATTACTTAATTGCAACATTTCCCCATTAGTTTCATTTTTCACATGTGTGATTTTAAATAACTGACTTCAAAGTGTTTTATAAAATGACTTTTGGGTCTCTATTTTGTGTTCTTTTCATGATGTGTTTAACTTGGCATTTTAGCTTGGCAAAAACAAACAAGTCCCCCCACCCCACTCCTCAAAAATGGGACTTGTAATAAAAGTTGCTAAAGAAATAGCATTAATTATATATATTTTCAAAACAGGCAATGTATATTGTTCTGATAATTTCCTCCTGAGTACTCAGTCTCTACGTTTATACTTTTCTTTTCTCCATAGCAATATGAAACTGTCTGTAAGAGGACTGTTCTTTATGATTGTTATAATTTTTCAACCAGAAGATACTACCTTTACAACCTCAGATACTAAGGGAGACAAATACACTGAACTTACAAATGTATTATGTTGGATTACTAACAATAGACCTAATTGATAAAAGTGATTTAATATATGTTGTGTTAATAGCTAAACCTCCAAAGCCCCTAATCTCCCATGGAAATATTGCTTTGTAGAACAAAATCCAATGAGAAGTTCTGGGATTCCAGAGTGAATTTGTACATTCCTTAGGGGCATTTTTGCAAGGGAGGTTGTTGTGCTTTAAAGGTAGTTGATAAGAGACCTGCACCACCAACCCCAGACCTGCACCACCAACCACCATCATGCATTAGTCTATAGAAGGTATTTGGGTGTACGTACTCCTGTACCACTCGGTACCACCATTTAGCCAAGCGAAGTTTCTGACCATTTGCAGCATACATTATAAATCAGGATGTCACTACCAGACAATCAGATTTGAACATTCCATGAACAAAGTAGCCTATATACCCTAGAAATAGATCACTTAACTATGTTTATGTCATGCTGTTGATATGCCTGCATTTACACAAATCAGGACAGCACATTGCTTGTTTATTTTAGGAGTAGGTAATTGATCTGTATATTTACCTAATTTTGGTTAATTAACTAAAAATTGAAATGGGTAATTTAGCATGATTGCTTAAATACATGGGGAAGATGTAATTATTCTTCCAACTCCAAAAATTGCTCCTTTATCCCATGAGTTTGTGAAAGAATAAAATAGTTTTGAGTCTTTAAGTGGGGCTGGTAGTGGCTGCTCTCTTTGAAAAATTTTTCTGTGTGGCACATAATGCTTGGGAAGGTCACT
This sequence comes from Macaca mulatta, assembly GCF_049350105.2. NCBI lineage: Eukaryota > Metazoa > Chordata > Mammalia > Primates > Cercopithecidae > Macaca > Macaca mulatta. The sequence continues at coordinate 74,240,687 of NC_133417.1, read as the reverse complement.
GGCCAGGTATTTGGGGAACTTTGTCCCTTGGGGAGACCTAGGAAAATCACAGGATATATTTGTTCAGTGAAATGAGCTTGTTTAAATTATATTGTCCTTCCAGTATCACTAGGGACTATCACTGCCACTTGGGCTGTCAAACTTTTGGTGTCAAGTTTGTATACTCTGGTTGGCTGCAGAGATTTTGTTTTGTTTTGTTTTTGGCTCTTTGGTTTAAAAAAATTGTTTGCAGAGATGAGCTTATAGATCTGGCAAGTTATAACTTAATTTTTAAAAATTAAGACAAAATATTAGTCTGAATCTAAGAATGAAAGGTCATAACCTGCTGTATATGATTTAGTAATAAAAAATCACTTAAAAAATAAGGTGAGGAACTCAAAAAAGTATAGTCAAGCAAATGAAAAGTTACTCATGATGTTATCAATCAGAGATAAGCACTGTTAACATTCTGGTCTTTTTTATGCTGTTTTTTTTTTCTTTGCATATGTAACTCTGTTATCAGTAAAAATTTACATCCTTGTTTTTGTTACATTAAATTATGAGTATTTATCTAAGTACTTAGAATTTCTCCATAACCATTTTATAAGTTACTAATATGTCAAAAAGAGATGTAAAAAAATATAATCCTTTTATTGTTGGACATATAGGAGGTTTGCAATTTCCTTTGTTACAAATAATGTTGTGATGAAAATCTTTATACATACATTTTTGTCTACTTCTTTGATTTGTTCCTTAGGAAAAAAATCCTTGAAGTAAAAGTACTAAATTAAAGATCAAGTGTTTTTAAAAAGCAAGATACATGTTGTCAAACAGCTTTCCCAATGAGTTCCATCAAGGTATACACTAATCAACTGTGTATGAAAATCACTCTCTTCTTGTGGATATTCGAATAAATATCTTTATATTATCATTGGGAGAATGTTTTCCTAATTTTCTAATTTGTATTTCTTTGATTATGTGATTAGTTGAATAATTTTTCATTTTTATCAAAAATTTATATTTCTTCGGTTAAATATCTGCATGGCATAAGTTTTTAAAATTTCTGTCTGTTATTGCAGAATGTGACAGTGAGCATTTTCGCTGTGGAAGTGGGCATTGCATCCCTGCAGACTGGAGGTGTGATGGGACCAAAGACTGTTCAGATGACACGGATGAAATTGGTTGTGGTAAGTGAGGAGGGGCCAGGCTAAGTTCTATTTTGAGTAACGTAAGTGCTTCGTGGTGATTTCACCTGCAACAAAGAGAAGAGTATGCCTTTTAGTGACAGAGTCAGGTCTGGGCCAAAGTCTTTTGAGATCTGTGTGGTTAAATAGAGAACTGGTGGCATTAACAATGATTTCATTCCCTTCTGAGGTAGGGGTTCAATTCACATTGATGATAGAATATTAGTTTCTATCTCACCCTTATCCCTGACCACAACTTCAATATGGAAACATATTTGGGTGCAGTTTTCTGAAGCCTGTAAGAGATTATTACTGATATTCACTCTGCGAATTTTGTGCACCCATAAGAACAAACAAAAAATAATGTTATCTGAACTACTATGATTTGTAAGTCAAGGAGGAGTCCATTTTTATGTAAAGGATGTAGAGTAACTTGTTGGAATTACCCAAAAGAAATCACATAATTGGTTCGTGTGATTTATGTTTTTTAAAAATTCTAGTTTTAAAAAATTTTAAAAATATGGTAATGTAGTAAACCTCAAATCTAATTAATTATTAAATGACGTTCACATACATTTTGTCATTTAGTTTTCTCACTAATCTTCTGAGGTAGGTTTCAGATTAGGAAATTGAGACTTGGAGAAGTTAAGTCATTTATTAAAGTTCTTACAGTTGGTAAGTCTGTGCACAGATCCCATTGCTCTTCCCAACTTCTCATAGGTGATCAATCATACATCTGCAATTTCCTTCATTTCAGCAGGTGAACTAATGAGGGTTTTCTTTCAAAAATCAGAAAAGCAGGTGAAAAATTTTTGTTTGGAATTGTTGGCCATCTTATGGCATACCATAGCGGTCAAACTTTGGTGTGTCATTTAGATGACAACGCATTTGAAACTGGGAGGAAGGGTAAGGACTGGGTCCTGTACAGTGCTCCTCTAACGCTCATGCACAAATGGATCACCTGGGAGCTCATTAAAGTGCAAATTTGGGTTCCGTGTTTTGAGGTGGGACCTGAGCTTCTGCATTTCTGTAAACTTCCTGCTGATGTTGATGCTGCTACTTTGCGGACTACACTTTGAACAAGGGACTAAACTATATTTGTAGAGACACGATCATGTGCTAACTGTTTGCCTCCACTGGGCTTACTGAGTTCATTTTAATTAAACAATAAAAGCAAAAAGGCAAGAGCAGTGTATCTGGGGTAAAGGAATAAGTGAACAGCTATGCCAACAACTCTTCAGAGATTGTTACCTGTATTATATTTTATTGACCTGTAAAAATAATAACAATAACAACAATACCAATGATGATAGTGAGAGCAGCTAACATTACTTGGTGCTTTCACATACATTATTTAACTTATTTTTCACAACAAACCGTGAGATGAGTATAGTCCCCATTTTATGATGCATACGAGGTTCAGAGAACCTGCCAAAGATCCTAAAGCAAGTAAATCATGGAAATAATAATTATTTGATTCTGGATTTTCTTTTCCAAATCTCATGAATTTTCCAGTTCATCATGATACTTTACTATTAGTTATTATGAAACAAATAGTTTAACAATAACTCATGGTTAATTTTTACTTGAGTGAAGCTTTTAATCTAACACCTTTACCATAATTTGTGTGCATGTCTGCTGTTTGTTTTATTCTCTGTGTTTTTAAGTTGCTTTGGTTCATGAGTTTGCTGTGATGCTGTTGCTGAGTTTATCTGAAAGTGAACTCTGGCATCCACAGACTCTAGTATAAGGGTTGTTTACTATTTGCCTTCAAATAAATTGAGGAGCAGTTGACATGATACGCTCTTCTGGAACAAGCATTGCTTGCTAGTATAGTGGGGAGGATGATTGCCATAATGAGTTCTCTTTTGGTTTGTTTTAGCTGTCGTGACCTGCCAGCAGGGCTATTTCAAGTGCCAGAGTGAGGGACAATGCATCCCCAACTCCTGGGTGTGTGACCAAGATCAAGACTGTGATGATGGCTCAGATGAACATCAAGGTTGCTGTAAGTGTTTGGAGAGGAATCTTGCTTGGCTTTGTGGACACCTAAAACCCAACCTGTCACAAAGAGGTTACACACAATGGGATGATTCTTTATAAATGTGGAGCGGGGCCTTAAATCATAAGGGAACCTATGCCAGCAATCTCATTCAGGGGTTGGATGATATTGAAAGTACAGATGTACTGAAGAATTATGAATATACCCCAGCAATTCGGAAATGAGATAGGTTCCCAGTCTTTAATTTTGATTATGTTATGCTCAAGAAAGAAACCAAATATCTATTGGTGTGTATAGCTGGGTGTCTTCATGTGTGTGGTTGACAGCTGAATGAGTCCTTTGGCTCTGTGGCATACTTTGTATTCAAACCTTCCACTCCGTCTGCCCCAATATTAAACTCTCTTCTTTTTGACTTAGTGGAAGCAGGTAGGTCTGTTGGAGGGCTTCTTGGTGGTTACTTCAGTGACTGCTGCCGCAGCCACCATAGGATGAATTGGAACAAGAAAGAAAATAGTAGCAATGAAGCGGATCTTGGCAACTGAGGCATCCCTGGACATTGAGGTGGTTTGGTTCAGTTACCTTGAAAAAAACCTTTAAATTCTAATTTCTTTGAGATTAAACTGGAAAAAATTGTTTTAATAGGTTTAACGATAATTTTATTTTATTTATTTTTATTTTATTATTATTTTTAGAGTCAGGGTCTCACTCTCTCACCCAGACTGGAGTGCAGTGGTGCGATCACAGCTCACTGCAGCCTCAAACACCTGGGCTCAGGTAGTCCTCCCGCTTCAGTCTCCTGAGTAGCTGGGACTATAGGTGTGCACCACCATGCCCAGCTAATTTTTAAATTTTTTGTAGAGATACAATCTTGTTACGTTGCCCAGGCTGGTCTGGAATCCTGGGCTAAAGTGATCCTCCTGCTTTGGCCTCCCAAAATGTTGGGATTATAGGCATGACCCACTATGCCTGGCCTGAAAATAATTTCAGATGAGAGTAATGTCGGGTAAATATAAGATGGCGACCTGTGAGCAATTTGTCTCTCATGTGTATCATTCCATTCCTTTCTCTATTAAGGATATTTGTATAATTTAAAATAATTCTTGTATCATTGCGGATGTTGTTAGCTGCAAGGAAAGAAAAACACAACTCACAAAAGTTAAACAAAAAGGGGATTTATTATCTCACATAATAAGAAGCCTAACTGTAGGATTGTTCTAGGGTTGATTAATTCCCAGCTCAGTAACATTATCCAGTTTTTCCTTGCTTTTTTGCTCTGCCATATTTATCCTATCGGCCTTTCTTGATTGTGTAAAAGCTGCTCAAGTCTCAAAATTTGCATCCTGAAGGCCTGACATTCTCTCAGGTAGAGAGGAGGTTCTTAATAAATAGATACTAAATGCATAAATGATGGGTTGTTCATCTTTTGGCTATATAGCTTTGAGTCTGTTTTCCCTTATTCCTCTCACAGAGTGGGAAGAAAGCTGAGCTTTATTTTGCGATTCAGTGTGTGGTGGATGACCCTTTGCTAATAATAATACAGAGGGGATTGGAACTACTAAGGCAACTGCTTGGGAGAAGAGGCTGGAGATAAGTTTATAGCAGTCATTTTAAAACAATATTGCATATCATTTTAAATGACCATGGGTTTCATAAGGCAATTCTCCCATTTTTAATGATATAAAAATTCTCCATTAGGTATCTTTTAACCACAAACAGAATATGCCACCTCTGTGTTCACTAAAGTCACCAGAGAACTCCTGATTGCCAATGGGCATTTTCCTTCCTTGTCACACTGGATGGGCATTTTGACTGCACTTGACTCTGGAGACCATTCCTCCTTCTTGACACCACTCCCTTGGCTGCCATGACTCCCAGCAGTCCTGGCTCTCTTTTGAGCTGCTTTGGTCGTTCCATTTTATTTTCCTCTTCTACTCAGCCCTTGAGTATTGGTGTTGCTCAGAGTCCTGCCCTGAGCAGCTTTTCTCATTCTAGATAATCTCAGGATAGTCTCACCATTCTCATGATTTTAGTGACCCTCTGTGGCCTGATGAGACCTAAATCTGTGTTTACAACCCAGATTTTTGTCCACACTTCAGTCTTTTATACTCAACTACCTTTGAACCTCTGCAAGGTGCCTTGAACTCAAGGTGTCCCAACTGCAAATAATCATCTTCCTTCCTGAACTGGATTTTCCTTCTATATTTGCTAGGCAACATATTTTATCTTTGTTAATGGAAATAGCATTTAACCTACTATGAGGCACTGGCAGAAAATACAAAATCAGTCTTAAGTTATCGGAAATAGGCAGATGGAAGCTCTTTTACTTATTGAATTTGTGAAACATATTTCATAATGAAACTATTTTATTAAACGAAGAAGAAAGATTGCTGTAAGTGACATGAACTATATAATCAATTGGCATGAAAAGGCTATCACAATCCCCTAAGCACCCACGCTAGAAACTTGAAAGTTATTCTTGATTCCTTCCTCTTTTTCACTGCCCACATTGAATCACCAACTCCTGCCTAATTTGCCTTATAAATATTTCTAAAGTTCATCTCTTTATTTCTCTCTCTATTTTTTTTTTTTTTTGTAATGACAGATTTTTTTTTTTTGAGACAGGGTCTTGCTCTGTTGCCCAGGCTGGAGTGCAGTGGTGCAATCATGGTTCACTGTAGCCTTGACCTCCTGGGCTCCAATGGTCCTCCCACTTCTCAGCCTCCTGAGTAGCTGGGACTACAGGCGCATGGCACCACACCTGGCTAATTTTGTATTTTTTTTGCAGAGATGGGGTTCTGCCATGTTGCCCAGGCTGGTCTCCAACTCCTGGCCTCAAGTGATCCACCCATCTTGGCCTCCCAAGTGCTGGGATTATAGGTGTAAGCCACCATGTCTGGCCCATCTCTTTATTTCTGCTCCCACTGCCAACATCTCTCATTTGGGTGTCAGCAGTAGCCTCTGGGTTGGCCTCCCTGCCTCCAGTCCGGTGCATCCTTAGATTCTCTCTGACACTGATGCTGATCTAACTAAGATTCTTTGGTAGCTCTCCATTAATTCCAGGAGAAAGTTCCAATTCCCTAACATGGTTTACAGTGGCTTCCAGGATGTGGCTGGTGCTTATTTTCCTATGTCTATCATTTGCTATTCTTGTCTTGAAGTGGCCACTTGGGCACAGCAGTGCTTTCAGTTCCTGTGGGCGTGCCATGCTGTGTCCTAGCCTTTTGTGTCTGTGCAAGCTGCCTGAATGCTGAATGCTCAGTGCTAGATGGTTCTTCTTTGCTTTTGGCCTACCTGACTGCTGCTTCTTTAAGACCCAGGGAGGTATCACTTTTTCAAGGAAACGGTCCCCATGCATGTTCCCATCCCAGAGTGCATTAAGTTCCCAGATTGATGGTTCTATCATTCCTGTGTGCCTATAGTCCACTTTCATAACTGTTTTCTAATTACTCTTTAAAGTGTCCCCTAGAAGACTATGAGCTTCTTGAGGGTAGGGATTGTGCCTTACTCATTCGCAGATTCCCATATTGCTATACTGTGTGGTACATAATAGGCCCTCAACAGATGTTTGTGTAATTAATGAACAGATGAATCTCAGCATTAGATTGGTTGATGGAATTATATAATTTTAATTTGTTTCCTCACATTTGAATGAGCTTTTAATTGCTCCTTCGTAAGCCCTTTGAAAACCTAAGCACAAAATTTAGAATTATTTGGGCTTGATGTAAAGAAGAAAGCCAAGGTAATTGAAATAGTACTGACACCTGACATAGTGTCTTTTCATATTTTGTTTGAGACACTCATGACTTGTCTTCTCGGGAATAAAAGAAAGTTCTTTAATTTTATGTGAAAATTGGCAATATGTACTTAAATAAATTATATGGAAATTTAATGAGGAAGTATTAATCTCTTTAACCTTTTTCAGATAAAATTGTCTCTCTGCCATGGGCATAATTCAGACATTTAAGTGCCTTCTGGAAAAATCTACCTATTCTACCTTTATTAATAGAAGTAAAATTGGACCCACAGGTATAAGGTACTTAGAGAAAATATGAAATTATTTAGTGTTAGAAATAGGCTGACTGGAAAAATTTTGTTTGCTATTCCAGAATTATATGACACCATTTTATTAATTAAACAGAAAGAAGGAACAAAATGACAAGGAAGATATAATCAATTAAGCATGGAGAAGGGTGTTAATTATGGTTTTATAAAATATCTTATCATATGATAATTTTTTTATGTTTGAATTTTCAAGTACCACCTTGAAAACTGTCACTGTCTACTTATCTTTTACATTTTTCTTTTTTTTTTTTTTAGAGACAAGGGTCTTGCTTTGCTGCCCAGGCTGGAGTGCAGTGGCGTGATTATAGCTCACTATAACTACATAAAAAGAGAAGATTTTTTTGGCTCAAGTGATCCTCCTACCTCAGCCTTCCAAGTAGCTAGGACTATAGCTACTTGAAAGTGAGCCACTGTGCCCAATTTTTTTTTTTTTTTTTTTTTTTTTAAGATATAAAGAGCTCACTATGTTGCCCAGGCTAGTCTTGAATTCCTGGCCTCAAGTGATCTTGCCTCAGTCTCCCGTAGCTGGGATTACAGGCACGAGCCATAGTGCCAGGTTTACTTGTTGTTTGAAAAGGTTTTTCATGTTAAGTTTTGGTCGTACATTCCTTAACAGATATCTAATTTTATCAGAAAACCAAGATTTGCTGAACCTAAATATCTATACTATATGTAAGTATAAAAAGCTCTGTAAAAATTGAGGGCAAACATTTTTTCTTCCATCAGGGGATTATATTATAATTTTTAGAGGATCACGTTTACCCCCAAAGCTCTTTGTATGTAGACGATTTAAAATCCCACGATAAGATAATGTTACCATGTTATGGTAATTCCTGCCTCAGATTTACAGGATAGCTTTCACATCATGCTTGTGGGCATCAATTCACTGGATTTTATCTGTTTTATCTGGAAGCAAATTTGATGAACTGATGATGCCCTGCTTTTACCTGTGTTAATCAACACGGGATAAAATCAAGCTAGCTTAAAATTTTTTTTTCCTCTTTATAAAATTGATACATGGTCAATGTAAACAGTTTATAGAATAGAGGAAACTATACAGAAAAAATAAAATCACTCATATTCATATTCACACCACTCTGGAATAACTGCTATTAAAGCTTTGGTGTATTTCCTTCTTGTTTATACTAGGATTTCAATGGGTGGGTTGGGGGGACCTTGCCCGTCCTTGGTTAATACCTATATCTGCAAAATTTTTATTTCATTAACCTTTTCACCATATAGTTTAAAAATCTATATTGTATTCTTTACACATGTTGATAATGTAATTGTGTATGTAGCATGCTTGAGTGTGGACACTATTCTCTGGGCATTTTGATAATATTATACTTTTGCTTTTGCATTGTAAGCTCAGCTTGGTGGTAGTCAGGTACTTTATCTTGTGTCCCTACGAACTTTATGCTTTCCAATATCCTTGTTAATGCCAATAGATTAGTCTGTGTGTAGCAATAATTATAAATTAAGTAATAATTTTTTCTCTTAACAGCACAAAGTACATGCTCAAGTCATCAGATAACATGCTCCAACGGTCAGTGTATCCCAGGTGAATACAGATGCGACCACGTCAGAGACTGCCCAGATGGAGCTGACGAGAATGACTGCCGTGAGTCTGTTTTAGTCCTTGCACTGTATTTGGTTTCACCCTTGTCCCTTTGACATTTTAATCAATTTGTTAGATTTGCTGATGGACATAAATGCCTACAATATGCCTCTTGTTATTGCAATCTCTTGGCAGATTCTTTTGTGGATTAGGGGTGATGTTCTGATAAGAGTCTATTTTTAACAAGACATTCTAAGAGTGTCCTGCCTTAGTGCATCAAGTTTCTGTATTTTTTATGGTAAGAAACTTTTAACATGAACATAGATTCCAACAGGAAGGATAGTTAAATACATCGAGTACAGAATCTAGTTTGGTCAATTTTAACTGTTATTACACAGCTATAGTAAGTTTCTAGGTCAAATTTCTCACTAGTTTTCCTGCTTTTATGGACTCGACATTTTTCAGATTATCTTTGGAAAAGTGTTACATTTTGAAAATGGCTTTTCCTATAACAGCAGCATACTATGTCTGTCTGTAACTGATCACCACAAAATAAGACATATAAATCATAGTACTCTATGTATAATGTATAAATATTACCACACCAAAATAAGAAAGTGCAATTATAGTTCATTATGTAGTAACTGGTAAGTAAAGAACAATCTTCCTCTTTCGAGGCTTCTATAGAACTGTTAGGATATGAGAAGATAGGAATTATTCTGCTGTGCCAGTCCTATAGTCCATGTAATTGTCTTTAATCTCAGACATACCACAGTTTCTTTCTCTCTCTCTTTTTTATTTTTTATTTTTTTGAGAAGGAGTTTCACTCTTGTTGCCCAGGCTGGAGTGCAGTGGCGTGATCTTGGCTTACTGCAACCTCCGCCTCCTGGATTCAAGCAATTCTCCTGCCTCAGCCTCCTGAGTAGCGGGGATTACAGGCGTGCGCCACCATGCCTGGCTAATTTTTGTATTTTTAGTAGAGATGGCATTTCACCATGTTGGTCAGGCTGGTGTTGAACTTCTGACCTCAGGTGATCCACCCGCCTCGGCCTCACAAAGTGCTGTTATTACAGGCATGAGACACCGTGTCTGGCCCCAGTTTCTCTTAAAAGCTCTTACAAGTCTATCATTTATGAATTTTTCCATAAGTTCCTTGAGTTTTTAATATATATATGTTTACATATGTTTTTAATATATATATAATATATATATTTCTGACAGGCCTTTTAGTGCACTCCTGCATTTCATAAGTTTACTAGGTGCTGTGTAAAGATATAGTCATGTGTCATTTAATGAGGGGGACACATTCTGAGAAACGTGTTGTTAGGCAATTATGTTGTTGTGTGAACACGATAGAGTGTAGTTAAGCAAACCTGGATGGTCTAACCTACTGCACACCCAGGGTAAACAGTATATACCCTAGGCATTTACTCTTGCTCCTCGGCTGCAAACCTGCACACCATGTTACTGTGCTAAATACTATAGGCAATTGGAAGACAATGTTAAGTATTTATGTATCTAATCATATGTAAACAGAAAAGGTACAGCAAAAATATGGTATTATAATCTTAGGGGACCATCGTAGTACATGTAGCCCATCCTGTTTGTTGTTGCCCGAAAGAGCCATATGCGGTTCATGACTGTACTTCCTTTTGTTTGCTCTTAAATTTGTATTTCAAACTTCACGGAATTATCCCAGTATTCCGTTAATTGGTGAGCAGATTTTTGTGTACCTTAGAAACCTTGATCATAAACTTTTCAGTTATTATTTTCAGTTATTATGTCTCCGACTGAAAATTCAAGGTTTTAGCCTATTCTCACAGGATATTGCCTCTATTGTTTTATAATTCTGATTTAATTTTAGTTCTCTGGATTGTCTCTAAATTCCTTCCTTTGATACAAATGGTTGATTTTATGCTTTCTGATAAAAGAGCTATCTTGTGTAAACTTTGTTAAACTTCCCAGTATGGTGCCGTGACTAGGGTAGGAGCTAACATACGTTGATTATGGCAAGCGAATTGTTTCTAGTCACTGTACGTTTCAAACTGTACTGTTCATGGAAGACGTACTTGTATATGTGCAAAGGCAAGACCTATACTTCCATCCATACCATGACCACATGGTGCATTTTTACAAAAGATGCTTCTCCAGTGCTTTTTTCCTTGCATGTTATTTTTCTTTGAGAGAAGCGTCTGTGCTATTTGTCCTTGTCTCTCCATTTCCTCGCACAGTTCCTAGTATAGTTCTGTTCTAATTTTCATCTTAAATATTCTTATTTGTCTATCTATTTAATTATTTTTTATTTTACTTTAAGTTCTGGGGTACATGTACAGAATGTGCAGGTTTGTTACATAGATATACACGTGCCATGGTAGTTTGCTGCATGTATCAACCCATCATCTAGGTTTTAAGCCCCACGTGCATTAGGTATTTGTCCTAATGCTCTCCGTTCCCTTGACCCCCACCCCCCTGACAGGCCCCGGTGTGTGATGTTCCCCTCTCTGTATACATGTGTTCTCATCGTTCAACTCCCACTTATGAGTGAGAACGTGTGGTGTTTGGTTTTCTGTTCCTGTGTTAGTTTGCTGAGAATGATGGCTTCCAGCTTCATCCATGTCCTTGTAAAAGACATGAACTCATTCCTTTTTATGGCTGCATAGTATTCCATGGTGTATATATGCTACATTTTCTTTATCCAGTCTATCATTGATGGGCATTTGGGTTGGTTCCAAGTCTTTGCTATTATAAATAGTGCTACAATAAACATACGTGTGCATGTGTCTTTATTTTTTGAAAGAGATTACAGTGTTTCCACTTTGGATTTACCTTCACTCTGGAAATTATGCAAATAATTTAGACTAAACTCTGGCAAGTTTAGAGATGGTAGCGTGTGTCTGGATGCCACAGAATAGCAAGTTCAGGGGTCAAGGATTCTACTTGCAGTGCTTTGTAAAGCACACAGTAGGTTTTTCATTGAGGCAAATGAAGAAGATATTTTTGATTAATAATAATGATAAATCATATGTTATATTTTGTAGCATTTTGTAAATTTCAGAGCATTATTAAATTCTAGTTGTTACTATTAGGTTCCTTTATGAGGACAATAGGGCAGACACTATTATAATGTCTTATGAATAAATGAAAACTTCAGAGAGAAGAGTGACTTGTTTGAGGTTGTATAGTAGAGATAGGGCTTAATTTGTCTTCTAGTTCCAAGTATGGTGATTGCTCTTCATGGAGGGCTTTATTTACAGAAGGAGAAAGTCCTATCTTGTACGAGTTAAGAGACCACCAGCCAAAAGTCTGTGTCTTTATCCCTTATTTACAAGTAGATGAAAATGACTGCTTCATTGCAAATGCAGTGGGACTAAAGGAACTGCTACTTTGGGGAAAATAAAAGTCAGCTGAAACAGAATGTTTGCAGCCAAGTCTAAAGTCACTAATACAACCGGCTCACAACTTTGCCAGTGAACCTTCTGGCAAAAACCTGGCAGGCTACGAATATGCAAGTAGCTGCTGTAAAAGGGAATGAAGCAGAGGAAGTGAGATTTGTAAGCTATTATATCTGGGCAGGAGATTTTAATCAAGTTTTTTTTTTAATTAAAAAAAATTAAGTACAAATAGTTGGTGAAATAATGATTCACTAAGGAAAGAAAACCAAATTTGGCTTATTGTTTCTAGAATCATATAAGTTATGAACCGTTCAGGGCACATTGTGGCCTAAAATGAATCACATGCATGTAAGGGATTTTGCAATGAGGTATTCTTTCCTATTTCCCTCTACCTTGTTTATTGATTGCTAAGTTTCATTTATAAAGGAGTGTAAAAAAAAAAAAAAAACCTCAGAAATCAGGGGAAAGGTAGAAAAGAATCTTCTTATTCTTTGTTAGTGCTTTGATCTGGTCACAGTCAGATATGTACAGGAAGGAAATGAATGGCCTGGATCAAAGTCCTTAGAAAATGTTAGTATAGGGGACGGGTCGCAGGAGTGGTCCCATTTTGTTTTCCTTCTTTGTTTAAAGCTCTTGTGGAAAGTGGGAAAGGGAACTGCCAGTCACCGAGCACCAGCCACCATCTTGCCCACTTTTCACATCAATGCTGCAAGGGGGGTATGAGGACCAACTCTGTTTTACAGAGAGTGTAAAGATTATCAAGATGTAAGAGTAGGGGAGCCAGGATTTTAACCTAGGTCTCAACCGTATGTCTGTGCTCTTAAAAGATTTTGCTTTAGAAATAGAAATGTGTAACTTATTTTTGTTTAAAGGTTACTTAGCTATTTTATTATTTTTACATATTATTGTCTAAACGTTTTTTAGTATGGAAGGTTTTTTTTTTTAACATATACAAAAGAAGTATGAATTGTATAGTGAACCCCTTTGTATGCACCAAATAATTACATCAATGATGAACTCATAACTAGTATTATTTATTCTCTTTATTCTCCCCATTATTTTGAAATATTTCTTAGACATTATATAATTCCACCTGTAAATATTTCAGTATTTGTCTCTAAAATATAAGGACTAAAACATAAACATAATATCATTATCACACCTAAAAATTAAACAACTCTTCTTTAAAATAATCAGACATCGAGCCAGTTTTTAAAATTCCCCAATCATCTTGTTATTTTTTACAGTTTGATTATTTAAATCGAAGTCCAAATAAAATATTTATGTTCAAGTTAGTTGATGTGTCTCATAAGCCTTTCAATTTGTGGGGTTTCCTTCTATTTCTGTTCTTTACCCCTTGCAATTTACTTGTTAAAAAAAAACCCCAGGTCACTTGTCCTGGAGTTTCCCACAGTCTGGGCTGTGCTCATTGTGTCCCTTGATGTCCTTTAACATGTTTTCTGTCCTCTGTATTTCCTGGCAATTAGTAGCTAGACCTGGAGCAGGGTTTCTCGACCTTGACACTAATGACATTTGGGACCGGACAGTTCTTTCTTGTGCATTGTAGAATGTCTAACAGTATCCCTGACCTCTATCCATTAGATGTCGGTAGCATTGCCCAGTTGTGACAATCCAAAATTGTCACAAAATTGTAAAGCACACAGTAGGTTCTTCATTGAGGCAAATGAAGAAGATATTTTTGATTAATAATAATGATAAATCGTATGTTATTTTTGTAGCATTTTGTAAATTTCAGAGCATTATTAAATTCTAGTTGTTACTGTTAGGTTACTTTATGAGGACAATAGAACAGGCACTATTATAATGTCTTATGAATAAATGAAAATTTCAGAGAGAAGAGTGACTTGTTTGAGGTTGTATAGTAGAGATAGGGCTTAATTTATCTTCTAGTTCCAAGTATGGTGACTCTGGACATTGTCAAATGTCCTCCAGGAGCAAAATCATCCAGTTGAGAACCACTAATTTAGGAGACTGAACAGGTGCAAGGATTTTCTTGGGGGGGGGGCGGAAACAAGGGAAGGCAAGAATACTTTTTATGTAAATGTGTGTATTTTCATTAGGAGACACAGGATAGCTAGCTGTCTGTGATGTGAGTAGCCATTGATGATCATTGCTGAAATCCATTTAGTTATAGCAGTACTTAGTTATTTTAAATGTTGCATTAAGTATCTAACAGCTGTTATTAGTTGCTTTAAATTAGAATGTTTTCATGTGATCAAAGATTAAGTGAGGCTTAGTCAGAAATCATCTTCATGAGACATGACACTTTATTATTTCTGCAGTGACGACGCATGGAAATCATTACTTGTGGACAAACTTAGAATTAGCCTGTGAATGGGGCTTTTGTTTTTCTATTTCTCAGAAATAGAATGGCCTATAGGAATGAATATATTAGGTACCTGGAAACTACCTAAAAATAGTAATGGATGTTGGAAAAACTCCAAAGAAGGACTCAATTCTTCCCTTCAATATTCAAAAGGATTAGGGAGCTTGATGTTGTAGTTCATAGCCCTGCCTGTCATTCCAGACCCCTACGTTGTAGTTCATACCCTTTCAAGCTTCTAAAATTAAGACACTGAGCTCCAAGACACAGTACCTTGTGTCCATTCCAGGCATTCCTTTACAGAACAAAGAGTGGTGTGTAAGAGTCCTCTCAGGGAGGCAGGCAGGGAGAGAGGAGGTGAGAGAATAGTTGAGATGGTGAGGAAGGCGAGGGTATTAGGGTCTCAACAAAAAGATTATTTTTGAGATAAATTTGGTATAGTATGAGAGATTCTTATTGCGTTTGGTCTTTTTAAAGTCTGCTTCGTCTTTATATGCATAAGGTATTGGTGGTTATTTTACCCTTTTAGAAAAATTTCTGAATATATATATATATGTATGTATGTATGTATATATAGGTGCGAAACAGGTAAAAGCTCATTTTCAACCTTAGTTCTTTTATTATTCAATCTGGTCATCTGTAAAATGGCATCTTATATTAAACAGCTTGTCAATTAACTTTTTTTTTTTTTTAAAGGAACAGAGAGATTCAAAACTGTGGTCCATTTTACTTCTAATGGGATTAGCATCAAGGAAAAACCACTCATGCAGGGTCTAAGATAAACATCAGAACAATGCAGCAATTATAGGTCATTCAATTAATATGTTGAAGTGACTTTCAGTTGCTCAAAAATAGTACAGTTTTTTTTTCTGTTAAGTGAAAAGATTATTTTGCTTTTTCAAGCACCATATTAGAATGATTTTGGTGTGAATAAAACTATTGCTAATTATCGTTGGTTTGCAGCACTTCTCTTTTGTTACTTAGGAATGCCAAAGAAAGGGTAAAATCCCTGTTACAATGAAGGCTTTCTTGCCGGTAATCAGCAGTATTTGGTCTGCCTGCAACTGGGGCTGCTTTGTCCCAGAAGTTTTATTTCTATTGACTTTCTGCTCTTTAGAATTTAAACATTTTTCTTTATATCTCTAACTGCTGAAACTCCAGCTGAGGGAACAGTGGGAGGGGAATAAAGAAGATGCTTAAAGTCATTTTGTGGACTGTGAGGGTGCATGAAGAACATGTTCTTCAAACTCAGTTCCACATTTAAGCTGCCCAATGAGCCTTGCCCTTGCTATTCTCTCTCTCCCTGAAGCTAGAAAGAAGAAGCAGGCGACTCTCCAAAGGACCCCGTCTTACCTGTCACATCACAGATGTACCTTTTTAGCATTCTCACAATTGAGATAGGATTCAGAGCCCTGAAACCTGGAGGAAGGAGAGAAAACTCTCTTTTATTTAGTTTCCATCATACAAGGATGTTATAAACATCCCCCGTCTTTAAAAAGATCCTAAGATCCTTCTTAGCTGTTGCCAATTACTCTGCTCCCTTTAACAACAGAGTTTCCTAGCATTGTCGTTAACGGCTGTTTCCATTTACTCTCGTCCTGTTTCTTTCTTTAAAAAAAATTTTTTTTAACCTATGTATATCCAACCTATATCCAACTGATTGTCCTTTTTTTCAGAACTCACTGAAAATAGTCCTTCATCTTCACCAATCTCCTGAAAACATTCTTTCAATGCTACCAATGACCGCCATTATGCTAAGCCGAATAGTTCTTGTTCAAATGTCACTTCTCAGAGAGCTAGTCCCCATAGTTACTCTTTACCTTTTACCCAGCTCTATTTTTGCAACTTTTTTTTTTTTCCCATTGCTACTTTTACTTTAATAGCTCTAATTCCACTCTCCCAAACAGAATGTCAGTTCCAGGAGAAATGGGATTTTATTTCATTCTTTAGTACCTTGCACACCTATAGGTGTGCAATAATTATTTTTGCATGGATTGATTAATAAAATGCTGTGGGAATTGCTACTTCACTTGTAATTTTGTTTATCTTTTAATTTAATTCTTAGCACAGTATCTGTGAAGTCACATTTCAATAAATATATGTTGAACACAAGAGAATTCTAATTAAGACGAAGGCATCACTCTGTAGAATAACTGGTTTCTAGTGAATAACATTCACCCAGCAACGATTTACTGATAAGTACTCAAATTATTTGGGGCTACGTTTCCAGCAGGGAGGCTGAACCACACCATTTCTAGTGACTGGAAAGTGGCTACTCTTATAATGCTGGGTGCAGCTAGTTTTCCTGTCTTTGATTAGATTTTGTCTTTTGTTCTGCCCGGGTGGGTCCCTGGGAATAACTACTAAGGTATGGAACCATGGTGTCGTCTGGCCTTCAATGAAAACATGTAGCCCAGTGCCACTAAACATGATGTACATTATAAACATTTGTTTACCCCTTAGAAGCCATCTTACTTCTTTGTACTATTCCTTGGAACATTTGATGCACATTTTTCCATCTTGTTGCTTGGTCACTTTTGTAATATAGATTGTGTGAGGTTTTTTTTTTTTTTTTTTTTTTTTTTTTTTTTAAAGGAATTTGGAACTATGTCAGTTTTTATTTCCTTTGCAGTTTTTGGTGACAGCTCTGTATATGGGAAGAAGGTAGTGCTGTGGATCTGGAATCCTTGCAGCAACGCTCTCAGGCACATTTCTAATTGAGGGCTAAGATTAGGTCGCCGTGGATAGAGACCAGCAAGGAGTCTGGGCCTTAAGACCCAGCTAGTACAAAGGGAGTGAGCTAAGTAAAACTAAATAATTTAGTTTGTTTCTCTTTTTGCTTTGGCTTCCTGAAAGCCACCCAGACTAAACTTGATGTTAGTTCAGTTCTACTAGTCCTTGGGATGACCATATTTTCTTTCTCTTTCCAAGGTGCTGAATTCTTTTCTTTCTCTCTTTCCTTCTTTCCCTCTTTCCTTCTTTCCTTCCTTCCTTCCTTCTTTCTTTCTTTCTTTCTTTCTTTCTTTCTTTCTTTCTTTCTTTCTTTCTTTCTTTCTTTCTTTCTTTCTTTCTTTCTTTCTTTCCCTCCCTCCCTCCCTCCCTCCCTTCCTCCCTTCCTTCCTTCCTTTTCTTTCTTCTGTTCGTTCTTTTCTTTTTTTTTTTTTCCCTGAATTTCGTTTTTAATAAATCTGGTTTTATATAACTTTTTATTGAAAGCTTTTTCAAATTACTTTTGGACAGAGGCAAGAAATACTTCTCTGTTTTTTTCCTTGTATATTGCTACACTCCCTAGGAGCTAGTCCATGATGGCAGTCACTTTAGGGACTTGAAATTCACCAGGAATGGGAGCTTGGGGAGTGGTGGTCGTACCTTTGTGAGACTTTAACTTTGTGGCCTGTTTTTTGGTATTGACTCTCCTGTTTTTCCTGGTACTCCTTCTGGAAAGTTGTTTTTCCTGCGTAGGTTTCCTAGAATTCCTAGATTATATCATACTGAAGTACTTTGTTGACTATGCCATAAGTTGTGGGAAACTGGAGTTGGCCTCACTTCTCCCTTTTTCCTAATGTGGATGGGAAACTGACTGGCAGAAAGAAAATCTTCCCTCCTTCCTCTTGGGTTTCTTCTTTTTCTTGTCAAAATCTCTTTTAAGAACTTCCTAATACCATTCCATTCAATTTCTTTCTTCTTTAATTTTTCGCTTCTTCCTGTTACTTACTCTGCAGCCTATAAGTGGTAGTTGTATCTGTGGCAGTGGTTAGTAACATGGGTTATGGAGCCAAGTTGCTTGGATTTGAATTCTGGCTCTCCAACTTTACCAGTTATGTGATCTCTTTCAAATTCCTTAACCTCTTAATGCCTCAAGTTCTTCCTCTATAAAATGGGAGTCATCATAGTATTTACTTCATGAGTTTGTTATGAAGATGAAATGAGTTTATGCATATTGAGTACTTTGATACATGTCTGGCACATAGTTTTTAACATATGTTATTGATGATGATGATGATGATGATGATGATTGCTTGTTCAACTTTGTGGGTAGTACTTGCAAGTAAGTGCTCGTGGCCAAACTGGTAGATTCTTTCTGGCAAATCATTACATTGACTGGATTAGTCTGTCTTGGAGCCAGAGTAAATAACATAAAGTAACTTATAAAGGACAACTCTAGGACCTTGAAAAGTCCCAGGTGTCTGGGCTGGACTTGTATCAGTAAGTTCTTTTGTGTGTGTGTGTGTTTCCCAATCTTGGCTTAAGTTTCCTAACCTACTTTTAAGATCCCTTCTTCATAATAATAGTCTTTTCTATGTTCTTTTCAGCCATGTTGTCAAATTGTGAGAATAAAACATGTCTACAGTCTTCCTGTCAAGATAATAATGAATAGTCCCTTATATTTGTATCTTATTCTGCTGTATGATACTCTGCTTAAAATGAGTTCCATTCTAAGAGGTCTACAAGGTCTTCAAACTACATTTCTACACCCTCCTCCCTGATTATGTAAACAGAACTATAGCATGGAACTTTCTTGCTCCAAACCAAATCATTAACAGTGAAAAAATATGAAAACTCTTATCTGCATATTTTGGGGGCAGCTCCCAATTATGGGGTAACAAATCTGAACATGTATCATTTGGGACCAGGAGAAATAAAGAAAGGGGAAGAAAGGAGTGGTGTGAGGAAGGATATTCTCACCTTTTTGTGTTAGAAAAACCTTAAAGGTCTGAGGCTTAATTTATAGCTACTTGTTGATCTTTCCATTAAAACCAAATTCAGAAATAAGAGTTTCCTTGGTGTTCTTTTATATGGTCTCCTCTCATATTGCACTTTACCCTATACTTAAAATCTTGCAGGACATTTTAGCCACATGATGGATTTGCTCTTTGGGAAGAAGGTTAGACTCAGGCTTGCCAAGCAAATAAACCAAAAAATAAGATTTTAGATATCTCCCAGTTGGAAGCTCAAAGGATTGTGACTTATTGTTTTCTGGAGTAGATTGAAACTCATTAACATCTTTAGCAATGATAGTAGAATCCATTCATTTCTTTCTTTGGTCAGTGTTAACAGTTTGGACCTGTTCTCTCTGTGTGGATCTCCAAAGAGGGAAAACCATTTGGAAACAAATTTCCAAGTATTTTCAGTATTTTGTGGAGTTAGGGAGCTCTGTGCAATCTTTTCTGTAAGTATACATCTCAGGTTAACTATGCACAGAAGAGATCAAGGTGTGCAGGGGTTGAGAGGGGTCCCCTGCTGATTGAGAGAGATTCTTTATCAGTGTGGATGGAGACAAGAAAGCTGTTTGTTCTTCATTCCAAAAGTCGAACTGCTGACCTCTGGCCATCACAATCCCCTCCCTGATGATATCAAGCTGGCCTTGTTTGTTGGGTGGGGAATGGGCCATGTCAGTAAACTTTTAGTCATGTCAGTGGTTACTGTTTTAATCCTTTTCCTTTCAATTTTCTGGCACTGGTTCTCAAAAAGCAGGATGAGGAAAATGAGAGAGCCACCCAGCACACTTATTCCAGATTCTTTATAATTATCACCTTAAATGAAGTAGCTGCTGTTCAAGCCCATATTAATTTTCCTCCTGACAGGTAGCTTATCTGTTGCAAAGAGCTGGGTTTTCTATGGGTTTTTCTCCTGCTTGCTGCTGCTCTTAAAAGGCTAGATAACACATTGACTCTAGGAGCTATCTGGCTCACAAGGGCAAAGGAATTGCTTGCTGGCCTCACCTGGTGTTTTGCATCTCTCAAAAGCAGAATTAATAAACATCACTTGAAGGGAGAGTTGTGTGACCCATTTGAAGGTACATTTGTAAGGCATGTCTTCTCAGCAAGGAAAGACAGCAATAACTCTAGGCACCGGCTCACTTTTGGACTATTAAAAAACAAAATAAAATTCAGAAAAAATTTTAAATTATAACTAGCTATTTAAAAACGCTTTCCATTTTGACATATGATCGACTATACATAACTCTGGCAATTGAGATATTTAAGGACACTTAAGAGACTAACTTTGAACCTCTGGAGATGAGAAGGGTTAGGCTTATTCCTTTACTATACCAAAAAAAAAAAAAAAAGATCATTGGAGAGTCCGTTTTTAAAAAGTGCAAGTTGTTAACATGGCACAAGTTTAGTACAGTTTCAGCACAGAATTTTGTACACAGCTTCTGCTTGAAAAGACTTGGGACTATCCAAATACTTATCTTCAATATATTTATATCTCTATAAAATCTCAAACTGCGTTCTTAAGTGCAAAATTGAGACTCAAAGTTAACTAAGACATACCTTTTCCTTTGTTAAAAAGAAATCAGAAGATGACCTGATAATCAATACAAAAATTATCTTTCATGAAAAAGATGGTCAGACCAAGGAAGATATCATATTTGTGAAAAGGAGGGTATTCAAAGGCCATAAAAGGCAGCACCTCACAATATTTTAAAAAGCCGAATGACTAAAATGTTCACCTGTGATAAATAATAGCAATATTGAACATTTCTTGAGCACAGTGAGTAATGTCCCACCACCCCTGTACTAAGTGTTGGGGATTCTAAAATGAGTAAGACAGGATCCTTAATCTCAGGGAGTTTCATTATGTCACGGGGGAAAGAGATCAACAATCCACAGAATAAAGCCTCCAGTAAGAAGTCACGAGAGACAGGTGGTCCAAATCTGGTAAGTAGAGAGGAGGGACAGATAGCATGTTATTCCTGTAAAGGACTTCCTGATTTTCCACTGTGACCTAGAAAACCAGGTCCAGTGAGTAGCAGTGAGGTGGTCGCATGTACATAACATGGCAACAATAATTTGTGCTTTGAGAGCACATTATGCTTTTCAACATGCTTCACCAGACAGGGTCTTTTCAGGCCCCTCTACCCTGTGCAGTAGATTATCCAAATGTGCAGATAGGGAAGTAGAAACACAGGACATGAAGCTTGAGTCACAGTAAATAGCTGCTGAGTGGTACCTCTGGGCCACCAGGGCTCCTGAACTCTAGGCCTGCTTTCTTTCTCCAACCCCCAGTGGAAGAAATGGCCTTTCTTTCTTCCAAGCTTGTGCGGTGGTACTTTAGTTTCCTGGGATGTTATTTGTATTATGTAAAATAATGTTCCATTTTGAGCTAAAGTTAAATTCTTTCTCATTCTTCATGTTTTAGCTCAAAAGTCACTTCTTTAGGGGAGACTTTTCTGCTATGCAGTCTCACAGTCCTCTGTACTTTCCACATTAGCACTTATCCCAGTTTGTAATTTACCATTTGTGTCTTATTTGACTAATATTTGTCTCCCCTGTCCAGCTGTACTCTCCATGAAGCCAGGGAGCATATTTTTGTGTGTGTGTATCAATATGTGCTCAGCATTTAGTGACTTGCATATAGTAATCACTCAATAAATGTTTGCTGAAGGAAATTTAAGGTTTGTTTGCTGTTTCCATTTTTTTTTTTAAACAATAGAATACCCAACATGTGAGCAGCTTACTTGTGACAATGGAGCCTGCTATAACACCAGTCAGAAGTGTGATTGGAAAGTTGATTGCAGGGACTCCTCGGATGAAATCAACTGCAGTAAGTATTGCGCACAAGACGTGCAGTGGTGTGCTGAAGCTGGTTTACACTGGCTTGAGAGAGCCAATTATGTGCATCTCTTCCCAAGTTCAGTTTCAGTGAATTCACGTTGGTAGTTTGAAGTCAGCTGTTGGTAGGAGTATTTACACACTGGAAATCGGCAAACATTACAAACCAGGGCCTTTTTGTTCCTGGATAACTGATTCTTAAACATTTACCAGCACACCGCTGCTTAATAAGAATCCCTTCTTAAACTGGAGATGATCTTCCTTTGAGATTAAATGGCTACAATGGAGTTAACTTCTCTTTTTTCTTTCCCTTCCTAACTTTCTGTTGCAGCTGAGATATGCTTGCACAATGAGTTCTCATGTGGCAGTGGAGAGTGTATCCCTCACGCTTATGTCTGTGACCATGACAGTGATTGCCAAGACGGCAGTGATGAACATGCTTGCAGTACGGTGATTTCTTTATGCTGGGTCATGTTCTTGGGAGTGTTTTGTTCTGTTTCAGTTTGGTTTTGTTTTATCCCCGCCTCCCCCACCAATGTACTGCTTTTTTCAAGGAAAAGAGTCACTACATTTGATGGCAGATGGAATCAGAAGGTCGCTAGGGGCCATGACACGAGCCTTTGTGGTGTTGCTGTACCTGGGCTCCTTTATCTTTCAAGGATCTGCGTAGATGTAAAGGGCTGGTGATGGACAGTTTGCCTTCTTTCCTTAGGCTCCAGGGGTACAGGATATATTGTATCACTGCATTCTCAAATGACCCGTACCTCTGAGAACCTTGGTAGTCGAGTAAGGGAAGTGTTTTTAAGGGAAAGGAATTTCCCTAGGAGTGGCTCTAACTCTCCTCTTTACTTTGAAATTTCTACTGCGTTAAAGTTGGAGGGTCAGGAAAGTTTCTTTTTCTTCTTTTTCTTTTTTTTTTTTTTGGAGATGGAGTTTTGCTTTGTTGCCCAGGCGGGAGTACAGTGGCGCAATCTTGGCTTACTGCAACCTCCGCCTCCTGGGTTCAAGCAATTCTCCTGCTTCAGCCTCCTAGTAGCTGGGATCACAGGCATGCACACCATGTCCGGCTAATTTTGTGTTTTTAGTAGAGATGGGGTTTCACCGTATTGGCCAGGCTGGTCGCGGACTCCTGACCTCAAGTGATCCGCCCGCCTCAGCCTCCCAAAGTGCTGGGATTATGGACATGAGCCACCGCGCCCAGACTGAAAGTTTCAGTGTGGTATAGGTGGCTTCCTTGCCTCCACTTCTTCACTCTGACCTTGCTTTTATGTCCATGCTGTTGTCTGCTTGTTGCCACCTCCACTTATTTTTTCGGAATGATAAAGTTAGAAGACTCCATGAAAGAGTTTTACTGTTTCCAGTAAGTTGGCAGCTTTTTGTGGTGATTTATTTACTAGAATGTATGATTTCCCTCCATACCTCTTTTGATTGGTTGGTACCCATGCCTTAGGGTGTTGTTAAATATTTTTGATATCACCCTAATTTTCAATGAGTCATGCCTGGCTTCCTTTCTGGAACCTGGGCTTATTTTAGTGACAGAGAATTATAGAGAATGTGACATCATGGAATGGTTGACTCAGAATCATTTGGTCATAGATTAGCAATTACAGAGCTTGTAGTAAAATATGAGAACGTTGGATGTTGTCATGTCTGCAGCATCTTTGTCTGCATTTTCTGTTCTGTGCCAACACATTGCAAACCATCTTGTTTTTAATTTTTAGTTTTTTTTCTTTTTTGAGACAGGGTCTCACTCTGTCACCCAGGCTGGAGTGCAGTGCTGCGATCTCAGCTCACTGCAACTCCACATTCCCAGGCCAGGCTCATGCTGTCCTCCCACCTCAGCCTCCCGAGTAGCTGGGACTACAGACATGTACCACTATGCCTGGCTATATATTTATTTTTTTGTGTTTTTGGTAGAGATGAGGTCTCACCATGTTTCCCAGGCTGATCTAATGTTTAATCTTGAAAAACAGAAACCGGCATCTGAGTTCATTTCCTAGACCCAAAGCTGCTGTTACCTTCTTTCTCTCTCTCTTTTTTTTTTCCTGCTTTTTAAAATTTTTGTCAAGATATTTAAGAGATAGTTCTGCTTAGGCACTGAGGTGAGAGCACTTTGAGTTTTTCCAGGTGATTTGTGTCTTTGGAGTGCAGCTGTTGCTTTGTTCCAGACTATCCGACCTGCGGTGGTTACCAGTTCACTTGCCCCAGTGGCCGATGCATTTATCAAAACTGGGTTTGTGATGGAGAAGATGACTGTAAAGATAATGGAGATGAAGATGGATGTGGTAAGGAGAGGAAGAGATTCCTACTGAAAAGCATTTTCTTCAAGTGTTTTCCAGTGCTTGCTTTTTCTCCTTTCCTTTTTAAAAGTTTTGTGTGACAAGCAAGCCTCAGGACTGGCTGGAGTTGAAGGAGTTGTTTAGGAACTTAGTGGGTGGGGAAGAAGGAGGTGACTTCACTAACTTTTCCTAAGAAGATTCAGAACTCAAATACAGATTAAATTATAATCCTCTCCTTTCTATCTTTAAGGCAAAATAGGTAGGACAGTCTCTCCCTCTTCTATATCTCAGTCTGACTTTCTCCCTTTAAGACTGCCCGTTTTAAATAGATTTACTTATATAAAATTAATAGGCTGGGGAAGGAGAGAAAATAGGGAAAATGTCATTTGTCTTAGACCTTACAATCTTTAAAAATGACTTTGAACCTTGGTAACAGTTCAGCTTATTTTTTTGTTTTGGTTTTGTAAATTCTGATTCCCAAATGAGTCACTGACGTTCAGTGGTGAAAGAGAGGCCACCTTAGGAACATGTGGGGTGGAGCTGGGGATTGGTAAGTGTAGGAGAAGCTACTATCCAGGGAAGTGCTTAAAGATTCTGTGAGAAAGAAATTGCCAGTGATATTCACCCTTTTATGTTACTGATATTCACCCTTTTATGTTGCTGATATCATCAGCAGCACCTCCAACAATTTAGCCCTTACTAATACCCACACCCTACAGCAAGTTACCTGCACCATTCCAATCCCAGGTATGATAAGGGAAATGCTTGTTCTGGGAGCATAAAACATGGTTTTATGTTTTTATGTTCCAGAAAGTGGTTTTTCTACATTTGGGTTATGGTTTTTCTTATACTATTGACATTTCACTAAATAAACAAAGCAAATCAAAAAGCCCAACCACAAACTCAAGTAATTCTGGACCTAACTTGATGGCCCTACTTCGATAATTCAGGATTTAAATAACTGCATCTTTTCCTAGGGGATTATGAATCTAGTTTGTTGATAATTGAGACCCGTATCTGCTTCTTACTCTTATAACCCGGCTGGGGGCTGCCTCTTCCAGGGAAAGTGGAGTAATTCCATTATGCCTGTCCTTAGAATCTCAGTAAAAGACTAGTGGCAGAGTTAGAAATCACTAACTTATTGTAAAATGTAGATCAGTTATAGATTTCTCTTGTCCAACTTGCTCTACATCCCCTTTTAACCACTGATTGAAAAAGAGCTTGCTGTACCTCCCCTGTGGCCTGTAACTCTCTCTTTTTCCCCCCACAGAAAGCAGTTCTCATGGTGTTCATAAATGTTCCCCAAGAGAATGGTCTTGCCCAGAGTCGGGACGATGCATCTCCATTTATAAAGTTTGTGATGGGATTTTAGATTGCCCAGGAAGAGAAGATGAAAACAGTACTACTACTGGAAAATACTGTAGTGAGTATAGGCATTTACCTGGGTAACTTTCAGGTAAAGATATTTCTGTTTTCTAGAACAGATGTTCAAATACAGTATATCTGTTGGCGTTTGCGTAACAAAGCACCCCAAGACTTAGTGGCTTAAACTGACAAATGTGTAGTCTTATTTCTCACAGTTCTGTGGGTTGACTAAGTAGTTTCTCTGGCCTATATCAGCTCACTCAAACGTCAGGATGTTGCAGTAAAAGCTTGGGCTAGCCTAGCTTTGTTGACCCAGAGACTGAAAGAGCAAACCCTAGGGCTCAAGTACTTTCAAGGTTCTACTTATGCCAAGTTTGCTCAAGTCTTATTGTTCAAAGCAAGACACTTGGCCAAACCCAGAGTGGATGGAAGAAATAGACTCCATCTATTGATGGGAGGAGCTTAACAATTTTTGGAGCAACTCCCCGTCCCTAATCCCTAACACACACACAAAGAGGATTGTTTCAGTGGCAATTTTGATGACCTTAAAGATGTGTTGGAGATTTTATTACCTGGCTTATACTTATGGAAAAAGGCCTTGTCTGACTGTACTAAAAAAAAAAAAAAAAAAAGCTTCTGGTTCCTGGGTTACATACTTTGAGTTACTCTCCAATGGCAAAACTTGGTGTTGGCCATGCACAGTGTTGTTTGATTATGTCTTGTGTGTCCACATTCATTTATGAGGAAACTGACTGGAACTAGGCATTTTTTTCTCCTTTTTTGTGACTGTAGAATATGCACCCCACCAACAACCCATCAGCTCTGTGGACAGCTGACTGTCTTATAAGGGAATACCATTTAAAACCTTGATTTCATCAATAATATACTCTAACTAAATTTGTGGTTGCCTAGAAGTGCCCATGTAACTGCAACCCCAAGGTTATTTTTTGTTTCCTGACAAAAATTGTACACAATATTTAAACAGGCAGATACCTCTATGGTTTTTTTTTCTCTATTTCATTTCGGAGCCCATTTAAAAAGACTCAAAAATTAGTAAAAGATGTGTAGTCACAGTATGAAAGTTGGAAAATAAAAATTAACCAAAAGAAAAAAATATAATCACCTGAAATCCCATCTCTTGAAGCCAGCCACAGTTAATACTTTTAGGGCTTATTCTTCCTTCAGTCACTTGGGAGTTCTTAGCCCTTTTTACTGTGTAGACACAAAGATAGACCCATGCACGACCTGTTTTTTTTTTCATAAATAAGACTTATAATGACTTACACTTGGACATAGTTATAACTTTAAAAATGAGCTTTTATTCTTTTTTCTTTTGTTTCCACTCGAGACAGGCTCTTGTTCTGTCACCCAGGTTAGAGTACAGTGGTGCAGTCATAGCTTACTGCAGCCTCAAACTTCTGGGCTCAAGTGATCCTCTTGCATTGGCCTCCAAAAGTGCTGAGATTACAGGTGTGAGCCACTGGGCCCGGCTAATGTTTTTATTTTTAACTTTTTGTGAAGATGAGGTCTAGCTGTGTTACCCAGGCTGGTCTTGATCTCCTGGCTTCAAGCAATCGTCCTGTCTCAGTTGAGCTTTTATTGCCAAGTTTTGCAGTAAGCTTTGAAGGGTGACAGATTTTTCTGTACATCTACTACATGCTTACTTAGCTGCTACTGATGGAAAAAGAAGCTATTAGGTTAATCAGTCTTGTCCAGAGGTCACCATTCATTTAACAAAGTTCTTTTCTTCGTTTAGGTACGACTCTGTGCTCTGCCTTGAACTGCCAGTACCAGTGCCATGAGACGCCTTATGGAGGAGCGTGTTTTTGTCCCCCAGGTTATACCATCAACCACAATGACAGCCGTACCTGTGTTGGTAAGTGATGGGGGGGTGGGGCTACTTTTCTTTCATTAGAGTACACTGACAGGTCCCCTGATCTCTGACATCAAGGAGGTTGCACTTGTGGAGAGTCGTCATGGTCTGTCATAACAAAGCAACCCAGACCTCACAGAAAACCTGGCAAATAGGGAATTTTAAGTCTGAGAAGGTTTGGTGTGGTGTACCGGGCAAAAGAGTGGTTCTGTCATGAGTGAGCTGACTAGCTACCTGGAACCTATCCACTACTCGTTGGGGGTGGTAGTCCTTTTCTGTTTTCTTTTCAAGTATTTGGCATCAGGATTGGTGCAGCCATTCTGGTTACTGAATACTGAACTACTTCCATGAGGTCGGTAGATAGCTGCTGCTTGAGCCCAGCAAGCACCCCTACTTTGCTCCTTGTTTGTGCAGCCTCTTCTCCAGGATGCACAAACGTCACAGCAGAGGATCACCAGGTCATTGCTCAGGTGACTACACTGGTGGGTCAGTGCCTATGCTGGGCTGGCTACTCATTCCACTGATTGTGACATCCACTTGGAACCGTCATTCAAGATGAGCAGATTCTTTATCATGATGCTGCCAGATGGTGGCTGGCATTAAACTAGATACTGGTACACCAACTATTTCCTCATATCTCTCCTCTCTGACTTCAGAAATGATTTCTCCCATTGGGAGATTTTTTATTTTGATGCCATCTTTGTATCTCACTGTGATTAGGATGGGGCCTTAGGATGGGAGAATTAGACATGGCCAACTATCATCAGTTTCCATTTTCTTAGTGAGTTTTTGGTGCTCTGATCTTTTTTTCCTTCGATCTGATTTTTGACACATAAACAACAAACATACTAGCAGGAAGTGATCACAGAGGTTTAAAGAAAACTGTTTTTACTGCTGTTGGGAAAAGGCATCTGGAAGGCAATTGAAACTATTCATTTAAATTTGGTAGTCTTCTACGGGTCTCCAAAGTGATTCAGAATTTTCCCAGGATATTTGTATTCTTTTGATATTCCTTAGAAATATGAGATATTCTTTAGGGCTTTTGGGATAAAAACAAACATGAAATGTGTAAGAAATGCTCCTAGAAAAGTATTTCTTCTGAAATTATTATTTTAATATTATTAAAATATTAAAATGTTAATATTTTAGAACTCTTTGGTAAAATTTGGTAATAAAATATTGAATTTAGATAAACCTAATGAAGTTATTCAAACTCTTTAGTCTCAGCTCATGGCTTCCAACATAATTATACTTTGTCAAATATGGCTAATCTTAATAACTACTCATAGCCAGAAAAACCTTTCTTTTTTTCATTATTATTATTATTATTATTATTATTATTATTATTATTTTCAGCAGAAGTGCTAGCAAACAGAAAAATGTATTGATACCAGAAATAAACTCTGGTTTGCAAATTAAACTTGAAATTCTTGAGAAAGTCTGCTCCTCAGCGTTACTGAAAACTATAATCGTTGGGCTCACTTACTTATCATATGCCAAGAAAAACTGGATTTTCATATCCAGGAAAGCAATCCATTTGAGCTTTTCCTTGTGTTCATAGTAGGTAATTGTAGGTTTTTAATATCAGGACCAAGTCCCAAAGTTGCCCATCTAATTGCTCCTCTTAAGTAACTGCATTCAACAAGGTACTTTAAGATCAAGTGACTTAAGTGAACTCTGGAATAATTTAAGAAGGCCCCCGCATTTCTAATCATTTTAAAACATTTTATACATAAAAGTTATGATCTGCAACTGGCCTTAAATAAGATTGCAGGCCACTTTTTGTGTTTTATTGTTATCATTACCATTATATTAGGGATGCATTCAAGTAATGTACAGATACTTTTCACACAAGTGCCCTTATTGGTTGGGTGGTGACCTGACTCTGGGAGTCCTGCCTGGATTTCAGGTAGCCCTGGGCAGAGGGGCAGCCTTGCTTCTGCTCAGAGTGGGGCTCGTCCGTGGGTGTGAGTCCGCTCCAGTGTCTTTGGCAAATGTCAGGCTCCTTCGCCCCCCTTCACTTCTACCCAGCTGCCAATCCCATTCCCAGCCTTTTAGTTCTCTAGGCATTTTCCTTTTCTCTTTGTAGAAAAGAAGTTCCAATAGAAATACCAGAAGCCACATTCTCAGTATTACATCAGCTTTTCTCTCTTTTTCCTTTATCAACTCCCAAAGAGGAGTTGGGGCTGAGCTGTCTTACAGTTGAAACTTGATAGGCCATGAAGTCCTTTCAGGAAAAGTGATTTGTTCTTTCAGAATCCCTGATTCAGTCTTGTGATGCCCCACAATCTGTTCTCAGTTTTTTGTTCCACCCTAGAGCCCAGATAACACATTTTCCATATTTTCCAACATACAAGTCTGTGGTGAGCCTTGGGTTGTATTTCCAAATGTCTAGGGTTTCCTAAATGTCAGAAATTCAGGCCACTTCAATTTTCAATAGCCCCTTACAAAGTGAAAGGCTGTCATAACAAAGTTGTTGTTTGATGAAATTTTGCATTTAACCTACTAGTGAATGTAAGGCAGAATATTGCAGTATTATGCATGCACAAGATAATTTCAGGATTAGAGAACATACCGCACATTAATAACACGTTGGAAGTAGTGTGTTCTAATACTGGGGCACTAATTCTAAGTTCCACAACAGACATCTTCTTTCATTCCCGCCAGCGCATTTCTGGGACTTTAGTACAGACAACCTCATTTGGAGATAATCTCAAAAGTCTACATTTGAGGGCCTTTGTGAATATGAGGCCCCCTGCCACCTGCAGAGACCTTTTCTGTGACCTTTGCTGTCCTTCAAGAATGTGTCATTTGCCTCTGAGTTTTGAGGCTGGGTTAACATTTATTTCACATTTGTTTCAAAGAAGACTATTTTTCTCTCTGTATAGAGAACTCTTTAAATACATGACATTAGGAAACCAGTTACTCTTGTTTCAGCTGAGCTGAATTTTTAGGGGAATTGTTGCTTTGGTTTGCTCTCTCAAGCATTTCATTTCAACAAATACTCTCTGTATGGCTATAATCCTCTGCATGGGTGACGCATTACAGAGGCTTCAGGTGTTGGAAACCTATGTACCATTTATTATCTTAGACATGGCTCCCCAGTGAATACCTCGGTGGTAATCAAGAATAACATTGAATAATCTTGACACGAAATCTTGTGTCTTTCTACCATTCATCTGCCCCTGGTAGTCTTGACCTGGCAGTGGAAGCTCTGAGGCATGCTGAAGCAGTTTACTGGGCTCATTGTTTCTGATTGACAGGACATGCTGTTTGTTGACAGAATGACATCGTGGTGCAGAGTGAGGGCAGGGAGGTCATTCAGCATGGTGGGGTTTCACACAGCCAGATGGATCAGAGGGTGGCCAAGGGGGTCTCAGTTAAAAAGGGGTTTTTGAATTATTTTCACAGCAGTATTTGTTGGTGGGAGGAGACAAAGAATAAAAAGGAAAGAAAATAGATAAAGGTATTGGAGTGAGAGGGGGATTGTAAAGTAGTGTTTCAGTGTTTTGTGTGGTTTCCACTATCTTTTCTACTCTCATGAAAACCATCAATTCTACTTTTATT
Source organism: Macaca mulatta (assembly GCF_049350105.2). NCBI lineage: Eukaryota > Metazoa > Chordata > Mammalia > Primates > Cercopithecidae > Macaca > Macaca mulatta. The sequence continues at coordinate 74,209,526 of NC_133417.1, read as the reverse complement.
TTTCTTGTCTTCACTCTGGCTGCTGATGGATGTTAATTAACTTTCATATTTCTCTATAGTGATCCAAGGATACAATCTTATTGTCACAAAAGTGACAGCAATTTTACACACTCATTCAAATCCTGTTTTTTGAGATAGGGTCTCACTGTTGCCCAGGCTGGAGTGCAGTGGCTTGATCACGCTGCTCACTGCAGCCTCCCACCTCAGCCTCCTGAGTAGCTGGGGCTACAGGCACGCGCCTCCATGCCTGGCCTTTTTTTTTTTTTTCTTTTTTTAATTCTTAGTAGAGATAAACCCTCGCTATATTGCCCAGGCTAGTCTCAAACCCTTGGACTCAATCAATCCTCCCACCTTGTCCTCCCAAAGTGCTGGGATTATAGGCATGAACCACCGTGCCTGGCCCACTCATTCAAATCTTTAAACCACTTGTAGTGCAGGTGATAGGAAGGGCATTTGTGCTAGAGTATTCCTAGTTATGACTTCTCCACCTTTGGTTTCCTTCTGTTTGACATCAGAACTTCTTCTCAGAGTGACTCCAAATCCTTAGATGTAGTCCCATGGATCTTGCATTCAAAATGAAGTTATGACATTCTGGGGGTTTGAGGGAGAATGTCCTGTACTTCTTTTCATGCTGAGGCAAAGCCTTAGGTGAAGCTTTCTCAGGGCTGAGTTGAGGGGACAGAAGGGAATCATCAGTGAGGGCATTTCACACCCTCACGTGGCCTTTCAATCTGGTAGTGTCCAGATCGGATTGGGTTTTTTTCCTTTGGTTAGTCACAGTCTTTGGAAAGATAGGTATGCTGGTTCATGTTGTTATGTTTAATCTGCAGGGAAATGGGATTATTAGAAGAACCTTCTTGGGGTTGGGTGCGGTGGCTCATGCCTGCAATCCCATCACTTTGGGAGGCCAAGGCAGGCTGATCATTTGAGATCAGGAGTTTGAGACCACCCTGGCCAACATGGGGAAATGCTGTCCCTACTAAAAATACAAAAATATTAGCCGGGTGTGGTGGTGTGCACCTGTAGTCCCAGCTACTCGGGAGGCTGAGGTGGAAGGATTGCTTGAATCTGGGAGGCGGAGGTTGCAGTGAGCCGAGATTGTGCCACTGCACTCCAGCCTGGGCAACAGACCGAGACTGCGTCTAAAAAAAAAAAAAAAAAAAAAAAAAAAAAAAAAAAAAAAAGAAAAGAAAGAAAAGAAAAGGAAAGAACCTTGGGCTTTTGGTGGGTTATGGAATGGTTGGCCACCCAGCAGGAATGGTTGAACCTAATTCACAGTTCTGACAGTTGCTGCAAATGTAATCAGATCATAGAGCTCTGGAGAATTCTAGACTTGGGAGTGCAGTGGTTTCAGAAATTATAATCTACTTGAGAACTTCCTGAAACCAGAGGGTGTGGGAACTCTACTGTTATAGTTTGCATAGGCCATCCTCCCAGGGAAGAGAGCAGAGTGAAGGATGATGGAGAGTGGACGTGGACTTGGAAAGTCAGATGTACCAAGGATAAGACAATTTCTGCACCCCTGAAGACTTATAGTCTTTAAGAAAGACTCTTTTAATATTTTGTTGTGTTCTCCCCTCCATATTCTATTGTTTATGTCAATTATAGTGGAAGTATTTTTACACAGTAGAACTGGTAATGAACAGAGCTCTGTCATATAAGGGACTTTCAATGAACACTTATTAAATGAGTGAATAATAAGTTAACCAATAAGTAGAGGAGAAGAAATTTTTGATGTCTTGAAAAAAGTTCAATTTAATTTTGGTTATAATTTTTTGATATCAGAGGAAAGAGAACTGGGTAAATAGACCTTTCCAAATACTTTATTGCAGTCATAGATTTGTGTCTTCTTGAGGGACTGTCTATAGGCAGGTCTTACTTTATTCAGAAATAGTGCTGTCCAATAGAACTTTCTGCAGTGATGTAAATGTGTATCTTCACTCTCTAACATGGTAACCACTAGTCATATGTGGCTATTGAGCACTTGAAATGTGGCAAGTGATTAGGAAAGCAAATTATTAATTTTATTTTATTTTAATTAATCTAAAGATACATTTAGATAGCCACAGGGGGTTGGTGGCTACCATATTGGAAAGCATAGTATTAAAGGGAAACATTTACACCAAAGTTTATATATTTGTAAACTAACATTAATAAATGAAATGCAATGCCATAGGGCTATGAATTCAGGAAGTGTTGTGCATTTTCTGTAAAGTTATCCTTCATGTAGGTTTAAAAAATGATGTAAATGTTCTTTTTCCTTACATGAAGATGGCTGTTATAAATTCTGAGAACCTGTGCCTAACTCCAGAGGCTGTTTATTTAGACACGGGCAACACCACATTCTTGGCCATCTTATCTAGGATTTTTGTCAGAGAGTGCTCAATAAATGCTGATAACCTTGACTACAAATGTGTATTTTCCATATGGCAGAGTTTGATGATTGCCAGATATGGGGAATTTGTGACCAGAAGTGTGAAAGCCGACCTGGCCATCACCTGTGCCACTGTGAAGAAGGGTATATCTTGGAGCGTGGACAGCATTGCAAAGCTAATGATTCCTGTGAGTAAATTATGGACACCTGAATCTCTGAATAAGAAACAGATTCTAATAGCTTCTTTCCTTCCTTTTGATGACAGCAGAATTATCAGCATTTATGCTGTTGGCAGGGCTTTATCATTACAAATCAGGGATGGCTCCTGCTGCCTAAAAATTGGTCAACATTAATTTCATTCTTTGATTATTAAGGACCAATTTGTCAATTAATGGTGACCATTATTAATATTTTTAAATTGGTTGCTTGTTTACTTTGACCTAGGCTATGATGTCACCCACCTTTAATTGTGGAATAAATGCTCTGCCTACATTTGATTGGCTTGGACATTTGACTTTTAATTAATTACCTACCACAAAAGTAGGTGACAACTATCTACAGAAATAATTTTTGCCGTGTTCTTGCAAAATTTAGGGGTATTTCCAAATGGACATGCTAAATTTGGATTAACATATTTTTGAATGCCCTCATTCTGGGTACTTTGTTGGAATCAATGTAAGAGTATGGAAAGTAGAGAGTAGTAAATAGTAGTAGAGAAAAGTCATGGAGAAAATCCGCAAAACGTAGATGAGGGCTCCAAAGCATTTTGTCATTGTCGATTTCTCCGGACGAAGGTGTCAATATAAACTCCTATTTTCCAATAGTTATTTCACACTTGATTTTGAAGTGTCTTTGATGTCTTCTGAAACTTAACTGCTCCCACGACTGAAGAATGGCCATTTTCTACTTGTTTTTGCATAGAAATACCTGATTTGCTGTGTAGTAATTTTTAGGTTCAGCGTATTTTTAACAATTCAATTTGTTTATTTTTTGCATAGGTAACATATTTATATGTTCACACATTTTAAATTATAAGAAGATACGTAGTGAGATGCCTTGCTCCATACCTATTCCCCTCTGCATGGTTTTCACTTCCTCTTTCCCATGAGTAATTGCTGTTTCTTCATTTCAGTTCTAGAGGTTTCTTAATGAATAAATAAGATTGTACAAATATAGATATTTAACTGTATTTATATATCTATATATGGTAGTAAACTATAAGCACAGTTCTGCATCTTGTGAATGTGCTTAAGATATTTTCCAGAGCTTTCCATATCAGCACATGAAGTTATTTCTTAATTATTTTATTTACGTATGTATGTATGTATTTATTTATTTATTTTTATTTATTTATTTTTGAGAATGAGTCTTGCTCTGTTACCCAGGCTGGAGTGCAGTGGCACCATCTTGGCTCACTGCAACCTCCGCCTCCTGGGTTCAGGCAGTTCTCTGCCTCAGCCTCCCAAGTAGCTGGGACTACAGGCGTCTGCCACCACGCCCAGCTAATTTTTGTATTTTTAGTAGAGATGGGGTTTCACCATGTTAGCCAGAATAGTCTTGATCTCCTTACCTTGTAATCTACCCGCTTCGGCCACCCAAAGTGCTGGGCCTCCCAAAGTGCTGGGATTACAGGCGTGAACTACTGCATCCAGCCTTACTTATTTATTTTTGAGACGGAGTCTCTCTCTTGTTGCCCAGGCTGGAGTGCAATGGCAAGATCTTGGCTCACTGCAATCTCCGCCTCTTGGGTTCAAGTGGTTCTCCTGCCTCAGCCTCCTGCGTAGCTGAGATTACAGGCCCCCGCCACCACGCCCGGCTAATTTTTGTATTTTTAATAGAAACGGGGTTTCCCCATGTTGGCCAGGCTGATTTCGAACTTCTGACTTCATGTGATCCGCCTGCCTCAGCCCCTCAAAGTGCTGGGATTACAGATGTGAGCCACTGCGCCTGGCCTTAATTATTATTATTATTTTTATAATGGCATAATATTCCTTTTTTTTGACATTCATAATTTGTTTAACTAGTCCTCTACTGATGAACTTTTATATCATTCCTTATCTTTTGCTATTGCCAATAAGACTGCAGTTAATACCTTGTTCATGTATCATTTTGCATACCTGTGAGTATACAGACAGATTTGGAACCACCATTACCATCTTTTTCAGAGTGATTTCCTGGTAATCTTTAAAATGTCTTCTGTGTTTAACAAAATCTAGAGTTGCACATGGGGCTAAGGAGCCCATATCATCAAGGAGTCTTGAAAATATCTGAGAAATACTCTCCTCAGTGTCGTTGAAAGTGCATTGGACTAGTATCCAGGATGCTTGAATTCTTACCAAATTCTTCCTAACTTACTGAGATTTTGGACACTTCATTAAGCCTTTTTGTGCCTCAATTTGCCCTTCTGTAAAATGGATAGAATGATAGCTATCTGTCTGCCTCAGAGGTTTATGTTAAAATCTGGTAAGACAACGTAGAAGATAGCATTTGAAAAAGCAGAAAGCATATCAGTTGTAAGCTACTTCACCATCCTTGCTCACCTGAAGGAGTGGTGATGCCTTCCTTCTTCACATTTAGTTGGCGAGGCCTCCATTATCTTCTCCAATGGTCGGGATTTGTTAATTGGTGATATTCATGGAAGGAGCTTCCGGATCCTAGTGGAGTCTCAGAATCGTGGAGTGGCCGTGGGTGTGGCTTTCCACTATCACCTGCAAAGAGTTTTTTGGACAGACACTGTGCAAAATAAGGTAAATAGAAATTGCAGGAGCTGAATGGAACCCTGAGCACAAAGTGTTGATAGCTTTTCACTTTTAGAGGGAGTAGAGGGGAAAGTTCCTTTGTTTTCTAACAAAAAAGGCCCTTGAGATATTTTATGTTAATCAGCACCTTTTCCATGCTATACTATTACATGTGACCTCTTAAACAAAGCAGTCTATTATATGGATTAGCCTTGAGCAACTTTTAATTTTATTCGAAGTGGAGTCCAAGAGCCTAATTAAAAGAAATAGTAGACATTCTTTCAAAACTGGATAGATATTTGGTGGTAATTTTTGAAATTTGATCATTTAAAATGTAAAAAGCACACTGCTTTTCTGGATGATAAAAATCAGATTTTTACCTGCATCTTCTAAATGGAACCGTAATTCGGGATCAAGTAACAAATATTGACAGTATTTTGTTTAATGGCCAAAATTTTGTTCCACTGTCTTATTTGGAAAGTGTGATGGGTTTAATTTCATCTTGGAGTAATGCAATGGAGATTTTTGAAACATAAATTTCAGAAACTCCTAAAGCGTTATGGAATTTTATTTATTTCTTCTTCTTACATTTTATTATACCATTAATACAATTCTCATTTATTTAAATAACTTGCATGAAATTTCTAAAAGTTGAGAATTTAGATTTTTAGCAATTCTGGTTTGATTATAACTAAAAAATCAAAACAAACCATGTAGTTAGTGATGCTGAGGAAATATAATAATTTTGGTTTTTCTTTCAGGTTTTTTCAGTTGACATTCATGGTTTAAATATCCAAGAGGTTCTCAATGTTTCTGTTGAAACCCCAGAGAACCTGGCTGTGGACTGGGTTAATAATAAAATCTATCTGGTGGAAACCAAGGTCAACCGCATAGATATGGTAAATTTGGATGGAAGCTACCGGGTTACCCTTATAACTGAAAACTTGGGGCATCCTAGAGGAATTGCCGTGGACCCAACTGTTGGGTAAGTGATGTGAAAACATATTGATTCCTGTATTTTCAGAATTTTCTCTCTCCCTCTATACATTGAACATCAATTGGATTAATCGAAGGCTCATTCTGATTTCTTTTAGGCTCTGTACTCTAGAACCCATGTCTATTTTGTGCCCTTATTTTTATAAGCTTTAAGAGAGTTTATTAAATATAATCCTATGTGAGGACATGTCACCCAAACACACCTACTGGTGTACTAAAAATACTAGTTGTTTTGGGGGTATGAACTTTATTCTTAGTGTTTGCCACATTTTCCTAGCTAAGAGATTGGATTCTGTGTTCTAACTCAATCTAATATTATTATTACAACTAAACATTACTTATGTTTCATTATTTTTAAGATGAGTAACATGAATTTGCTGTAAAGATTTTTAAAGACAGGAAAGCAGGTTGGAACTATTCCTTTCAGAACTTTCTTGATACAGGCTGGGATTGAGATATCAATGCTAATATCTCATTACAAGTTGTTCAGTCTGAATCAACCCAGAATCACTGATAATGCTTTTCTTCAGGTTTAAATTCAAATTTCCCAATCTTCACATTTGAGAAGTGTTATAGGAGACGTAGCTTTCTCCTAGAATTTCACAATTGGGTCTTAGGACCCTTGGATAAGCTTTAGGCTATTTTAGTCTTGGTGAATGATGATTATTCAGTTCTACTTCATTATATCAGCTATCCTTCTTGAAAATGATGGAAATGTTCTCTGTCTGTGCTTCAGAATGGAAAATTGAGGAGCAAAATGGCTTGATAGCTTCTTTTAAAAGGTATTTGTAAGTTTTCCTGGGTGTAAAAAAGAGAAGCAAAGGACAGATAAAGGAAATAGAGGAGGAAGTTCAGAAGGTGAATATGATTTTTTTTTTTTTTTTGAGACAGGTTCTTGCTCTGTTGCCCAGGCTGGTGTGCAGCCGCACAATCACGGCATGCTGCAGCCTTGCACTTCTGGGCTCTAGCAATCCTCCCACCTCAGCTTCCTGAGTAGCTGAAACTATGGGCAAGTGCCATCATGCCCAGCTAATCTTTTAATTTTTGTAGAGATGGGGTCTTGCCATGTTGCCCAGGCTGGTCTCGAAATATGGGCCTCAAGCAATCCTTGTGCCTTGGCCTCCCAAAGTGCTGGCACCACAGGCATGAACCGCTGTGCCTGGCTGGCTGAATATGAACTTTTAGACTACCATATTAGTGCATCATAGTAGTTGCTATTTGGAACTGTTGACTCTCCTGATTGACCCCCACAGTCTCTCTCTCTCTCTCTCTCTTTAAAATACTTAATTTCCCTGTTGCTTTATACTGTGGTTCTCTAATCAGCTGGATAAAATTTCCATTGATCCAAATACACTATTAAAAAAAATTCCCAGGTAAACTTGTAAAATACCAGATTCTTTCATCTTCTGTTTTTCTTTTGTAGTTATTTATTTTTCTCAGATTGGGAGAGCCTTTCTGGGGAACCTAAGTTGGAAAGGGCATTCATGGATGGCAGCAACCGTAAAGACTTGGTGAAAACAAAGCTGGGATGGCCTGCTGGGGTAACTCTGGATATGATATCGAAGCGTGTTTACTGGGTTGACTCTCGGTTTGATTACATTGAAACTGTAACTTACGATGGAATTCAAAGGTAAGAAGTATTTTGTATGGCTTTATGGTTTTATAAGTTGTGGGGAAAGTGCATAAAATGGTTGGAGAGAAACATCAAAGTACCAGAATGAAAATATTGCTTTGTTGGTTGACACGATAGCTTTAATGACCTTTGTACTGATATTTGCATGAAGTGACTTGCTCTGTTTTGTTAACTTTTCTTGTGTCCCATAACGCAAGAGGTAAACCCTCATTAACTATAACCTCCAGCGTTTGTTCTTTGATTTCTCCTCTCCAACTACTCACCTAGTTCCAGATGATGCACATTATTTTCATTTACTCCAGAGTTCATTTGTGCTTTGTTTCTCAAGATTACTTTCCCTTTTAATTTTCTAACTTTCCTCCAATAAATGCATGTTTTATTAGGTATTCGATGTTGCCTACTGGGAATTAATTGGATTTTACTCTGTTCTTATATATGTCAAATTTCAAGGAGAAATTCTTTGTATTGTACTTTTACCTGGTGTACAAAGATACTTAAACGGCAATATTTGAATGCAGAATATGGCTTTCTTTTTTTTTTTTTTTTTTGAGATGGAGTCTCACTCTGTCTCCCAGGATGGAGTGCAGTGATGCGATCTCAGTTCACTGCAATCTCCGCCTCCCAAGTTCAAGTGATTCTCCTGCCTCAGCCTCCCCAGTAGCTAGGATTACAAGCATACACCACCATGCCTGGCTAATTTTTGTATTTTTAGTAGAGATAACATTTCACCACGTTTCCCAGGCTTGTCCCAAACTCCTAACCTCAAGTGATTCGCACACCTCGGCCTCCCAAAGTGTTGGGATTACAGACATGAGCCACTACACCTGGCTGAATATGGCACATTTTTTTCCGTCTTTGTACTCTGATTAAAGCTAACTATAACTTAATGTAAAAAAACTATTTTAGATCCTCTCCTTTTGGTATTTTCAAAAATTGGGTAAAACATGTTCTTCAAATTTTGACCCAAAATATTATTCTTGGGTGGATTCAGCAAATAGGCTGGTTAATTTAATTTTTCCCAATGACTTGATTTTATGTTTTCTCAACGAAAGCAATATTATAGTTTTGTTTCCTCTTAGGTTTCCATTTTGTAAGGATAATATCACAGTTTGCCACTGGATTATATATCCTTAGAACAATTTCTGCTTCGTTAAATGAAGTGATTGGGTATTAATGTGGTGACTTCCTATCACTGAAACTGGCTTCCATAAGGAGAATATGAATACATTTTATGTAAAAATTAGCTAACCCAATAAGTCACATAAAATAATTGTGAAATTGCCTAAATTTTTTCTCTTTGGGATGTTTTAGCATTACATTATATAGTCTAACTTTTGCTCAAGTAAAAAAAAGTAAAGCATAAAAGATAAAAATCAATGGAGTTTTGAAAAGATTTGAGTGGTTTGCTGGCTGTGAAGAAACATCAAAGAAATATTAAAGCTCACAAGTACAGCTGAAATTATAAAGTCATTGCCTCTCACTTTGCCAGCAGGTGGCATTCACGGTTCTGGAATCTGCTAACTGAAAAAGAAACTATTCTCTATTCTTAATGTACCGTGTCATTGTGGAATGTTTCAAAGTGTGCACTAACCTGCCACCTTAGGTTTCTTTGTTTACTCCCCGTTAGTGTGTTTCCCAGCTTTAATATCTTCAAGTCTTTTCTTAGAGCTCTATTGTCCTTTTTAGTTATCAGGGTATGCTAATATTTTTCTTTGAGGTCTTTGTATTACGCCAAAATAAAGAAAATAAGAGTTTTCCCATATCAACCATCCTCTGCCTCACTCTGTTCATGTGTCTAACTGAATCATGGTTTATGGAGACGTAGTCATGGGGGGTTGTTTCAACAACAACGTAGTCATGTTGTTGATTTCCTCTCTTTGCTTAGTGCCTAATTGTACTTCTATTTTCTTCCCAGTTAAGTGGCTTTGGGCCTTCATTACAAGTATGATCAGTTGATAGTTCCATCAAGCAGATGCATAACAGTGGTAGTGGCATTGCTTCTTGCTCTCCTTACAGTGATGTCAGGAGCAGATCTGGGCGTTTGCTGAGGCTTTAATCCTACCACTCACTGTCCTGCTCCCTAATTGCTAGGAAATGGTCAATGGTGCAGTGGAAAATAATTGGCGAAGGCATCTTTCCCAGACTTCCAAAGTCTTGGAATACTCTTTCACCTATGGTATTCAACATGCTATTTCACATCTTAGCCTTTTAGATGTGGGGCAACCTAAAAGGAATGAAGATCAAAAGGGAAAACAGTAAATTCCAAAAAAGTCTAGGACAAGCTAAAGGATTGACTGGGACTGAAATGTAAGTCTCAAGCGTCTTTTCCAAGAGACAACATGAAAATCCTTCTATCATATGTAGATGGAAATATGTATACATCTAAAATGTATCTTTTCTATCTATTCCGTATTTGTGACAAGAAATTACTTAGCTTTTCGGGCATTTAATTGAACTAACTACAGCTTTAATTATAATAAAGCAAAACTAACAAATTGTATGATATATATGTGTCTTTTATAACAGGAAGACTGTAGTTCATGGAGGCTCCCTCATTCCTCATCCCTTTGGAATAAGTTTATTTGAAGGTCAGGTATTCTTTACTGATTGGACAAAGATGGCCGTGCTGAAGGCAAACAAGTTCGCAGAGACCAACCCACAAGTGTACTACCAGGCTTCCCTGAGACCCTATGGAGTGACTGTTTACCATTCCCTCAGACAGCCCTATGGTAAGCCTCAGAACAGTGGTAACCATGCTTGGTACTGGACTTGGTGGAAAGATTTTCTCAAAGCTTTGGAAGTTAATAATGAGAGGTCTCATGTGACTTGGGTGGCATTCTCAAGTATATGAAGGGTTGGTTACCCGGAGTGTTAAACTCTCTGAAACTGGTTCTACAGATTAGGAGCATTCTGGAGAAATTGATGTATTTCAGAGTTAAATGCCAAATCTAGAGGGAATTTAGAGATTTATTTAACAGATGTTATTGGCACCTGCAAAGATGCTTGGGGCTATAGCAGCTCACAAACCAAACCAAAATACCTATCCTTATTCTACTGGGAAAAACATCTATTTCAAACTTCTAATATTACAGTTAAGGAAACAGGTCACATAGAAGAAAATGACATGTCTCAGTGTCCATTTTAGGCAATGTCAGAGCCATTTTTTTCTTCTTCTCTGTTGCATATGTATGTCACCTGTTCTTTGGTTCTGATTAATCTGTCATAGGCCAGCTGGGTTTGGTGTCTCTTTGGCTGGTCACTTATTTAAAAAAAAGAAATATTTTGATTCAGACACTGCTTAGTCGTCTGTTATTTTACCACGTATTTTTTTTCTTTTTATTTTTTCTGAGATGGGGTTTTCACTATGTTGGCCAGACTTTTCTGGAACTCTTGGCTTCAAGCGATCCTCCTGCCTCGGCGTCCCAAAGTGTGGGGATTACAGGCGTGAGCCACTGTACCTGGCCTATCGTAAGCTTTGTTTATGTTTCCAGGTTATAGCTTGAGCTTTGATACGTCTATCTGGACTGTATATGGCTCTTTTCTGTATTTGCTTATGGATCAAAGAAAAATAAACATAAACTACACTATGTTGGTAGAAGGTTTAATATTGGTGAATAATAATTTAGAGGAAAACAGATTTGCTTTAAAACTCTCATGTTAAGTGATGGATCTGTTTGGGATGAAGAAAGACTATAAAGTAATGCAGTTAACAAAAGCCCAACCGCTAGAACTGACACATTTAGATGAATATCCTTCAGTGTCATCATCCTGGGAAAATATATATTTGTCTAAAAATAGATATTTTATCTGAAAACATTTTTGGAAATACCTATTTGGAATAGTTTTTACACTCAACTCACAACTAACCTCACACCTGCCCTCACATTAGATCCAGTAGATCAATGATCAATGTGATCGCTAAAATTACTATTTTCATTATTTGGCTCAAAATGACATCTGCCTATTGTTTCACCAAATCAATCCACCTGAGAAGATAAAGAGAATATTTTAAAGAAAGTCAAAGGCTAAGAAGACAATTTTAAAAGCAGATATAAAATTTCTAGTTGTGGCAGTGATCTTCCTAAGGTCACTACTTTGAGAGTGGCTTTTGGAAGTATTAACTGGTTTGTGTTGCAGACATTTAAGGTTTTGGAATCAGATCTGGCTTTGAATCCCAGTCAAGCTGTTTAGCTACTGAATAATGCTGCGCAAGTTATTTAACTGTTTAGATTTTTGGTTTCCTCCTCTGTAAAATTGGAGGACTAATGCTTACCTCTTAGAGCTATTGGTTATTAAGTTGGTTTACTTACAAAGTAAGCGTCCAGTAATATTTATTATATCCTACAAATGGCAAAAAAGCAGTGAAGTATGGGTTTTCTTTTGGCAGTTATTTCTAATCATGGAGGATAGCAGACATACTCTGACATAATTATTGGGGAGAAAGTTTTTTTTTTTTTTTTGAGATGGAGTCTGGCTCTATCGCCCAGGCTGGAGTGCAGTGGCGCGATCTCAGCTCACTGCAAGCTCCGCCTCCCGGGTTCACGCCATTCTCCTGCCTCAGCCTCCCGTGGAGCTGGGACTACAGGCGCCCGCCAGCGCGCTCGGCTAATTTTTTGTATTTTTAGTAGAGACGGGGTTTCACCGTGTTCGCCAGGATGGTCTCGATCTCCTGACCTCATGATCCGCCCGTCTCGGCCTCCCAAAGTGCTGGGATTACAGGCATGAGCCACTGCGCCCGGCAGGGGAGAAAGTTTAAGGAGTCCTTTCCTTTTTTTTTGCCACCATCAATTGGAGAGTGGATAGGAGAGCAGCAGTGATATTGGGAGGGCTAATGTAGCCAGATGTGGATGTATTCAGTAGTAACCAGTAGTAATGTTTTCAATACGTTGCTAATCCATTACTCTATTTCACCTATAGGTGAAAAGGGCTAGAAGTGGCTTCGTGTTTTGGATAATTACACATTTCTAATTGCAATTTAACCCTGTGCATTTTTCCCTCCAGCGACCAATCCGTGTAAAGATAACAATGGGGGCTGTGAGCAGGTCTGTGTCCTCAGCCACAGAACAGATAATGATGGTTTGGGTTTCCGTTGCAAGTGCACGTTTGGCTTCCAGCTGGATACAGATGAGCGCCACTGCATTGGTAAGAAGTCTGTTTTGGACGTTGTTGGCAGGTGGCACAGGTGTATGTGTGTCCAAACCTGTAACTAGACTAACTGCTGTTCTTGAACTGGACCAGCTCCCTGTGTAACTTCTTCACTGCAGATAAGCTTTCTGTAGCCCACAGAACATCTTCCTTGGTAGGCACCACTTCTACTATACGCAGAGCTATGTTCAAAAATGTAAATTTCTGTCTTTTGGGATTTTGTTTTAATCCCATATCTAAGGTTTTCTTGGGTTCCCTTTCCTTTTTGTTTGTTTCCTGAAACCTTTTTCTCCTATTAACTATAGTCTTGAAATTCCATGTGGTTGAACTTTGAACTCTTTTCTATACCATGTATACCTTTTCCACTTTAGATGTTAGCCTTAACTTTGATGGGAAGAGTTGTACTTCTCCCCACTTTGACTTCTCCTAGACCACCACGTACGCCCCTTTCAACCAGGTAATCACATCTGAATCCCATCTGGCTTTTTTTTTTTTTTCTCTCTCTGTATTCCAAAGTGAACCCCTGAGCATTGGGGTAGCTCGGTTCCTCACACAGGTTTTCATCTTTCAGTTCAAACTTTCTTGTATCTGCCTCCATATTCCTGATTTCATTCTTACCTTGAAGGTTTCCTTTCTTCCTCTTTGGTTTCTTATACATCTATTCATACTTAAGCCATTGCCTGGGCCCTAGCTAATGATGAAATGCACTCCAGTAATATTTGTTTTTCTTATTTTCACTTGTACAATTCTCCTTTCTGTGCCTGTGACAAATTCTTGCTCTCCAGATGTTGCTGTTTCTAGCGTAGTATATAAATTCTTTTATTCTAACCAGACAAATGTGTTAACTTCTTAGGTAGTTTTAGATTCAGAAAAATCACCCTCATTTAAAAAATACCATATATTTCTAACTATTATATCAATAGTGCATTGTCTAATACTTTTGCTTTTAAATTCCATTCCTGCAATTTTTATCTTCGTCTTGGGCATACCTCCTTCATCTTCTTGATTCCCTGACATACTGTCACAATCTCCTATTTGATTTTAAACATTACTTCTTCTTACCTATTTCCTTTATCCCTCCCCTTCCTTCCCTGCTTTCACTCCTTTATATCTTTATGTTCCTGATTGCTTTTAATTATCTTGGTATCTACAGTAAGATTCTTGGTGTAGATCTCTATGCAGAAGTTAATGCAACTTGAGGATTATTATGGAATTATTATAGAGTTCAGCTAATACTATTTTATAAATTAAGCATATGGATATCATTTTTCATATAAATAAATGTTAAGGATACATTTCTTAGGAAGAAGGAAGATTCTAATACTTCTATCACCCTCATAGATGCTTATCTTTTTTTCTTCCCTCTATTATTTCTAACTATGCTTTCCAAAAATTTATTTTTACATTTATTTCAGAATTATATTTTATAATTTAAAGTTTGCTCTGTGGATACATTTATCTGGAATTTGGGAGGAGGGGAAAGAACCATGCTGTGGCTGACTGTGCTGTGTTCTTCTTCCTACAGCTGTTCAGAATTTCCTCATTTTTTCATCCCAAGTTGCTATTCGTGGGATCCCGTTCACCTTGTCTACCCAGGAAGATGTCATGGTTCCAGTTTCGGGGAATCCTTCTTTCTTTGTTGGGATTGATTTTGATGCCCAGGACAGCACTATCTTTTTTTCAGATATGTCAAAACACATGATTTTTAAACAAAAGATTGATGGCACAGGTGAGAAACGTTTCTCTCTGTGTGTGTGCATGTTTTGCCTTTTTATCGCAATGATACTTATAACTTGATAATTAAAACTCGGTATCTAATTTTTAAGCAGAGTCTTTACAAAGCCTCCTAAATAGTTTTAGATTGAGAAAATAAATTTATTGCTTTTTTATGGATTAAGGTAAAACAAACACCTTTCCTTTATTTTAGAAACAAGTTATTTTTGGGAACAGAGATGGGAGGATTGCTTGAGTTTGACACCAGCCTGGGCAACATAGTGAGATTCCACTTGTACCAAAAAAAGAAAAAAATTAGCCAGGCATAGTGGTATGCACCTGTAGTCCCCACTACTTGGGAGGCTGCAATGGAAGGATTGTTTGAGCCCAGGAGTTCCAGGCTGCAGTGAACTATGACCATACCATTGCACTCCAGCTTGGGCAACAGAGTGCAACCCTATCTCGAAAAAAAAAAAAGAGTTATGAATGTGTGTGTATTTTAACAATGACCAATATTAACAAAAAAGGAATGTCAAGTATATGAGAGCCATTAACAGATTAATTGACTAGAAGCTGTTTTTCACACTCAAGTAGCCAGATTGATTAAAGGGGAAGACATCTCTTCAGGAA
Organism: Macaca mulatta; assembly: GCF_049350105.2. Classification (NCBI taxonomy): domain Eukaryota; kingdom Metazoa; phylum Chordata; class Mammalia; order Primates; family Cercopithecidae; genus Macaca; species Macaca mulatta. The sequence goes on along the minus strand of NC_133417.1, from coordinate 74,194,297 downwards.
TGCTGGACTAGGTAAATGCCAATGGTTCAGCTTGTATTAGTAATACAATTTGTAAGCAATATAACATACCAACTAAGAGGGCCAGCTTAGGAGCTATGCTACCTACTTCCGAATTCCAGCTTCCCACATTTCATAGCTTTGTAACCTTGGGCAAGTTACTCAATTTCTTTATGCCTCAATTTTTTAATCTGGAAAATATGCAGGTCATATATTGCTCATAAGGTTGTTGAGAGAATTTTTGGCTAATACATGTAAACACCTAGAGTAATGGCTAGAAAATAGTAAATATTCAGTAAATGTTGGATACCATTATATCTGTTCTCAATATAAAGCCATATTGCCCACCCTACCCTGTCCCCAATCCAGACCTGCTCTGGGGAGGGAACAGTTCTTTTGACTGTTTCTTCTTTTGTTTGTCTCCATGTTTCTAAATGCTTTGTTTATACTTCTATTTCTTGATTTATCATTTTTGGTATTTACTTCCTTATTCTAGGTGAGCATTTTGCTTTCTTACATCATTCTTCTGTCCCAGCTTCTGAGTTCCCTCCCCCCATTCTCCTTAAAAAGCTAGATTATACTTTTGGTTACATTAATAATGTGTGTTTATATTATTAATATGAATATAAATATTGTTCACTGCTCAGCCAATTCTAGGATGACATTTCTTGACAATTTTTGACAATTGCCACATCTTCATTTGCTTAGTTTTAAAATATAACAATCATGCATTTTCCCCAAAGGCTCCAATAGCTCTATCAAATGCCTGTACAAAGACAGAAAACAGCCTATATATTTTTTTTTCCTTCTGAGACCCCTATACTGTGTTCCGGTTGGGACTTGTTTTCTCTGGCCTGGTGCACGGCTCTTATCTTCTGACTTCTCTTTGCCACTCCCCTGTGCTGGACCTTCTGTTTGTGGCAGGCCATTTATTTCTTTTTCTAGATTTATTTCCTCATTTTGCTGAAACATGTTATATAATAGCTTCCTGAGAAGCATAAGTAGGTGGCATATATTTTGAGTCTTTGAATGTCTGTGAGCGTTTTATTTTGCTCTCCTTTTGACTGTTTGGCTGGGTACAGGTTGCAAGTTAATTTAAATCTGGAATTTGAAAACATTGCTCCAGTGACCTCTAATATCTAGCATTGAGTCCAGTGCCATTCTGAGTACCATTTCTGTGGATATGACCTTGATATGGATATGGATATGACATTAAAAATTAATCTTCCTCTGTTTCCATTTTCTCTGGATTCCTTTTCCTTTTGATTTCTTTTCACCTTTCTTCTTTGTGACGGAAGCTTTCTCCAAATGTCTGAGTTGCTAGTTTGGTATTTAGGATGAGGTTATAAAACCTGACCTGAAAGTCTGTACATGTGGATAGGCCTTGTCAGCTGGTGAGCTTCAGACAGGGAGGTGGCTTGGTTACCAGACTGCTCCCCAAGGCAGCATTAGTGAGTCTTTTCTGGAGATGATCAATTTCTCCTTCATAGATGCCTCCATTCTCCTTCTTGGGGTAAGGGGAAGATGTGGGGAGATGGTGGTCTGTTCTGGGGGTGATTAATTTCTCCTTCATAGATGCTTTCATTCTCCTTCTTGGGGTAAGGGGAAGATATGGGGAAATGGTGGTCTGTTCTGGGAGTGGGCAGAGGAAAGGGAGCTGAGGGCACCCTTTCAGTATTCCTATAATCCTCCTGTACTCAGTTCCACGTCCATCTCAGTTCTCCATTGAAGACTGTGCTCTGAACCCATAGCCATTCTGCTTCAGCTCCTCCAGAAAGAAAATCTGTGGTCCATTAGAGGAGATAGAGGAGTGGTGTGACACTCAGGATCTGGGAGGGACCTAGGCATTGGATTGCTCCTTTTCCTGACTTTATCTGAGCCCCTTAGTTCCTTGCCCCTGTCTTTCTTAGGACCTGGTGCCTCTGAGTGTGAGTGCACTGAGGCTTCTGCATATATGGATGTGTGTCTGTCTTCTGTTGACACTTAGTTTGTAGCATTTTCCCCTTCTTGATTGAGTTATCACTCCTCCAATACCTTACTTTTAAAATATTTGTTGGAATTGCTCATCTGCTGTTATTTTACTGTCTTTTAAGTAGCGTTTGGTAGAAAGAGGAGATAAACATGTTTGGTTTGTCAATCTGCTATTTTGAACCAGAAATTATCTTTTTTGAGGACTTAGAATCAGGCCTACTGAGCTTGGAGAACTACAATTGAGCTTGGAGAACTGCAATTGAGCTTAGTGCTCAGCAAAAGGTAGTATTGGGTTTCTCAGCTGCACGCAGGTCAGGTCTCCCATAGGCACCTCCACAGGTCAGCTTCCTTCTGCTTTGTTGATCTGGAATTCTCATTGTATTTTTGGTAAACTTCAAGTCCATATGCTGAGCAATCTTTTAAAATATTCTTCATCATCAGTGGTATGCTGACTCTGTAAGCTTTGGTGAGGGAGGCATTACATTGTTCTTTTTTTTTCTTCTTGAATGAGTACACAGTATATTCAGGAAATGAGTCAGAAATCAAATTAACCAATGTGGTGGTGGTGTGGTGTAGTGCCAGATACTTGGGAGGATCACTTGAGGTAATGAGTTGGAGGCTGCAGTGAGCTATGATTGTGCCACTGCACTGTAGCCTAGGTAAGACCTGTCTCTAAAGAAAAAGAAAAATAAAAGGAAATCATATTAAAAGTCAGGATTAGCTGAATGAAGCCCTCAGGAAAACTCCCTCCATCAATGATACCTTCTCTTTTCCAAATTCTCTTCTTCTACTGACTTCCCTATCATCAGATATGCTCAAGTTTCTCCCATCCTAAAAAAATATGCAACTTACCCTTCACTCCATGTTCCTCTTTAGTGATAAGTCCTTCTCTACATTTCATGGTCAAGTTTCTTGAAAGATTGATTTGCACTTTACTATCCCCTCTTCCACATTTCTCACTGATTACTCACCTCTCGCAATCTGCCCCCCAGGTGGCTGAAACCCCTCTCATCCTGGTCACCTCTAGTCTCTTTCTTGCTAAATTAAATAATGCCTTTCAGTTCTGTATTTGGTATTTCGGCCATCTTCTCTCAACAATTCTTTCTTCCATGACAGCATACTCCTGGATTTCCTTCTATTTCTTGATCATTTTTTTTTCCTAGTGTACCCTGGAGATCTTTTCTTTTTTGCCTGTTCTATAAAAAACTGTAAATCTGTTGTTCAACATTGGTCCTCCTTTCTCTGAATAATTTCACACCTTTCATGCCTTTGATTACTATCTATGTAGCAACTATAAATAATTGTGGGGAGACTTTTATAAGAGTGCATTTACTGAGTGTTTTTCTTCCCAACCTGGGGAATGAGGGAAAGATCAAGCAAACTTTTCTGTAGGTCATGATAAAAACCTCTATGCAAGTTCTCTGTCTGAGGTTCAGACCCATAGTGCCAGCTGCCTTTTGGATACGTCACCTGGATATCCTACAATCACCTCTAAACCAACGTGTCTAAGTAGATGCCTCATCCAACTTCTCACATGCCTTAGAGGAAGGACATGACCACTCACCCCTTCCTTAGTGCCCCATCCCCACCTGGTGGTCATCATGAACATTTCCCTCTCCTTTAGCCTCTATCATTAACTCATTAACGTCCAGCCACACTCCTAGAACATGTGGAGTGTTCAGTCTCTGTCTCTGTCAACCACCCAAACCTCCGCTTTGCCATGTGGTCCATTAGGAATCTGTGCTCTCATACCATCCTATGCATCTCTCCATCTCAGCACCCATTACCCTTATTTTTGTCTCTTGGCCTAGTTGCCTCCTCCACTTTCACCACCTCACTATGAATTACCTTGAGGGTGGTGTCCACACTTTTTTCCAGATGCTTAACTTCTCTTTGACTTGGTTCCCTCGTCTGTAGAATAGGAGCGATACTAATGTCTATTTGATTGAGTGGCTGTGAGGATGGATGAATCCATGTAGAGTACTTGGTCCAGTTTCTGCCTCCTAGTAAGTGCTCATTTAATCTAAGCTGTAATTATTAACAGTATTAGCAATACTGTGTTTTCTAAATATATAGTTGGTTGTCTATCACACAGAGAACTTTCTTTTCACAATTTGCTGTATAAATGAAGAGAAAAAGTAGTAAGATTTTTTTTTCTTCCTACCGCAAAAGAAAGAGGTATGGCTGTTTATTCTGATTCAGATTTTCTTTAGTGAAAAAAAGAAAAAAGAGGGGAAAAGAAGGCATAACAACTCCATAAAGAGGAAAGTGTGGGTTTTTTTTTTTTTAAATCAGTTCTGATTTCCTTTCTGGTATCTCTGCTGGTCTTTTCCAAACTTGGCAACTTTGTGACTGTGGAAGACTGTTGATGAGAGGGTTGGGCGGTGATACCTCAAGGTTACCCTCAGGTCGTACCTGGTGGTGTCAGCTTATCAGAGCCGTCTCCCGGTGGTAGTAGGTGAACTCAGGTATCTCTTCTTCAGATATTCTGCAGTGAGAAATTTTTTTCTGGAAGGTTGCACATGGGAGTAAATCCAGGCCATACCATTCCTGGTTCTGTTTGTCAGTATCATATCTACTCTTTGAGATCCAAAGTTTGAGGAATGGATAGATTCTAAGTTTATCTCATGTTACTGCTCAGCAGCTTACAGAGTTTTTTTTTAAAAAAAGAATTCCACATGTGTTCCTGAAATATGCTCCAACTCTGACACAAAATTTCAATATGCATTAGTAGGAAAATTGATGTCTTACAAAATATACTTAGTTTAAAACATGTCCATATTTTAACTTACAGGAAGAGAAATTCTCGCAGCTAACAGGGTGGAAAACGTTGAAAGTTTGGCTTTCGATTGGATTTCAAAGAATCTCTATTGGACAGACTCTCATTACAAAAGTATCAGTGTCATGAGGCTAGCTGATAAAACGAGACGAACAGTAGTTCAGTATTTAAATAACCCCCGATCAGTGGTAGTTCATCCTTTTGCCGGGTAAGTGTGTTCATGTTTTCCTAAGAGCTTGAAACTGTATGTCTTTTACAGTCATTGAAAAGTGATGCCCTAGGAATTTGGTAAGTTCAGCAAATATAAGATTGAACCGCATAAGTTGAAATCACCTTAAATTTTATTTCTTTTTTCCTTCAAAAAGCTTTATTTTGTGGGAGTAAAAAAATTGTTTTTAAACCCAAAACATTTCTTCTAACTTTTGGCTTTCCCAGTCTTCACTGAAGTGTAGTTTTTTTCACAGCTGCAGAGGACCAAACAATGTGATAGAGATTTAGTAGCGAAGGAGTGAATAGGCAACAGAATTGACAGGAAAGATCCAAATTCTTTCCCTGCTTTAATATATTGATATAAGCTTAGCAAAACTTGCTTAATCATTCAGTAGTTTTCAGAATAAAAAGTTTTTCAGACCACAGAGTTTCATGTTTTACTGTTCTATAAATGGTGGTGCCAAACAAGGAAAGACAGAAGACTTCACAGAATTCCTTTTTGGTTCTTACCTTTCTTATTTACATATGTTTAACAGCTACTGTGTTTATTTAGAACAAATCTGAGCTATGTGTTGTATATGAGTGGAATGATAAAAAAGATGGCCGGTAACTCACTAACGCCTGATTACCCAGGGAACATCCATCCCTGTGCTTCCATTAGGTATATAATCTCATCAGATCCCAAAGCTAGTTTGTGAAGGAGGTATGTGTAAATACCCATTTTAGAGAGAATGAATCTAAGACCCAGTGAGATAAAGTGAGTTGTGAAAGAGCCCGCAGCTATTAGGCAACAGTCAGTATTCAAATTCCAGACCTGTCTGACTGGAATGCCTGTGTGCCTAAAAAAAGTCTGTTTGCTGCATCTAGAGTGTCTGCTTTAATTTTCTCTCTGTAAGATAATAAAAGAGACACATTTCAAAACTGATGTTATTATTGATAAGAAATTTCATTGCCCTATAGCAAGTTAAACAGTTGATTTTTTAAATGGATTTGTCTTAACTCAAACTGTTGGCCTTTGGTTTTGAAAAACTGTTGAGTTCCTTTCCTGATGACTCTTGTTTAAAATGATATGAAGTAGTTACATTTCAGAAAGTTACATTTTGGAAAAGACTAATTTTGATTCCTCTGGATATCATAAAAGAGAAAAAGGTGTTTTTTTGGTTGGTTTGTTTGTTTTTGCCTCTAGACTTGTCTTTTTCCCACTCTTTAGAATATTGAAAAAATGCCTTGGTCAGATACTGTTTGCGTTGCATTGATTTGGATACTTTCTTCATCTGAGATGAATGGTTTCCTGCAAATGTATCAATTTCTTATGCAAGAATGACTAGAAGATCCTGAATGTTTAATCCAGAGAGAAAGAGATTGAAATCTGTTTTCTTGCTCTGCTTGTTGTTTATTACTTTATTTTAACAACATGGAATATTAATAGGTAACCTGAATTGTGTCTTGTTAGAGAATACGTTGGGTGACAATAGTTTTAGGTCCTAAAATCTAAGACAGTAGTTCTCTTCTCTCAACGCCCATTTAAATGCCATTTGTGTTTGTGACTTTGGTTACATGTTGACAACTAAATTTTAACTGACAATTATGTCAGTTATACACTAAATATGTTAAGCTCGATAGCATATAAAGAAAACGAAATTAATTGCAGTATCTGGAGAATCTGTTTGTTCTAAATCTCTGGAAATCGTGTAGTTTGTCCCAGTGTTAACAGCCTTGACTTACTACTGCTTTTTCTAGGTATCTATTCTTCACTGATTGGTTCCGTCCTGCTAAAATTATGAGAGCATGGAGTGATGGATCTCACCTCTTGCCTATAGTAAACACTACTCTTGGATGGCCCAATGGCTTGGCCATTGATTGGGCGTAAGTCGGCATCATCATCCCCGTTACTTAGTTCCCTTTTACTGCAGAACACATAATGAGGCAGGTTGGGTGATACGATGAAGTAAGGAAACTGGTACTGCTTGCCCTCGTGGAGTTTTAAATAATTAATTGGTGATGGGAAAAGGATATTGAATAAGAACACAAAGAACATAAACATAGTTGGCCAGCTACTGCTGGGGTGAAAACTAATTAATTCATGAGTATTCTGAGAAAATTACTAGAGAAAGCTGAATGATAAGATTTAGTGGAAACTTAAGATGGGGGTGGTGGGTCCCAAGCCCCATTGGAAGTAGGGTACAGATTTGATGAACTGTAGGTTGTATGTAATTTCTTACAGGGAGCGTCTTGAGTTTAGGAAATCTTTGGAGTCAATTAATCAACAAATGCACATTTGCTTACATGCACTTTGGGAGAACTTTGAAAGTATAAGATATGGTTCTCAAGAAATTGATGATCTATCTGGGAACATAGGAAAAGGAATAGAGTAAATAAGCTTATAAAGATGAAAATGCCAAAGTAACTTATGGGAGAAAAAAAGGGAAGAAATATATTAACTTTTTAAACATAGATTACTACCAATGTTTTTCTTAACTTGTTGATTTCACAAGGAGAAAATAAAATTTCTGGCTCAAAGATAGCAACATTTTAAGTTTTCTAAGACAATTGATTGAAAGTCACTTCATGAAAGTAGCTGTCTCTTTCTGGGGGACATAAAACTATTAAATTTTTAATAAATATAATTTAAATTTTAAAAACTTTGTTTAATAAATGTGTGAACTGACCCTACTGTTTCTGAATGCCCTTTGTGTGAAGGGTGCTCTGATAGTTTTTGGATAAGAGATAATTAAACATTTTATTATTTTAGTGCTTCACGATTATACTGGGTAGATGCCTATTTTGATAAAATTGAGCACAGCACCTTTGATGGTTTAGACAGAAGAAGACTGGGCCACATAGAGCAGATGACACATCCATTTGGACTTGCCATCTTTGGAGGTATGTTTTAAAGCAATAAAGGTATGTATTGTTTTTACACATTGCAAGTTACAACAGTAAACTCATCCTCATGTGGCATTCTCACAATCCCAGAAAAGCTGGCCACTTTAAAATGAAAAAATTTTAAATAGCGCTATTATATATAGACAAAACATTTGGTTTGTTGATGCTGTATTTCATTTTTAGAGTGTGATTTTTGTTTTGCATATATTTGTATAATGTTGACAATGTATATGGGTGTAGCACTTTGTAGATTACATGTATTATACCATTCAACATCCCAACTACTTAGTTATACAAGTTTCACATGAAGAAACAGTAAATTACTGCCTTCATTTTCAAGAATAAAACAGCAAGAGCTGTTTATAGTCATCATTGTGCATTTCATTATTCTCCAGTGTTTGTAAGAATCTCATTAGAGATCCTTATGGAAAAAACGATTACACGTATTCATCAACTATATATTCACTGAATGGCTTTGAAACTTTTTTATTCAAAATGTTGGAGAACTGACATCATCTTTGTTTTATAGAAGTGTTAGGTTATGCTTTACGAAGAACAGTGAGACATAATTGTTTTTTCATCAACCTTTCCAAATAATTTCATGCTACTAGTGAAAATTGCTGGGAAACATGAATTCTGGGGAACTACAGTCACAATGAGCACAGCCAATGCTCGCCTGCCTTCTCAGCTCCCCATTTGAGCATAGGCTTGCTGTTGTGAGTTGAGTTGCTGGGAATAAGAATATAGCCTGGTACCATGAAACAGGTGGTTTGCTTAGTCTTGAAAACAGGAGCTCTGTGAATGGTTGTACAGCTTGTGCACTGCATAAAAATGCTAGGCCAAGAGGGTGAGGAGAGACTGAAATCTATCCTGGGTCTGTTTGACAAACCATGATTACTCTAGTTAGAGGGGTCATGTTTTGTTTAGGTCTACCAAAAGCCCTGTGTATATGCTAGTTGTGTCCCTGGTTGAAACCTCCTACTTTGAATAATTAACATAGTGCTTGAAAAGACTAGACACTCACTATAAATCAAAGACTTTCTCACATGCATAGAATGTATGTGTGGAATGAATAGTTAGTAAGTATATTGCATATCTTGTCCTGCTGTCTGTTTATCTGTGGAGGAGTGTGTGGTATTTAAAAAATGCTCATGAGATTTTTGATGAGTTAATTATAAATACTCCTCCCGTCCCCCTCCTGCCGCCGCCATCCATTTACTCCCTTTTACTAATGATGTCAGACACATGCTATTTGCTGTCACATAGAAACATTATAAAAATGTTTTCTCTGCTCTGGGATGGGATGTTTTGGGATTCAAGAAAATGTAGTTTTAGTATCTTTTGGTTTCATCAGTATGAAAAAAATTGAATGCATACCCATGAGGGCAACACAACATTCCCAAAATAGCAATAATTATTTGTTTCTTTCAACATTGTCATTTATTGTGAATTTCTTTTGGAAAGTTCTTTTGTTGTGCAACACCAGAGAAATTGTGTACCTTTTTACTAAAGGGCTAGATCTTCTTGATTGTGCACCACACAGAACTAAAAGATTTATTGAACTCCTTACTTATTCAAGTATATTAGGATACCTTTGTGAGTAGTGGGACTGGGATTGCCAGTTTCTAGAAAGATTTAGGGAGTCCAGTGACTGACTGGTCATTGATTAGAGCACGGATAAGGAAATTGGTCGAATAAAATTTACGACATCTTAAGCATTTTCTGATTAATTAGGGTTTTCTAGTTAAACTATCATTAAAGAGAAAATCCACATTGATGCAATTCTTTCTTTTAAAAATATGTTTACTTTCCTGCTGCAGTAGTTAGTGTAAAGTGAACATGATTAAATTTTTGTTGTTTAGAATCTTACGTTGCCTCTCTCTTACTGTTCTGAGCATCATGGAACATTAGTAGTGTGGTTATAGGTGAACGCACACTTGTGTTGAGATTTTTATTGATCCTCAAACATACAATAAAAGTTCCTTTTTTATCTAGACCTGTACTTTTCCTTCTCAACGGCTTCTTATTTAAGTCAAGGGGAAAAAATACAATATAAGCGCTGTCATTAAAACATACAATATGAACTGTTTGACCTGGGAAGGATCTCAGGAATGATTCAGACTGTCTCCTTCACAAAGTGTAGTATTTGCCTAAGAGCACTCAGCAGGTGAGTGCTTTAGCAGGCGCAGACCTGTGAGGCCTCATTGAGTTGCTCTGTAGAAGAATTCTCTGATTCTTATTTTCACTATTACCTATGCAGAACTAAACCCGATTGCTACTAAATGCCATCATAAAACTCCATATGTGCTTGCCTGAACCTGAACCCTGGTATTATTAACATACAGACTTACACAGAGCATTACTAGGGTGTAACAAGTCATGGAAAATGGTAACAGAAACATATTACAGATATTTATGGGGGAGATGATCATATCTGCAAGAAGCATTACAAGCCTATCGCATTTTCTCAAGTGATTTATTTATAAGTTAGCTGTGACTGAAAATATTAATCTACCCATGTTTCTTCTCAGAGCATTTATTTTTTACTGACTGGAGACTGGGTGCCATTATCCGAGTCAGGAAAGCAGATGGTGGAGAAATGACAGTTATCCGAAGTGGCATTGCTTACATACTGCATTTGAAATCATATGATGTCAACATCCAGACTGGTGAGATTGCCCAGTTTTTTGGGTTTTTTGGTATGGGTTTATTTATTTGTTATAGTGGCTCCTGTTCTTTTTAAGTACTTATTACTTGAAGGTCTAGCTCCTGATAGTTTTATATTCTTGTCGTTCACATAATCTAAGAGTGTAAGACTTTGAATCTCTGTTCAATGCTGCTAGCCTTAAACATTGTCAGGAAAAACACATTTTGGGACTTTTCCTTACCTAAATGGAGTGTTGTATTTGGCAGGTTGATTTCCAAGAGGAAGCTACTTTTTAGTATTGGGTCTGAAAAATGTTTTGTCCCGTTTGTTTTCCTTCACAAATCAAACCCGTGACCCACCTAGTGAAAATGTACATGACTGACTCCCTTGGGGCTTGGCTTTTGCAGGTTCTAACGCCTGTAATCAACCCACGCATCCTAACGGTGACTGCAGCCACTTCTGCTTCCCAGTGCCAAATTTCCAGCGAGTGTGTGGGTGCCCTTATGGAATGAGGCTGGCTTCCAATCACTTGACATGCGAGGGGGACCCAACCAATGAACCACCCACGGAGCAGTGTGGCATATTCTCCTTCCCCTGTAAAAATGGCAGATGTGTGCCCAGTTACTATCGCTGTGATGGAGTCAACGACTGTCATGATAACAGTGATGAGCAACTATGTGGCACACTTAGTAAGTAGCTGTGCACTGGCGATATTTCCTGGGATGAATAGAGTAGAGGTGGGCTTTAAGGAAAATAAATAAAAGCTTGGGCTATTTATATGGGAAAAAATATCTTTTAGAATTTCAGATTCTTGACAAGTACTTTGAAGGCTTTTAGAAAGCTAAGCAAGAAATTTCATTCATAATGTTATGGATGGTTTCTAGCCTTGATTTAGACTATCTTCAACAATTTTTTTCTTTGACATTGGCTGTTTGGACCAATGCAGTCATTATGTCTTGGCAAACTCCTCAAAAAGTCAAATCGAAATAAACTAGATCTGGCCAGGCAAGGTGGCTCATGCCTGTAATCCCAGCATTTTGGGAGGCCGAGACAGGAGGATTGCTTGAGTCCAGAAGTTTGAGACCAGTCTGGGAAACATGATGAAACCCAGACTCTACAAAAAAATACAAAATTCCAAATAGCTGGGGCTATTACAAAATACAAAATTACGAAATAAAAAAAAAAAACCAAAATTACAAGTAGCTGGGACCACAGGCACATGTCACCACATCCAGCTAATTTGTATTTTGTATTTTCACAAAATTTGTAAAATACAAACATTTGTACTTAGGAGGCTAACGTGGGAGAGTTGCTTGAGCTGGGGAGGTTGAGGCTGCAGTTAGCCAAGACTGTGCCACTGTACTTCAGCCTGTGCAACAGAGTGAAGCCCTGCCTCAAAAAAATAAGCCAACAAACAACAACAACGAAAATAAACTAGACCTAACCTTCAGCAACTGAGGCAATAGTATCACAGAATAACTACTTGCAATCATAGCCTTTGGAAAATATCATGTGTTATATTCCTTTTCCCCCATGTTAGAGTAAAATAAATTAAAAATGAAATGGTGATCTTAACCTTTATATTCTTCTTTTGATGGTAATCTAGTCTATATAGTTTGAGGCCTAATAAACACTATTGCAGAAGGCAAAAGTATTACATTCAAATTAAAAAAAAGATAGAGGACAGTTGAAATCTCAGAAATCTCTATCAAGGTGAAATTAATACTAATAATAACTTTTCTTTTGGAGAGAAAGAGGAGTGACAGATTTGAAAGAGTAAAGTGCTCACTTGTACATTTTTCTGAAATTTCTTAAATGTTCATCTTTTTGTGTATTATCTTCTTGTTTCTAAGAGCACAACATTTTACCTTAATGTTTTATCTATTTGCACTTTTCATATGACACATTTTCAAGCTTTCTATAGTCTGAATTTGAAATTGTGGTTGGAGGAAGTAACAGCTTGAAAGTTAAGGATGAGCTTTAGAGTCAGTCCAACCAGAGTGTGAATCATAGGCAGGTTCCTAAATCTCTCAAAGCCTCAATTTCCTTATCTGTAAAATGCAGACAATTATATGTACTTTATAGTATTCTTGTGAGGATTTAAAGCAAACTTATATGATGTGTGTGTACATAACTTAGAAAAATGCCTTTTCTATGATAAATACCAAATAAATGCCAGCTAATAATGATGTTAATGATGATGACATCACTTGATGAACATTTCTCCTTATTATATACAATGCCTCCATTATAAAAGGTGAACTGAGCCTTTACAAGGCAAGAACTCATTTAAAAGTCTGTAAAAATGAGTTTGTTCATAACCAGTTTGTTACTATTGTAGATAATACCTGTTCATCTTCGGCGTTCACCTGTGGCAATGGGGAGTGCATTCCTGCACACTGGCGCTGTGACAAGCGCAACGACTGTGTGGATGGCAGTGATGAGCACAACTGCCCCACCCACGCACCTGCTTCCTGCCTTGACACCCAGTACACCTGTGATAATCACCAGTGTATCTCAAAGAACTGGGTCTGTGACACAGACAATGATTGTGGGGATGGATCTGATGAAAAGAACTGCAGTAAGTTTTGAACGGGTTTCTCTTGGTTGGTCAGCCTTGTAAATAGACTTCAACAACCAAACAGCCTTGCATTCTCTCCTCTAAGGCTCATACAATTTTCATTGTCTCTTTAGTACTTCTATTCCACTTGTCAATCTCTGTATCGCTAGGTTATAAGGATAAAGGCATGTGCCTGCACATGGGATGCTTAGAGTCCACCTGTAAGTATTGAGTTCTATGGAAGCAAAGCAAGGACTGCCTCTGATGCCAAACATTTCAATTCAGATAGGAATTGAAAAAGTGAAAATCCCTCAACTATCTATTTATATATTTAAAACAATATTAAAAGTCACATAGACATATCCAGACCTTTGGCTGTTGATGTTTCTTTTTCATTTAGTACAAGCAAAAAGACATCAAAATAAAGAGGCACAGAAAATTTAAATTTCCATTGATCTTATCCACCTGTTTTCCATCTTGCCAGTTCTGCTTTCCTTTAGCTTGTTGTTTTATTTCATGTCTTCAATAATAGTTTAAGATGGAGCATAGTTCCCTGGGCTAAGTTCTAGTTCTGGTTGCACGACTAGACAAGTCACTATCATTTGGAATAGATGAGCTTTAAGATCCCTTCTAGCTTTCATACCCTGTAAGTCTGTGTTTAATATAATTTCATGTTTTGGGTGGGGCCAGCCACTGCATCCGACTCCAAGGCTATGGTCTTAACAGCAAGATAGGACCCTGGTTTTTAGAATTGTTCTGTTTAGACTTTTACATCCAGTTTGGGGGGTCTATCTACACACTGTTGCTACTAGGCATGTGGATCATGCTGGTTTTGTTGCCTAATTGGGCTCCATTGCTTGGCTTTGGTCTAGAGTCATGGACTTTGTAGTATTCGTTAAATGTAGTCCCAGTCCAAGCACATGATGCTTACTTTCTAAATGTGGTCTATTTTCCAAGGTGTAATAACAGTTTCTGACTCTGCCCTGTAATCTTTTATTCTCAATTCTAAAACCTATCCTAGTTTTGAGTTCTTTTGCTTAGCTGACTTTGATAGTGTGGCTGATTTGAAAGAATTTTGAACCCATGTACAATTGAGATAACTTCTGTAGCTATTTAGCCATTTTTAGTTTGACTCTGGTACTTGTTGCACAGGAAATAAACTTGTTGGTTTTGTTTTCGGATGACATTAGATTCGACAGAGATATGCCAGCCTAGTCAGTTTAATTGCCCCAACCATCGATGTATTGACCTATCTTTTGTCTGTGATGGGGACAAGGATTGTGTTGATGGATCTGATGAGGTTGGCTGTGGTAAGTGCATTGCTTTTGTTTTTATTCACAGTGTTTATTTAGAAAAATCTCAGTGTTAACACATGGACAGAGGGAGGGGAATATAACACACCGGGGCGTGTTGTGGGGTGGGGGATGGGGGAGGGATAGCATTAGGAGAAATACCTAATGTAGATTATGGGTTGATGGGTACAGCAAACCACCATGGCACATGTATACCTGTATAACAAACCTGCACCTTCTGCATATGTACTCCAGAACTTAAAGTATAACAACAAAAAAGAAAAATCTCAGTGTTTAGTCATTTTAGCCCTGAGTTAATTTCTAATGCTTTTCTCTTTCATTCTTAGTATTAAACTGTACTGCTTCTCAATTCAAGTGTGCCAGTGGGGATAAATGTATTAGCGTCACGAATCGTTGTGATGGTGTTTTTGACTGCAGTGACAACTCGGATGAAGCAGGCTGTCGTAAGTAACACAAACCCAGCATGTTTCAGACAAAGGGGTCATTTCATTTTTGCCAGTATTGATATTGATATTGCCACACATTTTCCCTAACTCAGACAAACTGGGGGAAAGTATCCTCAAAGGAATGCAGTATTGAACATACAGTAAAATTGAGTAGACATTGCCATATAATGTGTAATTAGCGAATCAAGTGGTTGTATAAATGGACACTTCAAATAGCGTCTTAGATGGGCTAAATGTTCCTTAGATATTTTTGTTTTTATTTTTAGTTTTTCTTAGGACTTCCCACGTTAGTGGGTTTAAACTTTTGAGGTTCTACTCCGTATAAAGATATTTTACTGGTTTCTTTTAAGTTTCAGAAGAGAGCTCAAATCATGGTGTAGGAATGGTATGGAGCTGTATTTAGTATTGACTCTGATGAATTCATTCTTTGTGCTATTATGTGTTGAATATCTGCTAAGATGTTATTTTTGGCCTTTGTCCTTAGACTCTGGTAAGGGAGATTATAGAAGGCAAGAGACAATTAAGCAAGATAGACAGTTACAAGGGTCTTAGAAATGGCACAGACAAAATTCCATGGAGGTTCAGAGAAGAGAAATTTCTTCCAGTTGGAGGATTCAAGTAGGACTTCATACAATATAATTCTGATGGATCTATAATCTTCACGGATTGGAAACCTATACTCACATGATTTGTTATTTGCCCACTTTTCGTTTTAAATGAATTTTAGACTTGCAAAAACTCATCAGTGAGTTGATTATTTGTTTGAACAATGGTGTTTCAGACCATAAAAAGTAAATTTTCATGATTTTTCCTCCTGCATCAGAAAGGTACTGTAAAAAGCCATGGATTAAAATGAAAAGTTAAATAAAATGCTTATACACTTTATAGTTTGCACAACATCTAGAAATTCCTAATCACTAATTTTCCTGTTTCACATTAAAAACATAAAATTCTGTGATGAACTGAGGTTAAACTGTCAATTGGTGCTGGCTTGCTGTTGCCCTGTGAGATCCCTGGTAGAGAGTTTTGGTTTACCCCTGTGAAATAGGGAAGCGGTTCTTACCTATCTCTCCAGGATTGCTCGATGAACAGTGGAAAGTTTGCAAAGAATTGAGTATTTACCATTACCTTTAGTTTTACTTAGTGTGTGCTGGTTTCACTGGATATAGTTCATCTGAGGGAAAATAGTAACACCCAAACATGATATTAAACACATGAAGTTCAAAGTAATCATAGCTATTTAAGCTGTATTGTAATGTTCTAGTGATTCTTTCATAGAAAGATAGATAAACTTTAGTATCGAATCTGCAATTGGAAGAACATTAGAAACACAGGAAAAAGAAACAGAATGTTCTTTTGACACAGGTACTTATCTGCCAGTAAGCAGTTGTGCATTCTGTACTTCGTTTGTTGTCAGATGCACTAGTTGCCACAGAAATGTTTCCATGTACTAAGATGTGGGAGAAGACTCTATATCATTTAGCCTTCAATATTAATTTGGTCATAGTCATTACTATAAACCTACTGTTGGATCCAAAATAATTTCCTCTAAGTGTAGGCTATAAAAGGGATCACAAATTACATTCACAAGCCCATTTTCCCCATGTTTTCCTTCTAGCAACCAGGCCTCCTGGTATGTGCCACTCAGATGAATTTCAGTGCCAAGAAGATGGCATCTGCATCCCGAACTTCTGGGAGTGCGATGGGCATCCAGACTGCCTCTATGGATCTGATGAGCACAATGCCTGTGTCCCCAAGACTTGCCCTTCATCATATTTCCACTGTGACAACGGAAACTGCATCCACAGGGCATGGCTCTGTGATCGGGACAATGACTGCGGGGATATGAGTGATGAGAAGGACTGCCCTACTCAGCCCTTTCGCTGTCCTAGTTGGCAATGGCAGTGTCTTGGCCATAACATCTGTGTGAATCTGAGTGTAGTGTGTGATGGCATCTTTGACTGCCCCAATGGGACAGATGAGTCCCCACTTTGCAGTAAGTTTCCTGACCACAGTTTACTGGCCATAAACTCATTCTGAACAGCAGCCTGGTGTGCATCACCATTGTCACAGTCACTGTGTAGCTTTGTAGGAAGGATTTCAGTTCCTCTCTGAGTTCACATCTGTGTAGGGGGTAACCATAATTGAATTCAAATACATCACCATTGGATAATTTTCTGATTAAATCTTTTGTACTTGGTTATGTGTTTTTACTTCTTTTTATGTCTTTGTTTCAAAAAATGAGACTAAATTGAGGCCATTAGATTGTCAAATTAAATTTGGTTCTGTTGGCAATGTGCTTATTAATTTTTCTAACTTTAATATTTTCTAATTTCAATCAGAACTTGTCACAAAAAAATGAAGTCCAGGGATTTGTGTTGCTGTGATTAAAGTGCTGTGATTGGCATGTAATCCTAATTACTGTCATTTCTTTCTTTCCTCTTTAATCAATGCTCACTCTCAGATGAACCCCAGCCAGGTATGATTGTGAAGTATTTCAGATTCTTATGATTTCATATATGTTGTGTTTGTTCTGAAAACATCCTGATTATATTAACTCGCTTCCCTTTCTAATGCATGTCTGTGTTATGACTCTTACAAATATGTTAGAGTACACATGGAAATAGAGGGCGTTTGCATCCCCAGGCATGTGAACTGTCTTAGGGTAGCTTTAGGCATTTTCATTTTGGCCCTGAAACTAAGGCATGATGATGTGTTATTGGATCTGTGTACTCTAATGTTTCAATGACCTTTCCTCTTTGATTTGTTCACTTCATAGATTTTCTAGTCTTTTCTCTTAAATGTTTGTCTGTCTTCCATTTCTGTATAGATAGAAGAATTTCAGAGGCGGAAAATGAGAAACAATTTTAGGTGTCTTTGCATGCTCTATCAATGACACTTTTCTTCCTTGATGTCAACAATATTTTCCCAAGGGTTCTCATTGCATTAAATGGAGTTATACTATCGGGTTGTAGTGAAGAAAGTGATCATACTCCAATAGATATGAAGGATGGTAAATCCTCAGGCAAATTAGAGCAAACCCCGAACAGCCTGTGGAACTCACCCAAGTGAATGCTGCACTTAGCTCTTGTCTGGGCATTGTATTGAAGGTGGCATGAGACTGCATAATAAATGTTGCATAAGAGTGAATCAAAGAAGCAAAGATTCTTGATTTTCTTTCTTCATTATTCTCTTTCTTTTTTTCTAGATGGGAACAGCTGCTCAGATTTCAATGGTGGTTGTACTCACGAGTGTGTTCAAGAGCCCTTTGGGGCGAAATGCCTATGTCCATTGGGATTCTTACTTGCCAATGATTCCAAGACCTGTGAAGACATAGATGAATGTGATATTCCAGGCTCTTGCAGCCAGCACTGTTACAATATGAGAGGTTCTTTCCGGTGCGCATGTGATACAGGCTACATGTTAGAAAGTGATGGGAGGACTTGCAAAGTTACAGGTAATTGCTGAATTAACCCTAGCCAGTTTATCAGCACATCCCAGAGCTTAAAATCAAATGGCACATGTAGGCATTTGACAATGTTGATTAGGAGTTAGATCGACTTGAATCCTGGAAAGATTATGCAATCTCTTTAAACCTCAATTTTTTGTGAGGATTAAATGGGGTAATACACATTAAAATCTTGGTGTATTTTGGAAAATAGAGGTTAAAACATATACAAGTCAATGATTTTTTAAGTCATTGGCTTTCATATCATTTAAAATGACTTCTATACTATAGTTAAGCATCTTTATATAATGTTACATTAATTGAATTCAACCAATATTAATTCAGTTTCTGCTATAAGAAAATGATTTTTACTGTGTATTATGACATTGATTTGACCACTTTCAAAGTGACCAAATAGAGGAAGCTAAAACAAAAACAGAAAGTTTCTTTCTTTTACATGTAGTAGGAGTCTGGATGTCAGACAGTCCACGGCTTGGGTCTGCTCTGTTATCCTCATCGTGTGACTTACATCAAGGGTTCCAATGCTCCAGGCTTTAGCTTCTCTTAGAAAGTAGGACAGAGAAAGAGAAAGTGGAAGGCAAGCAGCTTCCTTTTTTAGAATGTGACCTGAAATTTGATTCATAATTTCTACTCACATCCTATTGGTCAGAACTTAGTCATGTGGTCATCCAAACTTCAGTGGAGGGAGAGAAATGTCTCTGGCTGGAGAGTCTGTGCCAAGCTAAAACTTGGCATGCTTTATTACTGAAAAGAAAAAGAAGAGACGGGGTGTTGGGAGAATTAGAACTCTGCCATAGTTGAGAGCCTCAGAAAACAGAAATATTTAAGACATGATTCCTGCTGTCCAGAAGCCTACAATCTATTAAATAGTAAGGAAGATAAACAAAGTACAAAAATAAATACAGTAAAAGGAAGAATGTAAGCATAGTCTCCTTTAGACTAGTATTTAGAAACATTTAAATATAACCCAGGAAATAGTCTATTTTAAGGACTCATGAAAACCAGCTAACTATTAAGGTTAAGAATGAAGTGATTAAAATCATTCTTACGGGGCTTCCTCCCCTCCCCACCAACTTACTATAGTTTGGAATTACACCTTCTTTTTGTTACCAAAAGTATTGAATCAAATGTTTTAAAGAGTTGTTTTGTGTTTTCTCCCAGATCATTGAAATTTTTGCATTTTTTTCTTGAACAGCATCTGAGAATCTGCTGTTACTTGTGGCAAGTCAGAACAAAATTATTGCCGACAGTGTCACCTCCCAGGTCCACAATATCTATTCATTGGTCGAGAATGGTTCTTACATTGTAGCTGTTGATTTTGATTCAATTAGTGGTCGTATCTTTTGGTCTGATGCAACTCAGGGTAAAACCTGGAGTGCGTTTCAAAATGGAACGGACAGAAGAGTAGTAAGTACATTTCTGTTGACCTTTGGCCTGGCTAGTTCCCCTGTCTTGGGTCTGTTTGCTGTTATTCACCAGTGAGAGAAGGCCCTACCTCATCCGGGTAGCTCTCATGGTACCTTCTGGGCCACATAACACCTAAGAGACTTGCATGTTCATAACTATGAATTTATGGCTGTTTTCAATAGGAGGGTGGCCTCTGAAGGCAGATGTATGATTCTGAATTCCAGGTCAGTGATGCAGAGACCTCACAATGTCTTTAAGTTTCCTTTTGCAGTCTTTTCTTGTGGATGAGAGCAGAGGAAAATGCAGGAAAGTTAAGGGGTTGCTTTTGTTAACTTTAATTTAGTGATATTTCTCAATCCATCTCCCAGAATTTCAGTTTCTTGGCTCCTGATAGTTACATTTCCTCTGCCTCTTACAACTTTATTTTGTAATTATTGGTGCTTAATTAACAGAGATATTATTCTTTGCATGCAAACACTATAACGTTTCGTAATGTTGCCAACTAAGCAGATGGATAGAGCTTTTGCTTAGTTGCAAAAACTTTTGAAACCAAAACGAAGCTATGCACTAACCCAACAATGAAGTTATCTTAGAATATTCA
Organism: Macaca mulatta; assembly: GCF_049350105.2. NCBI lineage: Eukaryota > Metazoa > Chordata > Mammalia > Primates > Cercopithecidae > Macaca > Macaca mulatta. Next base: position 74,174,011 of record NC_133417.1, on the reverse strand, counting down.
GTGGGACAAAATCTTGTATACTTTTCTCGGAAAACCCTACTGTTGATTTGGTGGTTAGCTACATGAGAGGACAAAATTTTCTAATCCTGACAAGTAATTATAGGACAAGTTAGATGTTTTAATCTAGATTTTTATATAATATCCATGTTTGCATTCATTTATATGCTCTAGAAATCAGTCTTTATTCACTTTTGTCTTTAGGTATTTGACAGTAGCATCATCTTGACTGAAACTATTGCAATAGATTGGGTAGGTCGTAATCTTTACTGGACAGACTATGCTCTGGAAACAATTGAAGTCTCCAAAATTGATGGGAGCCACAGGACTGTGCTGATTAGTAAAAACCTAACAAATCCAAGAGGACTAGCATTAGATCCCAGAATGAAGTAAGAATTTTTTTTTTTAATTATGTTGCCTTGACATGGTTATGATGAGGGAAAAACAACAATAACATGATGTAGCTGATATGCATGTTGCTGATCTGCAAAATTTAAAATGATCCCTTGTTTAAACATGGTAGGTGTCCAACTGGGTATTGCTGTCTCCTTCATCTGAATTATCCTCTTCATAAAGTATATAGGAGCAATTGATTGTTTACTTTTTTTTTAGATCACATTGATTTATTAGCTTGGCAATACAGTTTTCAAAATGTCATATAATTAAAAATTAAGTTTCTGGCCAGACGTCGTGGCTCACACCTGTAATCCCAGCACTTTGGGAGGCTGAGGCTGGCGGATCACTAGGTCAGGAGATCGAGATCATCCTGGCAAACATGGTGAAACCCCGTCTCTACTAAAAATACAAAGAGAATTAGCCAGGCATAGTGGTGGGCGCCTATAGTCCCAGCTACTCGGGAGGCTGAGGCAGGAGAATGGCATGAACCTGGGGGAGCGGAGCTTGCAGTGAGCGGACATCATGCCACTGCACTCCAGCCTGGGTGACAAAACAAGACTCTGTCTCAAAAAAAAAAAAAAAAAAAATTAAGTTTCTAATTACTGCATGCAGTAATAGTCCATAGAGGGGCCAGTTTGATGTAACTTTGATAACTCATGATTATACAGCAAAAAAGCTGGATTTTTCTGCTTCAGTTTTATGTAGTTTATGAGAGCTCCCTTTTAAGTCATATAAGGAAGGCAGTTTTTGCCTACTGGTCCTAAAGGGAAGGTAGACAAATTCTCCCATGTGTTTGGAAATCTTTGAGGGCTTCTCTCCCTGAATTTACTTATATTTGATAACTTAGATTCTTTGCTGCAGGGCGGCAAATTAGGCAAGTTATGTTCAATGTGATGTTGACTTCCTAGATATTGTAAAGTATTACACACCAGTGAAATTTATGATGAATCCATGATGAAGAATAAATTGATTTCCTTATCTAAAAACATGACAGGGTAGACAAACAAGGACAGATGGATTTTTCTAGATCAACTATTTGTGGATTATAAACAAACATGAATTGGCATTGAGACGTTTCAATGTCATAATGTACTACATTATGACATTATGTATTACATGTTTTATGAAATATTATAAAAATACCCAGATGGGTTGTGATTGTGTTATGACAGTTTTACTTTGTGATGCTTAGAGGAAATAAACTCTGTGCACATATTCTGAACCACAGATTATTTATTTTAAGCAGGGCATAAACAGGATGTTGTATTATTTAAAATGACAGTTATTTTAAATATTTAAATACATCCCCTCCAATTGGTAACTCGTTTCCTTTCCCAGTGAGCATCTATTGTTCTGGTCTGACTGGGGCCACCACCCTCGCATCGAGCGGGCTAGCATGGACGGCAGCATGCGCACTGTCATTGTCCAGGACAAGATCTTCTGGCCCTGCGGCTTAACTATTGACTACCCCAACAGACTGCTCTACTTCATGGACTCCTATCTTGATTACATAGACTTTTGTGATTATAATGGACACCATCGGAGACAGGTGATAGCCAGTGATTTGGTAAGTTGGTGGTGAGGAAAACCAAATTAAAACTACAGTTGTGGATAGGTAGAAATCACACGAGTATCAGAAAAGCTAAAAAATTGATTTTTGTGTCATAGACAATATCAGGTCAATCCAGGAAATACCAGCAACAGTGAGACGCAGTCTATCCCATATGAATAACAGGAAAATGAATATTTTCATTCCAGTTCATGGTCAGATTGTGCCTTGTCCAGGGAGGATTTTTATAGCTCATGTGATTTAGTTGAGCTGTAGATGTGAATCTGTTGCTTCTATAGCTTTAAAAATGGTGTCAAGTGGCCGGGCGTGGTGACTCACGCCTGTAATCCTAGCACTTTGGGAGGCTGAGGTGGGTGGATCACCTGAGGTCAGGAGTTTGAGACCAGCCTGGTCAACATGGTGAAACCTCATCTCTACTAAAAATACAAAAATTAGCCAGTGTGGTAGTCCACGCCTATAGTCCTAGCTACTCAGGAAGCTGAGACAGGAGAATTGCTTGAGCCCGGGAGGCAGAGGTTGCAGTGAGCTGAGACTGCATCACTGCACTCCAGCTCAGGTGACAGAGTAAGAGTCTGTCTCAAAAAAAAAAAAAAATTGTCAAGTAAAAATTTATAACTTAACTTGGCCAGGCACATTGTCTCACATCTGTAATCCTAGCACTTTGAGAGGTTGAGGTTTGGTGGATTGCTTGAGCCCAGGAGTTCAAGACCAGCCTGGGTAACATGGCAAAACCCCATTTCTACAAAAAAAAAAAAAAATTTGCTGGGCATGGTGGTGTGTGCCTATAGTCCTGGCTACTTGGGAGGCTGAGGTGGGAGGATCGCCTGAGCCCAGGGAGGTCAAGGCTGCAGTGAGCTGTGATTGTGCCACTGCACTCCAGCCTGAGTGACAGAGTGAGACCCTGTTTTCAAAAAAAAAAAAATTAGCTAGATTTATGTTTCTCAGTCCTGTTCTTTATGTAATATTTTTTATTCAATAAATTCTAATGAATTTATTTTCACAAGTTAAATGGGAAAATAAAGAAAATACATATTTTATCAAAGAGCTATTATTGAACCCGATTAAAAATAGGAATGCTTTTACAATGTTGGTGGAATATAAATTAGTTCAACCACTGTGGAAGATAGTGTGGCAGTTCCTCAAGGATCTAGAACCAGAAATACCATTTGACCTAGCAATCCCATTACTGGGTATATACTCAAAAGATTATAAATCATTCTACTGTAAAGACACATGCACACATATGTTTATTGCAGCACTATTTACAATAGCAAAGACTTGGAACTAACCCAAATGCCCATTAATGATAGACATATACATCATGGAATACTATGCAGCCATAAAAAAGAATGAGTTCATGTCCTTTGTAGGGATATGGATGAAGCTGGAAGCCGTCATTTTCAGCAAACTAACACAAGAACAGAAAACCAAATACCGCATGTTCTCACTTATAAGTGAGAGTTGAACAATGAGAACACATGGACACAGGGAGGGGAACATATACACTGGGGCCTGTCGGTGGGTGGGGGGCAAGGGGAGGGAGAGCATTAGAACAAATACCTAATGCATGTGAGTGTTAAAACCTAGATGATGGGTTGATGGGTGCAGCAAACCGCCATGGCATGCGTATACCTATGTAACAAACCTGCACATTCTGCACATGTATCCCAGAACCTAAAGTAAAATTTAAAAAAATAAATAAAAAATAATTTTAAAAAAAGAAAAAATTGCCATTGTATGGTTGCTGTGACTTGAAGGAAAGATGCACCTAAACTGTAACAGATTGATGTGAATCAGTGAGTGGCAGCACAAGACAGTGGAAATAGCAGGCACAAGGGTGCTGATGATGGAGTGAAGTCTGGGGTGTGGGAGTGGGAGATGAGGAGTCTCTAAGCTCTCTAGTTCCATCTAACTTCTAACTAGTAGGTGATCCTGATAAGTCATCTTGCTTTTTGTGCTTCAGTTTTGTTTTCATTTGTAAAATAGATGCCCACTGTAATTACCAAGACAAACATAAAGAATAAATGACATGTGTATGTGAAAGGATCTTGAATGGTTTAGTGGGATATAGGATGAATTGTGTATTTTTTGCCACTCTTTTGTACCATGACTTCCTTGTGTTTTTATTTAATAATGACATGCTAAAGGAAAGCATCTGCTTGAGCACATATCCTCTTTGACTCAGTGCACCTTGGCTTTGATTTTTGGATGAGGTCTCACTGTTCTTTTCTGCCTCACAGATTATACGGCATCCCTATGCTCTAACTCTCTTTGAAGACTCTGTGTACTGGACTGACCGTGCTACTCGTCGGGTTATGCGAGCCAACAAGTGGCATGGAGGGAATCAGTCAGTTGTAATGTATAATATTCAATGGCCCCTTGGGATTGTTGCAGTTCATCCTTCGAAACAACCAAATTGTGAGTGGTACAGAGAAACCTCCTGCCTGGGAGTAGCTTGGAAAACACTGACGCTGGGAATGCTAAATGCACACTGTTACAGACCCATTTGTTTGGGCAATACATTTTCTTTTTCTCTTTACAAACCATCCCACTCTATACTTTCCCCAGTCCTGACATTGCCATTACTTTTATTTACCATGGAAAATTCAAACCTTGGATATAACAACAGCACATCTGAATTATATCATTTTAGCATTTGGCTACTACCTCTGTGACCCTCACATGAGTCTCCGTTTCCTCAGCTGACCAATGGAGTACAGAACAGATAGTGCCTTTGATCCTCTTACCGCTACCACTCTGTGATTGAAAGCAGCTTACTTTTAGGACTAGTTTATTATGGCAGCACTGCCTTCTAGGTGCTCTGCTGTAGCCAGCACGAGCCGTCCTAAAGTGCATGGTATGGGTGGCTAGGTGAAAGATTTGGCATCCGTACTGTTCTTTCTGGTGGGAGAGGGAAATAAGTCACTTGATCTTCACTTAACCCTCTCTTCTCAAAACTCTGCCGTTGTTTTTCACACACTTCAGCATGTGGTCGCTGCTATTTCCCTGTTCTCTTCTCCCACTCGCTGTTGCCGCATTGGATTTCATTACGGTCTAAAAGCACAGCAGGCGACTCCCGCCTCTCAGCTTCTGCGCTAGCTCTTCCCTCTGCCTGGAACATCTCTCTTCCAGATCTCTGCATGAGTTGCTTAGCGTGTCATTTAGGATTCTACCCAAATGTCACTTTCTCAGGGAGGCCCTCATTGACCACGCTACCTAAAATAGCCACCCCCTCATAATTCTTTTGCTCTTTACCCTCATGTTCTGAAATCTCTCTCGCTGTCTCTCTCAGTTTAGTTCTGTTCCTTTTTGCTCGAATATATACTCCACTTTTATAGCGTCCCCAGTGCTTAGAATGGTGTTTGGTATACAGTGAGTACCTACCATTTTTCTGGTGAATGATGGATTAATAATCTATTAATAGCATGATATGTGTAATAAGAATATACAGGACTATAGAACATCCTGTGGGGGGGGGGTGGCCACACAGAATCCTGATTTTCAAGGTGCAGAGACACCCAGAGATATCATCAGTAGAAAAATAAAAGATTATTATCTAACCAAATCTGGAAAACTCTAGGTAAACTACAAGGTCACACATCAAACACACAACTTTTATTTTAATGCAAAAAGATCTCTTTTAGGTCAGGCAAGGAGACAGATTACTTGGCATCATATTTCTATTACAAGTTCCAGATTATTCAGTGGCTGTTTGTTCATAATCTAGTTATAGACTGGATTGATCTGTAACCTCGAGTCATTCTTCTCTCTCATGCCCGTTATGAATTCTAAGTTGAAAGCCTAATGCTAGGGAAGTTGAAAGTGTAAGTAGTTCAGTGAAAACAAAACAAAAGAAAACAACAGAGGTAACGACGTACTTAAGCCCCTCAGTACTGAGGCCTCTGGGAGGACGCTAAGAGCATGACTCTGTTTTGATTTTAATGTGGTGGTTTTCCACTCACTGGTGCTTTCTTTCTTTTTCATACAGCTGTGAATCCATGTGCCTTTTCCCGCTGCAGCCATCTGTGCCTGCTTTCCTCACAGGGGCCCCATTTTTACTCCTGTGTTTGTCCTTCAGGATGGAGTCTGTCTCCTGATCTCCTGAATTGCTTGAGAGGTATAGTATGCGCCTTATGTGTGCTCTGAAGACGGATCTGGTCATAGTTTGTGCCAAGCAGTGGAAACTCTAAACCCAATTGCGACTGAACGTGTGCTGTGTCCTTTGATTCCTCAGGTGTCTGCAGAATGATGTGTGTTGTATGGGGTGATGTCACTGAGTGCCTTGGTTGTAATATAGTTTCTGTATATGGAACTAATGTTATCTGTGCATGTGATTGAACAATCTGTAACCTCACATTTTCTCTCACCTGGGTACAGTTAGACTTCTCTGACAAGCCATGGTAATGGGAAGTTCCAAATTCTGCACCTAAGAAGTAAACATTCTCAATGTTTGTGTACAGCTTCATTTTTCATGTCCATTGTCTCTTTCTCACTCTTTTTTTTTTTTCAGATAGGGTCTTGCTCTGATGCCCAGGCTGTAGTGCAATAGTGTAATCATAGCTCACTGTAGCCTCCACTTTCCAGGCCCATGTGATTCTCCCACCTCAGCCTCCTGAGTAGATAAGACTAGAGGCGCATACCTCCACACCTGGCTAATTTTTGCATTTTTTGTAGAGATGGGGTTTTGCCATGTTGCCCAGGCTGGTCTCCAAGTTCTGCCCTCAGGCCATCCACCTGCCTTAGCCTCCCAATGTGCTGGGATTACAGACCTGAACCACTGCACCTGGTTCCATTGTCTCATTTTCATTCTTATAACCAATAGTTGATGAGTGTTCTAGCCTGGGTCTTCTGACTCCAGTTTCAGTACTGTTACTATTACCATCTGATACTTTAAGAAGGAGAATTGTGTCTGTATGAGATATTACAAGTGACTATTTGAGCAATTTAATCTTTATCTCATCCTAGAGATATTTTATTGGGTCGATTGAAGAGTATGTGGAGGATTATACCAAGTACTTAAGGGAGTAAGAAAAGAAGGAAAAGTTGCAGCTCGTTCACAAAAGAGATTTCTTCTGGAGAGTGTACTTGTGTATAATACACTTAAAAATATAATTTATTATTGCTTAAAAATCTAAGAAGTTACTCTAAACCCAAGTTCCCTTTCATTTCTCAGTGAAGTGAGTGAATATATTTTGATACTGATGAAAATTGTTGTAGACAAGTTCAACTTAAATGTTTAATTATCACATATTCCTAAATTAAGAGATAATAGAGTCGTAATCTAGAAGGGAATCTAGTCCTAATCTAGAATGGAAAATATATACTAAATTCAGGAAACTTTTAGTGTTTAGATATTATGCAGATGTAGGCTTACTGAAAAGCAAATTCCATCAGCATGTAATATTGTGCAATGATACTTTCATGATGAAAGATTTTAATTATTGGTAATTCTCACAGAGGGACTGGCATTTGCCATTTTTCCTCAGAGACTCATTATGTACCTAATCCTGGTTGACATTGTTTAATTTAGTGTGTCCCTAGAGTCTTTCAGGAGAAGATTAAACTGGGCTGTAGACATTTCAGATACAAAGCATTCTTTCAGCACAAAAAGATTGTTGAACTGCACATTGGGGGTTGGTGTAATCAATATTACTCTGATGATGATTGACAAGTGTTAATTTTAAATAGCACCTTTTGTTGCTTCACAGATAGTTCCACTAGTGGTTCTCTCATGGATTGACTTTACTGAAGAGGAACTTTTTCTTAGGGTTTCCCTGCTGGTTTCAGAGCACTCGCTGAGGAACTGATTGCCAATATAGGTTAACCGAAAAAAGGTTTCCACATCTTTTTTCCCAACAAGAAGTTTAGAAAACTTGTTAACATTTATAGGTGGAAACATTTTACTTGATTTGACTGTTGAATAGCTTTTAAACTGGTGTTTACTAAGTGGCTGGAATATATGTGGAAGTGCTTCTGTGATACTGTTAAGTGAAATAAGCAGATATCGTACAATATTGGCCCTGTAAAAACATGCGTTAAAAAAGTCTGGAAGCAAAAACACACAAGTGCCAATAGTGGTTACAGTTGGATAGGGCAATTATGAGATGGTTCTGTTTATTTCTAATTTTATGTTCTAGTGAGTGCTTTCTCTGTATGAGACTTTTAAAATTCTTTAGAAAATAGATTCCTCACAATGCCAAAACCAAATAAACAAACAAAACTCAAGCCAAACATCACCTCAGCACCCCTAAAATTACTCCAAATACAAATAGACTTCAGACTCAGTCTCGGGCACAAGGCACTTGCTTCAGTGATTTTGTGCAAGATAAGAGAACACTCCTTGTCCTTGCTCCAGCGAAGGCTGCAGTGCTGATCAGCTTGTGCAGGGTATGACTTAAGGAGGACCTAGGTTTGGGGATCATATATATTGTCATTCAATTACAACATTGATTTCCCATTCCTGACTATAATGTCTTCATGACTCTGCTGACACTAACATTAATGGGATTATGACATGGAAAATAGAAATGAAGAGATGATCTTTAATTTCAAAAAACAGAGACACACTGACCTACTTAATTGTCACCACCTCCTGAACTCCTTTCCATGCAACCCTAGATGCCTCTGTGCCTACCCCTTCGTGCCATTGTCATAATGAATTGTAAGGGCTCGTATACTTGGTCTTGCCCTCTAGATGCTATGTTCCTTGACGATAAAGCCTCTACCTGTAGATGTATGCTTATTGCCTGTGGCACTTCATGGTACATGGTGGCACTCAGTAAATGTTGAGTGAATGACAAACTCTCCAATATCCATTTTTGTTCCTTCCCCAGTCCTCTGTTTTTTACCCATTTGCTCCTTGGATATGTGTGCAGTGTGTGAAATCAATTCTTTTTGCTTTTCCATATAGCACTTTTCAGGCACCTCCCTGTGCTACCTGTTGTCTTACTGGCCACTTCCTTTCTGTTACTCCCCTGGCATCATCCCCCACCATGACGCTCACAGTTTCAGCCAGCGCAGCGTTACAGGAGATCATGCTCTCTGGTCCATTGCCTGCAAATGTTCATCGGTGGTAAATGTTCTCAGTACACCAGCAGTTATCAGATAAAGGGCTTGAGACATGATCCCCAGGAAGGAGTAGAAGCAGATGGTGCTTAAGGGAAGAGTGCCATGGAGGAGTCAAGAAGGCCCATGTATGATGGATGAGATAAGCAAAGTTTTTAGGCCCTAAACAATGCTTTGGTTGAGAATTACTCCAATTAAGCAAAGGGAGATGAGCCATTCAAAAGGGCAGAATCAGGTTTTGAGTGAGTCAGAATTTAAAGTCCCCCATAAAACTGGGACAGAAGTATTGTTTCTATTGAGCCAATGAACATTAATAACATATAATCAATACATACTTAAATATCATCGCAAGATAATTTCTTGGTACAGCTGAAACTCATAATCTAGCTTTTTTTTTTAATTGCAGTTAAACCAAATGAAATGAGTGGTAATTTGATACTCAATAAATAGTACCTGGCCTGCGGTATTTGCAGTGTAGTGATGAAAAACGTAGATTCTGGAGTCCAGGAGGCCTGGTTGTGTGACCTTGTTTAAATTGCTTGATTTCCTTGTGTCTTATTTGCAAACTGAGGGAGGACCTGTCTGACAAACAAACTTAGGAAACTTGAGGGAGATAAATTAAGGGAAATATTTACCTGATGCATGCAGTATGGCGCACATTCTCAATCAATGAGAGGCGATTTTTATTGCAATTGCAGTTGTTCAGAAGAGAGGCAATGTGGAGCAGCTGAGAGAGGAAGGGCTTGGAAGTGAATGGGCCAGGGTCCATCTCCTATTACTGTTTCCTGCAGAAGTCACAGAGCTCCTGCAAATCTCATTTGCTCCAGCTGAAAACAACTTTGCAGGCTTGTTGTGGAAGACTATACGTTGCAGTACTTGAAAAATGTAAAGCATTACTAGTTGCAAAATTTACATTAGACTAAATTTAAATTTGTCCTAAGTTAATAAAAACCGGGTTATTTCTCAGTAATAGAAATGATAGGAACAAGGAAAAGCTAATGAGATGTGAAAATAAGTGAAGAAAAAATGACCAAGTCATCCTGCTAAAGATGGAAAGTTTCCCAGATTATAAAAATAATGAAAACGTCATGTTTAGCTTATGAAAGTTATGTAATGATTAATCATTTTATACTTTGTCTTAATATGTGATGTATCTTATACATATATCTTAACACAAAACTTAGATTCAGAAGTTTTCCTTTTCTCAGAGAGGAATTTTAAAACCCCACTCTTGATGGGGATCAGGATAAAGATTAAATTGTTTCTGAAAAAGGAACTTTTATTATCTGTTAAGGTGGCTAAGTGAACTGATAGTTTAAGATATTATGGGAATGTTTAAATTACAATGTGTAGACAGTTTTGAGAACTTTGGAAGATACTATTTACATATTCACTTCTACATTAATGTAGTCATGTGGTCATCCATTTAGTTAGCAAACATTTATTGGGCAAATATTTTATGCCAGGCTCTGAGTACCAGGCCCTGGGACACAATAATAAGCAAATCAGACACAGTCACTGACCTTTGGGAGTTAAAATCTTATGGGGAAGAGAGACACTACTCAAGTAACAATTGATGGGATTATACATTGGATTGATTTATTAAGGTCTCAATAAATACTAGGCAACACTTTGTAGTGTTGTTTTATTTTCTGAACATTCTTAAAACTAGTAAGCTGCCTTTCACAAGAATAGTCTAAATGATTTTTTTCACTTTTTTTTTTTTTCAAAACTCAACTCTCCTTTCCCTGAGATCAGTGTTAGTGAGGTTTGTCTGTGTGTAGAAGTGGAAGAACCTCCTGTCTGTGAGGTTTAGCAAACATGGGTGGTTTATCAGTGTAAGGACTCAGTGAAGAGTAAGATAAATACCAACCTGCCTTGAAAAAGTCTAGACAGTGTTGCATGTGGGGTTGGAGGTCTTGTGGTCCAGCAGCCCACTGAAACCCTGTAAAAGGCCCATGCTTGTCTGATGAAGTACATTGTATTTATTGCTGCAATGCTGCAAAGTCATTTTAGCCCATATGATGGTAACAGGCTACTGCCTTCCATTACTCTAAATGTCTGGGAATAGTGGGATATGATTTTGACTGATATTCTTCTATTTTCACAGATGATCAACCTTTCTTAATAACTGTAAGGCAACATATAATTTTTGGAATCTCCCTTAATCCTGATGTGAAGAGCAATGATGCTATGGTCCCCATAGCAGGGATACAGAATGGTTTAGATGTTGAATTTGATGACGCTGAGCAATACATCTATTGGGTTGAAAATCCAGTAAGTTTTGAATAACATTCAAAGTATATAATTTATTCTTGAAGAGCCTGCCTGCACTAATTTTTTTTAATATGCAAACTTTTGTTGAAAGGGAAACGATGTGGAAATAAATTTATCCCTAAGTTTTTTGATTCAATGAGGGGTATAAATGTGAGCTTGGTCTGGAGCAAAAATCATAAAACTCTTTAGCTTTAGAAAGAGAAACAAATTTAAGCTATTGTGTATTATTTACTTATTCACCAAGTATTTTCTAGAAGTGCCTATGATTTGCCCTGCACTGAATTACCTGCTTCTGACCACAGTATACATGCCAAGAAGCAGCAGTCACAATGCTTGCTGGGATTATGCATTGGATTGATTTATTAAGGTCTCAACAAATACTAGGCAACTCCCTAGAGGAGTCTTAAGCTAGTAGAAAATATTTGACGAATATAAAAACGATCAAAACTCAAGACAAAAGTAGTAGTTCCCTAAGGGAATTTAGTGAAAGCATTTGATGTGGTTCTGGGGCCTTCCTTTAGAATATTTGCCTCTAGGGTAAGAATGAACACTTTTCCAGTTCTCTTCCTCATAGGACATTTTCTTCAACCTTCAGGGAAAAAACCTGTTAAGAATAGGGAAAGGGCAAGGAGACTATAAAGGAGGAAGAGAAGAAAGATCTTTGCGTTTCGTGTTTGTCACCCATATACAAAATATACTCCTAGCCTTCTGATCCACATCTGTGACTTGGGTTTTTCTTATGACTCATATGCTTGTGAGTTAAGAACTATCTCTGTAGCCAGTACTGGAGATAGCTTGAATGGTAAGCCTTGTGTATTCCAGTGACACACTGAAAAATCGTTTGAAGCCTACCCAATGGTGCTGAACCTTTGTTTGCCTTTCCTCTGAGTGTAAGGAGTGTTCAAGAAATACAGCAGCTGGCCGTAGCCACGGTGAAGAAAGGGTTCTTATGTAGGAGCCATGGCCTTGGAACTGCTCACCTCCCCTTGTCTTTCTTTCCAGGGTGAAATTCACAGAGTGAAGACAGATGGCACCAACAGGACAGTGTTTGCTTCTGTATCTATGGTGGGGCCTTCTATGAACCTGGCCTTAGATTGGGTTTCAAGAAATCTTTATTCTACCAATCCTAGAACTCAGTCAATTGAGGTAATGATTCCATAATACTATTTACACAAACATTGGATTTAAACTGATGTAAACTCTAGTATCAGGAATAGATCTCATGTGGATTTTGGAATCATTTTTAAGCAAGAAGAAAAAGGGAAAAGATACTAGTGTTAACTATCAAAGTCTCTGAAGTGAAAGAGGAAAACCACCTTAAAAAATTCTTTTTTTTTTTTTTTTTAGACGAAGTCTCACTCTGTCACCCAGGCTGGAGTACAGTGGCACGATCTTGCCTCACTGCAACCTCCAGCTCCTGGGTTCAAGCAATTCTCCTGTCTCAGCCACCTGAGTAGCTGGGATTACAGGTGTGTGCCGCCATGCCTGGCTAATTTTTTGTATTTTTAGTAGAGATGGGGTTTCACCATGTTGGCCAGGCTGGTCTTGAACACCTGACCTCAAGTGATCTGCCCACCTCAACCTCCCAAAATGCTGGGATTATAGGCATGAGCCACCGTGCCTGGCTGGCAAAAATAAATTATTTGAACTTTCTATTGCTTTATTTTGTTTCCTCCTAATTATCAATACTACCTTGTTGCTATAAAAGTATTTTAGGTAATTTAAAAAATAATATATAAGAAGATCAATAAAAGTTACATAGGGAATCAACATAAAGGGAAGATTATGGTAAGCAGGGAATTTTTACTATGTTTCCTCATCTAATCTTCAGTGCTATTTCAGTTCTCAACCAAATTTATAGTTTGCCTCTGTTCTTAGATGGAAATTTTTCTATGGCTCCAGTACAGTTTTTCTAACAGCAAAACAGAAAGTAGAAACTTGATTCTAATTCCTCTGATACTCTCTTCTTCAAGATAAATGTTCTTTTTACTCTAATTCCCAGAAGAAATTCTAGATGAGGCACAGGTATGAAATCACATGAAGGAAGTCAGAGGTAACTTGACTAGTGTTGGTTTGCTCCACTCTGAGAGAAGGATAAAACATGGAAGGGATTATTAATTCATAATAATTTTGAAAGTGAAACTTCTCAAAGCAAGGAGAAGGTTTTGGTGGGCGATAGTTAGCAGAGCCCTGACAATCCACTGCTTTAGGTGGGCACCAGCTGGCAAGCTGGTTTTTCTTTGGAGCATTCAGAAAGACACTGAAGATGAGGAAGGCACACAGCAGCCTGGTGGCTAATTTAGAGCACCTATCTACACTAAAAAGCACTCTCTGTAGACTAAGAACACAGCCTATGTAGAGTTTGGTACTATCTGAGGTTTCATGCATCCATTGGTGATCTTGGAATGTATCCCCCATGGATGAGTGTGGACGACTGTTTTTATTTCTGCCAAATGAAGAAATAGGGAAAAGGTGTCCCAGGCAGAGAAAAGAGCTCTCGCTGGAACAGTGCTTGAGTTTACAAAGATCTTTCACTAGCATCTAATTTAATCCTCGCAACATTCCTGAGGGCAGGCAGGTGTGGTAGCCATTCGTGATGAGAGGGAAATTAGCAGTATGCACAAATATCTCAAACTGGGTAGAATCACCAGGTGTTAACGTGAAGGGCCCCTTGGAGACTCCTCTGTTCAAGCTCTATTTTTTTTTTTTTTTAACATAGGAAACTAAGGCCCACAGAAGCTAAGAGATTGTCTTAAATGGTCAGCTTCACTGCTCTAATTCCCAGGCAGTATTCTCTCTTTGCACTTTTATAAACTACAACTCTGGCAATCCAGACTGGTTTAACCCTCTTTGACAGTGGCAGAAAATACTTTTCATGATTTCAACTAAAACTCTCATCCTCCCATTAAACATAGGCAACATTTACTGCCTAAGACACTTACTACGAAACTCACATCTCTCTAGAGTCCACCCAGTGCAAAGCTGTCTTAATTCCAAACGGCAATTAATATGCTTTTATTTTATCTCTTGGTCTCTTGATTAGTAAATGGGGTTCTTTTCTTTTAAACTGATAGTTTTCCAAAAGCAGGGAACATGTCTTTCCCATTAGTGTTAGGTACAATTGCAATAGCAGCCAGTTGGAGAAGAGCTGAGCATGCATGTGTGTGTGGATTGGTAAGGCCACTTTAACCACATGAACCAAGAGTTTCTTATTATGCCCCGATGCGGTGAGGTACAGAGGAAAGATACTCTGATCTGGAGTCTGATTCAAAGACCTGGCTTTGAATCTGGGTTGCTTGCTTATTTTATTCATTCATTTAATGAGCACTAGGAAATGCTTTCTATGGATCAGCTGGTCCTGGATATTCCAAGATGAATAAAATATTTTTTTTCCTCTCTTTAAGTAGCTGACATATCTGTGAGATAGATACATAAACAAATACCTGTGCTTCAGTGTCATAAGTGTGATAAGGCCAGTGAATATAAAGTGCTAGTGATTGGAGGCAGAGGTATAAGTGAGGGGAGAGAGCATGCAGACTTCCCGTTCGTGGTTGCTTGTGAGCTGAGTCTTGAAAGATGACTAATACATCCTTCCTTATCTGAGAGTTTCACTTTCTGAGGTTTCAGTTACCTGCAGTGGTCTGAGAATAGGTGAGTACAGCACAATAAGATATTTAAAAGGCGAGAGAGCGAGAGACCACATTCACATAATTGTTATTACAGTATAGTGTTATAATTGTTCTATTTTCGGATTATTGTTAATCTCTTACCATGTCTAATTTATAAATTAAACTTTATCGTAGGTGTGTGTGTGCAGGAAAAAACATAGTAGACTTCAGTACTATGTGAGGTTTCAGGCATCCACTGGTGATCTTGGAATGTGTCCCTCAGGGATGAGGGGGGACGACTGTTTTTATTTCTGCCAAATGAAGACATAGGGAAAAGGTGTCCCAGGCAGAGAAAAACAGTTGAATAAAGACCCTGAAACTTGGAAATGCATTTTGTGACTGGGGACAGCACTGCATTTTCTCTACTCATGAGCTATTTGACTATTTGACCTTGGACAAATTAACTTCTCTGAGCCTCTGTTTTCTCATCTGTACAGTGGAATTTATGGCTGAATAAGTAAAAGTACTTCATAACACGGAGGTATCCTGTAAATACAGAGCGCTGTTTCCCTCAAATGATCGATATTTTTAGAAATATCGATCTATGAGAATAAAAAGACCTATGAGAATAATGACCCAAGGGCAAATTGCCCTTTTAATGGTTTTACTGGTGTTTCCCCTTGGGTCATTTAAATTGTAAGTAATTCTTCCGGGTGATTGTTGGATTAATTAAGAAAATAGGAATCATATTCACTTTCTGTTTACCTGTATAATATGCCTTCCTGCCTAAGAGTAGTTCGCGTTTAACTCCAACTTGAAAATAAGAGAAACATTGAAGAAACTATTATCCACTAGGGGTAGCTGTGCGCCCATCCACTAAAAGAAATTTTATAGCTGAATTGTGAAGCCTACAGAGTGGCCATGTGAGAGAGAGCTCTGCATATTCCAGAAAACAAGAAAAGGAACTTTGAACTAAAGAGATCCTTAGTCGTAGGAAAAGGAGAGAAATTGTAGCAGAAAGAGGCAAACTGAGAAAAGAAAAGTTACCTTAGTCCAAGCAGGAGTGAAAGATACCAGACAATAGAGAGAAAAAAATCTAGGGAAAAGAATGAGGGAGAGAAGAAGAATGTGTGTGTGTGTGTGTGTGTGTGTGTGTGTGTATGCGTGTGCACGTGTGCACATGCATAAGAGATGGAGAATCACAGATAATCTATTTGTATTGAAAAGCAATTTTATAGAAAAACCTTAATGCAAAAATCAACAGGCATTTTCTGATTTCTTACTAGTTGTCTCTTAGACTGTCTTAGGTACGTATTAAAATAGCTTCATTGCAATAAGAAACTTCCTTCTAGTTCAATAAACCATATTTCTATGTGCTGTATCAGGGCCCTGTTAGCACTGCGATTGTAACAGTAATAATCACAAACAGCCTTGGGAAAGCCACTAAACCTCTCTAGGCCTCTTTTTCTTCATCTGTATTGAGAAAAATGATGGGATCTACCTCACAGAATTGTAAGGATCAAATACAATAATGTTTGCTCCAATACCTCATACATAGTATGTGACCAGTAGATGGACCAATTAAACAATATAAGTTTATTGAACACAGTTGTGCTGGGTGCTGTGCTAAGTGCTTTACCTGTATTATCTCTTAGACTGAGGTCTGTGCAGAAGATAATGCTTTCATCCATATTTGACTGATCGATTTCAGAGAGGTGAATTTATTTGCCTCAGGTTGTACAGTCAGGACCTGGCAGGGCAGAGATTTCAGCTCATGTGTTTCAGCTTAGGTTGTTGACTTGGAACAGAATTCACTGTACCTCTGAGTAAATTTGGACTATTTTGATTGACTGTGTTGGCAGTAATTGGCCACCAAGTGCCACGGCCTGGTCATCGGGGTGCAGGAAAGCTGTGGGTTCTCATTTGTCTCTTCCAGAGATTTCTCTTGGATTTCCTGAAGGATTTTTGCAGTTTCTTCAGGCAGTGGCTCTGTATGTTTTCCCAACTGAGTCTTCCTTTTATCCATAAAAATGTTCCCTCCTGAAATTTTAGGTGAATTGGAAGTAGGAACTTGGGAGGTGATTTTACTTCTCTTACTCTCCTTGTCTATTGAGCTAATTTCCTCATTTCCCTGAAGTGCAATAGAGATGATCTGAAATCTCATGCAAACCCTCTCTCGTTCATCCCTAATTGTGCTTTGGAATTTGTTTTGTATATAAGTTCTCCTTCATCTCAGTTTCCTTTGGTTCCCCTTATGAAACTCAGTTCTAATAAGTTATTTTATGCTATAGGTTTTGACACTCCACGGAGATATCAGATACAGAAAAACACTGATTGCCAATGATGGGACAGCTCTTGGAGTTGGCTTTCCAATTGGCATAACTGTTGATCCTACTCGTGGGTGAGTATTCATAAATGGCACATGTCTTCTATGCAGCATTGTTCTTGTTAATGCCAGGGTCTGACAAAATGGAAGATTTCAAATTTAGGACATCTTCTGATTTCATATGTTAACATTTGAATAATAATGGAGCTCAGTGAGAAAGAGAAATAGCTCTGACCTGTATTTAGTGTGCAGGATACTGTTTATATTTTATTCTGTGGTCTTCAAATGAACAACACTGGATTTAAAATTAATTCCAAACAAGCAAGACTTTTAGGAATTTTAAAATAGCATTATAAGAATTGACAATATATTCTGACTTTGAAAGGACACGGAAAGCTCTAAGGGGATGTGTAACATTTGCAATAGACCTTGAAGGATGAGAAGCCTTCTAGTAGGTGGAGAATGGGTTGCAACCAGGCAGTGGTTCTTGAGGCTGAGGGAGCAATGAAGGCACAGAAGTATGGCGGCACTTAGCGTGATTGTGGGGAGAGCTGGAACCAGAGGCTTAGAGTAGGGAGCTGTTGACCACATGGGAGATACAGTAGATAAGGTCATTTGGGGACAAATCATGGAGGGCCTTTAATATCATGCTAAGGAATTGAACTTTATTCTTTTGAGTAATAAGGAGCAAGTAGGGATTTTTTTTTAAATTTCAACCTTTATTTTAGATATAGGGGTCACATGTGCAGGTTTGTTACATGGGTATATTGTATCCAGATAGTGAGCATAGTACCCAATAGTTAGTTTTTCAACCCATGCTCTGTTCTCTTCCTCCCCTCTCTAATAGTCCACGGTGTCTATTTTTCCCATGTTTATGTCCATGTGTGGTCTATGTTTAGCTCCCACTTACAAGTGAGAACATGTAGTATTTGGTTTTCTCTTCCCAGCAAGGAATTCTGAGGAAGGGAGTGATAGAACCAAATTTGTGTTTTAGAAAAATTGGTCAGGATTGATGTGGAGAGAGGCCAGGGCCAGGGAGACCAGTTAGGAGAAAATGGACTTAATGGATGTCAGCTGGAGTCCTCTGGTCTGTTTGATTGGCTATTTCATTCTGTTGATCTACTATACCATATTATAACCCAGAATAACGAATTGTAAAATATAAGCATTGATTTTTTTAAAAAGAGATTGTCACATCATTCCAAGTGGATTTTGGCTTAATGTTTGAAAGTCATCAGATTCTTAGGCCTAGGAGAGCACTGAAGAAGTAATTTGTATTAGCTGTTTCAGACAAGGATGACATGGAAACCAAATCCAATTCTTAAACGGCACAAGAAGCAAACATTCTATTCTGTGCCTGCTGGCTTGTACTAGTTTTCAGTTATTCTTTCTAGAAGAAGGACCATCTTAGGTTTTAAATTCTACTTTTGAAACTCAGGTTCACTTATTATTTATTTTTCATTTATCAGACATTTCTGCATTGTGCACCTTTTTGGGTGGTGTATTAGTTAAGATAGGCTAACTGTTGGAGCAAATAAACTCCAAAATATGTAATAGCTCAAAGAAAATAGAAATTTATTTGTATTTTATATGGGCAGTGGGGTTTGGGCAGAAGATGGGAGGAAGCTCTACACTACATAGTCATTCCAGGACCCAGGCTGATGGATGCTCTGCCATCTTCGGTAGGAGGCTTCCTAGGTCATTCTAAGTATCAGCATCTTTTAAGCAGTAAAGGAAAGAACATTCAGAAATTTGCTGGGAGGTTTTTATGAGCCAGGCCTACAAGTAGTGCACACCACTTCTGCTCACACCCCTTAAGTTACAATTGGGTCACGTGACCACAGCTAACTGCACAGAAGGACATGCAGTCCACCTATTTACCTAGAGAGAAGAGGAAGACATTAATTTTGGCAAGTGGAAGCAGTCTCTTTCATGGGGCCATGTTGGGGAGTTTCGAGGGTGGATACAAGGATTAAAGACCTAATTTGCAACCTTTGCAACCTTAAGGATTTATGGCTTAGTAAGGAGGGTAAGGCCCCTGTATAAAGAACAATAACCCAGGTTCATATATGATTAAGAGCCATAAGAGAGGCTAAAAATATTGGGATGATAGTGCTATAAAGAGGCGACCTTTCAGCTTGGTGGAAGAGATATCATTTGGACTGGATCTTAAAGCATAGCTAGAATTTCACTAGGCAGAGCTAGCTTTTAAGATATATCATGTGATATGAAGGGTGGAAGGTCAGGAGCAAAGGGACAGAAAATAGAGTGTTTGTTCAAGTGACTAAGAGCAACCCAGTTGGGTTGGGAGATGATTAGAAGAGCTTAGAATTTTGTCAGAGGACATAGGAGGAGAAAAAAGACAGAGACTTGAGGATCTAATGTCTTGGATTCTCAGTGAAGGGAAAGTCTTGAGAAAGTTGTGGTAGATGTTACTGAACCAGTTGTTGCAGAAAAATATCTTTGTGGATGATCATTAATAAAGAGCCGAGGCGATCACAGAGTCTCTGGTGGTATTCGAGAGAGGATGTTCAATAGAGATAGTAGAAGTTAAAGAATGGAAGGAGGATGAGGAAATGTGGATACTCTTTTAAGAGTTTTGTATTGGAAAGTTAGAGAAAGATAAAGTTGTAGGTCAAAATGTAACAGGAAAATGTCTTTCAGAATAGAGAAACCTGAGTGTATTCTTTAGCAGCAGATGAAAGATCAATGATGAAGAAATAATTGATTGAAAGTTATGGGGAAGGAACTAGAAATTTATGAAGAACAGGAATGACTTGAAAGAGTCAATATGGGGAACATGATATAAAATCTGCTAGGGATGAGAATCCTCAGCTTAGATTAGGAAACTTAAATTTTTAGTGAACTCAGAATTCACGAAAGTTTTGTGCTATGTCCATGAAATTCTTGGTAACCTGAAATGGGAGAGGAGAAAGAAAAAAAAAAATGGCAGAAACCCAGGGTTGGAGATTAGCTTAGGCACAGTGGGAGCCCAAAAGAATAAATAAGAATATTGTTGAAATGGTTACATATGATGTCCAGGTGTAGAGGGACTGGAGGGTTGGGAGCTCAGGCAGGGTTTAAGGGCAAAAAAACAAGTTTAATAGGAAAAATTAAAGCAAGGAGGAAATGAGGTTTTGGTCAAAGCAGAGCATTTCAGTTTGAGAACTTAGAGGCAGAGAAGTTTAGAGTTGAAGATGAAATTCAAGGGATGGGCATATTGATTTGGTGGTGGAAGAGGTAGGTGAATAAAGATTATTTAAATGAAGGGGTTTGAGGACTTTTCAGAAAAGAATGTAAGAGGATTATCTATTGAAGATATAGAAGGAGGTGCAACCAAAAGGAATTAAAAGTTGGGTACAAGTCTAGAAGTTTTTCTTCGGTGGAAATGGAAAGCAGCCCTTCATATACTTTAATACATTTTTCACATATCATGGGTTTGGCAATGCTGTGTGATTATGGTTCATGTGTACATGATCGCTGTGAAATAGAAAGAAAAAAGAAGTCTTCCTGACCCCATAACAGCATGATAATGAGATTCCACTCTCACAGAAAAGTGTTACTCATCATTTCTCCTATTTTCTGTGTCAGTTTTCAAAAGTCTTTGCATTTTTCATCACAGAAATCAGGTTAGGTAATTAAGTAGCTGGTTCTGTGGTAGATGGTGATTTGGAGAAGAACTGAATGAGGCCTGATAAGTGATCAGGGAGTGTACTTGGCAGCTTTTTATATTAGCTTTGGCCTTCACTATGTACTGAAGATGGAGGGATTATTGATGTAGGCTTCTTCCTTGTCATAGGCTTCCCACACATCTGACCTTGCTAAAGGTTCAGCTGCCAGTGGGAAACGCTAGCCTCTTATTCCAGACACCATTTTAAATGGCCTCTACTCTGATTATAGTTAAGAAATAAATATACTGACATTGGTAGAACACTGGTGAAATACCCCTCCACATTGTATGCAATGAGATATTGATTTTCAGCTTTTACCCATTACATTGTGAGCATCTTGAGGACAAGTAATACACATTGTCATCTATGTCACTGACTCAAATCCACCTTCTGTTTTGTTACATGCTGGTGTTTTTCATGGTTGTAGGAAGCTGTACTGGTCAGACCAGGGAACTGACAGTGGGGTTCCTGCCAAGATTGCCAGTGCTAACATGGATGGCACATCTGTAAAAACTCTCTTCACTGGGAACCTCGAACACCTGGAGTGTGTCACCCTTGACATTGAGGAGCAGAAACTCTACTGGGCAGTCACTGGAAGAGGAGTGGTATGAGCACCCTTTCAGTTTTTGGTCTTTATGCTGAGCTGGCATAGCTGATGCTGAGTGTTCTGAGCTGTCAGGCAGTGGTTCTTGAACAATCTTACTTGGTAACTTGCCCTTTCTCCCAATAACTTCTTTCCCTTGCACATACCTTGCCCCTAGCTGAAGTTCAGTTCTTTACAGTATGTGCATACTTCCCTGTAGGGTAATGTTTATTAATTTTCCCACCAACGTTTGTTTTTCTTCAGGACAAATTAATTCCATTTGTCATTTTTTACTTGTCCTTTCAGAGCCGTTTCTTTCATGGTTTGGTGATTTCAGTGTTTTTCTTTGAAAGTACTATGGGTTCTCCAATTATAGGGAATATATACATACACACCTATATATATATAGAGAGAATATATATATGAAAAATATGGAATATATATCTATACTATATGGTATATAGAATCTATATAGATGCTATATATGCTATACAGAATATATATCTATTATATTTGTAGAATATAGAATATATTTTTATGGAATACAGAATATACATCTATTCTATATAAAATATAGAATGTATATACCTGTATAGGATATAGGCATATTCCATGTATCTACCTATGTGTGTGTGTATGTATGTATGTATGTATCTATTTATTTAATGTAGCAAGGTTCTGAGCTCAGCATTCCCTCATAGCTACACATTCTTCTCTAATATTCTAACATGATTAATACACATGTGAAATTTTCTTTAGTGGTAATTTTCAACTCCAAGGTTGGGTTCATTATGTTCTACAATAAGAAGCAGAAACTGTAAAGTCTCATTCGCTCATTGAAATAGTATTTGACCTTCACTGCTGTGCTTATGTAGCTGGGGCTAGGCACATAGACGGTGCTCAATAATAATTATTGATGAAGCATTGCTTTGGGTGCTGAATTGAATATATGCTAGTCCCTCCCTTGCTTTTTAACAGTAGTTATTTCAGATCCTTGACATTGATGCTTTTCATAATATTGTGCAGTAGGTTTGGCTTTCAGTTCATTGTTTGTTCAACAAGTACTAACTTCACTCCAAATATGGACCTATAATGATGGTAAGCTTTGGAGATTAAAAAGAAGTGATGATGTGTGTGAAAACACTTTGCAGAGTTGGATACATGTGTGCAGTGATGAGGAAGCTCTTGCTACATGGTATGGTTTCTGTACACACATCTGATAGGATACAGCTTCTGAATCTGCGAGCTTGTTAGTGGTGTGACTCTCCAACCTTTCTCCTAGTGTAGTTCCCTTATTTCTCCTTCACTCTCCTGGTTTAATCATCACCAAATCCTGCAATCCATCCTCAGCCTGTCACTCATGCCCAGATCTTTTCTGCCACCTCCACCATTCTGAGCAACCTCTCTCTGGCCTTGACTAGGCATGGCCTTCAGTGGTGAAACCTGTTTTCGTGTTGGAGACATGTTTTCTTCATAAAGCCACAGTCAGCAAATTGGATCATGGCTCAGCTTGGAGCCTTGCCCTGAGGACTAGCTCCCAACACTTCTGTGAGGTTGCTCAGCTAATCTGGCCCTGGTCTCCGCTCCCTCTGCAGCGCTCCTCCAAGCTCATGTTCCTTATGTTCTAAATTCTAGAACTTTGATCAGTTTCTAGGGCATAACAACTCTTGTAACTGCTGGGCTACCTTGTCAGCCGTGGCAGTAAAGCAACACTTTGTGTCTCTCACCAATACCCAGCCCAGATCCTGGCACAGAGCAGGCACTTGAGGCAGGTTTTTGGAGTGAAATTAAACCAGCTACATCTATATTTCATTTTTCTTCCAGAAGAAACTGACTACTTATCATTTTCCCTTAGGGACTTTATTCTTGTGGTTCTTTTCCAGTTTACCAAAGCCATTTTGATTAAAGCTTGTTATCTGTTCCAATATAATGGCACCATTTTTGGCCGTGTCCCGTCTTGCTGTCCTCTGTGGTTGTTTGGGGGCATATTTCCAATCTCTATTACATAAATTGTCAGTGAAGCTGTTAAACTCAGGGTGAGTCGGCTCCTGTGCAATGGCTCACACTTAGATGTTTGAGTACATCTTTGACCAGAATATCACATGCAGAGACTAGTGGTTTAGCTCCCTTTTCTTCCCCATGCCACCTGAAAAGGTTGACTGACTCATGTGAGCTCTGTCTTCACTATCAGTGAAATGGGCACAGTGACATTTTCCTGACCTGCTGCTTGGTGTAGTTGTGATCAAATCAGAAAGTAGATGTGAAAAATCTCTGTAAGGGATAGAGAGCTGGATAAATGTGAGACATTATAATTAGGGGAATATTAATGTTTAAATATTCAAAAATTTCACTGTGAATCCATGAAACTAACGAAAATTCCGATCCTTTAGATTGAAAGAGGAAACGTGGATGGAACAGATCGAATGATCCTGGTACACCAGCTTTCCCACCCCTGGGGAATTGCAGTCTATGATTCTTTCCTTTATTATACTGATGAACAGTATGAGGTCATTGAAAGAGTTGACAAGGCCACTGGGGCCAATAAAATAGTCTTGAGAGATAATGTTCCAAATCTGAGGGGTCTTCGAGTTTATCACAGACGCAGTAAGTATTTGTCACTGAAATATATTTGTGGGTCTATAATGCATATTCACACATAACTTACATTTGTAAGCACACACCCACAGAGTTTCATGTACATACACGTGCATGCAAATTGAAATTACCCAAAATATTTAAAAAATGATAATGAAGTCTTAAGCATGGTTAAGTGCCAAGGGCTAATTTAGCATCTGAAAGGCCAGATTGACTTTAGAGTAAGTTTATTCCGTTTCTCTTTCCATTACTTTCAATTCCTTACTTTGCTTTTGCTTCACAGAGCTCCCTGACATATTATCTGTTTTCTATTTTTGTGTTACTTATTAGAATATAACCTCCATAAGGGCAGGCATTTTGTCTGTCTTGTTTACTGCTCAATACTCAGTGATTAGAATAGTGCCTGGCACATAGAAGGTGCTCAGGGCATATTAGTTGGATGCCTGCTGGAAAAGTGTTAATGGGATGGAATTTTTAGTCTTAAAAGGAATACTTTTGGATGTTGCCTATTTCAACATTTTTTAAAAAGATAATCTTAACTTCTGATTTACCCCTTTAAATTAGTGTTATGATACAGGTAGTATTTTTTGATGTATTTTATAGCTTTCGTCTTCAGCCAAAGATGATCAAACAATTTGTTTCCTGTCCTATAACCTAAGTTTGTCACTAGGTATTTTTTTTTTAACTGCATGTGAAAGAAACACATGCAATAAAAATTAATTTTTTATTCCTATAAAGAATATTCTTTATTTTTTTATTTTTCCATAGGTTTTTGGGGTACAGGTGGTATTCAGTTACATGCGTAAGTTCTTTGGTGGTGATTTGTGAGATTTTGGAGCATCCATCACATGAGCAGTATACACTGTACCCTATTTGTAGTCTTTTATCCCTCACCCCACTCCCAGCCTTCCCCCAAGTCCCTAAAGTCCATTGTATCATTCTTAGGCCTTTGTGTCCTCATAGCTTAGCTCACATACCAGTGAGAACATACGATGTTTGGTTTTCCAATGCTGCGTTACTTCACTTTGAATAATAGTCTCCAGTTTCATCCAGGTCACTGGGAATGCCATTAATTCAAGGATTATTCTTTAAATCTTCTTATTTCATATATTTTAAAAAACAAATAATCACATTATTGATCATGTAACTGAACGTATTCTTTTAAGTGCCAGTTCATAGGCAAATTATGAACAGATTTATATACTGACCTCCGTAATCCTCACATGATTTGTAGAAAAAAACAATTGAAGCCCCATTACCTAACTATTATACAATAGTTGGGTTACTGGTTTCATACCTTTAGGTGTTATTGTATAAGCTCTAGTCTCTCCAATATTGTTTTTAGATTAGCTCAGCTACTATATGTTGGTTATTAATTTTTAGAATAAATTATTTGGTGACCCAATTAAAGAAATTTGAGATGGGGTGGCGAGTAGCTAGGATCAAAAGTTACAAACAGATTTTGTTTTCATTTAGATACTGCGGAATCCTCAAATGGCTGTAGCAACAACATGAATGCCTGTCAGCAGATTTGCCTGCCTGTACCAGGAGGATTGTTTTCCTGCGCCTGTGCCACTGGATTTAAACTCAATCCTGATAATCGGTCCTGCTCTCCATATAACTCTTTCATTGTTGTTTCAATGCTGTCTGCAATCAGGGGCTTTAGCTTGGAATTGTCAGATCATTCAGAAACCATGGTGCCAGTGGCAGGCCAAGGTATGCCAACTCCAATATAAGTAAGATTTGACTTCATCTGGCACCAGGTTGAAATCCCTGGTGCCATGAAAACATTTCTTCATGTCTGAATTCAGTGCATAATGAAGCTTTCCTTTCCCTTCAAATCAACTGGCACAGCCTAAAGTGTTTTTCAAACTTTAATGTGTCTCAGAATCACCTGGAGGGCTCACAGCAACACAGCGCCAGGCCTCGTTGCCAGATTTTTCTGATTTTGTAGTCTAGGGTAGGGCCAGAGAATCTGCACTCCTAATAAGCTCCCAGGGCATGCTGATGGTGCTGGCCCATGGATCACACTAAGAACCACAGGCCTAGAGCAATATAGAATGTAGCATGGGTTTGCAAGAAGTACTACAGAGTTAGTGTTCTGAAGAACCGTGCTTTATTTCTGACTACTAATGGAGATTTACGGTAGAAGGTATACTATTATTTCATATAGTAATGAAATAGTCCACAAATATGATTTATTAATATATATTTGGTGAATTGAAGCAAAAGAGTTCACAGTATTAGTCCCTCTTTACTAATCCTATTTTTGCAGCACTTTGTGCTTACATACTCTGAATGTATAAAATGATCACTTGCTTCCTAGATGAACCAAGGTTTTTAGGTATACCTTGGCACAGGAGGAACTAAGAATTTTCTAACACTGCTAGGAGAATGTCACAGGCTAAAAATAGAAATACAGGGTAGAAAGGAAGGAAAAAAGGATGAAGTGAATGAAGGGCTGGAAGAGATGGTCAGAAAATACAGAAATGAACCAGGGGAAAGGAGTCAGAGAGCTTCCAGTCCCACACATCCTCCTGCCTGATGGTCATGTTCCCGTGGACTCATGACTCCTCTTTGTTTTCCCATATCTAAAAAGTTATGGATCTAAGTTATCATCTTGAACAGATATGACAAATTCAATCGTTTTTTCTCCCAGCTTTTCATTAAAAAAAAGTTCAAACACAGAAACGTTGAAAGATTTAGCAAATATCCTATATCCTTTACCAAGATTTAACAGTTGTTAACATTTCATCACATTTGAGCTCTCAATCTGTGTGTGTGTGTACATGCATATGCATTCACATTCATTTTTATGAACCTTTTGAAAATAAATTTTAATATACCATGCCACTTTACCCCTACATATGTTAGCATACAGTTTCAAAGGGCATTATTAAATATTCATAATCATATTTCTCCAGTTGGCCTCACAACATTTTATATATAGCTGTTTTGTTCCATCCAAGATCTAATCAAGATTCATGCATTGCACTGGGAATATCTCATTAGTTTCTTCTAATTTGGAGTAGTTGCCTCTAGCTTTTTGCTGTGACATTGATGTTTTAAAGAGGCAGACCTGCTGTCTTTGAGAATCCCACACTGAGGATTTGTCTGAATATTTAGCCTGTCTTTCATTTTTTACCCTGTAGTTCTCATGAAATGGAAGTTAGGTCTAATTGCTTGATTAGATCAAGGTTAAATACATTTAGCAAAAATACTTTATAGGTTATGCTGTGTTAGTTGATACAGAATCTTATCAGGAAGAACATAATGTCAGCTTGTCCTGCTCTTAGTGGCGTTTGAGTTTGATCACTGGTTAAAGTGGTCACTGCTACACTGCTGCTTTTTAAAGGTATATTTTTTTCCTTCTTAATGTGGGTGAAATCTATGCAGTCACACTTGGGCCCTGTGAATGTCTTGGCTCCCAAGCACGTTTTACCCTTTGGTTTTGGCAGCCATTGATGATCCTTGTTTGAAATGATTATTTAATTGAGGATTGCAAAATGGTGATTTTCTTATTCTAGCATTCCCTTTATATTTGTTAGATAATATTCTTCTATAAAGGAAAGCTCTTCGTTTCTCCCCAATTTATCTTTTAAAAAATTTATTATCATCGTGGGGTCAAATTTTTATTTTTTAAATTCAGTGTGTTACAATTAATTACTATAATCCTTCTTTTGATGTTCTAGTGGATCCATTTTGGCCAGGGAGCCTCTTCAAGTGAGCACCTGTATACTTCTGTGTACACCTTGTTTCTTGGTACAATAAGATGTTTCATGCTCACTTTGTACCTTCCCTGCCTAAATCTATAACCAGCATTTCTCCCGGGAGCCAGAGCTCCTTATTGTGGGAAAGAGTATTAGAAACCAAGATGTGGGTTGTAGGCCTGCTCACTGCAACTGAGAAAAAAGGGTTTCATTTTGTAATGGGGAGATGCTCAGAGCAGGGGGTTGGGAATGAGGGCTTGAGAGGAAGGGCAGACATTTAAAAGTTCTACTTGCAGTGACAGCATTGTTTAATGATCATTTCTTAACTTCCAGGACGAAATGCACTGCATGTGGATGTGGATGTGTCCTCTGGCTTTGTTTATTGGTGTGATTTTAGCAGCTCAGTGACATCTGATAATGCGATCCGTAGAATTAAACCAGATGGATCTTCTTTGATGAACATTGTTACACATGGAATAGGAGAAAATGGAGTCCGGGGTATTGCAGTGGATTGGGTAGCAGGTATATAAGCTGTATGGTGATTTTAATGGATTTGCATCTCTGTCGTCTTATTTTATGCTCGAAAGTTTAGCCTAACTCCATGTGCTACAGGTTTGTTTTTCTAGACAATTATTAAGATGATTTAAGATACATTGAATTTAGATTAAGCTATGTGTCTATTTGATAAATGATATGGTGTTTCAGTTTACAGATTCGTAACAAATTAATCATTATCATTTTCTTCTGTTATTAACATAATCTGAAGACAAAAATGGTTAACATATTAAATTATGTGGATTTGGTTTTTTTACACTTAGATATGCACCTGATTTCTGCATTAGAAATTTTCTAAATTTTCAAGAGAAAGGGATATAAAAATATAAACTATGGAACAGCATTCATTTACTTTGAAGCTGAGCAATTTTAGTTGCCAAATTCTTAATTGCTTCCTTTTATTCATATATAAAAATCACTTAGATAATGAGATATTTTATTAGTAATTTTTTTTAAGTACTTGGTCCAGTATTACATTAACTTAGTTGTATTGATTCATGCACATAAGCTTGAATAACCACTCATTTTTATCACTCATTTGAGTAAAAATACCACTCATAATTAGTGGTATTATATGTTTTGGAATATAATCCAATTCTACATAAAATCAGTATCATTGGATCAAGCTTGGCAAGTAGGCATCACTTAAAAATATTAGCATGTAGGCAGGACGTGGTGGCTCATGCCTGTAATCCCAGCTCTTTAGGAGGCTGAGGCAGGCGGATCACCTGAGGTCAAGAGTTCGAGACCAGCCTGACCAACATGGTGAAACCCCATCTCTACTAAAAACACAAAAAATAGCCAGCTATGGTAGTGTGTGCCTGTAATCCCAGCTACTCAGGAGGCTGAGGCAGGATAATCGCTTGAACCCAGGAGGAAGTGGTTGCAGTGGGCCGAGATTATGCCACTGCCATCAAGCCTGGGTGACAGAGTGAGACTCTGTCTCAAAAAAAAAAAAAAAAAAAAAAGGGGAAATATTAACATGTATTATGAAAATCTAAGTACTATATAATAAGAGTTTATTGCAAAAAGTAAATATGGTAGTATGGTTAAATAAAGCTTTAACTGGGTTCCTAACTCCTGTTCCTGATTAGAAATGACTGTTTCTGAGGGTATAGATAAAGCAGTAGTCAGCAAACTAGGGCCTGTGGGTCAAATGCAGCCTGTTGCCTGTTTTTGTAAATAAAGTTTTATTGTAACACAGCTATGCCCATTTATTTGTGTATTGTCTATGGCTGCTTTCATGTTATAGTGGCAGGGTTGGGTACTTGTTAAAGAAACCATATGCTCTGCAAAGCCTAAAATATTTATTATCTGGCCCTTTACAGAAAAAGTTTGCCAACCCTGGATTAAAGGATTGGCAATGAGCAAATACATACATAGCAAGTAGAGTTAGGTAACGAAAAAATGTATCAGTAACATATTTCACATTGGCCTGATTTCTCCAGAGGTGGTTTGAATCTGATATAGGAACAAAATATGTGTGTCTTGGTACTAGCATTGATAGTTCAACAACAGGCTTTCAACTACATGGAATCAATAATTTGCGACCATTCTCTACTTATTATACTATCTTCACAAAGTTATCTTTTTATTCTAGCATTTACATGAGGCTTAAAGGGAAATGGACTTTTGTTATGGTCACTTTTAGAAGGCCCATGGGATGAACACACCTACATTAGTTAGAAAGACTAAGGAAAAACTTCATGTTAACCTTAAGCACAAAGAGCATTTGATAACATCAATAACAACCTGAGATGCTGCTGGTGCTCCCTCTTTGCTACTTTTATCATATTGGGGTAGAAGTTGTCCTATGAAAATGTATATTTAGAGTGTTTCAAGTTGGTATTGAGCATTTAGAGCTTCAGGTAGAAAAGGGGGGACATTCTGGAAAATATACCTTTCAGTAGAAAGTGGGTTATGATGTTGCTATGAATTCTAATGTACTTTAGAAGCTGAAGATAGGCACATTCTCTCTAAATTTGAAGACGCAATCTCTGTAATTCCTAGGAGTAAGAATTTAGTTTTCAAAGCCTAGACTGGGACATTTATTTATCATCTTGGAAAAGACAACATATAGTGACCCAAACTTCAACCTTATACATTTTGTTCTGAATTTGGAAAGTTCTCCCTTTTTTTCTTCTTGGTTCTCCATTGATCAGCATGCACTTTCATTTTCCCATAGGAAATCTTTATTTCACCAATGCCTTTGTTTCTGAAACACTGATAGAAGTTCTGCGGATCAATACTACTTACCGCCGTGTTCTTCTTAAAGTCACAGTGGACATGCCTAGGCATATCGTTGTAGATCCCAAGAGCAGATACCTCTTCTGGGCTGACTATGGGCAGAGACCAAAGATTGAGCGTTCTTTCCTTGACTGTACCAATCGAACTGTGCTTGTGTCCGAGGGCATTGTCACCCCACGGGGCTTGGCAGTGGACCGAAGCGATGGCTACGTTTATTGGGTTGATGATTCTTTAGATATAATTGCAAGGATTCGTATCAATGGAGAGAACTCTGAGGTGATTCGTTACGGCAGTCGTTACCCAACTCCTTATGGCATCACTGTTTTTGGAAATTCTATCATATGGGTAGATAGGAATTTGAAAAAAATCTTCCAAGCCAGCAAGGAACCAGAGAACACAGACCCACCCACAGTGATAAGAGACAATATCAACTGGCTAAGAGATGTGACCATCTTTGACAAGCAAGTCCAACCCCAGTCACCAGCAGAGGTCAACAACAACCCTTGCTTGGAAAATAATGGTGGGTGCTCTCATCTCTGCTTTGCTCTGCCTGGATTGTACACCCCGAAATGTGACTGTGCCTTTGGGACCCTAGAAAGTGATGGCAAGAATTGTGCCATTTCAACAGAAAATTTCCTCGTCTTTGCTTTGTCTAATTCCTTGAGAAGCTTACACTTGGACCCTGAAAACCATAGCCCACCTTTCCAAACAATAAATGTGGAAAGAACTGTCATGTCTCTAGACTATGACAGTGTAAGTGATAGAATCTACTTCACACAAAATTTAGCCTCTGGAGTTGGACAGATTTCCTATGTCAGCCTGTCTTCAGGGATCCATACTCCAACTGTCATTGCTTCAGGTAAGTGCACTCCAGGTGCTGCTTATCCTGCAAGTAGACACAATGGGGTCAACACACATGGATGACTGAGTGTTTCCAATGCATATGAAACTCTAATGTCTTTGTGTGTGCTTGTGTGTGTGTCTGCCGGTATGTGTCCAGGTATAGGGACTGCTGATGGCATTGCCTTTGATTGGATTACTAGAAGAATTTATTACAGTGACTACCTCAACCAGACGATTAATTCCATGGCTGAAGATGGGTCTAACCGCACTGTGATAGCCCGCGTTCCAAAACCAAGAGCAATTGTGTTAGATCCCTGCCAAGGGTATGCCATCATCTTTGTTATATTTCTGTCTGCTTATTTCTGGAAAGAGTGGGGCCTGAAATTGTGTTCATAGATAGCCAGTGTGTTATGGGCTTATAACACCATGGCTACAGATCCAAGGGTGAAAGCATATTGAATGATTTTACCTGGGAAGGAGGGTGCAGCGCGTAGCTCCCTTTGATGGCAGAAAGGTTGGCAACATACTAGGAAGTCAACATCCTGACTCAATAGATCCCTTTTGGATGAGTTGTGTAAGTAGAAATGGAGTTTCTTTTGCCATGTTACTGGCAATTTGCAATTAAAGAATGTTGTCCTTTTTTTCTTTCTTTTCTTTTTCTTTTTTTTCTTAAGGACTATGAGGTTCCCTGTGAATTAATTATTGACTCCTTTTGTACGACTAGGTACCTGTACTGGGCTGATTGGGATATGCATGCCAAAATCGAGAGAGCCACATTGGGAGGAAACTTCCGGGTACCCATTGTGAACAGCAGCCTGGTCATGCCCAGTGGGCTGACTCTGGACTATGAGGAGGACCTTCTGTACTGGGTGGACGCTAGTCTGTAGGTGTCTCTGGTTACTCATGTGGGTGTTAAGAAGAGTTTTTCCTCCCATTTCCAAAGAAGAGGGATTTGCATCATGTGATGAAAAGATAATATGCCAGATAGACATTGCCAAAATATAGAATCACAGTTTTAGGAACTATGTTTATATTGTAACTTGGTGAACATACCTGTGAAAATTTATCTATATCATGCATTGAATAATTATGAACTAAAAGACATCTGAAGGTGCGTTGCTAAATATATCTGTAATTTCAGCTATAATTATAAATGTATTTTCTCAATTTAGAATTACAAATGAAATTACTCAACTTACATTCTGCAGGCCCTAGGTAACTGCCATAAAATCTGAATGACTTTTAAATGCCCATTGATATTAAGATTTTTTCTGGGCTTTAGCATTCAATGTCTTTTAGAAAAGTATTTTCTTTATTCTTTGACTTTTGGTCATCTTTTCAAATAGACCCTTTCTTCTCTGGCAAGCTTCTCCTCAGCACATTTCTTAATATTTTCCTTTTGTCAACTCTAATTTTGTATGTAACTTCTCCAAGTACCCCCCATGTGTCTCACATTCCAGTCATCCTAATGGAATAGTTGAAGGGATGAAATGATTTTGTTTATTATGGCTGGTGTCTACATACTAGGAATCTTACATTTTCCTTGCATATTTCTTTGGAATTTTAGTCTTGTGATGCCAAGCTCCTAACCTCCTGATCTTTTGTTTATTCTCCTATTTGAAACAAAGCAGTGATACTTTGGGTCTAAGCTTGGATTATTCTAGGTAAATGCCTCAAGGTACTCAATAAATGTCAAATCGAAAAAGTCACTAAGGAAGCGGGATGGAAAAGTTATTGTTTTATTGAGAGTCTGCTATGTGCTCAACACTGAGTTCCATGCATTACATGGATTATTTCATGTTTTCCTGTTTCTAATGTCAACCCAGTTCCTTTTTCAGGATTACTATTCATATTTGGAAGTCAATGATTTTATAAAGTCTATTGTTTGATAAGCAAACAAGACCTCCCATCTCCAGAAGAAACATTTCTAGCTGCCATATGCCCCACTTGAAAAGAAAGTTGGGGGCTTGTGTAAACAATCATGAGGCACATGTATTGGGTTGCCAGTTGAAAACTTAACTCATTTGAGATTTCAACTTTTTAATTTTTTTTTTTTTTGCTTCATTTTAGGCAGAAGATTGAACGCAGCACTCTGACGGGCATGGATCGTGAAGTCATTGTCAATGCAGCCGTTCATGCTTTCGGCTTGACTCTCTATGGCCAGTATATTTACTGGACTGACTTGTACACACAAAGAATTTACCGAGCTAACAAATATGACGGGTCAGGTCAGATTGCAATGACCACAAATTTGCTCTCCCAGCCCAGGGGAATCAACACTGTTGTGAAGAACCAGAAAGAACAGTGTAACAATCCTTGTGAACAGTTTAATGGGGGCTGCAGCCATATCTGTGCACCAGGTAAGGCATTGACCATGAAAATTAAAACATGGAGAATAATGATCACAATACAATTGGTAAGGAAGGCTGAAGTTCTCACAGGAGAAAAAAAATTCAAATTCTCCTTGATTTCAGGGTAATTTATAAAATAGACCTGGGACTATATTTTGAGAAGAAGACTTGGCAGGCTTCCTTTCTATTCTATATGGAGCCCTTTTATGAAAGCATTTTATTTTATTTTATTTTATTTTATTTTATTTTATTTTATTTTATTTTTGAGATGGAGTCTCACTCTGTCGCCCAGGCTGGAGTGCAGTGGCAGGATCTCGGCTCACTGCAGCCTCCACCTCCCGAGTTCATGCAATTCTCCTGCCTCAGCCTCCCTAGTAGCTGGGACTACAGGCGTACACCACCATGTCCAGCTAATTTTTGTATTTTTTTGTAGAGATGGGGCTTCACCATGTTGGCCAGGCTAGTCTCAAACTCTTGGCCTCAAGTGATCCGCCCACCTCGGCTTCCCAAAGTGCTGGGATTACAGGTGTGAGCCACAGTGCTCAGCTTATGAAGGCATTTTAAATACAAGCTTGATGGAGTTAGAAAGAAAGATGAAGAGCTTGGCTGCCCAGCTTCATGTCTTGACTAGGAATTCTGTCAATGAGCCTGCCTTCCTTATAAAAGGATGTACATTTTCTGCTTAAGAGGTATTATTTATAGTTTGAAATATTTCTGGTGGTATTTGCGGGTGGGATCATATGTGCTTCATTGTGCATTTTATAAAGAACAGCAAATTCATGGGAAGATGTGCCTTTTGATGTTGTTGCTTTGCAAATTTTGCTGAGAAGAGACGTTGATATTTCCTGTTGTTTAGAAGGAATTGGCACATTTATTAGAAATTGGTGATTGCTCTTCTTGATGGAAAAGTGACTCAGAATATAGTTAAAAGGTTAATGGGCAGAATTTCCATGGCTTGTCTTAGGGAGCATTTAATGTAGAAGCTGTTGCAAGTGCTATTGTGTAGGGGACAATGTGAACGGTGGCTGCATCCATCTTTTGCTTCTTCTGGGATTATCTTTCTTCAGGTCCAAATGGTGCTGAGTGCCAGTGTCCACATGAGGGCAACTGGTATTTGGCCAATAACAGGAAGCACTGCATTGTGGACAATGGTGAACGATGTGGTGCATCTTCCTTCACCTGCTCCAATGGGCGCTGCATCTCGAAAGAGTGGAAGTGTGATAATGACAACGACTGTGGGGACGGCAGTGATGAGATGGAAAGTGTCTGTGGTGAGTTGGGCTCTTGGCGCTTTTGGTAGGAGCTAATGGCATCTTGATGTCAAGTGTTTGGTACGGAATCCAGCTGTGTGTGAATGGGTTCGAACTGTGTGCCTAGGCATCCTGGTAGAGCTGAAACATGTTTGCTCTTATAATCCAGACTGTTTCTGTTAAATCACCCCTGTAGTGGTTAAGAGCATGAGCACAGTCATCATCCTGGTGATTGTATTTTGTAATCTGTATAGCCCTGGGAAAGTTACTTAATATCTCAAGCCTCAGATGTCTCATCTGTAAAATGGAGCTACTACTAGGGTTCTTGTGAGGAGTAAGAGAAACAATATGTAAAAAACCCTTAGCATGAGACATGGTGCATGCTAAGCCTGGCTTAGCTTGGGACTAAGGAAATGTATCATTTTTACTAATTTTCATAGCACAAAGGTCATTATTTCAATAATTTTATGAAAATAACTTCCAATCCTCAGCTTCCATCTGAATAGAGTGAGTAAAACATAGTGGACTTTCTCAGGGAGTTCTGAGGTTGGTTACCTTTTCCTAGCAGACTGTGATAGGGGCTAGGAGTTTTTATTTTCCTGAAATAAACTATAATTGCTTGCTTTTCTGTGATTGAGATAAATTGAGATTATCGAGAGAATGACTTTGATTTGTGCTGAAATTACTTGATTTGTGCATAAAACAATTTATTTAAAAAAGGTATGCAACATATTTTGCTTAATCTAACTAATTAAAAGTGTTATCTCACTTTGCATGCAGTCCGTTTTGCAGCGTTTTTTGCCTTGGAAGGTAAATTCAAAGTGTCCCTTTTATTTAATTGTATCTTTTTAAAAATTAGGATAATGCTTTAATCAAGAGGGTTTGTTCTCATGTTTTTCCTCTTCTTAGCACTTCACACCTGCTCACCGACAGCCTTCACCTGTGCCAATGGGCGATGTGTCCAATACTCTTACCGCTGTGATTACTACAATGACTGTGGTGATGGCAGTGATGAGGCAGGGTGCCTGTTCAGGGACTGCAATGCCACCACGGAGTTTATGTGCAATAATAGAAGGTGCATACCTCGTGAGTTTGTCTGCAATGGTGTAGACAACTGCCATGATAATAACACTTCAGATGAGAAAAATTGCCGTAAGTTTATCTTAAGTGCTTATTGTGATTTTGGGTCTGAAGTCTTGGATCATGGGAGATGAAATTATTATATAAAAACAAAGGCTTTCCAAAAAAGATAAAACCGAAGTATTTATCTAAGATGTAAATTTTTGGCTAGGCACGGTAGCAAGTATCAACAACTACCAATCTTGTTTCATTTTTCTCTCCTTTTTTCTAGTATTTTAAAGTGACTCCTAGACATGCACTTCACTGATAATATTTTGGAAAACAACTACTATGCTGTTATAATGCCTGGCAAAATCAACAGTACTTACTTAATATCCCTGAGTACCTAGTCCATGTTCAGATTTTGTCGCTTATCCCCAAAATGTATTTTTACTGTTACTCTATTCAAGTTAGGGTTCAGATGAGATCTACATATTGATTTTGATTGTTATAATTCTTCAATTTCTTTTATGCCACAACACTTCCCACTTTTTAATGTCATTGATTCATTAGAAAGATTGGGTGATTTGTCCTGTAGAATATCTCACATTCTGGATTTGACTAATTGCATAATTGATCCATTTAATTTATCTTATCCCTCTTATTTCCTATGAACTGGTATTTAGACCTAGAGTTTTGATCGTAACAGGTGCAATTCTTTGGGTAAGAGTGTTTCAGAGGTGGAGCTGTGCGTTTCCTGTTGCATCACCTCATGAGGCACATGATGTTGGGTTGCCCCACTTTAAGTGGATTCTGGCGTCAGCCTGAATCTTCTCTTATGAAACTCCCATCCTCCTTTCACCCAATGGTTTTAACATCTATGGGTAGTTGTTCCATAAACCCATTATTTCTTTAAGGGTTATGAAATGGGCACTTTAAAATTATAGTATTCCTGCCACATTTATTAGCTGAAGTTTGATAAAGAAGACGTTTCCCTTGTCAGCTCTTGTGGGTAATTATAATCTACAGGATAAATACCTTTTGCTTGTCAATTTTCAGAGTAATGAGTTGATGACACAGGATAATTAAGTTTTTGTTTAGTTTAGTTTAGTATTATATTGAACTCTTTGATCTTTATGTATTTGATAAGTTTTAATACAGTGCTGTCAACTGTTCTTTTTAGTGCCCGGTTGTCCAAACTTAGGCCAATGGGAGTCCTTAAGTTGGATTTTCTGTTCTTTGACATGACCCCAATCCATCTTCTTATAGCTCAAGCTTGTCTTATATTTCCTGTCCCAGTCCTGGAATTAGCCACTTTTCCAAGGAGACCTCATTCCCTTTGTGATTCTTAGAAATTATCACAGGGTTGAGGTGCTCATTCCTACTTAGCTTTCATTGCTTCTAGTCCTTTTCAATGGTCAGAGCTAGGAAATACAGCTTTTAAGGAAAAAACTTTTTTTTTTTCCCTTTTCTGAGATGGAGTCTCACTCTGTCGCCCAGGCTGGAGTGCAGTGGCATGATCTCAGCTCACTGCAAGCTCTACCTCCCGGGTTCACGTCATTCTCCTGCCTCAGCCTCCTGAGTAGCTGGGACTACAGGTGCCCACCACCATGCCTGGCTAATTTTTTGCATTTTTTAGTAGAGATGGGGTTTCACCGTGTTAGCCAGGTTGGTCTCAATCTCCTGACCTCGTGATTCACCTGCCTCGGCCTCCCAAAGTGGTGGGATTACAGGCGTGAGCCCCCGCGCCTGGCCAGAAAAAACTTTTTATTGATATTTCTCATTTAAATTTAAGATTACAGGTTGTTTACATTTTAGATTTTATAATCACATCTCTTCTCATGCTTAAAATCATGGTTTCTCTTGACATGAATGTAGTTACTTGTTTGTTTTATTATATAGTAATTTCAAAATGCCTATAATAATTTCAACATTATTATAACCACTCAAATAATACTATTAACACTAAATCTACTAAATGCAAGATTCCACTAGAAATATGCAGTCAAAATACTGATTTTAGAGATACTTGAAATTTTTTTTCTGCAGGGTTATTCTATCAACTTGATATATAGTTAGCTTCATCTATTGCTCTTTCTAAATATTTTTTTCTCATTTTTATTTTATTGATTTTATTTGTTCAAAATAACATACATAGTTCCAAAGTTAAAACTACATGACGAGGTGCATTTACAGAAGTCCTTCATTTCTTCCTCTCCTTTCTGCTTCCTCTGTACTCTTCTCAATCTATCCAGAGAGATGACAATTTTTGTTAGTTTATCTTTTCTTTGTTGTTTTTGTTTTTAGTAGAAGCATCTCTCTCTTGCTACACACACACATACACTTATATTGTCATTTTTCTTACACAAAAGATAGCCTACTGTTTTGAATCTTGCTTTCTTACTATTAACAATATATCCTGAAGATCATACTGTCATTACTTATCAGTATATAGAAATCTTCTCTATTCCTTTAATAGCTACATATTACTCCATTGTGTGGAAATGCCATAGTTTATTTTACCAAGAGTTGGAACTCTCGTTGATACTATTAACTAATGAAAACAGTTGATTTAAGTTACAAATCAGTATCTCCTCTCCCTTCTCCCCAGTATCAGCTGGAAATATGTCTTTTTACTATAGAGTCTATAAGTAACATAAGTATCATGAATCTTGCCTTTCTGATAGCTTTGAAAATGCCGCCCTCCCAGTGGTTTGATTTCTACAATAGATCTGTTAGCATGGATACTGTTCATAATACATATTTGGTGGATATATTCCAAATATTTATCTGGTTGTCTTTTTCAAGCTGATCGCACTTGCCAGTCTGGATACACGACATGTCAGAATTCAAATATTTGTATTCCTCGCATTTATTTGTGTGACGGAGACAATGACTGTGGAGATAACAGTGATGAAAACCCTACTTATTGCAGTGAGTAAGATAAAACTGCTTTTCTTTCCATTGTTCCAGAGATGCACGTTGTGAGCTAATACAAAAATATGAAGCTTGCGTATCTGGGCTGATTTCAATTGTCATTTCACATTGACCTTCTAAGTAGAGGTGGTAGGCAGCTGCTTTCGTATGTGATTGCATGGGTATGAGAAACTCTTTCTCTCTGTTCCCTGGCTGGAATTCCCAGACCCCGAATATTTCTTCCAGAGATCTGCTACTATTGGAGAGCCATTTCTCCCAGTGTTGAAAGCCTTTCACCTTCATCTACTTAGGCAGAATTTGCCTGTTAAACCTTTATAATTTACTCTTAATATTATTATAGTGGCTATTAGTAACTGAAAACAATTTTTTTTTTCAGACAGCCTCACTCTGTCACCTGGGCTGTAGTGCAGTGGCATGATCACAGCTCACTGCAACTTCCGCCTGCTGGGCTCAAGCCATCCTCCCACCTCAGCCTCCTGAGTAGCTGGGATTACATGCATGTGCCACCACGCCTGGCTAATTTTTGTATTTTTTGTAGATATGGGGTTTCGCTGTGTTACCCAGGCTGGTCTGGAACTCTTGGGCTCAAGCGATCCACCCGCCTCAGCCTCCCAAAGTTCTGGGATTACAAGTGTGAACCACCGTGCCTGACCAGTAACTGAAAGTATCTTTATATCTCCTAGGTACATTTGAATTTCAGAAATCTCTATTTCATATTTAGCAATTTGGTTCACTCAAACAATTTCCTGTATTTATAGCTCAAATTAAAAAGCCTTTCTTAAGTTTGATAACTTTGAGACTATTACTATAAATAGTTACATAATTTAAGGATTTAGTGATTGCCCTTCCCTGTTCTGGGTATATGTAGTTAAACTCTTGTCAATGGTCTCCTCCCAAGAAAACCAAAGGACATCATAATTATTTGTCACCAAGCTAGGGTACAGCACAGGAAGAGGAATCTGTTGTAATAACAGCAGCACAAGGAAGCAGAATTCAGGATGCCGCCACCAGATAGGGCTAGACAGATAGGAGTTATTGCTGACTTTCCGGGGACCTCTGCTTCCATGTCGGTTCTCCTCTGGCAAATCATCAGATATCAGGGGCCAAAGCAAGAGAGCCTCATAGACCAGAATAATTGCAAGACTTTAATTAGATGTGCACCCACATAACAATTTGGAAAATGCATATGACCAGAGCTACCTAAAGTTACTTGAGAAAAGAGTCAATGTTCAAACACAGGCAGAGTTCCCACTTACTCAACTAAAAGTCTGGTATTCCAAGGATGAATAAGAAGATAACTTTGCCAACTTTCTAGAATTATTATCTAACATGGCTAAAAGGTTGTGTGTGGAGGGAACTTAGATATGGTCATATTATTGTTTTGCTTTTAATTATTATTGCAATGGAATTTATTTAATTTTACATTATAGTAGAAAAAATAAAACCAAGACTTATAATTTGTGATTTCATTTATCACAAAGATAGTTCTTTGGTATTTCTAACAAATACAATTTTTTTTTTTTGAATTCTGGAATCCAGAAAAAACAATTGGGGAATTGGGGCAGGACTGACTTCCTTCTGTCTCCTGTACTTCTCCCTCCCCACAGAAAGCTTACACAAACACCCCTTTTCCAGGCTCAGTCTTCCTTTTTTGGTAACTATTATCTAGCTCAGAGATAGAGGCAGGTTAAGACTGATGGGAACATGCTTGCGTTTTGCTCATGGGTTTTATCTTCTTTCCCTCCTGCAGCCACTCACACGTGCAGCAGCAGTGAGTTCCAATGCACATCTGGGCGCTGTATTCCTCAACATTGGTATTGCGATCAGGAAATAGATTGTTTTGATGCCTCTGATGAACCTGCCTCTTGCGGTAAGAGAGTAAGCAAGCATGAAAAACATCACGATGCAGCTAGACAACTTCAGTCTCTTCCAACCACTTCAAATACAGACCAGGGTTATGACTGCTGAATGCTTGCACTTCCTGTCCTAGCTTTCATCTGGAATGCTGACACTGCTCAGCGGATATTCATTAAAGACCTGTTAGTGCAGAGCACGGTGTGGGGAGCTGATCAGGATGTGGAAGCTGCTGATTGATGCTGATAAAATGAAATTATATTGGTGATGCACCTAATACAGTGCTTAGCTGGTAGAACTTAATTTTAGTTGACTCTCAATTGAAGTTTCTGAATTTGGTTGAGTGCTGGCCCAGAAAGCTGTCAGAAGACCCAAAAGTGATTGGAGTAATATACATGCGGAAGGAGCATATTAGGGGCATGCATCCTCTTCCTGTTCTGTCTCTGTGCACAAGAGGCCCAAGAAGTTGCAGGGGCCTTTGGTTGTATTCCTGGGGACAGTTATGCCCTGTTTACATTTGGAGTCTGCTATTGTCCTTCACAAATTCTAATCTATATCCGTGCACATTTTTTACATCGTTGTAAAAATATAAAAATACAATCTTCTACTTTGCTTTAAAAAACCTGTCAATAAATCATATTGCTATTTAGGAGTCAGAAAACTATGGCTGTGGGCCAGGTGCCTGTCTTTATAGATAGCATTTTACTCAAATGCAGCCCCATAACATCTATGGCTGCTGTCCTTCTACAATGGTTATGTCCAGTAGGTGCAACAGAGACCATAGGGCCTGTAAACCTAAAATATTTACTACCTAGTTAAGAAAAAGTTTGCTCATCCTTGTCTTCATACTCCTTTTAATGACCATAATATTCCATTGAGTGGTTATAGTATCATCAAGTTGACTGCCTCTATTATTAAACATTAGGTTTCTTTTATTTTATTTTTCTATTGTATATATTGTTGCAGTAAATATTAACACCACATTTAAAACATTTTATTTTCAGGATATTTTCTTAGGATCATTAGTATAGTTTTATAGCTGAAGTCAAACTATTTTTGATTCCAATTTTCTCTCAGGTTTAAATTCTGTGTTGGAGAGTGGTATATGGAGTGCTTCACTAAGTTCTTTTTCCCCAACACTGAAAGTTTTATAGAAAGCAAAGGACACATAGAGTTTTGAGGACCTGTAGAGAAAATAATTAATAACTACCAGATGAGTAGAATAGTCTTAGAGATTGGTTCAAATGTGTGAATTATTGGTTCAAATATATGAAGAATTAATATGACTTTTTAAACTTCTCTATGGTGATGAGAGTCATAGTAATAGCAATGAGTACCAATGACCTGATCTATTTAAATAAAATTTAAGCATATAACCTACATATGAATATGTCCTCATTGTAGTAAAATAATAATATTCAGAAATATATTTTAAAGAAATAATACGATGTGCAAAAAAGTAAAATTTACATTTTTTCATCCTTCTCCAATCCCCTCACTCCTCAAAGATAATCACTATTAAGGATGGGTGTGAATTCTCCTTACTTTTATCTTTTATATATCTTACTTTACTTTTATATATCTTGATATATAGTTAAAAAAAAAACAGATGGGGTGTTACTATACATATTTTCTGCAATTAGCTTTTATTTTTTAAGCTTAATATCATGTCAGCAAATGCAGACCTGCCTCATTCCTGTACACTGCCAAAGAATACTTTGAAATATGAATGGTCTCCATGTATTTTTATCCTTTTCCTAGTGGTTGGACATTTAGGTTGTTTCCATTTTTTCACTATGAAAAACAGTGCCAGGATGAACATCCTTTTAGAAACCTTTTTGTGCACATGTAGAAAGATCCATATAGTCTAGATGTCCACAAGTGGTGCTGCTGTGTCAAAGGGGATATATCTCTTCAAGAAATCTGGGTCAGGCCGGGTGTGGTGGCTCACGCCTGTAATCCTAGCAGTTTGGGAGGCCGAGGTGGGCAGATCACGAGGTCAAGAGATTGAGACCGTCCTGGCCAACATGGTGAAACCTGTCTCTACTGAAAATACAAAAATTAGCTGG
Organism: Macaca mulatta; assembly: GCF_049350105.2. Taxonomy (NCBI): domain Eukaryota; kingdom Metazoa; phylum Chordata; class Mammalia; order Primates; family Cercopithecidae; genus Macaca; species Macaca mulatta. The sequence goes on along the minus strand of NC_133417.1, from coordinate 74,131,048 downwards.
GCGTGGTGGCAGGTGCCTGTAGTCCTAGCTACTCGGGAGGCTGAGGCAGGAGAATCACTTGAACCCGGGAGGCAGAGGTTGCAGTCAGCCGAGATTGCGCCACTGTGCTCCAGCTTGGTGACAGAGTGAGACTGTCTCAACAACAAAAAAATAGGTCTGGATCAATGTACACACTTTTCATAGCAGCTTCTAAAAGAGCCTGTTTCTTCTTACTGTTATGATTAGGCTATGTCTTTATCAGTTGCAATTGTATTTTCTCTCGCCTTAGGCTAATTCCAGTACACCCTGGGTTTGGGAGCCTATGACACCTTGATTAGTTAAATAGGAACATGTGGGGTTAGGGTTAAAGAATCTGAATCAGTGATGGCTAATTTGAAGTGGAAGAGTGACTTATTTTCATTCAGTATTTATTGAACAGCCATGTTCTAGGAACTTTTGGGCTGTGCCAGTGAATAAGACAACAATCCCTGCCCAAATGGGCTAATATTCTAAAGAGGGGAGACAGGCAATCAATCAGTAAATTGTCTAGTATGTTGAAAGATGGTGGTAAGTGTTATGGAAAGAAGGAAAGGGAGCAAGGAAGCGGGGATGGGGAGTGCAGGCCAGGGAGAGTTTGCACGAAACAAAATGGTTTTGGATGAAAAGTAGATTTTAAAATAGAAACGTGTGAAATAGTAGTTAATTCCTATCTTTCCTGGGAAAAGAAATGTTCTTTCTCTACCATACCCATAAGGGAATATTGTATCTCATTTTAGTCACCAAAGATAATTAGGGCTTTGCACTGTCAGTTGACTGCTTTTACCTCAAACTGTTGGTCACTGGTACTAGTCTTAATGGAGGACTACCCTAGATGTGTATAATAAAATAATGCTCTGGTTCAGGTTGTCTAGACAACCCATGCTCCAGCCAGCTTGTCTCCAGATTCCTGGACTGCAAACCACTCTTTTCACTGAGAACGCTATTGATCTTTTCAGGTCACCCTGAGCGAACCTGCCTCGCCGATGAGTTCAAGTGTGATCGGGGGAGGTGCATCCCAAGCGAATGGATCTGTGATGGTGATAATGACTGTGGGGATATGAGTGATGAGGATGAAAGGCACCAGTGCTGTAAGTGAAGCTGATTAATTCCTCTGCAGAGTCACATTCCAGGGAAAGGCAGTAGAGTTGTTTTTCTGTGTTTGGAGAGTACGATCGAAGATTTCTATTTAATTGAATGGACACTGATAGAATGTTACCTTTGTTTCTCCATGCTGGGAGTGTTTGATATCATCCACTTAAATGCTTCAGAGTAATGAAAAATGACTTTATGTTTACTTTCTTTCTCTTACATTTGGCTAATGGACGTAACATCCTACATTTCTAGGGAAAAAAAAAAAAAACACCCACAAATATTTGGTTGGCTACTTTATTTTTTATTTTTCATTTTTTGAGACAAGGTCTTACTCTGTTGCCCGGGCCAGAGTGCAGTGGTGGGATCATGGCTCAGTGCAGTCTCCACCTTCCAGGCTCAAGCGATCCTCCTATTTCAGCCTCTCAAGTAGTTGGGATCATAGGCCCACCACCATGCCTGGCTGATTTTTTATATTTTTTTGTAGAGATGAGGTCTCACTATATTGCCCAGGCTAGTCTCAAACTACTAGGCTCAAGCAGTCCTCTTGCCTTGGCCTCCCAAAGTGCTGGGATTACAAGCGTGAGCCACTGCACCCAGTGGTTGGCCACTCTTAATAGCAACCTTCACAGTATAACAATGGACTGCTTCTAGTTTCCTTCGTCACCTTAAAGCTGTATGGAGGGAGGGGTGTTACGCCTCTTGAGTAGAAAGTGGAACATCATTTTCATTACCAACAGGGTATGGAAGTCTTAGCTAGTCCAAGAATTAATCAGAATGTCTTTCTATGGTAGGGCAATAGACTCAGTGACTCCCTGCTGCTTGCATCTGATGGCACCCTCCTGTGTTGTAACTGTGGGGGTGGGTCACAACTCCACATTTACTCTATCCACCCTGTCCACGGACGTGGGTGGTTGACAGCTGCACATACATGGATTGTGGCGTGTGCATTTTTCCCAGCTGTCTTTACCAACATCTCCTTCTTTCTTTTGTTTCCTATTCACCCACAATGAGACTGGATAAAACACCTGTTCTTTTATTTTGTGGACACTAATGACTCGATGTCAGTATCTCATCTCTTTCCTCATAGCATCATGGTTTCTGACAACTCTGTTAGCATATGCCTTTCCTCTCCACCCCAATACTGCTTGGGGTGGTAGCTATAATGTAGTTGAAAAAGCACCAAATTTGGAGGAGAAAGACCTAGGTTTGAAGCCCTAGCTCTTCACGTAGTTCTATGACTTTGAGACATCCAGTTAACCATCTTGGGCTTTAGTTTTCTCATCTATACAACTGGTGTAAAAATACCTATCTCACGTTGTGCTTATGTGATTATACTTTGTAAACTAAAAAAAGTTACCAAAACATAAGGTGTTTGGTGTCCAATTAACAAAATGGTCGTGGCTTTCTGAAGCCCTAAGGGAAAAAGTATGACCATTCTAATGTATTTTATGGAAAAATAAATGAGTCGTTTTATTATATTGATTTCTTTGAAAAAGCCAGGGTCCAAAGCAATTAAAATGGAACCTTTGGAGATATTTGTATTATGATCTATTATTATAGTAGCAATGTAATTTGTCTACGTGTTTTCCTCCCATTTCCTTTCATCCTTAGAATGGTAAGTAACATTAAAGCAAAGAGAATTAACTGCTGCACTGAGCTCTCATGCTTTCTGATTCTTGCATGCTTTGGTTTCAGATAATCAAAATTGCTCGGATTCCGAGTTCCTCTGTGTGAATGACAGGCCTCCGGACAGGAGGTGCATTCCCCAGTCTTGGGTCTGTGATGGCGATGTGGATTGTACTGATGGCTACGATGAGAATCAGAATTGCACCAGGAGAACTTGCTCTGAAAATGAATTCACCTGTGGTTACGGACTGTGTATCCCAGAGATATTCAGGTGAATTGAGGATTCAAAAGTTACCCAGCAAGCCTCAAATGTCCATGGGAGCTGGGCTCACTTACCTATTAGGCACAGTGGCCACAGTGCCCAGGGCCCATGTTGCTTTTGGTGGCCTATGAAAATGTTTGGATTTCTTTTAAAATCAAGAGGAAAAAAAAACCTTTTACATCAAAGAAAGTATTTTAATATATAATATTAACATATCTGGGTTTATACCAGTATGACTGCATTAAAATGAAAAGAAGTTAGATACTTAAATAAATTGTTAATATATAATATCATTAACAATTTAAAATTAAATACAATTTTTGATATTTTTATGGAGGAAGGAGCCCAAGAAGGCAAAAATGCCTAGGGCCTGTGAAAGACAGAATCTGGCCTTGCAAAGGGGGCCGGGGAGATTAGTGGAGAGGGCTTGAGATAAGAATTCTTTCTTGAAGCTAGTGACCTGCTTAATTTTCCACTTGGAATAGAGGCATTGGTATTACAAGAATGGTTTCACTCTCCTTTCTCTGCTATAAGAAAAATAACAGCATAAGCATGGTGATAAATAGAGCTTGGCTCTTAGGCTCAGGGTCAAGGAGAGGCAGGTGGAGTGAACTGAGACAGTGTCTCCAACTAAGGATGCAGACATTGATCAATATCATGCAGGAGGGCTGGGAGGCCAGATTTTCTGATGCAGTTTTTGAGAGAAGTTGGAAATCTGGATTTTCATATGAAATAGTCTGATTTTAAAGCTGGAAGCAAATTTTAAAATTCTTAAAACACTGTGTGGGTCAAACAGATTCGGCTCACAGCCTGCTGGTTTGGGGGACCTCTCCTGCAATGTTCCACTGTTTGACTTCTTACCTCTTTCTCCAAATGAGCCTCTTCAAACAGTTCATATACATTCTTAACGTCCCAACTTCTCGTCATCTCACTTAACAAATACTTGGATTATGGAAGGAAATGGAGAAGAAGAACAATTTGTAAGTTTCAATCCTGATTGACAAGGAGAATAGTAAGAGCATTAGCAAAAGTAGGGGAGTCCAGAAAGGAGCTTGCTCAAGGTGGAAGGTGAGTTTGACATAGTAGGACTTCCTGAGGTGAAAGTATGTCTTAGGCATTTGGGCACAACTGGAGCCATGAAGAGGTACTGCTTGTGCCAAGGACTGTTAAGGGACACACAGGCACATTGAGAGCAACAGGAATGGCCAGTTTACATCATGCGAAGGAAGACAATAGGAAAGATATACTAAGTAGGCACAAGATCAGAGCAGCAGAGTCGCAGGGGCCATTGACTGGAGGGGCGGACGGCTCATCAACAGGCGCTAATGTACCACTGGAGTCCAGTGTGGTGTACGATTGTGTGTTTATTGTGGTGGTCCTGAGGAAGAAGGAGGAGGTGAAGGAGCAGGGACTCAGCAGTAATTTAACAAGTGGATAAATGCTATCAAGAAAATATACTCTGTGCGTGATTCATCCTCTGATGAGTGGACATTGCTGAGAGGTGGCAGTTTGTGAACTGACAATCCAAAGACATTGAAGAGATGGAGCTGCCTTCTTTTGTAGTGAAGCTGCAGTAGAATATGCTTTGTATTTAAGTAATAGGGATGTAAAGTGTAGATTTTTATTTTTTGCAGCTAAAGTGGATAATTCTTTGTCTGTATTTTCTCCCTACTGCTCAAGAGTTCTATTGTGTTGCACTTCTATAGTTTTTGTGAATTTGGTAAATAGCTAATAGCATTAGTCTTAGATGTAAATATATTCTGAATACCTAGGCTTAGACTCTAGGCACAAGAACTGTAGCAGGTGTTGATTTCGATCAGACTCCAAGTTATCTCCTTTATTCCTCCCATTCTGAGCTTTCTGGGTTCTTCCTTTATCGTTACTATGACCTCACAGCACAGTAACATTTCCTCCCTCCCTTTCTTTCTTCTTCCCTTGTTCCTTCCTTCACTTTCTCTCCCTTTCTCTCTCTCTCTCTTTCTTTTTTTCCTTGAGATTTCTGAATTTCCTTGGAAAGGGATATAGTAGAAGAGAAAAAAAAAATACTGTTTGTTTGAAAACCTGAGCTATCAGCTTTTAAATAAGTCCAAAATCTGTGTGTCTGGAGTAGCCTCCACTAGGTGTGCTGTTAGTGTGCATCTCCTTGCTTGCTTGGCAGAAAGTGTGCTCTCCATCTTGTACAGTGGGACAGGAGATCATTTTTCCTATTGACTTTTTTTTTTTCTCTTGACTCATTACTGATGCTGCTGAAAATCATAGATGATAAGACTGAGGGACGACAATTTGGTGGTGAGCGAGAATACTGACTTGCAATAGTGTCTGAAAGCTTGGTGATTTGCTTGGTGACTTGTTTTTCCTCATACATTGGATCTAAATTAGAGAAAGGAAAGCACTGGTGTTTTCAAACCATTTGGAAATGAGTTAAATAGCTCCCGGGAGACCAAATGGAGCCGAGCCAGTCTGCCTTGACCACAGCTTTCTTCACAATTACGTGCACACATTTTGCTGTAAATCATGTTGACAAGGCCCTGGGTTTATGGATGGCAGTGCTGGTTAGCAGGCCTGGTTATAGGTCAGTCGTAAAACTGACCACATTCACTGTTGTTGCCTTCACATCTCGTAATGCTCTATGTGTCACTCCTATGCTTTCTATGCTAAATTGTTCAAAACCATTAGCTTTGTTCATTCCTATCAAAGATTCCTTTATGCTTATGTGAGACCCCCTTTAGACATCACAACTTTTATGGGATCTTGGAGTAATATGGAGAAGAAAGGCCAGTTTGGCTCACAGAACTTCAGGAAACTATATTGTTATAATGATGCCTGTGTATGTTAGGTCTCGAGATAGCTTCTAGTACTACAGCATGCCTTCTTCCTTGGCCAGTGTGCCATACTAACCTACTAGCTTGCTTTCATTTACATCACCATGAAGACTCACATCTCATGATAGATGGCAAGAGTGTAATGAAAGATGGAAGGAACAGGACTAACAATGTAAACGTTATTCCAGTGGGAAGATATGTGTTCTTAGAGGACACACCCAATAATATTATTTATAATATGTAGCACTCACCCTATGAGTATCCACTTGGGTATGGGCACTTTTATCATGTGATTACCCAGTACATTGCCAGTACCCACTGGCTATCTCATTATCTGTTGAACATAGATAGTGCCAGTGTTCATAAGCTGTCTCATAGATCTGATGTATACCAAAATTACAAAAGTTGTATTTAATTAGTTTATCAACTAAGGGAAAAATGAATACAATTATTTTTAATGGCTATAGACCTCCTAATGGTCTATAGCTATTAAATGGTAGCATTTAATGGTAGCATTTCTAATGGTAGCAGCCAGCCCCTGAGGAAGTTGTATGGAGTGCCAAATATTGGATTCTTCTGGAATTGGTGATTAGTGGGGTAGATGAAGATGTTGGGGGAAAGGGGACCAAGGACACTGGTGATCTTTTTTTTATTATTATATTACTTTAAGTTCTAGGGTACATGTGCACAACATGCAGGTTTGTTACATATGTGTACATGTCCCATGTTGGTGGGACACTGGTGATGTTTTTAAAATGGTTGATCTGGCATTTAGGTAGATGGAGAAGGAAACAAAGCTCCAAGTGGGTAACAGTTGAGGTTTATTGTCAACCTCTCTAAAAGTGGTACTGGATCTCATGATACAGGTGTGACCGGCACAATGACTGTGGTGACTATAGTGATGAGAGGGGCTGCTTATACCAGACCTGCCAGCAGAATCAGTTTACCTGTCAGAACGGGCGCTGCATTAGTAAAACCTTCGTCTGTGATGAGGATAATGACTGTGGAGATGGATCTGATGAGCTGATGCACCTGTGCCACACCCCAGAACCCACGTGTCCGCCTCATGAGTTCAAGTGTGACAATGGGCGCTGCATTGAGATGATGAAACTCTGCAACCACCTGGATGACTGTTTGGACAACAGCGATGAGAAAGGCTGTGGTGAGTACAACAGAGGATTTGGGGAAAGGATACAGGGGAGACTGAATATGGATTCTTAACCCTTTATGACTTAGACTTTGCAACCTGTCCTCTAACTACAAAGTTACCATAAAATCACTATTCCTGGTATAGCAAAAGGTACCAAGGTTTTTTGGTATATAAGATGGGGACACACATTTTTTTGGACCAATTCTTTACTTAGATAGTCATTAGAGAGAACAGAAGATGGACAAATATTCAGGCCATCATTTAACATTGCCAAATAAGGTACTCGAGAATGAAGAGAACCATGTTGATTCTCTTGAATCCCTGTAATGACTTTTTGCCTGAAGCATCCCTCTGCTAGGACTCCTTGGCCTGTTCTTCATTTTTGTCCTCAGGTAATTGAATGGGAGAGTTTAATATCCCTCTCACCCCAACCACCGCAAGTAAAGCAGTTGAGAATCCATAACATGGGTATTTTTTGCTTAGCACCATCTTGAACTCCTTAATATTGGCAATTCATCCTGTTTGTGGTGTTTAATCCTGGTAATCATTGTTTCTTGTATGTTGGTATTGTCTCTGTAATAACAATTTAAATACTTTGAGAGAGAGACCATATCATTTCATTTATTTTGTTTTCTTTATTTCACTGGTTAATCGTCAGTACTCGTTGAAAGTATTTGCCTAATTGACCCGGAAGTATATAATGTAGTTTTTGTCCTTATATGAAAGATAAGATTCATATGAAATAACATTAAAATTAAATGCTAGACAGAAACTGCTGTGGAAATGTAGAGAAGAGAATATCTAGGCATAATATTAAAAAAATCTGTGCAGCAAACCACGATGGCGTGTGTTTACCTGTTATAACAAACTTGCACATCCTGCACAGATACCCCTGAACTTAAAATAAAAGTTGAAGAAAAAAAATGAAAAAAATTTAAAAATCATCTAAAACTGGCTTTTGTTCCATTATAAGAAAAACTTCTACAAATTTCTACCAAAGTTTCAAAAACCATTTAATAATTAAGAAAAACGTGTGCTATATTATACATTTATACAAAAGTCATATGGAAGTTTTAAATGTTTAGTCCTAATTCATATAGATTCCCATTGCATTTTAATTAATTTTGCCTTACCTAAACTGTAAGAATTAAATTCCCAATAGTACAAAATTGAAATTAAAATTTTTAGTTTGAAGAGGAAGTGATCTCATTAGGTCTCTTCCAAACCTATGAAACATTCACTCTTACAACTAGAAGGAGTCCTAGTGATCTTCTGTACCCTCTTCTCTTTGCAGATGATAAGACTGTAGCCCGTAGACAGGAAATGAATTGTTTGGGGGGTGCATGGTAAACTAGTGGCAGAGCTTGGTCTGATATTTGGATCATGGATTTTGCAGTGCATGAAGTTTTAATCTATTGCTCCTTGATGAATAGAGAACTAATAAGAACATGCACTCCTCCCTCTGTAGATCATTTTTGGGTGAGGTTGCCCACGTGTTACAGGACCAGCCAGAGGGACATGTAGTGTTGTGTTGCACCTAGTGTTGAGCTGATGCCATCTTGTGAGAGGCAAATGTGTGTATCTCTTTGTGGTTCCGTGTTCAGTGATGTCACACTGGAAGCCTGAGCTTGACCATGGTGTGAGCAGTCACACTGGAAAATGCTACAAATCAGAGCATTTAGAAAATTTTCCCTGAGCCCTGTTTGACCAGCACACTGGCCAGCCTCTTTTCTTCTCCTCTTCTTTCTCATTTCTCCTATATTAGTTGTTTAAACTGCTGATGAAGGAGTAAGTTGGTGAGGAAGTTGAAAAATAGTGACTTTTCAATAATCCACAGTATTTGGAAGTCTCTGTTGTCTGTCTTAGCATGGTTCATTAAGAATTGGCTCTATTTAGTAGAATGTTGACTTTGAGCCATTATAGTGAGTTGGTTGTTGATATTTTAGGATCTCTAAGAATTGCCTTTTACCTACAGGTGTTAATGAATGCCATGACCCTTCGATCAGTGGCTGTGATCATAACTGCACAGACACCTTAACCAGTTTCTATTGTTCCTGTCGTCCTGGTTACAAGCTTATGTCTGACAAGCGGACTTGTGTTGATATTGATGAATGCACAGAGACGCCTTTTGTCTGTAGCCAGAAGTGTGAGAATGTAATAGGCTCCTACATCTGTAAGTGTGCCCCAGGCTACCTCCGAGAACCAGATGGAAAGACCTGCCGGCAAAACAGTAACATTGAACCCTATCTCATTTTTAGCAACCGTTACTATTTGAGAAATCTAACTATAGATGGCTATTTTTACTCCCTCATCTTGGAAGGACTGAGCAATGTTGTGGCATTAGATTTTGACCGAGTAGAAAAGAGATTGTACTGGATTGATACACAGAGGCAAGTCATTGAGAGAATGTTTCTGAATAAGACAAACAAGGAGACAATCATAAACCACAGACTACCAGCTGCAGAAAGTCTGGCTGTAGAGTGGGTTTCCAGGTAAGAAAACACTGATGAGCTTTTTAAAAGTTAAAAATTAAAAAAAAAATTCTAACCATGTTTTCATGTTGATAGGAAATTAATTTTTCAACTTGGGTTAATATGCAGATACATGCAATGTTTCTGCAGGTTTATTTTCTGCTTTGTATCTGATACTCAAATGAGAGATACAGAAGAGAATATCTAATTATTTTAAAATTTATAGTATCATTTTTATGGAAAGAGGAATTGCAAGGGAAGAGAATTCACTGTTCCTGGCCATTCACTTAACTGGAGATGATATGAAGGGACAATTCATGCATTCACCGGTGCATTCACAGTCGTCACTTCCTGAGTCCCTCCCACATGCCCAGTGTGATGACAAGCAGCAGGGGTTTTGAGGGGAACAAGGCAGACATGGCCCTTGCTCTCCTGAAGTGCATAGGCTTGCTTACAATACTAGTCATTGGCCGGGAGCAGTGACTCACGCCTGTAATCCCAGAACTTTGGGAGGCTGAGGTGAGAGGATCACTTGAGCCCAGGAGTTCAAGACCAGCCTAGACAATATGGCGAAACCTGTCTCTATGAAAAATGAAAAAATTAGCGAGGCATGGTGATGTATGTCTGTAATCCCAGCTACTCATGAGGCTGAGGTAGGAGGATCCCTTAAGCCTAGGAGATGGAGGTTGCAGAGACCGAGAACATGCCATGGCATTCCAGCCTGAGTGACAGAGTGAGACCCTGTCTCAAAAAAAAAAAAACCAAAACAAAATGAAACAAAAAAACCAACCAATGCTAGTCATTCCCAGCATGGGCTGGTCATGAGAACTGGAGAATGGCTAACACGAGACTCTTGTTTTGAGATTGCCCTTCTGGAAACTGACAGGCTTTAAGGCAGGCCAGTGGTATTTTAACTAAACTACCAGATCAACCACACTTCTTAACATTTCTATTGAATATCAAATCTATCAGATTCTTGGCAGCATAAACTAATTGGCCTTGTGGTCAATAGACATCAATCTGCAGGCACTTATGCTATAAAGATTCTTGTTGCAGTCAACCTAGACCTCCAGAGGACTCCTCTCCACATCCTCCTATTTGACCCCCTTAAGGGTAAAGATCCTAAAGTGGGTGGGGAGAGTTGGCTTCCCAGTTCTCCCTGACCAGTAGCTGGCCTGACATAGGTGCTGAGTGCTTGCTGAATAATGAATGAAACATTGACTAAGCATTCCTATTGTATGTATCAGTTCCTGTTTCACATATCCTACGTGTCAAAAAGTATAGTGATTAATGATTTCCAGGAACAGAACTGAACGTGGTACTGTTCTTGTCACCATCCTTTGTTCCAGTGCAGAAAAAACAATATTCGAACTATAAGATATTGTCATTCAGCCCTCTCTCTCAGAAACTGCTAGAATGACATTTCTCTCGGATTTCAGCTACTTTCCTCTCTATTGAGGTGTGTTCTTGATCAGAAGAGAATTAAATACATGTGAGGAAGATGGGCAAGAAAGTCTAGGTGAGGGTAGGGTAAACTTTTCTTGAAAGTCCAGGAGGGTGCACAACCAGGATCAATGTTCCTGAAAGCACAAAGGCAGAATGGAGCTCAGTTGTGTTTACTTTGGTAGGGGGCAGTTCTGAGATACTAGCTACACTGAAATTAGCAACAATTTTTCTTCTCCAATATTAATAAAAATTTCTGCTGTCAACACTAGGGTGTTTGGTTTCCATTTGATATAACTTTTTAAACCACTATTATGTACATTGGAAGATACTGTTGGCTCTCAGTTATCTTAATTTTTCCAGTAGTGGATATGGAATATCTTCTCCATGTTTTCTTGAGAAGAATCTGTTCACAGGGTGTCTTTTGACTGTGGAATAAAGAGAAATTAATGGGAAAACAGTAAGCTCAACAGAGTAGAGTGCCCTATGGGGTATCCAGTCTACCAGGACTTGAATGGTAATAGCAACAGGAATAATAATACAACAAGAATAATAATAGCAACTCCTTCTAAGCCTGTTGTGATCTGAAATAATGTAATGTTTTAAAAAGTCCCTGGTCTAAGGCCTGGCATTTAGCAAGTGTTCAATAGTTAGCTACTATTATTGTCACTGTTCTTAGTGTCTAGTGATGGAGTCCAAGGTTATAGCCATCTTATTAATCAGGATTTAGTCGTTTACCCAAGTGAATTAACTGGCAAGACTTGTACATATATGGATACTCATTCCTTCTTGCTCAAGCCTGAAGCGATGTTACTATCCCAACTATTCAGATATCCAGCATGAATGGGTAAGGGCGTACTTATTGCAAAGAGGCATTCAGGTCTTTTGGAAGGGAAATCATTCTCCTTCTGGTTGGAATTGGTTATCGAATCCTAAATGACCTTCTCATTATAGGGACATTTAACCCTTTGGAAGGTTATGGTTACTATAAGACTCTGGTGAAAACCATGGGCCCCTTTAGAAAGTACACAGATCCCCAAAGCTGGCTTCTCTGATTCTGTGTAAAGACCTTGGGTTAAGAACACTTACCTTATAAGAAAAATAAATTTTATTGAATAAAAATATATTTATAACAGAAATATCCTTGCGGTAGCAGTTTCTAACAGATCCTAATATGTTTCTAAAGCTTCTTAGGTTTGATTAAGTAAAACGTGTCACAGGTTAAGAAACTCATTTTGACAGCCTGTCTGACAGAGGCAGGGATGTCTCTTTATCCTAAGGGTGTCATAATCTTTATCTTAAGGATGTCATAATTCAGAGTTTCTCTGTGCAGTTTCAGTGACACACTTAGACAAGTCTGTTTCCTTGACTCCACCGTTTAAACTGTAATTCATGATACTCACCTCTGCTTCCCTGTTCTGCTAAGCCTTTGCATTGCCTGGAGAGGGTGCCTTATGCTGCATGAGGAAAGTAAAACCAGCCCCGTCGAATGAGGTGTGTCCCCAGTATTGTCCACATGACACCACCTTAAAGTGGGAATTATTGCACACAGTCTTGCACCCTTTGTTGCCTCACTGCAGGAAGACCAACTTCCTATTTTCCCCTGCCCTCATTTGCCTGAAGAAAGGTGACTTCTAACAACTGTCTGTGATTCTCAGGTAGCTTGGATAGGAAACTGGGTGGCTAAATATGTCCCATTTCACAAAGTGACTGTATTGGTTAACTCCTGGCTCTTCGTTTTAGAAAGCTCTACTGGTTGGATGCCCGCCTGGATGGCCTCTTTGTCTCTGACCTCAATGGTGGACACCGCCGCATGCTGGCCCAGCACTGTGTGGATGCCAACAACACCTTCTGCTTTGATAATCCCAGAGGACTTGCCCTTCACCCTCAATATGGGTATTGTCTCCCTGCAATCCTGGGCTTTTCTTTCACCTCCTTATTCCGCCTCTGTTACCAAAAAGGTTGTTCATATGGTTATCTCAAGGCCAATGTCTTGCTGGGGTTTGTCTTCTGCTTTTCCTACTTGGTAAATCATTTAGTGTAATGAGTAGAAGCATGGCTTCTTCAAATCATCATCATCAGCTGTTCTGTTTTCTTTGCCCTGACACACTTTTGCACTTTTCGAGTCATGTATTTTGGCTGTGTGCAAAGAAAATTGTGGTTTTAGAAAACCAATTTCTTTACTGGACTCTCTATGTCAAAGCCACTGAAATCCAGTTAATTGTGTTTATTTGTGAACGTTTTCTGTACATTGTCCCCTTCCTTTATCTTTTTAAGATTATTTGCTGTTAGCTCTCTTTCCTTTCTGAGGGGCTCTACAGAATGCAGACTCCATTTCTCTAAATGGAGAAAAGGTGTGTATTTTGGCTACTGACTTCTTTTGGCATCAGGGACTGACCTTTTGTGTTTGCTCTGACAGGTACATCTACTGGGCAGACTGGGGTCACCGCGCATACATTGGGAGAGTAGGCATGGATGGAACCAACAAGTCTGTGATTATCTCCACCAAGTTAGAGTGGCCTAATGGCATCACCATTGATTACACCAATGATCTACTCTACTGGGCAGATGCCCACTTGGGTTACATAGAGTACGTACATGAAAAGCATAAAACAATTGTGTGACTGTTTATTTCAAACATCAGAGCTTGTGATTCCAGTCTATTAGTCCCCTCTATTGTCTAACTGACCTGTTTGTTGGAAGTCATTGGGAGGAAGTCACCCTTCTAACTAAAACTGCTGAGCTCTATGGGGTGGTGCAGTAAAAAGAGGGTGAACTTTTAAATCATATGGATCAGGGTTTATGACCTGGTGTTTTCACTTCTTATTGTTTTTTTTTTTTTCATCTAGAAAACGGAGCTAATAATCTCTCCCCATGGTAGTCAGCTCAGTGTGCAACTCATCTTAATTTTTTTATCTCTTTACTTTGCTCTCCCCTATGAAATATATGATTAATTTTAGTATTTGAGGAAAGGAAAAGAATAAAAGGATTTGGAAAACTTTCCCTAAAATACTTTGGCACATTTATGATTAAGTGCAATGCAGTATTTTAGGTAGCAGTAGAGTCTGTTAACATTAATCCAATATGATAAGGCATTTACATCTTTCTGGTAATAGGATAATTTTTTTAAGTGTGTTAAATATACTGTTCAATAAAAAACTCATTGTAAAAAAGATGATATGCATTATTAATCAACAGTTAATCAAGAATACCCATATTGAGGGTTTAGTTTGAATTTTGCTAGTTATGGCCTAGTTGGACCATAGTAATGTCTTCTGCATAAGCATTTATGGATAGCGATCCAGGAACAGCCGTTGCATTCAAAAGCATGGAAATGCCATTCATTCAGTAGAGCTATTTCAAAGTTTTTAATTTAATTTTATTTTTAGAAATTCCTTTCTTCTGTTATGTTTATTTTGCTGCCAAAGTCAGTGTAGAAAAGTTTGGAGTTCTCTAACACCGTATTCCCTTGGGACATGCCACTGGAAAAGAACGAATACCTGGCACACATGCTAGTGCTCTTTCTTCCTGTGCTCATGGCAGGCATAATTAATCAATTCCAGAACTTTCCCTTGAACTGGTTCATTTGCTACACTAAAGTAGCCCTTAGCATTCTCATTGCAGAATTTACTGTAGCAGATACTAACTCACTCTTAGGGTAGAGATTAACTTTAATTAGAAGCAGTGAAATATTATTTCTAGTTTACTTATACCATTTTGATGTGATATACTGATGGTAATACTCTTAGCCCTTCCCACGGTGTGTGTATCCTCTCTTAAAAGGCACATCAGAGAGCTGAGTTAGCTTTCCATGCAATCCTATATTGAATTAGTAGAAGCATCAAGATGTTCAAAGGAGCTTCAATAATTTTCTAACTGACTTTTATTGTTCTTTGGATCCTATAGATTTTTCTTGGTTTTGAAAGCTTAGTAGGTTTCACTCAGTGTACCTTTAGACAGTGTTTCCAGGAGCATTAGAGACGAAAAAAGGAATTTTCTAGTTGTACAATATTCTGTTTACTTTTTGATACAATCCAATATAGATTATTTGTGTAGATGGATTATAAAATTTAGGCAGTAGATTTCAGTCTAAAAGTCAAATCATAATATGAGGCACTGTGATCTGGGAATAAAGGAAACTTTAATATTCATGAGCCATGTTAAATTGGTTACCTCTTGGAGAGGTAGCAATGCCTGTGTTCAGAAATATATTTCATAGACACATAAAGCAATAGATTTTTATAGAGCATCCAATTGATTCCTTGTACATCTTGGGATGCACCAACACATCATTGGAGCTGTGCCTGTAGTTCTACTCTTACTTTTTTTTTTTTTTGAGATGGAGATTTGCTCTTGTTGCCCAGACTGGAGTGCAATGGCATGATCTCAGCTTGCTGTAACCTCCGCCTCCTGGGTTCAAGCGATTCTCCTGCCTCAGCCTCCCAAGGAGCTGGTATTATAGGCATGCACCATCACGCCTGGCTAATTTTGTATTTTTAGTAGAGACAGGGTTTCTCCATGTTGGTCAGGCTGATCTCGAACTCCCGACCTCAGGTGATCTGCCTGCCTCAGCCTCCCAAAGTACTGGGATGACAGGCGTCAGCCACCACGCATGGCCGTGTAGTTCTACTCTTGACAAAAAATGCTCATAGAGGTATCTGAGGTCTCTCTACAGAGATTACAAAGGAACTGAAAGGGAACGTCTCAGGACTACTTTCTGGTCTATGATTTTTTTAAAAAAACAGATGGTGGCTAGGTGCAGTGGCTCACACTTATAGTCCCTGCATTTTGGGAGGCTGAGCAGGGCAGATTGCATGAACTCAGGAGTTCAACAACAGCCTGGGCAACATGACAAAACCCTGTCTCTACAAAAATTACAAAAATTAGCTGGATGTGGTGACACCTGCCTGTAGTCCCAGCTACCCAGGAGGCTGAGGTAGGAGGATCACTTGAACCCAGGAGGAGGAGGAGGTCGCAGGGAGCCAACATTGTGCCACTGCACTGCAGCTTGGGCGACAGAGTGAGACTGTCTCTAAATAAATAAATAAATAAATAAATCAGATTGTGACTGATTTCTGGTCATTTACCTGCATCCGTATCAACAGAGGTCAAGCACATCTTCAAGTTTTCCTATGGCTTCTATAAGTTACCATAAATTATATTTTAGGAAATATTTTTAACATTGCATGGCTAACATTATCAGGTTTCTTAGTTGATAGCTTGTTCTATCTCCTGTTTGAATTTTAGGATACGTTCCAAATTTTTAAAATATTAAGTTGTCACTATTTTAGAAATGATTTCTGATATAGACCCATAGTAATGAAAGCCCTTGGAACTGAGAGGACTTGGGAATTTGGTTGTGGATCCTCTGTAATATATTGAAATCAGAGAACCTTCTCTGGAGGTTTGTTCATCTGGAAAAGTATTCGCTAATGGTGCCACGGCACGATTAATAATAAATGTCCTGCTGGTGTTTGCAAAGTTAACCCTGCAGGCCTCTAAGTTGTGTTCCCCTCAGGTTATACTGAGAACCCAACTATCTCCTAGAATAGCGTCCCCTCCAGAATGTTAATGAGAAGGTAGAATTCCAGTACAATATTGCTGTCTTCTGATTTCTTCCAACGGTGTTGGAAGAAACAAGAATGGTGTTCACCCCAGGATATCAAAAGGGTGCTTAATGAGGAACATCAACATAAGAGGCTGTAAACCTACAATAGCTATACCAGCTTCATCTGCAGAAAAGCAGCTGTGGTTAGGAATTAGTGATTATTTAAACTCCTGACACTATTCCTATTTTGTTAAGCATTGCCTTTTCACTTCTACATCTTTTGTTCAATTCAAATAAATCCTTTAAGTTTAGTTTTTGTTTTAATTAAAGACTAGGAGTTTTGAGGATCTGAACTTATGTTATCTCTAGGAGGTAGAATTTTGTTGATTTGTGAATTCGTTTATCCTGCAAGACATTAGAGGAGAGGGATTACCTCCATCACATAACTGTTTCTGCTTACTGCTGCAGGTACTCTGATTTGGAGGGCCACCGTCGACACACAGTGTATGATGGGTCACTGCCTCACCCCTTTGCTATTACCATTTTTGAAGACACTATTTATTGGACAGATTGGAATACAAGGACAGTGGAAAAGGGAAACAAATACGATGGATCAAATAGACAGACACTGGTGAACACAACACACAGACCATTTGACATCCATGTTTACCATCCATATAGGCAGCCCATTGGTGAGTAGGTGACTGAGGGGTTTGGCATAGTTGCCTTGGGTTATGTGCATGTCATGATTGTCTTTAAGCATGAACTTTATGATTTACAAAGAGTTTGTGGTTACTTGTTAGTGTGTTCTTCAAAGCATATGCTGAAAGTTGACAGTAGGCAAGTATCTTGAGAGTTTATCCCTCTTCCCTGGAAAGACCACCTAGAACTCTTCTTTTTCTTAAAACTCGCTAAATTCTTCAAGATCATCTTTTTTTCCCTTTGTTTTTGATAAGATTTAACAGTTATTATGTTGCCATATTTACTTTTTCTATTTCTATGGGAGGACTGAAGTATTTTAAAGGAATTAAAAATATGGCATTTCAGCCCTAAATACTAAATACTAAATAAATGCATATGATATTGTGTATAAAATAGATATTATGCTTATCTTCTAGAAGATAATGTCAAGAGCAGTGCGTTTTAGTGTTTTTTAAGTAAGAGAACTTGTTTTTATCAGATTGTAAACTTATATCCCTTTTTACGCAATTAAAGCAACTTTATGATTTAGAGATAATCTAGTAAAGGTCTGGAGTATATTTTGGGGATAGACTGGTTTTTGTGGGTCTGCTTTGTTGTGATGTCTTGCTAAAACATATGATAAACTTGGAATTAAGGAAAAATGAGAATTAGCAAAATAAAGAAATTTAGTTATTTCTTTCTGGAAGTTAATATTCTTCATATAATTTTTATTAGAAGCTCAAGTAAATATTCATCTCAAAGTGGTGACCTGGAAAATTAGTAAAGATGATGCTCAGTTTATTCATCCACGTTATTTTTGGCCAAACTTCTGTTACCTATATACTTAGAATGTGGGAATGAATAAAGGATCTGTTGGAAATTAAAACTTTAACCTAGGTCTAGGCAAATGAATATAAGCTAATTTTACTGCCTGCTGTCCCAGGACTTGGAGAAACACATCTTTTCTAGTCAGAAACACCAGTGAGTATAGCTCACTTCTGGTAGCATATAAATGAGCTTTCTTAAAGCACATGATTGTTGCTTGTATAATTCTATCATCCATTTTATTTAAGAACTTTTGGGAAAATCATAAATCTAGGATAGTTGGGTTTTTTTTATTCTCTAAGAGGTGATAAGTTTAATGTCAAGATGTGTAATCAGCTAATCTGTGCTTGATATTCACTTTAAGCAAATGAACATATATTTTCTTCCTTTTCCACTAGTGAGCAATCCCTGTGGTACCAACAATGGTGGCTGTTCTCATCTCTGCCTCATCAAACCAGGAGGAAAAGGGTTCACTTGCGAGTGTCCAGATGACTTCCGCACCCTTCAGCTGAGTGGCAGCACCTACTGCATGCCCATGTGCTCCAGCACCCAGTTCTTGTGCGCTAACAATGAAAAGTAAGGCTCTCTTTCCCCTCTCCTCAGTGCCTCTCTAGCCCTTGTACGGACATTGACCTTCAAGGCTCCAAGGGATGGGAGTTTTCTAATGAGACAAGACTTTGGTTAATTAACTTGGTTTATGTGGAACACAGCAAGACTCTCAGCCTCCAACTTCAGATAATATTTTCCATGAATAGAAGGAGCTTGCTAACCAAACTGTTATGCATATATATACAAACTTTCATAGAAAGGAAGCAAACCGTATATTTCTCATTTTTAATTGTCCTGAGTGTTGGAGCCAGAGTGTATATAAGTACATACTGAAAAATATTCCCCAGAAGTAATAGAATTTCACTGTCTTTTCCATGCCTATGTCGGCCTAGCTCCTTAGCTGCCTATGCTAGGGGATCTAGGGTTACACATTCAAATCCATTTTTGATCATTTGTGTTTGCTATGAAACATGGCCACAGATTATTTCCTTAACAATGTCCACAGGCCATTGATGACTAGGGGACCTGAGTTAGAGAGTGGCATGGAGAGAGGCATTAATGCATCATAGCATCTAAGATCATAGCATCTAAGATGCAGCGGTAGACGATTGTAGTGATTAAATAAGATATCTGAGATTAAGAATCTAGCATACATTTATTGTGAGAAAGACCCTCAGCAGTTGCTTTTGCCCTCCAACTTCCCAAACAATACTTTTATATCACCCTGGCAAACAATCTGAACCAATCACTGCTCCTAGAACACAGCTCAAAACATACACTCTGTGTTTATTTATTATTTGTTGTGGATGGAATTTATTCATCATATTTAAAGCACATTTTCAGTTTGTATTTGGATCTTAAGAAACCTGTTCTATCTTGCCAAGTTATGTTTTCTCTGAAAATACACCATTGTAACTGAGATTTAATTGATCCTCTTCTGGGGCCACGAGAGAATTCATGCATGTCATTTCTTGGAATTCAGTGTTGATTCCTTCTCTCCAGATAACTGTTGCCCCTGGTGGTTTGCTAAAAAAGTGCTGTATGTTCTCTGTGCAGGTGCATTCCTATCTGGTGGAAATGTGATGGACAGAAAGACTGCTCAGATGGCTCTGATGAACTGGCCCTTTGCCCGCAGCGCTTCTGCCGACTAGGACAATTCCAGTGCAATGACGGCAACTGCACCAGCCCACAGACTTTATGCAATGCTCACCAAAATTGCCCTGATGGGTCTGATGAAGACCGTCTTCTTTGTGGTGTGTTGAATTGCTTTATGCCTCTTTTCCCCACTTCTATGTTGATTGTATAATTGTATACAATCATGATTCTGTGGGTATTTCCTGAATATCATGAACTAAAAACCAGTTCAAAGTCCTAGAAGGAAACTCAGGCTCCACCCTTTTTCTATTTTTAGGAAGTGTTTTTTTTTTGTTTGTTTTTTAAGAAATCTTAAGGTTTTTACAAGGCAAATGGTTGAAGTAGATAATCAGTTGTCTCTACTGGTGGCTCTTCACCATGTGCTAGGCATTGAATCCCCTGTGAGAGCTAACACTGAGGAGGAAATGAGAGGTTTCCACCCCCATTTTTAACAGGGACTCTCAGTTGTCATATTTATTTACATTTCCATTTAAAAGGCAAAAAAAAAAAAAAAAAAAAAAAGTGAGCACAGCAGCTCATGCCTGTAATCCCAACAGTTTGGGAGGCTGAGGCAGGTCGATCGCCTGAGCCCAGGAGTTTCAGCCTAGGCAACATGGCAAAAGCCTGTCTCTACAAAAAATACAAAAAATTAGCCTGGCATGGTGGCATGTGCCTGTAATCTCAGCTACTTGGGAGGCTGCAGTGGAAGAATAGCTTGATCCTGGGAGGTCGAGGCTGCAGTGACAGAGATCGTGCCACTGTACTCAAGCCTGGGTAACAGAGCAAGACCTGGTCTCAAGAAAAATAAATAAATAATCAAACAGGCAAAAAATAAAATTCCCCCAAACTAAAAACAACACATCAATAACAGTAACAAACACAAAGTTTGAAGACTATTTTCCAGTAGGAGAATAGGGACTGAGGAAGGTATGCTTAACAGGTCAGGGCGTTCAGTTCTTATCTCTTAAGTCTTTATGCAATAAAAAGATATTTAAGAATTTGGGAGACAATAATAGTCAAAAGAAGAAGTGCTCCATGTAGTAGTACTGATTGATAAGTACATTAGGAAATAAGTCCTCTAAAAAGAAATCATGATCCTGCTATCCAGGATTCACTGATGTCAGTTAGGAGCTTTCATTCTTGATGCCTTCCAAGCTGATAACCAAATGTCCCTGCTCTCAGAGAATCACCACTGTGACTCCAATGAATGGCAGTGCACCAACAAACGTTGCATCCCAGAATCCTGGCAGTGTGACACGTTTAACGACTGTGAGGATAACTCAGATGAAGACAGTTCCCACTGTGCCAGCAGGACCTGCCGACCGGGCCAGTTTCGGTGTGCTAATGGCCGCTGCATCCCGCAGGCCTGGAAGTGCGATGTGGATAATGATTGTGGAGACCACTCAGATGAGCCTATTGAAGAATGCAGTAAGTTCCTACGGGAGGGCCAAGGCATGACCAGAGCAGGGAGACATGAGGAAACTTCCATGGGGACTGAGAGAGGACATGGAGCTTTCTTTTTCAGCCTGATGGGATGCTCTGCCTTGGCACTCCCTGCAAACTCTGGCACTGAAAGGCAGAGTATAGCTGTATGACTTGCAGGTGGAACCAGACGCTGTTTCTCAAGTGGCTAATACTTCCTTTTGATACATAGAATGTCTAACCAACCAGAATACGATACCAAGAACTTACATGTTGTATATCTACTGCTTTCTCACTTGGGCCACAGAGAAATGTTATGAGGTAGGGAAGGTGGGTGTGAACCAGTTCCATTTTACAGATGAGGAAACTAAGGTTCACATTAAGTGGATAGTCACATTACTATTTAGTGTCAGACCTAACACTTCAACCCAGGTTTTTAACTTCAAACCCTGTTCTTCCCCAACCCCACCCACAAAGTTATACTGTAAAACAAATGAGTGGTGCTGAGATAGTGAGAAACTTGGAACTATTTTTCTGTTCATGGTGAACAGATCACATCTAAAGCAGACACACATTGCCAGAGTCAGTTTTCTTGGTAACATGGTCATTGTTACTCCTCAGTACCACAGCCTCAGTGTGACAATGGAAAGGTGCTTTCTTGTACCTTCAGTTCTGACTTTGATGCCTCCTCCCTTTTCAGTGAGCTCTGCCCATCTCTGTGACAACTTCACAGAATTCAGCTGCAAAACAAATTACCGCTGCATCCCAAAGTGGGCCGTGTGCAATGGTGTAGACGACTGCAGGGACAACAGTGATGAGCAAGGCTGTGGTAGGAGGGGCTGCAGGGGAGTGGAGGGAGGGACAAGCAAGTCCACGTGTCAAGCGCCATTTATTAGATGAGAGATGAAAGTGTATTTCCCATGTCATCTTTTCTTTGTTTACCTCTTTAAAAAAAATGGTTGATTCTTCTAATGACATGTTACATTTTGTAGCATTTTGCAGGGTTACCGGGAGTATTGAATTTATAGCATTTTAAATCATGCTGTCATTGAGGAAGACATTATTAAGATGTTAGAAACTTGCATAATTTCTTCCAGATGTAGAATTCTTACTCATACTTGACAAGTTTAAATTGTTTCTCTAATTTTATAAATTGGTTGAAATTGGTAGAAAGGGGTTACAGAAAAGACTTGGTATCTATCTCTAAAAACGATATTTCCAAATTAGGATATTTCTTATTTGGGGATTTTCATATTCTGAATGTCTCTCTGATTTTCCCCGTTATCTACTGGACATCTGTAGTCCCTCTGGTAACATGGGAAAGTCAGATAAATTAATGGAATTTGTCAAGATTAGTCATAGTCTAACTTGAAACCAAAGCATCTGTGAATATGTGTGTTAGGTTTAGTTGGAAGAGAAGTAAGGAAGATACTAAATTCTTTTAAGGACACTGAGTCCAATTGACTGAAGATAATATGATCAAAATATTTATTTATTATGGCATCATTTTAGCCTCCCATACCAGGCCTTTGTTGCAAATTACAAACCACATACCATTTCATTCTTTGCACGGTTCCTACCAAAGGGAATGGATTGAGTTTCA
This sequence comes from Macaca mulatta, assembly GCF_049350105.2. Taxonomy (NCBI): domain Eukaryota; kingdom Metazoa; phylum Chordata; class Mammalia; order Primates; family Cercopithecidae; genus Macaca; species Macaca mulatta. The sequence goes on along the minus strand of NC_133417.1, from coordinate 74,108,402 downwards.
AGCGGTAGGATAGGTTCAGGGTAGCTAAAAGACGGAATATTGACCATGAATGTTGCTGGCATTCCTCTCTTTGGAGCTTCAAGAGTGTGCTAATACAATTCTCAGACTGTCTCACAAGGAAGCCAATACTACTTTGTGCATTTCTCTGCCAATGGTTTATGAAGTCTTTGCAATGACTGCTTTGCAGAGGAGAGGACATGCCATCCTGTGGGGGATTTCCGCTGTAAAAATCACCACTGCATCCCTCTTCGTTGGCAGTGTGATGGGCAAAATGACTGTGGAGATAACTCAGATGAGGAAAACTGTGGTGAGTGTTCACAGTCCTATGGTCCTTATGTGCCACCAGAGCTGTGATGTTTGCTTTTTGTCCATAATTCAACTGTCTATGTCATTGATCCTCAATGGGTAGGATATCAAGCTGTCTGATCTCTTTCTTTCTGCTGGTCAGCACATTTCTACTTTCTCTTCCACTAGAGACATAAGCATCTTCTCCTTCTGAGGTGTTTCAAATCAAGCTTTTGGATGAAGGTATTTACCGAAGTATATCTTTTCTGTGTCGAATTTATTCACACCCAACTTTTTTTTTCCAAAAGAAGTTGTGGTGACTTATGATAAAGGAAAAATATAAAAAGATAAATAGAATAGAAACAGAAAACCAGGACCAGAGAAGTAGAGAGAGGAAAGGTGCTAACCCAGAGACACTGCTTCCTAAGCTCTTTCCCCAAAATGGCCTTCACAGGAGAGGAGAGAGAACTTGTATTTGCATTATTACACTTCCTAGAACAGCTGACTGTTTTAGGAGGGCTAATAGTTAAATAACAGGACAGGTTTTAGTTTCTCCCAGTTGAAGGTATTGACTACAAGATATTGGATAGGGAGGTTGAGGAAACGAAGTCAAGAGGCTGAGATCATATCAAACTAGATGGTCAGAACACACTCAATGTATGTTCTGAAAGCAAGCTGAATGAAGCCCTGCCCAGAATGTATATCACTGACTCACGATATGCATCAATTTCTAATTGATTAATGAAATACATTCTAACGTTATTTATCTTTTGGAAGAAAGAAGTGATCACTACTTGCCATAGGCAATGAGAGATTTAGGAAGCTGACTACATCTGCAAATATCAATTAGCTAAAAACTTATACAAAAGGGTAATCCAAGTGGCATTTTGTCTTTTATTAATAAAAGTTCATGATGAATCCTATAAGAGGTTATCTAGAGTTTCATGAAATAAAAAAAATTAAGATAAAATCAAGTTGGGCATGGTGGAACACACCTGCAGTCCCAGTTACGCAGGAGCCTGAGCTGGGAGGATTACTTTAGTCCAGGAGTTCAAAGCCAGCCTGGGCAATGTTGAAAGACCCTGTTTCAAAAAAAAAAAAAGAGAGAGGGCAAGCAAGAGAGATCAAAAAATCACCTTTGGACAAACTTCTTAATAAAGGCCATTCTTTACAGACTCAAAATTAAGGTGAAAGGTCTAGTTTTGGAGGGTGAATAATTTGCCCAAGCACACCTTTGGGGCTTGGGACACAGGAGGGCGCTGGGCACCCGGGCACTTTGGCCAGCTTACACGGTGTCTCCTGTGTGTGATTCCTGGTGCACACTCATGGTCAGGTGCCTTTCCTTTCCAGCACCCCGGGAGTGCACGGAGAGCGAGTTTCGATGTGTCAATCAGCAGTGCATTCCCTCACGATGGATCTGTGACCATTACAACGACTGTGGGGACAACTCAGATGAACGGGACTGTGGTAACTGTCATTTGAGAAGCTTACCATAGAATTTTGTACTGTGACAGTGTAGGGGCTTCACATTAGTGTTTATAAGGCTTTTAGAGGAAAATGATTTTAGTGTATGTGTAATATATAAACCTTAGCATAACACCGTATCTTCTGCTCTGTATTTTCTATGCATTATTCTTAACTCATAGCAGTCTAGATCAGTCATAATAGAGGAAAATAGCCAGGGATTAAAAAATTTAATTTTAATATCAACCCTTCTTAGGAGTAGATTTTAATCTGCATTAGCCTTGTGAACAAAGACGTTGATCTTGCTACTATTCCACGGAAAGTCACCTTAAGGAATATACACATACTACTATGACTGTCTTGTGTAGAGGTCAGATCGTTGAGAAGGGAATCCTAAACCCAAAGTAATTTTTATAGCTCTTTACTGATTTGGTGTTGGGTCTTAGGAAAATTAGAAAACATTGAAAATTGGGGAATTCTGATTTCTGAGGAAAAGCTTAAGAGCTGGAGATTATTTAATAGAAGGGAGCTAGGTACTTCCATCTCTGTATGTTGAGTGGGGAAAGTGTGAGTTTTGAGAGTGTATTAATTTGCTAACCACAAGATGTGGGTTTGCTGTGAGCCAGTCACAGGGTGTAGATAGGAATGTGATGGAGTACCCACTGTACTCCAGGTACCTAATCTCTGCCTGAAAATGACAAGGTCTTCTCAGAATGACAATCTTTTCTCTTCAGAGATGAGGACCTGCCATCCTGAATATTTTCAGTGTACAAGTGGACATTGCGTACCCAGTGAATTGAAATGTGATGGAACCGCTGACTGTTTGGATGCCTCTGATGAAGCTGATTGTCGTAAGTCCCTAGACACATATGTAGTACTGTTTACCTGAGAGTATGGATATGATAGTTTAGACATCAGTCAGCTACCACTTCTTAGTTTAAAAGGCCATAGGTATTGTCTCTTCAGCATGCACTGATAATGATCAGTTCACCTGAGTTCTAAGTCATCATAATCATATATTTCACAATGGCCGTTCAAGTGCATTTATTTGCTATTTTAAATGGAGAATATATTAAGTAATTTGTGCTAACAAAGTATTCATATATTATCAGCTACTATACAAATCATTAATTAGATAAAAAAACATTTCAGGTAAAAAATATTCAAGCAATGAATACACTAGTTTAAAGAACAAGGGTGGGGTATTAGAACATTTTGAATTTATGCATTAAAATTTTTTTCAGTCACATGATGGGGTATAAAAATGATTAAAACTTGAAGGGGGCCAGCCCCTCCACACCTTTGGGTATTTCTCATCAGGTGGGACAAGAGACTGAGAAGACTGAGAGAGATCAAAATGGAGTTTATTATGTCTTCCTTTTCTACATAGACACAGTAACAGTCTGATCTCTCTTTCTTTTCCCTACAAAAACTAGAAAGTCAATATGATTACTCAGATTTGAATCTTTATGGCTCATTTGAATAAATGCAAACTGTTGATACATCATTATTGCCGATCCATCAACAATAACCATCATCCGTGATAACCATCCATGATAGTTATTGTTGATGATGTGGTTGCCAAAGAGGACTTTATAAATGTATGTGGGTAAAACCAGTCCTGACATTTGCCTGTAGAGACTAAGTCCAGTGCTGTCCATGCCATGGATGATTCATGCCATTGGAAACTGAGCTCTGACAACTGCCCTTAAGACATAGTCCATTCGACTTTCAGACAGGTCAAGGCCACTATACATCTTGATGAATAAAGAAGAGCAGGCTATAATGGCAAGAGCCAAAGGAGAAATAGCAGGAAGCTTTCCCAAAGTAGTCAATTTGTATAATAATTTGAATATGTCTTCTCCCCCATGGCAGCTACACGCTTTCCTGATGGTGCATACTGCCAGGCTACTATGTTCGAATGCAAAAACCATGTTTGTATCCCACCGTATTGGAAATGTGATGGCGATGATGACTGTGGCGATGGTTCAGATGAAGAACTTCACCTGTGCTGTAAGAGGGAGAGAAACGGAGTGAATGGGAGTGGTGTTGTCTGTCAAATCTCAGTGTTTCTTACATGTAGCATGTGAGCCTGGAGAGCAGTTGTACAATTGTTTAGGACTGGACACGGGATCAGCATTGGTTTTATTTCACTGGGTCTTCCAGCTTCAATTCTCTCTGTAACCTGAGAAAGTTGGGAAAACCTCCATGTTTTTAAACATTTTATGGTCTTAGAAAACAATGTCTTTAAAGGAAATGTTGCTTGAAAACCCAGTGTGCATAAATAAAGGCAGGTCTGTTGTGGTTGAAGTCTGAGGAAGGGTAGGGAGGGGGCTGTACCTCTCCTGCTGTATCCTACATTGGGTGTCCCTGGAAGTAACCTCTCCAAACCCCTAGAGCTTCCTGGAGCACCTTTAGAAAATGCTGAGACTTTCTTAATCTTTACAGTCACTTCCTTTTAACATGGTAAGTCAAGGCCATCTAATTCCCTCTTGCTGATTGATGCGCATATGTGTGTGTGTGTATCTATACATACATATATATAGATATGTACATTTTAAACCCTGCTTTTTTGTGAGTCTCAATTCAGGTACATATCAGTAGCAGTAGAGGAGGGATATTTCAAAATCACATGCCCTGGCCTCACCCTAGGCTTAGACCTGATGAAGCGAATCTCCAAGAATGAAGCCTGCACATATGTATTTTTAAAAAGCTTCTTAGCTTTTTAGTTTAGTCCCCTGGTTGAGAACTACTGATTTTAATGAAGTGAATGAAAATAGAGTTTGTTTCAGTCATTTTGCTACATGCTTGGAGTCACTGGAGAAACTCTAGGGTAATAGTTCTCAAAAGTGTCTTCCCTAGACTAGGAATGTCAGTGCCATTTGGGAACATGTTAGAAATGCAGGTTCATGGGATGCACCCTATCCAAATAGAAATAAAAAATCAAGCCCAAGAGAAGTAGAGGAAAGAAAGACGTTAACTCAAAGACTCTGCTTTTTAAGCTCTTTCCCCAAGATGGCCTTAATTTTGTGAGAAAATTAAGGGCCCAGCAATCTATACACTAACAGGCCCCTCAAATGATTCTGATGCAAACTAAAGTGTCAGGATTTTGTGTAAGTAAAAGCCCTTAACCTAGGAAACAAGACCTTGAGAAGCACTCCTGTTGGAAGTTCACATTGCATCTTCCATCCCCTTTCCCAGCTTCATCACTACTCATTTTTAGCCCAGAGATTTGACTTGTGAAAATGGTATGTCTTAGTATTTTGTTTCTCCTCAGAAAACTTTAATTAGTGTTCATTATATTTCACAGTTGCATCCCAACATTTTTCTTTACTTCTTAGGAACTAACCTTGTTTTGCTTTGAACTTCATGAGTCTTGAGACATATCTTAGACATGTTTAACTTTCAAAAAAGTCCTTCGGAAATCTCTTCTCTCCATAAGGTAAAGTGCCCATAGCTAGTAAAAAATAAACTTTGGAGAGTCAGGGACACAGCTACCTTAAACAATTTCCAACAATGTTTTATAATATTGAACTTGCCTTTCGCAGCAAATAATTATTGCAATAGTTCTAATAACAATACTTCCAAGAACCAGCCCTTCGATCTGACCTTTTCCCCTCAATCAATCTTACTACAAGTCTCTCCTCTTGATCCCTGTGTGTGATACAATGGCAGAAGGAAAATCAGACAGCCCAAATCCTCCATGTGGAAGATCACATGTGAAGACCACATGTATGTTGAGTTCACTGAATTTGTGGTACATGTATAGTGAACCATGTTCCCTGTACCAAACAAGTAGGGGACCTGGGGACTACCCTTGAGTACCTCACAGCTGTACAGGCAGCAGCTAGAGGTCTCACTCTGGACAGCAAGTGTGTCAGGGTTTGATCGTGAGATATCGATTTTAAATGTAAGATGTGAGGGAATTCAGGAAGGAAAATCCAACACAATTTAAAGCTTCAGTAAAAGACTCATGCTCTAGACACTGTATGACAACTGCCATCAGAAGGATCAAACAAATGACTTCCTGGCTATTAGGATAAGAGCCCATGTACTGCCAGCCTGTCCAGCCTCACAGCCACCATTGTGCTCCACACTCTGTGCTGCAGCAACAGAGGCCTTTATTCAGGTCCAGAGACCGGCCATGCTCCTCCCTGACTCAGAATCTATGGGAAGTTTCTTCTAAGCCTTCCTCTCCCTAACTTATGTCAGATTACCCCAGTAGATGTTTCGTAGTTGTAATTGAATGGTTAATTTGAAAAGTCTGTTTCTCTACTAGAATGAAAGTTCCATGAGGACAAGGACTGTGTCTTTCTTGTTTCCCATCATATCTAGTGCCTCGCACAGTACCTTGGCGTGTATTGGATATATAGTGTATCTGCTGATTGATTAATCAAATGAGTAAATGAGTGCATGAATGAAGCAAGCCTGGTGCTGGTACTGGAGTATTTTAGATATTAACACTTAAATTCTACTGTTAACTTGTAATTTCATTTTTCCATCTTTCCTGTCAGTGAATGTTCCCTGTAATTCACCAAACCGTTTCCGGTGTGACAACAATCGCTGCATTTATGGTCATGAGGTGTGCAACGGTGTGGATGACTGTGGAGATGGAACTGATGAGACAGAGGAGCACTGTAAGCAAAAGTCAAAAGGGAGAAGGAAAAAGGAAGGACCCCAGGTGGTCTGCAGGTTGTAAAATGTACCTCTGGGATTTCAGTTTGTTTTATAGAGTTGTGCCCATGATTGCAGATCTCTGCTGACATAATTGTTTACAAGACCATACGAACACATGCATTGCTTACATGTAACCCTGCCTATTCTTCCTGTCTCGTTTGAGCACAATGCTGGCAAATCCATTAATTTTTCAGTCTTTGTTTAAACATTTAATAAGCCTTCTCCTCCTCTTTTCTCATAAGAAACTGAGAACAAACACTAAATACTGGTTGAGCCACACCTCACAAGTTAATAGTTTATTTTTTCAGATATAAGATTTGATCATTCTTCAGCCTTCAGGAGTTGCTAATTGCTAATCTAGGCAGGTGCCCAGCTGCAGAGATCATGTGAAGCAAGGCAGCCCTGGTGTTAACATAGCTTATCTAATATCCTTGTTGAAAATGAAAATTCATTTCCCAGAAGAGAAAAGTGATAGATTAGTTTAAGATAGAAGTTTCAAACCGGCTGCATTTAACATTTCAGGCATTGAAATGTCTGTGCTTTTTCTGCACTTTCAAAATGTTTTAAAATCTATCCATTGAAGGAGAAAGTTGACCAATTTTCTGGGCAATTTAATTTGCCTAGAAAAAAGTCAGTGAGGAAAATCATTTCCCTGACTCCAGTTATTTTTTTTCCCCAAAAAGACATTACCTGGGAAAATTAAGATAAATTCCTAATTTTTCCACTTTCTATTTCTTGTATTGATGTGGTATTAGAATGCTTTGCCACAGAATGCTTACTTCCAGCAAGATACTTCCTTCTATGACAGAGACAGTTTGTGCTTACCAAATAAACAAGTGCTTCCCTACATTTCCCAGTCTCCCTTGCAGGTGGGTTAGGACCATGTGACCAGTTCTAGCCAATGTACTGTCAGTTGGAGGTGCCGTGTGTCACTACTGGGCTGAAGCAATGAAAAGCGCACGTGCCTTCTCCATGTCTCCTGTGCTACTGCAACAACCTTGGAAGCCATGTGTTCCAGGCAGCACAGCTGCAAGATGCAGGCGGGCTGTGGAACCAGCGTTGGCCTTTATATGAGTGCTCAATAAGGCTTCATTATGTTGCACCCCTGAGACTTTAGGATCTGTTGGTTGCAACAGCTAGTATGAATTGCTCCAAATAACATAGAGTGATGAGGGAAGTAGAGTACTTCCACATCAAAAACATAAAATATTTGGCATTGGGTTAACAGTCAGGAGGCAAGCAACAAGGACACTGATGGTGGAAGCAGGAAAGATGGAGATCATGTTATGCAAAGTCAAAGCATTTGATAAAGCTGTCACCTCAGAAAAACTGGAAGGCAGATCACATGCTTACTGAACCTGTCAATCATGGAGTGAGGTTAGAAGATAGAATGTTAGTAATGTGCATTGATTGCCATTCCTGAGTTTGGCAAGATAGTATAAGAAAGAGAGAAGCTAAGGGAAGAACTGGTTAACTTATAAGCAGAAATAAAATAAAGCCCAGAAATTTGCTGTGTGAGAAAAGCCAACTGTATCTACATCCCAAACAGTAAAAGTCTGAAGTTTAAAAGGCTTTGAGACACGAAGGCCCAATAACACCTCCTCATTGGATAAAATGACTGCCCATCTGTTTTTCTACATGGATTGGATGTAAGTGACAATAAGTTCAGACAGAATTATATGAGAGAAAGAAAGCAAAGAAAAAAGCAGATTCGAGAACTATGGCTCAAAAAGAGCACTAGGTCAGGTTACTAACTTTTAGAACAGGCTAGAAGCAAACAGATCAAATGCCTGGTAGGTTTCTGAGAGCGAGATATAACCAGATAAACCAAAATGCTATGACTGTTTGAGACTTGAAAGAAAAACAAAACAAAACAAAAAACTATTGGGCTCCCGGCCTTCTATAAGCAAGAAGTGGGGTGAGAAAGCTGTGTGGGTCCTAATGGGAGCATATTTCCCTTTCCCTCTCCATTTGAAGAGGAAAATAGACAAGGAAAAACTCTCAAAGGGTAGAGTCAGAAACAATGAGAGACATTTTGACACAGGAGCTCCTGCCAGAGCAGAGGCATGAGCTAATCAATAAATACCCTCCACTCCCCAAAGAAGGGACCTTTACAATGTCTGCCCAGAGTGACTATGTGATTTACTCTCCTTTCCAAGCCAGTGTGCTTTTGAAAGTGAAGGTGGTGCTATTCATAATTCCACTGGGGCAGCAGACATGAATCAGGACTGTCCTGTGCCAACATGTGTCATCCTAGCCTAGTGGGACTTCAGAATTGCTATAGTTTGGTGACTGCCACGACTCTCTAATTCTTTCTTTCCCATGGGAGTGTTTATTTCTATTGCGTTGCCCCTGTTCCACCGCTACCTATCGGGCACAGATGGCACCGATTGTTTATTAGTTTATGGGTCTCCCAACCAAGAGGAACCACATCTGGAACTGACTGAGTGGCTACTGCCCATTACGCAGAGGTCCTGGATTTCAGTTTCTGAATGGACTAAGCTATGTTCCTTGGGAAGGGGTTAAGGGTGTTCCACGTATGAGAAGAAAATCGTAAAGGAGTATTTAGTGACACAAGGGTGAATTGTATGAGAATGCACATTCTTCCTTTTTCCAGTCTCCCTTACAGTTAGAGCGGGGCCATGTGACTGGTTCTGACCAATGGACCATGAGCAGGAGGATATCTGTCATTTCCAGGCTCAGGAAGTTAAGAAGCTGTGTGCTTCCACCATGTTGATCTTCTCCTGCCTTGGCAACCTTGAATGTGTTCCTGATGGCATAATTATAGGATGGAGGAGGGTTTCTAGGCTGTCATTAAACTTTACATGAGTGAGAAATGAACCTTTGCCATTTTAAGCCATTGAAATGTTGCAGTTTGCTTCCTGTGGTGGCTGGTAGTGGTTTCCCAGACTAAAATCCTGCTCCTTGAAAAGAATAAAAGTTTATGGATTCTGGGATTTGACCATGTGCTACAAATATCTTCCTCCATTTTTTTTAAGTGGCATTTTTAGTAGGGGAAATGGAAAGAGATTTTGGGGAAGGGGGAAATCTGCTCAAATTTTTAAAAAAATATTTTATTTCTGGGCTTTCATCCTTTTGTGCTATGCCTCAAATAAATTAATGCTATAACCACAGATTCATTTCTGCCAATAATAATAATAACAGGAATACAAACTTGAAGGTTGCGGTAGTGTCAAAGTCCTCCCTGCATCTTGTAGCTGTGCTGCCTGGAACACATGGCTTCCAAGGTTGTTGCAGTAGCACAGGAGACATGGAGAAGGCACGTGTGCTTTTCATTGCTTCAGCCCAGTAGTGACACACGGCACCTCCAACTGACAATACATTGGCTAGAACTAGTCACATGGTCCTAACCCACCTGCAAGGGAGACTGGGAAATGTAGGGAAGCACTTGTTTATTTGGTAAGTACAAACTGTCTCTGTCATAGAAGGAAGTATCTTGCTTCACAAAAGAAAAAGTTTTGATTTTAATTTGTTCTTACATACAGGTAGAAAACCAACCCCTAAACCTTGTACGGAATATGAATATAAGTGTGGCAATGGACATTGCATTCCAAACGACAATGTGTGTGATGATGCCGATGACTGTGGTGATTGGTCTGATGAACTGGGTTGCAGTAAGTAAAAAAATCTTAAGCCAAATGCAGTATCCTTGGTACTTGAAAAAGCTTCTGAGGGTGTTTGAGCAAGAAGGGAATGCCACAGGGGACCTGGGAAGGGACATTTATTTTTATTTTTAAAGTTGAGGGAGTGGCTGGATGCAGTGGCTCATGCCTGTAACCTCAATACTTTGGGAGGCCGAGGCAGACAGATCACTTGAGCCCAGGAGTTCAAGAACAGCCTGGGCAGTGTGACGAAACTCCGTCTTAACAAAATACACAAAAATTTGCTGGGTGTAATGGTGCGCACCTCTAGTACCAGATACTCGAGAGGATAAGGTGGAAGGATGGCTTGAGTGCAGGCAGGGGCTGTAGTAAGCTGTGATTGTGCCACTGTACTCCAGCCTGGGCAATAAAGTAAGACCTTGTCTCAAAACAAATGAACAAACAAACAGAAAGAAAGTAGAGGAAGCACTTTGTGTAGGAAAAGGATGATGAACATAACCAAGGAACAATTCTAGCTCAATGTTTTGATGGAAATGTTAGAATGCCATGTTACTAAGTCACACCTTTGTAGTCCATTTATGACTCACATAGTGCTTTCACATATGTTACTTAATGGGTTACTCAAGTTAGCCCCATTGAGTTGCTTTTATTGTCTATGTAATAGAGCTCAGAGAGCTTAAGTAACTTGCTTGAGGTCACACAGAATGGCAGAGGCAGAATTGGAGCAGTCATGTGAGTCCAGGTTAGGAGGGCTGGCCTCTGGACCTCTGCCACTAGCGGTACCACTTTGGGCACATACTGACCTCTCTGGTCTTTGGTTTCCTCACAGGACGAAGGAGGCCATTCTTCAAACTCTAGGAGCCTGTGGCTTAGTCATCCTAGTGAGCTCCATGTGCTTTCAACTTCTTGGGCTCTAACTGATTTTTTTCTGAGGCATCCAAAGGATTTTCTATCAGTTTTTCTCCTGCATGAGTTACAAAGGGGTGTGAATAACCAGCCACATTGAGTTGGCTTGCCATTTATTTCACATACATTTTCTGTGGGACTTGGAGTTATTGACAGACTTAAGTGACTTGATTAAATATTTTAAAAGCTGAACATGATAGAATTCACAAAACTGAATGGCAAGTTTGGGTTCTAACTCCCAGAGACTGATAGGTGAGCAGTTCCAGGAGTTTGGAGTACTTCCAAGTTGGACTTGGGTCCAGTAGTCAAGCACTGGTTTCTCTTTCAGTTGCCTGTGCCAGTTAAAAGGCTTAAAATAGACTACAGTACTTTCTTTTCAAATGGCATTTAATTAGTAGCAGGTTTTTTTGTTTTAAACGAAATAAGTAGCACAAACATTAATTCAGGTATGGAAGCAGCTTCTCTTTTCGGATATTAAGTGGATATGTGATATGGAATTCAGTCTTATTTCTCTGGACTAATAATTTGAGGCATAGAATTCTCTTTTAAAATACTAGTTCTTGGGTGCTGTTAATTTATTTGCCTTTCTTTTTTTCTCCTTCTTTCTCTCTTTCCTCCTCTTCTCCTTCTTCTTCTTCTGTCTTCTCCTCCTCCTTCCTCTTCTTCTTCTCCAAAAGCATCACTGAAGTGTATGAGACACATTGTTCTATTTTTTAAAATTGAAGGTGTACAACATGACGTTTTGATATACTTATATATAGTGACTTGACTTATATATAGTCAAGCAAATTAACATATCTGTTGTCTCACATAGTTATCTTTAAAAAAATATTTTTGTAGTAAGAGCACCTAAAATCTACTTTCTTGACAAATTTTTGGGGATGAAAATACATTAGCATTTTTTCTAGCACCAATCAGGTATAAAGGAAAGAAGTTAACCTCAGGTTGCAAATATTATTTATGTGGTCATAAAGATAGATTGACTTGCTGTTTCTCTGGTAGTTCTTATTTCTTCTTCATAAAATGGAAAGTAGGGTATTTCTTTTATAAATAGAGTGCCATATGTTTGGGTTTGGGGAAATCAGTTATATGGGTTAAAATGGTGATCATTTTCAAATGAAAACAATGATAAGAAAGCCATCACATTTTAGGAAGAATCCTACAGTGTTGTGTGGTTTCTGCTCTTGTTAAGGACTCTTGCTTCACAAAAGCATGACTCATTCAGTGGATCACTTGCTCCAGAAATTCTTGACTCCTGGGACCCCTAATCCCTTTATAGATTTCAGAACTGGGGGGAAATTACAAAGTCTAGTGATGCATGGGAGACCCATGGAGGTTATGTGACTGGCTCCATGATATCCAAGTTAATAAACATAAGTCAGATTCATTTAGCAATGTAGAGGGGATATCACTGCTAACCTCACAGAAATTTAAAAGTAAGGAAATACTATGACAAATTTTATGGCGATAAATTAAACAACTTACATGAAGTGAACAAATTCTTAGAAAGACACAAAACTCTGAAAATGGCTCATGAAAAAAATAGAAAATCTAAATAGATGTTTTAGCAATGTATAGTTGTTAGGAGCTCCTATAATAAAGGCTAGGATCTTTATTATAAGACTTTCATGTGTACAGTTTTGAAGTCTGCACTCCAAGGGCAGCATTCCATTGAATTTCATTGTACTTTATTTTGGTTATTTTTCTTTTTGAAACTCAGTGTTTTTAATCTACTCAGACCACATATACTGATATGGTCATTTACCCTAAAGGACTCTGAGAGTGATTAAGTTCACTTCATTGCATACTATAGAAGACAGATAGATATATTTGAAAGAATTGAACCAGGAGATACCACAATCTCTTTGTCAAAAATACTCAGAAGCCTATGACCAGGAGACTTTTTATTTGAGAGGTAGATGAAGCTTAAATCTTTAATGGAGATAACCACTGCCTCTCTTTCCCCCATTATCACTTACTATCTATGTTCATCTTCACCAGTTTTTCTGTAAGACCTAGGTTTGGGGATAGATGGAGGATAAAAGAAGCAAACTGATAAGAATGACAAGGATGAAAGCCAGACGGTTTGGATAGATATCAGTAGAGACAAGCTCTTGGGGCAATGATGAACAATGAAGTGTTAGGGTGGAGTGTGAGCTGTTAAAAGTCCGTCCTGGAACATCTGCATCAGAATAACAAGGATCATTTATATGGGCTCTACAAAAATAAACTATGAGTTGTTTTTTTTTTTTTTACTGTGAAAGTTCAATAATAATCAAAAGTAAAAAGCATTTGAATCCCATCACTAAAAGAGAACTAACCTTTAAAGTTTGTGTACTTTTGCTATCTTTTTTTTGCACTTGTATATGTAAGAAATATTTCTTAGTATTTTTAAAAATTAAGAAATATTGTATACTAAATGGAGTTTTTCGGTCTTTTTTTCAATTTATTATAGATATTTCCCATGTCAAAGTATCATTTGAAACTATAAATTTTAATAATCACATAGCAATTCATCATGTAGATAATCATAACTTATTGCTTCTAAGATGTATTTTTTTATATTTTAACATTTCTGAAACCAAGATATATATCTTACAATTAATAACATGTCAGTGTAAGTTCCAGACATATTCTATTTTAGTGTTACATAAAGTAATGGTGCATCAGTAATGTCTTAGTTTAAAGTATACTATAAAATAATTTATTCCCTATCACTGAACATACATTCAAGTTGTTTTCAAATGTTCTTATTATAAATATTGTTATAATCCTTAAACATAAATTATACTGCATATTTTATTCCTTTTCAAGGGAAAATTCATTAACATGGAATAACTGGGCAAAAGAGTATGACTATTTTTAAAGGCGTTGATGCATACATACATAGTACAAAATTTCTTTCCTTGTGTTCTAATTTATGGCTCTAAGAGCAGTTGTATGACTTAGAACTCTGTATTTTACTGCACCTTGGTCAACACTTGATATACCATATATATTTGTGTGTGGGTGTGTGTATATACATATATAATCAATTGGTCAATGTTAGGCAAATTATAGTCTTCTTAAAATTTTATAATTTCCTCCTATTTGTAATTTTGTTCTAATCTATATGTATCCATGTCTGTCTGTCTTTCTCTCTCTCTCTTTCTTTCTTTCTTTCTTTCTTTCTTTCTTTCTTTCTTTCTGTCTATTAAATATCTCTCTATCGATCTATCATCTATCTCTATCTATCTGTCAATCTATCTATATGCAATAGGATTAAAGATAGTAGAGCAGGTGGTAACAGCTATGGAGTGTCAGGCTTCATAGTTCTGGAGTCCAAAATTGAATGCTCTGAGGATGAGCCTGGGAGTGCTGCATATAATGTGAAAATTGCCTTAGGGTTTTAACATCATATGCATTTATCTAAACGGTATTCAGGCCACAATCAGAAATAGGAATCCAGACTCCCCCAGTGCCCTCTGTCCTCTCAAAGTCTTATGGAAAGGGGTCATCTCAAGATGTCCTACAGTTGGTTACTAGTAGGTGCTCCTTTTGATACACCACTTGACTGTTATTTGTGGCTGATCTGGTTTGTAATGCTGGGATTTTGTTTCTCAGATAAAGGAAAAGAAAGAACATGTGCTGAAAATATATGCGAGCAAAACTGTACCCAATTAAATGAAGGAGGATTTATCTGCTCCTGTACAGCTGGGTTCGAAACCAATGTTTTTGACAGAACCTCCTGTCTAGGTAGAGTATATTTTTTCCAATTCCTGTTTAGGTGAACTTTACATTTAAGGTTCTCCACCACTCCCCTTTATTAAATAAATCACTACTTAATTCCCTTAATGGTACCATACCCATGGTTTCGTGGTTCTAGGTCATTGAACTACTGAAGAATTGCTTTCCCCCGCCTGTATGCATGCTATCTGACCAGTGCCTACCTAAGTGCTTGTCAGATACTCTGTGCTCAGTAGAGTCTGTGGAACTGATATGAATGATGAAGGCCTTGGTGATGATGGCTGTTTATTGCACCACTGTGTGAAATCAAAGTTTTTTTAAAAAACAAACTAGGCTTATTTCTTCATTGTAAGTCAAACAACCAGCACATATTTATACACACCTACTTATGCCAGACATAGATGAGTTGTAAGGTATGGAGTCAGAAGATAGCTTATCAAGATGGTGAGTGATGACTGTGATTTTAGATGCCTTCTAGTATTTTAATTTACTGTTTCTAATTCATGATATGTCATAGAAGATTGTAAGAGCTCCTTTTGGACCTGAAGCTTAAGAACTCTATTGAAAAACCAAATCAATGACTCCTGTTCCTGAAGCTAGTTAGCAGAAGTGAAGGGACACTGAACGATACAACACAACATATGCCTTCTGAAAGGGAAAATGTGCTCTGCTATTGCAGAGTCATAGAGTTTAAATCCTGTCTCCATTGCTTATCAGCTTTGGGACTGTGGGCTTAATCATCCATACTTCTTAAAGTCTTTTGGCAAGATTAAACAAGGAAAATATTTGGAAAGCATGTGAAACAGTATCTGAAACTTAGTGTTTCACAAATGTTTGTATCATTGCTTGTTTTCGTCTGTATCCTTCTCAGTCCTCATTGCTAGTGAATATGGATTTAAACAGAAGCAAGGTCTCTAAGGAATGGATGGGAGCAGATGTTGCATATTTGGTTTTATTTTGCCTACAGATATCAATGAGTGTGAGCAATTTGGGACTTGTCCCCAGCACTGCAGAAATACCAAAGGAAGTTATGAGTGTGTCTGTGCTGATGGCTTCACGTCTATGAGTGACCACCCTGGAAAACGATGTGCCGCTGAGGGTATGATGAGTTCATGTCAGGATTAATTGACTTTTGGGGGAAATAAATACTGCTGAGTACACTATGCGAGGAAAGAAACTTTAGATTCTCAGAGTTTTTCTTTTCTTTTTTTGTTTTTAACTCGCCAGCTGCTTCTCTTCTAACACCTCTTTAGTCACTCCTTTGCTCTCCTCCCCTGCCAGCTTAAAACAATAGCTACATCCCCCAACAAATACGCATCAGTTCAAACAAGAGCCGGGTGTTACTTATAATGGATTTAGCCTCTTGTCCACCTTGATAAAAACTTCAAAAAGTGGACAAGAGGTCATCTTTCTTAAGGCTGAAACAACAACAAAATCTTGCCTGTGGGACGGTCATCAATAGAAGGAAAGTAACAAGGCCCTCTAGCTACCACTCTACTGAGAATAAGATTTGAGTCCCAATAGTCCAAGAAGGCTTATGAACTGGGGCAAATCAAGGATACTCTGCTGACATATCCCTTTTGTATTGTTCATGGACTACTGATCACAGGCAAAAAGGAGTCTGGCACAGTCATAACTTCAATCATGAGTTTTACATTTTAAGTTGATACCAGTATCTGACAATCGGGCCTGATAAAAACAGAGAAAGAATGTAAGTCAGAAGTATTATACTCCAAATTCCAGAGGCCTGATCTAAATCATCATGTCCTAGCTAAGAGGCATGGGTCTTTATTTTGAATTTGAAGTTTGTACTAGAGTTTCAGGAACTTGTTAAGAAAATAGCACTTTATTTTGTAAATTAAGAGTAAATGGCCAAAATGGCTGTTTAATTTCTTCATACAAATTGAGCTTTTAAAGCATACATTTGACTAGCATACTTTAATATTTTACCCTCAAAACACTCTTGACAGTGAATGAAAACCAGAATGAAAGCATTTGAACAGTTGGTCTGGTAATTAAGCAGCAAATTTTTAAATGTTTAAATCTTTTAACTAAGGACATGACTGAAACAAATTGGAATATTCATATAAAACATAATGTCAAGATAGAGGAAATACATAAAATGAACTTCTAAAAGTTACTTAAATTGGATTCAATTGACATTATGCAAGTAAATTAAACTTAAGAAATTCTAGACAGTGCATCTTGGGATGAGTCACCATTAAGTAGCTGCTTTAGGTTAAAAAAAATTAAATCAAGGACAAGTCAGGTTTATTTTTTCATTAACTAGGAGCTAAATTGGGTCATAGAGCTGATTACCTGCTAAAAAGAATCATAAAATCTGTCAGGAAAGCATAAGGAATGAGACTTTTCTGGTAAACTTTTAGTAAGATTATAAAAGTATTTCTTTTGTGAGATAGAATGTCTGCAGTCTTGTCTGTTTTGATGTCAGTAAATAAAAACAATTCAGTGAAAATGAGGACTCTACGTAGGGTTCTCAGTCTAGCTTTGTTCCAAACTACCACTGAGTACAAAGAATAAAGAACTGATAATGTCCCTAAGAGACATATTAGCATTCCACTTGAAGTGGAGATGAGAATGTCAACTCATGGATTTTGTAACCCAGTTGGATAGTCAACTTTATTGATTAACAGAGATAGTCAGATTCCTATAGAAACTGATGTTCTTTAAAAAAGGGGCAGGTACATACTGTGCATTTTATATCATACTTTAAGGAAAGTATAATTCAAACAGATAAAGTAGCCCTTTGTTTGTTTATAGGTAGCTCTCCTTTGTTGCTACTGCCTGACAATGTCCGAATTCGAAAATATAATCTCTCATCTGAGAGGTTCTCAGAGTATCTTCAAGATGAGGAATATATCCAAGCTGTTGATTATGATTGGGATCCCGAGGACATAGGCCTCAGTGAGTATAAACTTTGGCATCTTTCACTGATATTAAGTGACTTTATAGAATTTTAAGGTGTTGACTTTTAAAGAATTTATTGTTTAATGAGTGAATTTTGTTGCATTAGTGGAAGAGGATACTCTTCCAACCCAGCATGCTCCTGATGACTTAGTGTGGCCTTGAATCCCAGCCAATCTTTCCTGATTTCTTTCCAAAACTCTTCCCATCACTGGGGTTTATCCTTTCTGAACCATCTCACATCTCTTTGTATTTTGAAATTTCCTTGTCCTTGATACTGCAGATCTTGTTCCTTCCTACCGTTGTACACCTTGAAAATTTCTACCCAGACCTCAAAGACCCAGTTTAATGTCACCACCTCTGTGACAACTTCTATCACTCCTCCTGGCAGAGTTCTATGATTGCTCACCATGAACCTATGTCATTTTATGGCACATGTTACTCTAAGTTATATAGCTAGTTGACCACATAATATCTTTCTATCCTCTATACATCTGCTTTCTGGGGACAAAGACTGAATCTAACTTATCTCTAAATGCCTAGCATCTGACCCAACATCTAGTACACTCTACGTGGTAGGTAATCAAAAAATTTAGTTGAATGAAGGAAAAAGATGAATAATGCTTATTGTTGAATCTCTCATGGCTCTATCTGGTGTTGGGGGAGATGATAGTAGGGTAGGAGTCAGAAAACTTGTCTTCTATGCCTGTAAACTTATTTTTATGCCAGTCTCCCTTATCTACTAGCTTTATGATCCTAAATAATTGTAACGATTCTCTGAATCTCAGTTTTTTATCTACAAAATCAAGTAGTAATCTTGTTCTGCCTGCCTACCTCTGAGAGTTGTTTTGAAGATTGAATGAGATGAAAGGCTTTGAAAACTATTAATAACTATGTCAATATAGGATTTATTATTGTTGTATTTTCACACATATTCATGCAATACAATACACTTTTCAAGAATGGTGCATACCTAGGAAAGCAGTGGGTGTCCAGTGCATGCCTGTACAGTCACAGTCTTCCTATGCTTTTAACATGCCTGCTGTCCACCATCCTTTTGTCTGTACATAAAATAGGACTTCTCGTTGACATGGCTTCTTTACTGCCTCTGATCTTGAGTATACTTTCAAATTCTCAACAGCCTGCCCTGGTTTATCTCTATACATTCTGTTTTGGAAACTAGAACTTGATCCTAATAAAAGTAAATAAGCACTTTGTTGAAATACATTTAAATGAATCACTTTTAAATAGAGATGACTAAATCTCACTAAGTTCTCAGTTGAAGCATTTGTAGCTCATAGCTCAAGTTTGATGGGTTTTATGGTTTGATTATACAGATGTTATTGAATTATTCATATTATAACAATAGTGAGGAGGGAGATGGAGATGTCAATAAATGAACACTGCTTCACTTGATTAGACTCCAGTTCTTCCATTACTTGATGCTCTTGATATGAAACTGACCTGTGTGTCTTCCTCTGTAGGTGTTGTATATTACACCGTGCGAGGGGAGGGCTCTAGGTTTGGTGCTATCAAACGTGCCTACATCCCCAACTTTGAATCCGGCCACAATAATCTTGTGCAGGAAGTTGACCTGAAACTGAAATATGTAATGCAGCCAGATGGAATAGCAGTGGACTGGGTTGGAAGGTAAATTTGCCATACATTCCCCCCTTACTTGTTCTGTTTTCCTGGTTAGAGTTCTCTACTGCTCGCCATGGCCCATGAGTGAGGCTGGGTCTGGATATGGGTACACTCAGCCATGAGTGCAGCTGGGCAATGGTTGGGCTTGCTGAAGCCCCAGCAACTGCCTCCACTTATCCCAGCATGTCATGGAGACATTATCATATCCTGTATTCTTTGTGAGCCATGAAAAAAACTGGGAAAGCACCCAGGTCAAGATTCACTATATATCTAGGATAGCATTCTTGCCAACAGAGTTCTGGATTCCAAAATTAACTTTCAGTATGGCAACACTGTTCATTTTGTGAAGAAATGGGACAGCCTCACAGATCTCCCAGCAAAGCAGTTGAGATGAAACTTTTTTTTCTATGGTAGTTATCTTGGGGACGAACAATCCACATCTTGTGTTTTTAGCAGGCTTGTAGTTAAAACAGATCGGAAATTTGACTTTCCTGTTTAGTCTTTGGAATTGAGTAATAGAGGTGTCAGTCTCTCCTGTTCTTCTAGACCTAGTAGCCCAGGGACCAGAGTCACACATTTTGGATGGTTTTTAAGTAGAACCTTAAGTAGGGTTATGAGGTAGGTGTGTGAGGTACAAACGGATGTGGAGAAGTTAGTAAGCTCCTTCTTCAGGGAAGAGGTTTGCACTGACTTACACTGGTGGGATAATGATTCCTTGAAAATGAACTAATAACATAAACATGCTTGATGGGGAAGGTTCAGGGGTCACTTGCCTCCTGGAGAATGGAGAGTTATTTTCAGTGTAAATTCTTTTTCACCTTTTAAAAAATGTGGCTGGTGTTCCTGGAAGACTTCAGCGTCTTTGAAGAAGTTAATTGGGTCCTGCTGTGCCTGCAGGCTAACAGGAGACTCATTTCAGCAATTTTGGTCAAGAAACAGGGCCTTAGAGAACTGTTGCTAGAATCAGGAACTCAGAACTCCAGACATTAACACTCTCTTCTGAAAACCAACCAGGGAATGGCAGATCTGTCTTCTTGTTTGAAGTTTTACCTCTTTCTCAGCCTTAATGAATAAGAGAATTAAGAAAGTGGTGGAACTTTTTCTGCTTGTAAGAGACTGAGACCTGAAGCCTCAGAAGTGGAAATAAGGCAGGACAGTTGAGTTTGTTATTTTGAAAGGCTGTTTCCACTCATCTTTGAGCTGACACCAGGTTCCTATTGATTCTAATGGGGCTCCTTCCTGAGGAGGAAATAGACTCATGGGCAGTCAGAGTTAAGGCACCAGCCCCACGATGCCTTATGACTTCTACCTAGAAGCCCATGTCTCATAATAACACCAGTCAGAGGCCAGTCTGACTGCTGGGTCTATGGTAGTTATCTTGGGGATGAACAATCCACATCTTGTGTTTTTAGCAGGCTTGTAGTTAAAACAGATTGGAAATTTGACTTTCCTGTTTAGTCTTTGGAATTGAGTTAATTCCATTGCGGATCCTGCGTGATTCAGGTGCTTTGGCTGTTGAGGGCAGGAGTCCCCTCAATTCCTTACTCTTCCAAGTGTAACCTGCCAAAGATGTCGCCTTGGCTGGAGTTCCCCAAGAGAGGACTATGGTCCGATGATAGGTATTTGAGCAGCTCTCTCACCAGCCAGAACTTTCAAATGAAATGCTCTCATCTTCACACCTCTTACCCAGTAATGATTACTCTAGGCTTTGCGGTTGTTTAACTTTGTCCGTCTGAATTCAGGCATATTTACTGGTCAGATGTCAAGAATAAACGCATTGAGGTGGCTAAACTTGATGGAAGGTACAGAAAGTGGCTGATTTCCACTGACCTGGATCAACCAGCTGCAATTGCTGTGAATCCCAAACTAGGGTAAGTACTTGGAGAAGTCTTCAGTGTTCTAGATATTTCTCCCTGGATTCTCATCATACTCCATGTTTCTTATAATGTTTTTTCCTAGTTATACTGAAATTGTCCTTCAGGTTTTTGGGAGGAGTGTCTATGACTGTTTCAAGAATTATAACATGCCCTTGAGATCACATAGGACCAACCATTTCTGATCGGGAAATTCCTTTGAGAACACATCTGAGAATCTTTCTGGTTATGTGGATTCCTTGCCAAATTAGAGCTCTGAACTCTAAAGTTCTTTGTGGATTTAACTGTTTTAAATGAAGGTTTCAGCAGAATTGTTTTTCCTTTCATTTAGATGTTTTAAAGTAACTCATTCATTGAAATTCAGCTAGGGATTTGGTCATGTTTAATTAAAAAATTAAACATTTATATCCAAAATACATAAATATTTAAAATGACACATGTATAAATATGTATTATCCATTTGTAGAAATGTTCCAATTTGCAGTTTATCTATAAATCATCTCAGTGTAAATGAGAACGAGTTTTGTTATTTTTCTCTACATATCAAGACATTTATTTGAATAATCACTAAGCTGAAATGACTTGGTATTTACATATTACATACATATTTAGCTTCAGAATAGTGACACTTTAAAAAAGTTTTTTGAATAACCCCAAATAATGTTCCTACCTGGGCAGGACCAGTCTAGCCCTTTGTAGCTATGCCAGTATTTGTAGGTAGAACACTATGAGCTGTTACTACTTTGATTCTGTTATATTCATATGTTAAATCATACCCTTAGAAACTCAGCAATGAAATATGAAAAATACTTGACTGATAAGATTAACCTGTAATGAGGACTCATCCTCAACATTAGTCATTGCTACTTATATCTTATCTACACAATATCTTAGGAGCAAAGAGATGCAGTGTGTTCTATGGTGTGAATGATGTGACTGTTTCCAATGTTTTCCTCTGTAACTAATGTTTAAATTCATCTGATATTATGATCATCCTCTGATATCCCTCATAGAAATTCTTTTTTTTGGGAGATGGAGTCTTGCTCTGTTGCCCAGGGTGGAGTGCAGTGGCCTGATCTCGGCTCACTGCAACCTCTGCCTCCCAGATTCAAGTGATTCTCCTGCCTCAGCCTCCTGGCAGCTGGGATTATAGGCACCCACCACCACACCTGGCTAATTTTTGTATTTTCAGTAGAGATAGGGTTTCACCATGTTTGGCAGCCTGGTCTCAAACTCCTCACCTCAGGTGATCCACCCGCCTCGGCCTCCCAAAGTGCTGCGATTACATGTGTGAGCCACTGCACCCGGCCAGAAATTCTTATTTTTGTCTTTGTAATTCCTTTCTCTCTAGAATGGCTCAGTGTAGTCCTGGGAGGGATAGGAAGTAAGAAAGGAGTGAGAAAGGATTTCACGGCCTAAGGCCTCCAGACTCAACCTACAACCTCCTCATTTCATGATCCATTTGAAAGGTTCATGACCCATAAGTTTTATAAGCATAAGCATATATGATATGTTAAAGCTTCTTACAGCTTCTGTGGTATCAGATCTGCCAGTGGGTCCAAAGGACGATGAAGATGATAACTACTGATAATGCCACTGACAGCAATGAAAAGTGCCAACATTTATTATATTCTTGCTGTGTGTCAGCTACTCTAAGTGTCCTACATATATAAACTCATTTGAATCGTACAAAGGACCTATAAATTTGTCATAGGTTTCTATCCCTTATTTACATAGATGGGTAAAATAACACCATGCTCCTTTAGTCAGCAACTGTTGACTGTAATAAAGATGGAAAGGGAGAATTGTCATGCAGAAACTGCTGGAAAACACTGTGATAGTTCTCCTACCTTACAAGGGTCCGGGGAAGCTCTATGGAGAAAGTAGCACTGAATTGAATGTTGCAGGTTGGGATCCACTGCTAGTATAACCGGTGATAAAGTATGTGACATGTGAGGTCAGTGTGGGTGAGAGTGAGAAGGGCCACTTCCTAGAGAAAGTGGGACTGACGTGGAATCTGGATAGATGTCTTGGGTACACATAGGCAAAGGAGCCAGGCTGGTTGTTCAGAAGCTCAGGGAATAGCATAAACGAAGTCATGGAGGAGACAAAAATCATTCTGTGTATCTTTTGTGTGTTTTTTCCATTCCATTCCCTACCTTTTGTTTTCTTAGTTTTGAGTATTTAATACTTTTAAATGAAATTGAATTAATTAATTTATTTATATAGACAGGGTCTTGCTCTGTCACCCGGACTGGAGTGCAGTGGCATGATCATAGCTCACTGCAGCCTCAAAATCCTGGGCTCAAGCAGTCCCCTGCCTCAGCCTTCTACTTGCACAGCACCATGCCTGGCTTATTATCTTTAAAAAAACAGTTTTATTAAAATATAATTCACATATGGTATGTATGGTATGATACAACTTACCCATTTAAAGTGTACAATTCACTGACTTTTAGTATATGCAGAGTTGTATATGCATCATCACAATCAGTTTTAAAGCATTCTCATCACCCTACAAAGAAACCCTGTTCCTCTGAGCCACCATTTTCCTGCCCTCAGTAACTGCTAATCTGCTCTCTGTCTCTATAGATTTGCCTATTCTGGACATTTCCTACAAATGGAATCCTGCAGTATGTGGTTCTTTGTGACTAGCTTCTTTCACATGTGTGTCCTTTTTAATGAAAACCAAACAAGGTGGTATTTACCTGTTGTTGAGACTTTAAAGGCCCCTGGCTGCATTTTTTCCAGAGCCCAGTTTGTCTAAAATCCATGCATTCCTCAGTAGAATTTAAAACTTGGTCTGTGCCTGATGACTGGTTTAGACTAGAGACTGAAAAGCAGCGGCTGGTGGGCCAAATATGGCCCATAGAACATATTTGGCTGGGACAACACGGAGCTTTTTTTTTTTTTTTGAGATGGAGTCTCGCTCTGTCGCCGAGGCTGGAGTGCAGTGGCCGGATCTCAGCTCACTGCAAGCTCCGCCTCCCGGGTTTACGCCATTCTCCTGCCTCAGCCTCCCGAGTAGCTGGGACTACAGGCGCCCGCCACCTCGCCCGGCTAGTTTTTTGTATTTTTTTAGTAGAGACGGCGTTTCACCGTGTTAGCCAGGATGGTCTCGATCTCCTGACCTCGTGATCCACCCGTCTCGGCCTCCCAAAATGCTGAGATTACAGGCTTGAGCCACTGCGACCGGCCGACAACACGGAACTTTAAGATTTTTTTTTTTTTTTTAATGTAGTGCTGACATTTAAAATTTAAGAAAAGAAATAAAATCTGTATTTGTTGCTTTGGAAATCAGAGGAGCAGATTACACTGGGTAGGTCTGCCTTCCTGGGCACTGACACAGGGTCTTGCTCTCCCCATCACTTGATATTTACAACCAGGATCTCTCCTCATTCATCTTACATAACTGTTCCTCTCCAGGTATTTGAAATCATGTAATCCCTGGTCTAGGTAATTCTTCAATGTCAGATCATCTTTGCTTACATACACCCTTGCTCTACAATTAATTATTAATTGGATGCAAAATACACATTTAAAAAGAGTTGCCGAGTGTGGTGGCTCACTCCCGTAATCCCAACACTTTGGGAGGCTGAGGCGGGCAGATTGCTTGAGTCCAGGAGTTCAAGACCAGCCTGGGCAACATTGGGGAAACCACATCTGTACTAAAAATACAAAAAACTAGCCAGGCATGGTGGCACACGCCTGTAGTCCTAGCTACTCAGGAGGCTGAGGTGAGAGGATTGCTTGAGCCCAGGAGTGTAGTGAGCCATGATTGTGCCACTGCATTCCAGCCTGGGCAACAGAGTAGCTACATGAAGATAGAAATCTTTGTATGTTTTGTTCTCTGATGGATCCCAAACACAGAACAGTGCCTCTCACACAGTAGGCCTTCAATAATATTTCTTGAAGAGTAAACAGGTTTCACAATGCATTTTAAAGGGTCTGAATATCCATCCTTTGGCCAATTTTCTATTAAGGAGTTGCAGTTTTCAAGAAGGATAAATCACACATGCTCTTGTGCCGCTATTTTTGCTCCCCATCTTCTGTAAAATACGAAACTGGTGTCACTGAGCGCCCAGGTCCCTGAGATAAACAGTTGGTTTCCCTGTAGGTAATGCCCTGTGCTCTGCCGTAGTGGAGAAGTCCCACCAGGTGAGATGCTACAATGAAGAAATCTTCTGTTATAGGCTTATGTTCTGGACTGACTGGGGAAAGGAACCTAAAATTGAGTCTGCCTGGATGAATGGAGAGGACCGCAACATCCTGGTTTTCGAGGACCTTGGTTGGCCAACTGGCCTTTCTATCGATTATTTGAACAATGACCGAATCTACTGGAGTGACTTCAAGGAGGACGTTATTGAAACCATAAAATATGATGGAACTGATAGGAGAGTCATTGCAAAGGAAGGTTAGAAATGAGTTAGAATGTAATATATTAAATTACTAATTAATATATTTCTAACGTCTTTACCTGTTTTCTCAAGAAGGAGCCCTGCTCTTAGGAAATGGCTTATATAGTTTTTTAGATACCACCCCTCCACCCCCACCAACTCCCACCTGCTGAATTAAATGCAGATGAGTTCATTAGCAATAATTAAATCCTTTTTGTCTTTTTTATACAACTTAAAAAAAATGCTTCTCAGGAGAAGATATTGAAATAACTGAGTTTCCTGTTAGGTTGCCCCAGTAGAGGTGGTTTCATGTGTACCAATGTTAATTCATGTCTAACCGCTTCTGGACACATTCATTTTCACTTTACTAGATTGCCCAGTATGCACAACTGTAAATATCTAGAAGGAGAGGAACATTTTTGTTGTTGTTGTTGTTGTTCAGACTGTGCAGAATTGCAATGACCCAGCACATACCACATTTTTCCTATTTGGTCAGATAGATGTCTTATGTTCAAAAGAAAACATAAAATCTTGCCATGTAAATTGTTTTCCAAAAATGCAATAAAATCAGTCCCTTGATGGTGAGCTAGGGCCCTATGATTGGTGTTGGGTGGTATATACATCAATGTGGTTTAATTACTATCTTCTTGACCTCCTAGTGCAGCACACTTTCACAGTCCCATGTATCTAAAATCAGCCTGAATATTCCCAGAGCTTCAAGGCATTGTGTGAGGGAATAATTCAAACAGAATGACGTCACATCTAGAAGTGGTGGTAGGGTGTAGTGGGTGTTTTCTTTTCAATAACCTTTTGTTTTGTTTTTCCCCTGTGGGTAAGCAGCAATGAACCCTTACAGCCTGGACATCTTTGAAGACCAGTTATACTGGATATCTAAGGAAAAGGGAGAAGTATGGAAACAAAATAAATTTGGGCAAGGAAAGAAAGAGAAAACGCTGGTAGTGAACCCTTGGCTCACTCAAGTTCGAATCTTTCATCAACTCAGATACAATAAGTCAGGTAATCACCAACTTTGGTATAAGATACTCCTCATTACTTGGAAACCTTATTTCAAAATAATGGCTATGTTGCTGGAAGATGGCAGTAGATAACAACAGGCTAATCTCTTGGTGCATGAAAGGGGTATGTGTATATGTACGTACGTATACGTACGTACGTATATGTACGTAGGGGAGAGGAGCATTTTGACCATTTTAACCAAAGAAAGATAAAATTGGAGGTCAAATGAAATTATGCAAACTACCAGCAGATAAGTAAAAATGTATTAGCCTTCATTGTTGTTTGGAGTTATGGATATGTACTTCTAGGCCACAGAATCCAGCAGACATCAGTCCCCCGCTAAGTGTGAGTTGGGTTAACAAGTCACAAAATGGGTTTCATAGGCATCAAAAATCTTATCTTTCCCATTGCAAGGCTAAGCCAGTCATGTGCCTTCCTACCCGTACCTCTCTGTCTCACTTTCCTAGTTCTGGGCCCTGCTTCCTCGGGTTACCTGTGCGCTAATTCGTCCTTCAGCAGTGTATGGAGCAAGATGAAAGGCAAAGGGAAGTGAGGAAAGGAAATAGCCTTTTACTAAGTTCTTATGTCAGATTCTCTCTTCAGTGTTAATTCAGACATCTGTTACTTCAGTTACCTTATAAAGACCTCCTAAACCTTATAAAGACGTTTTATTCTCATCCCAAGTAAAGACACTAAGGCCGAGACAGATTTAGTAACTTGTGTGCCTAAGTCACATAAAAAATGGGTGAGTTTTAATCTCAGAAATGAAATAATTTTTAGGTTCAACTCTATCCAACCCAAAACTCAGCATCTTGCTGTCTTGGCCCAGTGTTCAGTATGCCAACGTCCCAGGTTAAATGCTATGGATATGTGGCCTTTGACAAGTCACTCCCTTCCTGTCCCCACATGTGAGTCATGGGTGGAGTCCGGGGTTGTCTTGAGTCTGCTGATATTTTGAGACCCTAATCAGCCTTGAAAAATTGCAACTCAGAGCTGAGACCCCCATGAGATGACAGGGGTGGCAAATGCCTTTTCTAGGGCATGGCTCCCTTGTTTTGGAAGTAGTACCACCTCTCTCCAGAATACTCCAGAACACTCCAGACCCTACCAATAGAATAGCTTTTGTGCCCTAAGTGCCCTTGCAGCTTTCACACTTGGCCATTTTAAAGGTAGGAGAGGAAGGCACAGTACACCTGGAAAGGCCATCTCCCCTCCCTGCCACCTCTGGACCCTGAGGAGAAGGCGGAGGAAAGTCTGGAGGCTGCCCCTGAAGGAAAAGCATCTCAGCCAGCTGATGCTCAGAGAAGGGCGGCCCCTTTGGAAAGTGCTGGTGGAGTGGGGGTGGGTGTGGGGAGTACAGCCCCAGCGCAGCTGTGCTAGAAGAGCATCTTGTTTGAACCAAGAGTTCTGAAATTTGAGCATGCCTCAGAATTATCTGGAGAGCTTGTTAAACATAGATTCGTGGGCCCCATCTGTTGGACTTCTGATGCAATATGCCTGAGGTGGCCTAAGAATTTGCATTTCTAACAAGTTCTCCTGTGACGTTGATGCTGCTGGTTCAGCGACCACATTTTGAGAACCGCTGCTCTAGTCCTTTGCTACTCAGAGTGTGAGTCATGGGCCAGGAGCCTTGGGATCCTATGGGAGCTGGCTAGAAATGCAGTCTCTCAGGCCCACCCCAGACCTTCTGAATCAGAATCTGCATTTTAGCAAGATTCCCCAGGTGACTGGTAGCACATTCCAATTTGAAAAGCTCCACTCTGGAGGGCTGACAAAATGGTAATGAGATAGATATTGATGGAGGCTTTTGGAAAATGTCTTATTAACTTATAGCTATGCTTTGTCTATGGTTACATCTTGAATGACGGACCATCAGGATCACAGAATGTTAGTCTGAGAAGGAATGTAAAGATTATCCACTCCAGTACCACCCTTGGATAAATCATAATATATGCTAAGGTAGAAATAATAAGATTCTAGACTTACCTGGGGAGCTTTTAATGGTAATACTTGAGCTCTATCCCAGACCAATTTAAATCTAAATCTCTGTGAATGGGCATCAGTAATTTTTCTTTTCTCTTTTTTTTTTTTTTTTTTTGAGACGGAGTCTCACTCCATGGCCCAGGCTGGAGTGCAGTGGCAATCTCGGCTCACTGCAAGCTCCACCTCCCAGGTTCACACCATTCTCCTGCCTCAGCCTCCCGAGCAGCTGGGACTAATAATTTTAGTCACCCGCCGCCATGCCCGGCTAATAATTTTGTATTTTTAGTAGAGACGGAGTTTCACCATGTCAGCCAGGATGGTCTTGATCTCCTGACCTCATGATCCGCCCACCTCAGCCTCCCAAAGTGGTGGGATTACAGGCGTGGGAACCACCACGCCCGGCCTGGCAACCACCACGCCCGGCCTGGCATCAATAGTTTTGAATAGTTCCCAGGTGATTCTGAGGAATCATTGCTCTAAATTCCCTTTTCTTGCAATTAAGGTAACTGAAACCCAGAAGAAATGTCTCCTTGGAGGGTTGGGGTGGAAATCACATCCAATATACTTTGGATAGACCATCTGTTATGATCTATCCTGATTTGGGTGGTGACAAATCTTGATATAATATGTGGATCTCACTGGTCTTTGGAACCATCTCAAGTTGTTTAGCACTGAGTAGATTTTCAGGTTAGGCAGTGAACCAGATACCCACCTTCCAAACCTCTCAGGGCAGCAGAGAAGATAAGTGATGCCAATAGAAAATGTGAGTGGTACAGAAATTGGCCGGAGGGCCCAGAGAGGGACTATCCCACTGCAGTGTGGTGGCAGAGATGATAGTGTAAATGAGGGTGAGTAGCCAGCTGACACGTGGACTAGAGGTGTTGGGATGCTGCCTAGGCTCTGCTGTCACCTGGCAGAGCCACTTCCAGTTGCTGGGTATGTCTGTAGTCAGGTTATTCATTCTGTCAGGACCTAACTGCTGTTCTCACCTGCTTTCCAGTGCCCAACCTTTGCAAACAGATCTGCAGCCACCTCTGCCTTCTGAGACCTGGAGGATACAGCTGTGCCTGTCCCCAAGGCTCCAGCTTTATAGAGGGGAGTACCACTGAGTGTGATGCAGGTAGGAGCACTGCCCGAGCAGCCACAGGGGCCTGGGAGCACTCCTCTGCTGCCCTCAGGAGTCTGAAGAATCTCTGTATGCTGGGTCCTTGCAGCAGAGTGGGGATGGCTGGAAGGAGGGATAAGGGATGTGGGAGGTATAAACAGAGCTGAGTGGAACTTAGGGGGCAAACAGAACCATGTTCCAGTGACTGCTGAGAGTTATTTGCTAAGATCTGTAGAAATGTAGATCCAGTGCCCCTAAATCTATTGCTGTGTTGTTTTGTAAAAACATTTTGAAGAGTGACTTTTTATAAGACCTCTACCTCAAGCTGGATTCCCGTTGCCCCAGAATCCACTCAACCTTAACTGGAGCTCCTCAGGGTAGAGAACCATGTTCAGTTTTGACAACTGAAAAAGGGCTACCTTTTGAAAAGTGCTTTATGTTATAAGGAGATGAAGACCAGCCTGAGGAAGCTGTGGTTTAATTCTCGTCCCAAATGTGTGGGTGATCTATTCTTGGCAAGACTTTATTCAGTGACGCTTTTAAGGAGTTAATAAGCCAGGCGGGAACAACTAGTGTCCCTAACTAGCATCTGGTGCTGGAAAAACCTGTGAAAAAGTCATCCTGCAATTCACTAGTGGCCCATTTTATGGCTCACATCCTTGGGGCCTTCCCCCAGTTTTAGCTGATGGGGAAAGGAAAACGCTTAACCACCTTCTATCACCAGGGGGAGCAGGCAGTTAGACCAGGAACCACCGTTTGATTCATTCCAAATAGGCTGAAAAGTTGGTGGGTTTAGGGAATGAATCCAGGGAGAAAAAAACTGCTTCTTGTCTCCCCTCTTCCCCTACTCTTGCACTCATCCCAATGCTACTGGGGAAATATTGGTAGGAATCCAGTATTTCGAGCAATATTTGGAACAAAATGACAATTTCAGGCTTATGAGATTTGTTCTATGCTGTGGATAGATTGTTTTGCCACTTAATGCAATTTCACATCGTAGGAGCAGTGTGGTCCTGGTTGTCAGCTCATCTACTACTTTTCCCATTTAAACTTTTTGCCAAGCAGATTTTATCAAGATTCTTGTTTTAAAGAACTTTAACCGAAGTAAGCACACGAATGATGGCAATCATTCCATATAGGGCTTCAGTTTGGTATAATAATTAAGCAATTAGTCCAGTGAGATTTCTTGAGTGCCAGCTATGTTTCAGGCACTGTTCTAAGTGCTAGAGGTAACAGAAGTGAACAAAACAGACAAACCCCCTGTGTGTATTGAGTTTACATTCTAAGAGGACAATAAATAGAGAAGTCAATAAATATATAGTAGGTCAGGTGGTACTATGGAGAAAAGGATGGCAGGGGAAGAGGGATGAGGATGGATTGGGTGGGGATTCTCCTTTAGATAGCATTCAGGGAAGACCTGTCTGATACAGTGAACATTAAGTAGAGACTCAGATTGAAGGACTGAGCCAGGAGGGTATCCAGACTCTTTAAATAATATACACATGTGACCTATACTTATTAAGCACCTTCAACATATAAGACACTGAAGCACTAATACCCCATCAGGCATATCCTGGGAGTATGTATGGGCCTAGCTGGGAGCAGGGACCTGGAGTAAGGGCAGTTTGGGAGGACTTGAAAACTCAGGAGCTCTCTAGCTAGTTGCCTATCAAATATCTCTTTATGTGTAGCTATGTGACTGCCTGTTGACTGATCAATTACTACGCTTTGGTGCCTTTAGTTGAAGTTTCCAGGTGGGCCTACATTAAACTCTTGGTTTTAATAACTGGATTCATGGAGAATTCTGAAAACTTCAAATGAGAATGTGAACATTTTAAGAGATTATTTTACCACTAGGTTCTTGTAACTATTCATATATGTGCTCCAGAGTCTAGTACCTCTCCATTGTTTTTTGGGAAAAAATCTATAAACTGCCCCCTTTCTTTCCAATAAATGTATGTTACTCTCCAAGACCTTAAGGAAATTCACTGGACTTAGGGGGAAGGTAAGCTTTGACAGGGAGACTAATTGGCTGGCTGGCCCACCCTTCCTCCCAACCCTAACCCGGGCCGGATTGCATGGTGTGGGCACTCTGCTGAGTACAGCTGACTAACACTTGCATGGCTTTCCCTTCCTGCAGCCATCGAACTGCCTATCAACCTGCCTCCCCCATGCAGGTGCATGCACGGAGGAAATTGCTATTTTGATGAGACTGACCTCCCCAAATGCAAGTAAGTCTGAATGTTGAGGTCCCAGCTATAGGCCTTGCCTCTTCTGGGGAAATTTGAGACCTTAAAGTAGCCAGGAAAACAAATACAAGAACCTCACCAGTTCACTAATTCTTACATTTTAACCAGCTTGCCTTCCCTCGAGGGAGTCCACAGAGAACTGAGGCAGTGCTTCTTTAGCTAGAATGTGCGTAGGAATCCCGTGGAGATCTGGTTCAAGATCTCCGTTCTCATGCACACAGATTCTGCATTTCTAAGAAGCTTTGGGTGAGGCCACAGGGTCTTGGACCACACTTTGAGGAGCAAGGAGTTAGAGAAATGGCAGCAGCATTTTCCAACTCACCTGGTATTGTTAATTACAACAGGGCTGTGGGAGAAGAGCTGTCTGCAGGGCTGCCTTAGTACAAGGCACTCATAATGAGCAGAAAGACTGGGATGAAGATTCGGAAAGAAGATGACTGTGTTGAGAAAACTCTTAACATGGAGCAAGATAAATAGATGTCTTTAAAAAGCATTTAATGAAAGCATATAAAAGAAAAAAACATAACCATGGTTTCCATTTGTACTCTCTAAGGAAGCATTGCATAGATTAGACACCAATAGGTTTTCGTGACCAGACTCACCCCATCAGTGCCACAGCTACTCCATTAAAAGTGAATTTCTAAAATCAGAGCACTATTCTTTCTGCTTGTCTTCTCTTGGCAGAATAAACAAAAGTCATGCAGGATACGTTGTCTGTTCAACACGTAATTTATGCAGTCAAAGCTCTCTACTTCAGGATGCGCTCAGAAAAATGCAATAGAAGCCTAAGAACGTAACCGCTAGTGAATGATTTTGTTTTTCCTTTCAGGTGTCCTAGCGGCTACACCGGAAAATATTGTGAAATGGCGTTTTCCAAAGGCATCTCTCCAGGAACAAGTAAGTTTTAAGAATGTGAGCAACCTGGAAATTACTCATAGCCCCTACACTGAATGCTGTCACAGCTTTTCCACTTAACTCAGTCTTTGAAGGAGTGCTTCTAGCCCCCAGTTTCTGCCAGGATTGCGGGCTCCCGTGTGTTGATGTGCTCTCTGCTCTCTTCTTCTATAGCCGCAGTAGCTGTGCTGTTGACAGTCCTCTTGATCGTCATAATTGGAGCTCTGGCAATTGCCGGATTCTTCCACTATAGGAGAACCGGCTCCCTTTTGCCTGCTCTGCCCAAGCTGCCAAGGTCAGTTTCATTATGGGGAACATTGGTGTTTGAAGCCTAAGTAATTCACAGGAAGCCATGGGAAGGACTTCGTTTTCTTTCTAAGTTAAAAAAGCACAATACGCAGTTCACCTATTCCACAGAAACAAAAAGTAGTGAGGATGTAAAGCAGTCACTTCAAATCACAACTTTAGTCAAATGCTTCCCTAAAGCCTGAGTGACAAGCTGTGTTTTGTAGTCCAAATGGTTGTGCCTACTGGTAGGTGTTCAGGTCAGAGAGAAGTGAAAAGGCAGCTGTGTGATGGCCCAGGCTTTATCCTTCTATGTGCTGGACTCTTTTTCTTTTAGATCTCATGGTTCAGGAATGTGCTTTAACGTTTCCAGGTAGCTAAAGGAACTTACTACCATATTTGACAGTGTAAATTCAGAGTGGGAATTGAGCATTACATTTAAGGAAGATTTAGCAATGTGGAGGAAAGGGTAATATTACGAAAGGTTGTATTTGTTGTTTTTGTTGCTGCTGCTGTTGTTGTTTTAAATAACAAGACACTATTTTGGTTGCTTCTTTCCAGCTTAAGCAGTCTTGTCAAGCCCTCTGAAAATGGGAATGGGGTGACCTTCAGATCAGGGGCAGATCTTAACATGGATATTGGAGTGTCTGGTTTTGGACCTGAGACTTCTATTGACAGGTCAATGGCAATGGTGAGTATGGTTTCAAAATGATTATTTGAAGGTTGTCATTTATAGAATAAATACTTTTTATAAAGAATAAAATTCACCTAGAGAAGACTGAAGTACAGCAGTAGGCCTCTCAGAATAAAGTCTGCACTACACAAACCAAGTTAGGAAACATTAGGCTTGTTGCTGAAAGGTGTCTAAAAACATTGGTAATAAAATTGGAATTTACCCCTGCTCTAAGCCACGCTGTTGAATTGGAATCATGAACAGTCTTAAGTTTAACTTGAATATTGAAGAGCTTTCTGGTTTTTTTGAGGGTGGTGTGTGGGGAAGACATGATATTTTGTTTTTATTTGATGACATTTTATATGTTTAAAAGGAGTAGTGAACTATATTTTTCCTAGTGTCATATATTTTTCTGCCAATGTACAGTGATGAAATAAACAGTGATTTTAGAGTTGGCATTGGTCCAGACCCCGGCTCTGCCACATACTAAGTATGTGAAAACAGACATGGAGCTTGATCTCTCTGACCCTCATTGTCCCTGTTGGTAAAATAGGTACAATAATACCTCCTGGGAGGACCAAATGAAATACTTTGTGAGGGGGCTTCCACAGTCTTGGCGCTGAGGGGGCTTTCTGTAATCAGTATTGGGAAACCACTTTCAGAATTTTGTGTCTCCTTCAAATCTTTCATTTTTTTCCTTCTCTGAAAATATAATACTATCCATTCTTTTTCCCTCCCCTCTCTCCTTATTCTTCTTTTCTTCTTCCACCATTATCCTTTTCTCTGTTGCCCAGACCCAATTCCCAAGTGAGTTATTTAACAGAATTTGGATATAAGAAAAATGTTTCTGTTTCCTTGAGTTGGTAAATGAGTGCATGTTATGTTACTTTGCATAACAATTTGCCATATGACGGCCTTGTGTTTTGCTGGCTTTTTTTTTTTTTTTTGCAAGTTCTCTTTTGGGTAACTTTGGCATAGCACCTAGCATACCTCCAGGTGTGAGAAAGGCACCTTTCTTTGTGTGTGAACCAGATTAGTATGGTGTAATCTCTCTTTCTCTCTCTGTGCCATTAGAGTGAAGACTTTGTCATGGAAATGGGGAAGCAGCCCATAATATTTGAAAACCCAATGTACTCAGTCAGAGACAGTGCTGTCAAAGTGGTTCAGCCAACCCAGGTGAGAAACCATACAGTCTTTTCCTTCAGTTACTGCTGTCGCTGGATGTTAATCTATTGAGTTGTGTCTTCTTAGGATCTTCCTAACCTTCCCTCCAAATGGAAGGAAGCATAGTGAGTGGTCCGTGCTGCAGCTGCCCTGTCTGTAGCAACAGGACCAAGGACATAAGACCTGAAAACAATCAGAATCCTGTTCTGTTGCAAGTGGTGGAGGTTTGGCAACCATGCCGGGGCTGCTGACCAAGAACCTTTCATTCTGAGTGGTGTCAGAGCAAGAGAGGTCTGAGTCCCTTCAGGAGCCTGGTAAACACAGTGCCTGAAGCACCACAGCTTCTCTACAAATACTTGTGAAATGAATGAGTAGAGAATTGTCAGGTCATTATACAGGAATTTGGGGACTGGGCCCACTTTCTGGTTCTTGCTGCCATCCCAAGCGTGTGGGTTGAGGTGGATTAAAGGGAGAGGGACCTCTTATGTTTGCTATTGTGATACTTTCCTGAAAAGTACAAAGGTCTCTAGAGTTTGATGGGCAGATATCTAAACTTCCTTGTTGCAGCCTTGTCACTCAGTCATCTTTAAGAAGAGCTGGGAGATGAAATAGAAATATAGGTGAAGGGAATAACTTTTCATAAGGTCTGCATCAATAGCCGCAGCACCACTTCTAGTGCTTGTCAACTGCGAACGTGTGTCTCCTTTGTCACAACTATGGCCTTAGTGACAATGAATAACTGTCATTGTCAACACCTATGCTCCTTTTGGACTCGAGATATGGCACATTTTAATACAGAAGCTAGAAATGTTTATTTTACAAATATTTTGTGATTTTAAGATCGGAAATGTTTAAATCTTGAAAGCATTTTCCCTGATCCTTTGATAAACAGACATGAAAACTTTAATCACATGATAAAAGACATATGACATTTCATTTGACATCTTCACTTAAAATAAAACGAGGCCATGTATACAAATGCATATCCAAGTTTGAGAATAAACAAGTAATGAATGTGAAAATATAGGAAAAGGAGTGAATTGTCTGCCTTGTAGTTTATTATATATTCATGGTAATTTGGTCTTAAAAGGGAACCTTGGAATTGTATGAATGTTATAGAAAAATGCATAGAAGATTATTAATTCTATTATTCTCATCTTTTCAAAAATTCAGCCTCTTTTTAGTAGTACTATGAAATCTTAATTTCCAAAGATAGGATTTATTAATATTCAAAGAAATTATTAAGATCCAAAGATAGGATTCTCAGTTCATCAGTGAGGTTGGGGAATTATTCTTGCTGTTCTTCTAGGATTTGGCTTCCAGTATATAACTAGAGTATCTTTATCCAAAAATTTGGTCAACAGTGGGAGTAAGAAGGCATAGAGAATACAGTAGAAATTGCTAGTAGTAAGTGAGAGTGGGACCAGTGAGGGCTGTATTTGCCTCCCAGGACTAAGGTATGAGGTAACTTAGTGGTTGCTGCTCTTGATTTTGGGGCGGTGGGAGTGATGTTTAGTCCTGGCCTCTGGGTCATGCAATAAAAATGGTGCCTGATGATGTCTGTGGGAGAACAAGATGGCAAAAAGAGCCAGAGTTCGTACAAACTTTACAGCAAATTTATTTGCTACTGAATTCTTTCAAAATTGGGTAAAGGCCTTTAATATGTCCACAGGTGACTGTATCTGGAAATGTGGATAATAAGAATTATGGGAGTCCCATAAACCCTTCTGAGATAGTTCCAGAGACAAGCCCAACTTCCCCAGCTGCTGATGGAACTCAGGTAAGTTGCTGACTCCTGAAATAATGTGGGATTTGGAAAAACTTTGGGATGGCTGGGTTGTTATTAACCTTAAGCAAACAAGGGAGACTCTGACATGATCAAAGATCCCAAGATGTGTTGACAGTTAATAAACATAATTTTTTAAAAAGTCACAGATTGAAAAACTTTCCACCAAATAAAGCTACATTCTAACATTGAGTTGGGAATAATGTTCCTTGTAACATGGGAGAACATGTCACAAAGAAGAACAAGTAGACTTCTGGATCCAGTACCTTCAGACCAGGGACATTTAAGTTGAGAAATAGACTCGGTATGAATAAAGATTTCACTGTGTCAAAGATACAGATGAAAGATTCTTCTCTGTGTGTCGTGATTTCTCTACAGCATGCATCTTTATTCCTTTAAGCTGTTCTTCCCGCTCCTGCTATTACAGATCTTTACCACTAGATGGCACAAATTTACATACTCTGCCCATTCATCATCCATCTATTAATTATTGGCCAACCAATCATCTAACTAAAGTTATTGCTCTCGATGTGTCAGGCATGGTGTTTAATACTGGAGACTGAAAGAAAAAAATGCCAGTAGATGGAGCTTCTTAAACATGCCTGCAGGTCCTTTGCAATTGGTACACTATTTGTTCTCCAGGAAAAAATTCAATAAATATATTTGATATTAAACTCTGTATTAATGTGTATCATTTGTTTTAATGAATGCATATGCAGCTATCTCAATATTGCTGTTTGCATCTGGACAAACTGTTTTACCTCTGGGGCTACAGTCCTCAATAATAGTTCTCACTGGGGGCACTATTGGCATATTGAGTGGGACACTTCTTTGTGCTACAAAACTGTCCTATGCACTCAGGAAATTTCAGTATTTCTGGTTCCTGTCCACTAAATTCCAGTAATGTCTTCCCTGATTCATTGTGACCCCATAAATCACCTCCCGTCCCCCAACACATGTGTACTCACTCTTAGTTGAGAACCACTAGGATCTGGAATGTCTCTATTCTAAGATTCTATGACCAGTTTTGTGAAGTAATGTAAAGAAATGAAAGTCTAAGAGTAGTTGGAAATTTTACCATTTTATACAATCTTTATTTCTCAAATTTCATAATCTATAAACACTGATATCTGGATAACTTGGCAGTCTCACTGTCACCTTAAACATTGGTTTCTGTTCTGCTCATTTAAATCAAAATAAAATTTGAGCTAAATTGATGCTGAGAAGAGTCTCTATAAGGTTTCTGTATGCCTTCTCAAATTCCCTTATTTCTTCTTCTCATGTCACACACACACACACATACACTCACAGACATACATAAATATTGTCTAGAAAGGAATTTTCAGTCTCATATTTTTCAAGGGACTAAACATTTTTTCTTTAAGCTGTATTAAAAATGGATTTTGAAGATTAACTTGCCACAGACACATGGATACTTGAATGTCATATATTTGGTCCTCCAAGCCTGAGTCAACCTCAAGCTAGTGCCAGATTTATTTTGTATTTTCAACATTTTTTCTCAGTCCATCTCTAGTCTAGTGATCTTCTTCACTAAATAGAGATTTTCCCCAGCTGGTGCAGGAAGGTGACTGCGGTGGGGAGGGTGAAACCTCTGCCTGCATGTCTGTTACCTCTGACCTGCATGTCTGGTGTCAGAAACAAAATGTATACTGACAGGATCTTTCAAAGGAGAGCAGATCTTCACCAATTGTAGTCCTTTCTTTCTCTTTCCCTTTGTAATATTTCTCTTTCCCTTTGTAATACCTTGGTTCCTCCTCTTACTTTTTTACATTAGTGAGGCTGAGACCCTCTAAAATGTGTCTTCCATGATACGTCCAGGGATCTTACTGTATTTCTTGTGTCATGGGCACTGAGATAATAGCCAGCATGACTTAAAAGCAGTAGAGGTGCTTAGGTTGATTTGAACATGCCAGAGTCTCACAAATGTGTCTTTCATCCATAAATATGTTAAAAGACTAACAATTAAAAACACGGGCTGGGCACGGTGGCTTACGCCTGTAATCCCAACACTTTGGGAGGCCGAGGCAGGTGGATCACGACATCAGGAGTTCAAGACCAGCCTGGCCAACACAGTGAAATCCCGTATCTACTAAAAATGCAAAAATTAGCTGGGTGTGGTGGCACATGCCTGTAGTCCCAGCTACTCAGGAGGCTGAGTCAGGAGAATTGCTTGAACCTGGGAGGCAAAGGTTGCCGTGAGCCGAGACTGCGCCACTGCACTCCAGCCTGGGTGACAGAGCAAGACTTCATCTCAAAAAATTAAAAAAAAAAAAAATTCAGTTCTATCATTTTCCAAAAGTTACATTGATATGCATAGGATCCCCCAAGGAGAAAGAAAAAAAAAAGTCACTATTCCTTTTCTCCTGTTAGTAATTGCTTAACTCCAAGTTAGCCATTTCATTTTGAAGCAATGACATCTAAGAGATTTTGGCCCGCCCCACTTAACTGTAAGGGCCCAGAGGCAGGGCTCTGACCTGAATGTCTTCCTGTTCCCCTTGGGGACACTACGTACAAAGCAGGAACTCACTCGAATGTGGGTTAAAGTGAAGACCTCTTCTACTTCTGTAGCCCTGTGTTCCCCACTCCTCCACAGGCTGGTCCCCTGCTTTCACAGAGTGAGAGACACCCCATAAAACCTGCGGGCTGCCTCGGCTCCTGTTGAGAGTAGGCTGTCTGTTCCCTTGTCTGGCAGTCAGCACGACAGGCAACTTTTCAGTCAGGCGTGGGCCACGCACCATGGTCCAGCGTGATTCTCTTTGGGTTCTCCAGTTTATGGGCCCCTGGGTCCGCTGAGTAATCATTACCTGCCCTTCTACCTGCAATTCAGTTGTATAATCTTGCCATGACTCAGCAAATATAGGATAATAAGTGTACCTACCTCTGGGGTTTCTTAAAAAAAAATCAGAAACTTGTAAAACGCTTAGAGTAAGCACTCAATAAATGTTAGATGTTTTTGTTATTATTATTATTATGATACAGGAGGGAATGGTGAAGGGAGAAGGGATACTCTTGAGTTGACCAAAGAATGTTACTTTAGGGAATAAGAGTTATAGTTTGGGTTCGCCATCCACACCCAATTTTCAAGCAGCCCCAGAAATCTCTTTTTCTCCAGATGCATCTTGTGTGTGTCTGTTTTATGTGTTCTCTCTGTACTGAGGTAACCATGTGATCTGCTTGTAGATACTATGGCACAAATTCTGTAATATATAAATTTAAAATCAAAGAAGTATTTAAAACCATTGGATGAAAAGAGCCCGGAGAGTTTCAGTTACTGTTCAGGGACCACAGGAGGAATTGAACGATTTACCACATGGGCTGAATCATGGTTCCAGGTCCCAAATTGCTTTACCCTTCAGTAAGAAGAAACTTTAAAATTGAGACGGGAGGAAAAGAAACCCACAAAATCATACCATTACTGAGAGGTTTTTGTTTTCCCCTTTTTATTTAGGTGACAAAATGGAATCTCTTCAAACGAAAAACTAAACAAACTACCAACTTTGAAAATCCAATCTATGCACAGGTAATTTTTAACAATTTTTCTTAGCACAGACATTTTTTCTTAGAAATTATGTGATTGGTCAAATTGGACACACACTTAGATTATTCTAAGCAGAGTGGCCACAAATAGTCTTCTTTATGAAAAACCATGTATGTTGACCTTGGGATAATAAATGGCTGATTCCTGTTATGTTGTGTTCTTAGATGGAGAACGAACAAAAGGAAACTGTTGCTGCGACCCCACCTCCATCACCTTCGCTCCCTGCTAAGCCTAAGCCTCCTTCGAGAAGAGACCCAACTCCAACCTATTCCGCAACAGAAGACACTTTTAAAGACACTGCAAATCTTGTTAAAGAAGACTCTGAAGTATAGCTATACCAGCTATTTAGGGAATAATTAGAAACACACTTTTGCACATATATTTTTTACAAACAGATGAAAAAAGTTAACATTCAGTACTTTATGAAAAAATATATTTTTCCCTGTTTGCCTGTAGTTGGAAATATCCTGTGTGTCTTTTTTTACTTATGCCGTCTCATATTTTTACAAATAATTATCACAATGTACTATATGTATATCTTTGCACTGAAGTTGTCTGAAGGTAATACTATAAATATATTGTATATTTGTAAATTTTGGAAAAATTATCCTGTTACCAAATTTGCTAATAAAGGTGTCTGCTGATTTGGGTGGTGATCATTATAGTAAATGATCCAGCGAGAAAAGGAATTGACTTGGGACCTTTAGCTGTGTCTAAAGAAGAGGCACTGCTCGTATTTCCTATCAAATTATCTAGGAAAGGAGTCCAGGCCCTGCTCCTGGGTCCATTTTTACACATTAGCACTTAATTAATGTTCAATATTACATGTCAATTGGATTAATGGGTATGTTGATAGGGGCCCCTATGTGTTGTATAGACATCTGGACTCGACTGTAGACTCCTCAGATAATACAGAAGGTAGACAAAGCAATTCAGTTTGGCCCTTCTGTGTGTTGGGATTGTCTAATCAGAACTCTCGTTTCATGTGTGTTCTCTCACTAGCTGCCAAGGCAACATTTGTATTTGTGATGTCTATGAGGAAATCCCATATCATTAAGTGCCAGTGTCCTGCATTGAGTTTGTAGTTAATTAAATGAGCTCTTCTGCTTGATGGACCTTGGAGCAATTTCTCATTCAAGGTGGTCACCTGCCCCAGTAGCTGGAGCTCAGTAGCTGAATTTCTGAAACCAAATCTGTGTCTTCATAAAATAAGGTGCAAAAAAAAAAAAATACCAGTTAAGCAAAGCCTCAACTGGGTTTTTGTTTCTATGAAAATATCATTATAATCACTATTTATTTCCTAAGTTGAACCTGAATAGAAAGGGAAACCATTCTTTTTAAGCTTTTTATTAGGCCCTTTGGTGAAATGTGTACCTTCATATTAGAATGTACTGTACAGTCCAGATCTTTTCTTTGTTTGTTTGTTTTG
Organism: Macaca mulatta; assembly: GCF_049350105.2. Taxonomy (NCBI): domain Eukaryota; kingdom Metazoa; phylum Chordata; class Mammalia; order Primates; family Cercopithecidae; genus Macaca; species Macaca mulatta. The sequence goes on along the minus strand of NC_133417.1, from coordinate 74,066,737 downwards.
TTTTGTTTTGTTTTTAAAGAGATGGAGTCTTGCTATGTTGCCCAGGCTGATCTTGAAGTCCTGGGCTCAAGTGATCCTCCCAGCTCAGTCTCCTGAGTAGTTGGGATTATGGGCGTAAGCCACTGTGCCCAGCTTCCAGCTCTTCTCTTAAATAGTGGGTATAGTCTGCACAGTAGGAACCATGGCAGGAATACACACTCCCATAGCAAATAGCATTCCTGACTCTCTGTGCTAATATTGCACATTTGTTGAACAATGAATGAATGGATGGATGGATGGATGAATGAAACATATACTACTGATTATTTTATTCCAGAGTTCTCAAAATATTTGTTGCTCATATTTTGAGTACTGATTGTAATTACTTGGAAATGTACTTTGATTAGATAAACAACTGGAAATAATGCTGCTGAAAAATTTCTAATAAATGTGTATTTTATCAGATGTTTTCTGTGTGCTTCATAAGCCCCGGTCATGAATCAGTTGTATTTTGCTGTGTAAAAAGCTTGAGGCTTTGAGTGCTCTTAGTCATACCGGTTCTGTACCACTCCTTCCCGGAACTGAATCCAGAGCAATTTGATTGGAAATCAAGCCTCTGCATTCATTTTGTTTGTGTCCATGATAGTCTGGGATAAGTTATAGGAAACAACTCTCCAGAAATGAGTAGATATCAGAGTCCCAGGTAACCACCAGTATAGCCAGTCCTTGAATGCTGTCCATGGCTAAGGCAGAGCAGGGAGTGCATATTCCTGTTTCTCTAATAACTAGTGTTCCCCTAACAGTCATTTGTTCAAGAGGACGATTTCCCAGCCAGCTCCTTTAAGCGTAGGCTGTGGACCGTCTTCCCACTGTTAATCTCTCTGAGCCGCAGCTGCTGCCTCTATAAAATAAGGGGCTCGGTTGTGAGACCCCAATATGGAAGTGTATATAGAGTGTAACCCGACACCTAGCATAAAATATACCCTCAATTGATGGAAGCCATGATTATCATAATTTATGAAGGAAGGGGAAAATGGAACAGCCATTTGTGTGTTTTAAAAAGTTCCTTGGGTGATTTAATGAAGAGCTTTGGTTGAAAATGATGATTCGAAATAGAAATGGCTGATCTTTCTTTTTTACTGGAGGAGGTTACGGAGGTGAACAAGATTGTGTCTGGGCCTTTGAAAGGATTCACACATATCTTGTCTATGATGAGGCTGAAGAGCAGATGATAAAAAGTTTGGTCTTGCTTTACTGTCATTTGAAGGTGATAGGAAGGGCAGTAAATATTCCTGTGCATAGAAATCGGAAAAGGTTGAGAAGATGGAAGTGCATATTCACATCACAGCACAGGGAACTGAGCCACCGCTGAAATAAATATACCTTTCCCGGATTCTTCCAAGGATCCTGAGGAGTTGTTTGAGTTTGTTGTATATATTCTGGATATGAGTCCCCTGTCAAGTGAATAGTTTGCAAAAATTTTCTTCCATTTAACAGGTGGTCTCTTCATTTTGTTGATTGTTTCCTTTGCTGTGCAGAATTTTTTTAGTTTATTATAGTCCCATTTGTCTATTTTTGGTTTTGTTGCCTGTTCTTTTGAGGTCTTAGTCATAAATTCTTTGCCTATAAGAAAGTCCAGGAGAGTTTCCCCTAGGTATTTTTTCTAGTATTTTTATAATTTTGGGTCTTACTTTTAAGCGTTTAATCCATTTTCAGTTGATTTTTGTATATGGTGAACGATAAGGGTCCAATTTTTTTCTTCTGCATGCAGCTACCAATTTTCCCAGCACCATTTATTGAAGAGGGTGTCCTTTCCCCTGTGTAGGTTCTTGTTAGCTTTGTCAAAGATCAATTGGCTGTTAAATATGTGGCTTTATTTTTGGGTTCTCTATTCCATTCTATTGGTCTAGGTGTCTATTTTTATACCAATGTGCTATTTTGGTTACTGTACCTTTGTAGTCAGGTAGTGTAATGCCTCCAACTTTGTTCTTTTTGCTCAGGATTGTCTTGGCTATTCGAGCTCTTCTTTTTGGTTCCATTTGGTTCCATTTGTGAAGATTTTTTTCTAATTCTGTGAAGAATGGTGTTGGTATTTTGATGGGGATTGTGCTGATTCTGCAGATTGCTTTGGACAATATAGTCATTTTAACAATATTAATTCTTCCAATCCATAGGCAGGGAATATTTTTTCATTTGTTTGTGTCCTCTTCAACTTCTTTCATCAGTGTTTTGTAGTTTTTCTTGTAGAGCTCTTTCACCTCCTTGGTTAAATTTATTCCTAGGTCCTTTTTTTTTTTTTTTTTTGTAGCTATTGCCGTCTTGATTTTTTTTTTTTCTCAGCTAGCTCATTATTGGTATATAGAAATGCTACTGATTTTTGTACATTAATTTTCTATCCTGCTACTTGGCTAAATTCATTTATCAAACCTAGGAGTTTTTTGGTGGAGTCTTTAGATTCTTCTGGATACAAGATGGACAATTTGACTTCCTCTTTTACAATTTGGATGCCTTTTATTTCTTTCTCTTGCCAGATTGCTCTGGCTAAGACTTCCAGTACTATGCTGAATTGGTTAAAAGTGGGCATACTTATCTTGTTTCGGTTCTTACAGAAAATTCTTTCAACTTTTTTCCATTCAGCACAATGTTATCTGTGGATTTATGATATATGTTTTTTATTATTTTGAGGTATTCCTAGTTTGTTGAGAGTTTTCATTCTGAAGGGATGTTGAATTTTATCCAACCTTTTTTTTTTTTGCATCTATTGAGATGATCATATGGTTTTGTTCTTCATTATGTTAAAGTGATGTATCATGTTTATCGATTTTCAAGTGTTGAACCATCCTTGCATCCCTAGTGTAAATCCCACTCGATCTTGGTGTATTATCTTTTTAACATAGTATTGGATTCAGTTTGCTAGTGTTTTGTTGAGGATTTCTGCATCTGTGTTCATCAGGGGTATTGGTCTGTGGTTTTCTTTTTTTTATTATGTCCTTGTCTGGTTTGGGGATCAGGGTAATGCTGGCCTTATAGAATGAATTAGGGAGCGTTCCCTCTTTTTTGGAATCATTTCAGAGGGATTGGTATTAGTTCTTTGTACCTTGGGTAGAATTCAGCTGTGAATCTATCCAGTCCTGGACTTTTCTTTGTTGGGAGACTTTTTATTATGGATTCAATCTTGCTACTTTTTATTGGTCTGCTCAGGTTTTCTGTTTCTTCCTGATTCAATCTGGGTAGATAGCATGTTTCCAGGAATTTATCTATTTCCTAGATTTTCCAATTTGTCAGCATATAGTTGTTCATAATAATTTCTGACGATCTTTTGTATTTCTATGGTATCAGTTGTAATGTCTTCTTTTTCATTTCTGATTTTGTGTATTTGGGTCTTTTCTTGGTTAGTCTTGCCAGTGGTTTATTCATTTTGTTTATATTTTTTGAAGAGCAACTTTTGTTTTGTTAATGATTTGTATTTCTTTAAACCTCTATTTCATTTAGTTCTGTTCTGATCTTTATTATTTATTTTCTTCTGTTCATTTGGGGTTTGGTTTATTCTTCCTTTTCTAGTTCCTTTAGGTGCATTGTTAGGTTGTTAGTTTGTAATTTTTTTACCTTTTCGATATAGGCATTTAATGCTATAAACTTCTCTTTTAACACTGCTTTTGCTGTGTCCCACAGATTTCGGTATGTTGTGTTTCCGTTTTCATGTGTTTCAAGAAATGTTTTTATTTCCTTCTTAATTTCTTTATTTACCTGATTGTCATTCAGGAGCATGTTTTTTAATTCCCATGTATTTGTATAGTTTCCAAAATTCCTCTTGGTATTGATTTCTAGTTTTACTCCATTGCACTCTGAGAAGATACTTGATATAATTTTGATTTTTCAGAATTTGTTGATACTTGTTTTGTAGAGTAACATATGGTCTATGCTGAAGAATGTTCCACGTATTGATGAAAAGATTGTAGTATATTCTGAAATTATTGAATAGAATGTTCTGTAAATGTCTGTTAGATCCATTTGGTCTAAAGTCCAGTTCACATTTAATGCTTCTTTGTTGACTTTCTGTCTAAATGATCTGTTTAATACTGAGAGTGGGGTGTTGAAATCCCCCACTATTATTGTACTGCACTCTATCTCTTTATATCTAGTAATATTTGCTTCATGAATCTGGGTGCTCCAGTGCTGGCTGCATATCTATTTAGAATTGTTATGCCCTCTTGCTGGATTGATCCCTTTATCAACATATAATGACCTCCTATGTTTTTTATTTTTGTTTCAGTTTTTTACTGTTCTCGACTTAAGGTCTGTTTTATCTGATATAACTACTCCTGCTTGCTTTTGATTTCTGTTTGCATGGAATATGTCTTTCCATCCCTTTACTTTCAGTCTGTATGTGTCTTTACTGGTATGGTGAGTTGGATCATGTTTTTTAATCCATTCAGCCGTTATATTTTCAGAATTTAATTTAATTTGTTTATGTTCAAAATTATTATTGATATGTGAAGCTCTGTTCATTCCTGTCATATTGTTAGTTGTTTTCTGGTTGTTGTAAATATTCTTTGTTCTTTACTTTTTCTCATGTTGATTGTCATTGTGGTCTGGTGAATTTCCGTAGTGGTACGATTTGAGTCCTTTTTCTTCCTCCTTCATGTGATTACTTTACCAGTGAGTTTTATATGTTTGTGTGTTTCCATGATGGTAAATGTTGTTTTTTTCACTCCAGATTTAGAACTCCCTTGAGTATTTCTTGTAGGCCCAGTTCAGTCTAGTGGTAAATAAATTCTCTCAGCATTTGCTTGTGTGGGAAAGACTTTATTTCTTCTTCATTTATGAAGTGCAATTTTGCTGGAAATTATATCCTTGGCTGGCAGTTTTTTGTTTTGTTTTGTTTTTTTCTTTCAGCACTTTGGGTATGCCATCCCATTCTCTTCTGGCCTGTTAGGTTTCTGCTGAGACATCTGCTGTTAGTCTGCTGAGGGTTCTTTTATAGGTTGCTAGATGGTTTTCTCTTGCTGTATTTAAGATTCACTCTTTACCTTTGACACTAAACAGACTGAGTATAATGTGCCATTGAGAAGACCATTTTGCATTGTGTCTTTTTGGGGATTACTGAGTCTGCTGTATCTGAATGACCAAATCTCTCGCTAGACTTGAGAAGTTTTCATCTATTCATTAAATAGGTTTTCTAATCCTTTGTCACTTTGCCCTTGAGGATACCAATAATGCAAATATTCAATTGCTTTATGTTGTCCCAAATGTCACAAAGACACTGTTAATTCTTTTAATTTTTTTTTTTTTTTTTTTTTTTTTTTTTTTTTTTTTTTGCCTAACTGGATTATTTCAAAAGGGATTCTGAGATAATGAGATTCTTTCTTCTGCCTGATCTAGTATACTGTTGAAGCTTTCAAATGTATCGAGAGCTTTTGTATTTCCTTCAATGAATTTTTTACTTCCAGAATTTCTATTTGGTTCAAAAAATATCTATTTCTTTGTTAAATTTCTCATTCATATCCTGAATTGTTTTCTGATTTTTTTAATATTGTTTTTCAGAATTCTCTTGTATCTCACTGAGCTTCTTTAAATCAATGTTTAAAATTATTTATCAGGAATTTCAAAAATTTCTTTTTGATTAAAATCTATTGCTAGAGGATTATTGTGTTCCTCTGGAGGTGTCATGTTTTCTTGCTTTTTCATGTTTCCTGGGTCCTTATGTTGATATCTGATGTAATGGTTGGTGTAACAGTTGTTTCGTCTCATTTTTGAATTTACTTTTGCAGGGGACGACTTTTTCTGAAGTTATATCTATGGTGTTGGTTGGGTAGGATACTGTGGCTTTGATTCTGAGTGCATGCAGTAGGGTAGTCTCTGTATGATTTCTTGGACTGTAAACAGCATGGGAGTATCTGTGCTTTCTGTAGTGAGTTAGGGTGTGGTTATTACTGGAGGCTGTGGTGAAGTTGTGTTGGGGACTAGCATGCCAAGTGTGCCAATATTCAGGCCACAGTGGTGTCAGTGGTGGGCTGAGTATGCCTATATTTTTTGGCCCAAGGTGGTATACAATGGTGTCTGTGTTCATGGTTACTGGTGGGTCAATTCTTAGGTTTCCAAGTGGCTTGCTTCGATGCCAGTAGTGGCAATGATGGACCAGGTGAGTGGGTGGGTTCTCAGGCACATCGGACAGCTGACATGGCATAGGTGATAGCAGTAGCAGAAGTAAGGTGATTCTCTGGGTCACAGGCAGTATGCATTGATGTTGGTGGTGGCTCCAACGGACTGGGCAGGCCAGTCTCCAGGCCTGCAGATGGCCTTTGCTGGTCAGCACCAGCTGAGGTGGTAGTGCCAGGAGTTTAGGTCCAACCTCACGTCCCTGGGAGGAGTGTTCAGGTTCTCAAGGTGGTGGGTTGGGTTGGGCAATCCCCAGAACCCTGGGCTGTTTGCTCTATCCTGGAGTTGGGGATGGGCGAAGCCACATTGGCTGAGCTTGTGCTCAGACCTCCCAAAGGTGAGAGCCAGGGTGATCCTCAAGTCCTAGGTGGAGTGTTCAGGTGAGGAATGGCAGCATCCATGCTAAGGCACTGCCACTGAAGACGGTGTAGTCATCTTCAGTGACTACAGCCTGGGTTGGCAGTGGGGGAACGCACATTCATCTTACTTGCCCTGGCCAGGCCGGCTGCCTCTCTCCCTTCTTTTTCCCTGCTTTTGATGTTTCCTGTCACTTATCTGTTGAATTCTATCATTCTCTCTGGGATAATGTATTTGAAGTGTGACTGTCTATATACTATTTTGGTTCTTCTAAGTGCAGGAGGTGGGTATGAAATGCTTCTAGTCAGCCATCTTGAAGCCCCTCTCTAGAAGTGTTTTTATAAGAATAGCTGCAGTTCTCCCAAATCATACAAGCTAAGAGTGTTGCATTCAGGTGGTATTGGTGGGGTGGGCATTCTGGGTCCTCCTGGCAGTGAGGAGGCTGTGGGCACCCATAGTCCTGGCTCACTACTTGTGGGCTCCTCCCCTTGGGTGACCAGGTCAGTCCTTGGCTGCTGAATGGTCAGTCTTCTCCCCATCCCCAATACTGACATGTCAAAGTTGCTGCTCTTGGTGAGGTGAGAGAACCCTTCCACTAGCATGGTAAATCTTTGATGAGATGACTGAAAGGGGACTTCCCTCTCTGGGTTTAACTAGTGCTACACATCTTTCCTCAGCCTTTTCTGCTGGTTTCGTATCCTTCTTTCCCTGGGACCATGCCACTGGATTCCTTAAGAGCTTCCTGGGAGGGAATCTGAACAATACTTAGAGGGCTGCTCTCAATAGAGTGTCTTCAGACAAGCCAGTGCATACACACACACTCTTCAGTAGAGCTCTTCCCCTGCTAGAAAACTTTTTGCAGTGTTGTGGAGCTAATGTATCCTTGGCCTTCCTTTGCACCCCTCCAGTCTGTTTAAGAATTTTTTGCATTGGGGCTGTCTCATAGTCTACCTTGACTCTTCTTTGGGGGTCCTATGAGGTCTTTATTATGCAGACAGAACTCCCTAGTGCCCCTCCCACACATACACCAAGACAAGCCCTGATTTGTCTGGATTCCAGGACAGAGGACAGAATGGATTTCATTCTGAGACCTGGGCCATTAATCATCTGTTTGGCATTGAGAATGAATTTCTCATAGAAACAATGTGTCAACTTATAGTTCAGATCTCTCTCCAGCTAACAAGAGCCCATCCAATCCAAAATGTGGCCCAGCTGTAGAATTCATTGTATGAGGCTAGGTTCTGAGGTTTGGCAACAGAAAGTCAGACAATCAGGAGGGAAAAGAATACAGAAAAAAGAAAAAGAAAACGTCCTCCTTTCCTGGGTCTTGGGCCAGTCCTGGGAAAGTTCCTGAAACAAACCAAGCATGCTGGATCTTCGGCTTCCTGCCAGCTCCCCAGTGGACCCCTTTACCAGCACCCAGCGGCCTCTCCTCAAACATTCCAGGATCCCTGCTGTGTGAAATTCATCAGCTTGGCACCCCACCCATGCTGGGCCCACTCCTCAGTAGGCTCCAAGCACCAACCTTAAGTCTCTAACCACCACCATAATCTCACAGTTCCCCTGCACAAATCTGCATGAGAGAGCCAAATACAAGAACTGTTGGTGGATGTCGGATTGGGTTAGAAGCAGAGTGCAGCAAGCATCTCTGGCAAAACATTATGTTGCTGTGAGCATGGGTTGTGCTCCGGCTCTATGCTAAGTGGTTTACCTATATCACTCACTCAACAAATATTTGAGCACCAAGAATACTGGTGTGGGCATTAGGGGTTATAGTGCAAATGAAATAAATGTCTCTAATCTTGTGGAGCTTGCATTTGAATACGTTATTTCCTTTAGTTCTCATACTAAGCTTCAGAGCTAGTACTGTCATATCTCCATTTTATTCAGTAAAATAACTTAGGTGCCAAGAGATTAAATAACATACCCCAAGAACGTGGCAGGTAAAGTTATAAGACTAGGACTCCATGCCAGGCTCTCTGCAATGTTGGAGCCCTTGTCCTTACCACAAGGCCTGATCACCTGGGAGCCAGAGCTCCACAACTCCCAACCCCCAACACAGATGGGGTCAAAAAGGTGGGCTTAGTGGTCCCAACTTGTTCTTGATTTCCTTAACTTATTCCTCTTTGTCTTCTTCATTTATAGTTTCTCAAGGGATCCTAGATCTCCCCCAAGCTGAGGGAAGGGTGAAGATGGGCAGGAAGGCTGAGACTCATGGGTTGTGTGTGAATTGGGGGCTTTCTTTATGACCACAGCCTCCATGGATCTAATTAGAGGTTTTCTCATGCCTCCTTGAAAGGGAAAGGGTAATTGTCAAAGGAGTGAGTCGTTGTGAGGCAAGAGAATTGGGAATTAGGCTAACCAAGGGTTAAGGCATAAGCAAAAGAACAGCAGGTGTAGCCAGTTCTAGGCAGCATTAAGCAGCATGCAGCATGCATCCTAGCTCCTGTGATAACAAGACAGAAGTTTCCACTTCAGCCTCTAATTGACCATGAGCCAAGTCTCCACTTCAGCCACTGATTGGTCACAGGCCAATCCTTCGGTGTGACCAACTGGAGGCCTCTAAAGGGCACCTAGGGGCATTACCAAGCTTAATAAAAATTAATACATATCTTAATAAAAATCCTAATGGGTGGGGGAGTTCTTGAACCACTTGCTGGAGCCCGCTCCTACAAGAGCTCCTACAGGCTCCTACTCTGTGGAAAGTACTTTTGCTTTAATAAATCTGTGCTTTTGTTACTTCGTTCTTTTGTTGCTTTGTGCATTTTGTTCAGTTCTTTGTTCAATGTGCTAAGAACCCGGACAGCTCACAGTCAAGACCTTCCATCTGGTAACAATTGCAAAAATAAGTCTGTCTTGAAATAAAACATTTACAATAGATTTCTTCAATGGCTATTCCCTGGAATCTAAATAATTGGTATATTTTACACACACACAAAAAAGAAAACAAATAAATTCCACTTTGCATTTCAGCATGAGACATGCAATGCTCACTAGTCAATGAGTTGAAGAAGTAAGTAGAGACCATCTAATGGGGGGTGGGCAAGTTTCCTATAAGGTCTGAAAAGCAAGCTCATGGAGTCAGGGCCAGCACAATTTCAACAACCCCTGACCTTTCTAGCATTGAACGTAAGTTTAAGTCTTCAGGTGACTCACTGGTCTGTAAAGACAAATGGAAATAACCCAGGACACATTTCTTGTGCTAACGTTTGATATCAGAGAAATGCCCCTTTCATCTGCAAGATCAGAATGCCTCCTTTTCTGCAATACAGAACTTAGGGTACCACGTCGCTCAGCTTTAAATTCTGTATCCTCAGAAGACTGGATCATTTCCTTCCACTTAAAACAGCCATCACATGTGTGTTTCTGGTCAGCAAAAGGATTCTGACTCTATTGACTCAAAAAGAGGACTTCCCCTCCTTCCCATCCCTCCATCCCTCTAAGTTCCCCTCTTCCTTTCCTCACTTATCATCCAAGCCTCATTCCTCCCTGTCCCCTCAGCCTTCTTCTCTAGGGGGCCTGAAAGGCCCAATCACACATCCGTTAAAGGCTGCCTCTGACAGCCGAGCTTAAGAATAAAACTAACAGAGAAGAGGACAAGAAAAGAAAGAAGGTAACTGATGGGAGGAGAGAGAGAGAGAGAGAGAGGAATGTTAGGAAACCTTCCTGTGGGGCTCTTTGTTTTATTTCAGTACACAATGAATTTCTTTTATTTTGGTAGGCATCCACGTTTCAGCGTTTAGTGGTCCTGAACAGAAAGTGGAAAAATGCAGCACTTTGCTAGGAAGTCAAGCCCACCAATTTCCAGGTTCTGCTGTGCACACTGAGTTCTTTCCTAATCCCTGCTGAGGATCTTGAGACACAGCACTACCAAAACCAAAGGATGTGCTTAATTCAAGGTTCTTTATGTTCCAGCTGCCAGATTCCACACTAGACTCCAGTGGATTGAAAGGATGTCCAGATGAGAGCCCTGTTTAAAACTTCTACAATCTTTAAAAGTTGAAGAAGAAATTAAAGGAAAAGAAAGTAATTCAGAGGGATCATGTGTGCTTACAAGTGTCTTCATGAGGCCTTTCTCCAAGTTTAGCCACCAAAGACTGAGAGCTGGCAGGTCTGAGTAACCCTGGTTGACTGTTCTTTTCTTATCAAAATCTGAGCCAAAAAAACTCATCAGCTGATGATGATAGCAGAGGGTGGCAGAGCTGAGGACCTAATATTTACTTCCCAGGCTGGTGGCAAGTGAATAAATGCAGTTCCAAAACTAAACAAGGCAGGTAAGAGACTTGTTCCAACTTTACCTGGCTTCTGGCCAAAGCAAGGAAATGTCATGGAAAGTATTGGGTGGTGACAGTGCAAAAAGGGACTTGAGGAGGGGGAAGAAAAAACAGCACCCCTGGATAAAGTGGGAGAGAGAAGATATGGAGATAACCCTGTCCTCACCATAGGCCAATCTCAGAGGGAAGTGGAGGGGTTACAATCTATGCTTTGGCCAAGGGTGGGAATGGAGGAGTGTGGGGACAAGAGGATGGCTTAGAAGAGGCATCATTTAAGGCTTAAATGAAAAAACCAGGGATGCAGGCAAAGTACCCCGCATACCCAGCAGTAGTTCCACAGGCTGCAACCCTAAATCATCACGTCTACTCTAACAAGCCACGCCCCAGGCTGGAGGGCTGTTGCAGGGGGAAGGAGCGGGAGCAGTGGGAGAAGGCAGAGACCCCAGGCCATGTTATCAGCAGCAAGGTGATTGTGTGATGTGTCCTTTTACAGTTGAGTTAGATGTGTCCCATCAGTTATGACGGGAATCAATTTAAATATATTTTCTTGATCCCAGAAGTTCAACTACGTGGACAGTGGTTACACTTGACATGATGATTTGTTATAGCACAACTTATATATTTCAAATGGACAAAAAATTAGTATCATTTCTAGTATCTTAAGATAAATTTCCTTTGAATGGAAACTTTCTTTTCAGTACTTTCAGGTCTATAAGATGTACCTAGAAAATTTACTACTGTGGAAAATGAAGACTGCTTCAATTGAATGAGGGAAGAGGTGAAGGTCCCGTGGTTTTACTTTTTGATTAACTGCTATAACAGTGTCCTTCAGGTGACTGAGGGGGTTTCATATTTTCTTTAGACATCGTTAGGCGCTAAAGCTCTTGCAGAACAACTTTGTATCTCTGATTTTTAAAATTTATTTTGTATCCTTCAGTCAACTCACACCAGCAGAACCACTTTGATGCTATATGAATTCTGCCATTTTGCTAGCACTGATACGGCTCTTGGTCTACCACTCCATTAGAACTCTTAATTCCATTCATATTAATTTTTGTTAAAAATCTTTCAAAGTGGGTGCTTCTGGGTATTTAGGTCCACATTTTATTTTAAGGCTGTATATTCAGTTTTCATCAATTGTTCTTGGAGGCCCGATTACCGTCTCTGTCCATCTTGTAAGTATCATGTCTTCACTGTCTTCTAGACCCCAGCTACCTGTGCCATCACCTACTCCTTTCTGACCTTGTTCCAGTTCTTCCAACAGTTGGAAATTCTGAGGGACTTTTACTCCCAAGCCCATGGTGGCATCACTCCTCTAGTGCTTACTTTTTGGAGTGGTTGCTCTGTTAGAAAACCTGGCTCATGGAGGGCCAGGTCATTTTTATTTGTAGTTTAATTCATCTTTTGCTAAATGCAACACAGTCCTGGCTCAGCAAATTGTTCTGTTCAATTCTCACAAATCAAGCATGCTAGAACATGATAGCAGCAACAGATGAAATTTAGAGACATACCACGATGCTCTTTCTGGATTCCTCTCCAGGGCCTGTGTTCCCATCTCCCAGCAGCGGAGAGTTCACAGCTGTGCTCCTCGATGGACTTGCCCTCAGCCAGGACTCTGCCTCACTTGAGGTTACAGGGACGATCAGGGCCAAGGCCAGGCTGTTGTGGTGAGTCAATGGCTTGATCTTCCTGTCAGTTTGGGACAACTCGGAAGGATCATTCCCAGCTTCAGAGTGTCCTATGGGATTGGTTGAGGCCTCCGCAGCAATTGCACCACAATTCAGCCCTTGTTTTTGCCCCATCCTGCCTTCCTCTCATCTTTACAGCTACATGCATAGCTTTCCAGAACATTCGCGAAGTCTTACAAAACTAATGTTTAACTTCATAAAGGGACATATCCAAGCATCTTTCTCTGAATGAGAGGGTGAAAAGAAAATCATACACTTCTATAATCTGTATATTAACTGAGTAGAAAGGGTGTAGGTTAGCAATGGCACAGGAAGTTGACTTTTTACCAGCAAGGGGAGAGAAGTTTTGCTGCCTAGAAGTCTCTGCATTGTGAGTGCAGTTAAGTATCACCGTGTCTGGAGCCAGATGGCACCTGAGAATCCTCAACTCCCTATGAACTGCTTCTGTGGGGAAGAACGCTATCTAGTGCCCAGTCTTCACAGAATCTCCCCAGTCAGCTTTGCAAAAGAAACCACTGGACCATGAAATTTCAGAAACAGATGAGAGCCTAGAGGTCATTCCATCTGGTCATTTCCAACATGGAGTGTCCAGACTTAAAAAGCAGAACTGGAGTTCTTCAAGTTATTTTCAATACTTGAAAAAGCCAGATTGAAATGATGTGTTTACCATTTAATAGCAGGAGCTAACAGGCTCATCAATACCAGTCAGCCAGTTTAATCTTTAGTTCAACAAATTAAGACATACTTGATGCTAGACCCTGACGATACAGAGATGGATAGGCAGATGAATTCCTGGCCCATATAGAAGTTGACTTTCTAGAGGTCTAGTTAGACAAAGCCAAGTAAACAGGTAGACTTATTAGAAAAGATATGATGGCTAGGATGAAGAAAGAAAAGTAATCAATCATGTGACGCAGAAAACAGAGAGTAGAATCTAGAAAAAGGAGTTAGAAAGGACCTTGCTGAAACTGATACCTCTCGTTTGACTTAGTTAAAGATGGAAAACAAATGCAATAATCCATACAACAAACCCCCATGACACAGGTTTACCTATGTAAAAAACCTGCACATGTACCCTTGAACTTAAAAGTAAAAAAAAAAAGCCAATTACAAAGCTGCATGGGTTAATGGCAAGGACTTTTGGTTGCATGTAATTCATGAACTTATGTTAACTTGTGGGAAAATAAGATCTGACTCCTAACAAAATAAACTACTTACAATCACATGAAAAAAAGGAAAACAAAGTAATTATTACTCAATAAATGCAATTCTTTTGACAAATGATAGTTTTCACAGTGTGGGTACCCTATGGAATTGACAAAAATGGGTCTTATATGAAACAGTTAAAACCACTGATCTAATTCCATCTCTCATTTAAGAAATACAAAGACAGGCAACTTGGTGAGATCACATCACTAATCTCTGGCCAACTGGGACTAAGACTTAGGTCTCCTATGCCTTAGTATGGGGCTCTTCCCATTGTGTCATGCCTTGAATTGCAGAGATGGCCCAGAAGCAGCGTGGAGCATGTTGCAGAGACGTGACTCTGCACTGAAGCCTCCTTATTCAGTCCTCTGCCTCTTATTCACAGTGTGATCTTGGACAGACTGTTTTATGCCTCAGTTCCTTCCTCTATAAAATGGGATGCTGATAACACTACTTCTCCGGGGTTGTAGTACCTGTTCAGTGAAGGAGCCGAGGCACTGAGATGACTCAGCTCATCTGCAAGAACAGGGAGAAAGGACAAAGGCCAAGGGTAGTTAACCCATGGGCTCATCTGCTCAATCAGGAAACAGCCTTGGCCCATGGGGCTGAAGACCTTGCTGCTCCAGTATTGCTCTGGTACTGTGTCCCTGGGAAGGTCACCTTTGGTCCCTGGGCCTCCCTGCAGCCTCATACTCCTGGGCTCAAGGGATCCTCTTGACTCAGCCTCCCAAGTAACTGGGACTATAGGTGCATGCCCCCATGCCTGGCTGATTTTTAATTTTTTTTTCTAGAGACAGGGTCTCATTCTGTTGCTGAGGCTAGTCTCAAATTCTGGGGCTCACGTGATCCTCCCACCTTGGCCTCCCAAAGTGCTGGGATTACAGGTGTGAACCCCTGTGCTCATAAGATGCCATATTGACATGATGTAGCATGTCCTGAACCCCATCAAGGGGTAGCGCCCACAGAAGCAGCAGGTGCATGTTTGTGTCTTATACTAAGGGCAAGGCCAGAGATCAGAAGCAGGAGAGTAAAGGGCTGGGAGATGGAGAGTGCGGGTGAGTGAATGTGGACTGGCGACATGGAGGTCATTGTTTACCAGCCTGCAGAGGTGGAACCTGGGAGGATTTCTTTTAAATCCACGTTAGTGTGGTCATCCCATTGCATTTGATGCAAAGCTACCTCTTCCTGGTTCCGTGCTATCAGTTAAAATATAGTCTCTCCTCTGTTTCCAGCTCTTCATCTCATGGCACTATCTCTACAGCAAAAGCTTGAAGTCCCCTGCTGTCTGAGGATACCGAGGCAAAGAAATGCCCATGAACTCTGATTCCTCTGAGAGGGTGCCAGGAATGTTGAAACAGGTGTAATTCATCTTCTAAGGACTTCAACAAGTGTTGTTTTTTTCTTCACCATTCAGCTGTTTGTAGTAGGCTTAGTTTGACAGCTGATTCAGGTTGTATTGGAGATTGTCCCTCTCCCACCGGCAGGGCACTTTGCCAGCAGCCTGGCCAGTCAACACCTGCTCTGTGCTTGCCCTTGTCCTCAGAGCGCTAGGGATAGGAGAGCCTTACCACTCACGTTCGTGTCTCAGAAAAGCAACGGGTAATGATGAAAAGCAACGGGTAATGATGCAGAATTCGTTTTTATAATGATGTATAGCCAGCAAATTCCCCAAACTCGCTGTCACATCTTATTATAGATATGTGCTTGCCTCTGGGGCGTCTCCTTGCAGGCCCATCTCAGGGGAGCAGACAAACAAAGGAAGAGGCACGGAAGGCAGAGCGGCAGGAAGGAGGCACAATCGCCGCCTGGCAAGCTCGCAGTCATCCCCGCAGTAAGCCTCCCCGGGATTTCCTGAATGCCTCGATGGGGGCTTTGTAGCAAACTTTAGCTTTTTATACATCTCAGTAGCAGTGAAAATAGAGCAACTGAGGTTGATTGACGGAGCTGAGTAGTGCCTATTATTCATCCCAAAGCTTTTGTTAGAGAGGGGAGGTGAAAATATCCTTAGCCCTTAGCGGTCCCCGCTCCTCGTTGAGACCCCAGCCCCCTCTCTGGTTTGAAAAGTTCTTTGGCTCCAGCACAAGGAGGTCGGTGGGAGAAACCAAGCGAAGGTCGTACCACTTTTTCTTCCCCCTTTATTTTATGTTAGTCATGGTAAGCGGCTAGATTTTTTAAACGATCCAAAAGCATGAAGTGGGAGCCTGGAGTATTCTTATTTGCATATTAATGCCAAGCCTGTGTTGCCAGCACCCAGTTATTTCAAAGGCTGTTGCCAAGAGCACAGCTTTGAAAGGCCTCAGCGCAGAGGCGGGCACCTGGGGCCTCTGTCCCAGGCTTCACCAAATGAGAGCACGCGGCCCCTTCTTTCTGCTGCTCTCTGGGCTTCCTGGGTGCAACAAACAACAGCTTCTGCAAGTGGCCAACTTCACCCATGCCTGTTCCCTCTCCACAAAGGTGAACAAATGCTGAGGTGCGGGAGATGAGCAGTGCTTTGGATATGGGGGCTATTTTTCTTGTATACCTTGGAGTATTTTTGATCACTTGGCTTTTTATTTCGTTTATCATTGATCAACTGTGTTCTGGTTACTCCGGGTTATCCTAGACGTTAGCAATGGCTGGGCTGCGAGGATGGCGGTTTTCCATCAGACAATGGGGACCTGTCCTTGTATACGTTCAGTATTCTCATAGTACTGAACTAAAAGTATGTTGGCTTTAGGTTGTCTAAAACAGCTTGCCTACTGGATAGTCCCAGTAATTTAACCAGGTTTCTTTCAAACCATGGTAGATTTTGGTCCATGTAAGTGAAACTTCTTAGAGGACGGACCATGTTTATTCCTTTCCTATTAACATGACCAAACAGGGGCTGCGGGACGCTCACTGGGATCCCAGGGATTTTGTGAGCCTCGGGCGCCCCCTAGTGTCCAACCGAGAGCACTGAGCTTGCGTGCTCTAATCCTGGCAACAAATCGAGCCCAGGTGCGGGAATAAGAAGAGGAATAGCAACTGATTTTCACTCATTCCCTGGGCCGGGGTGTTGCGGGGAGGGGTGGAAATTGGGAGGGAGTCCGCTTCCGGGAGCAGCTTGTGCAGTCTCCTGGAAGCTGCATCCAGACCACAACCACTGGGAGGAAGAGTGAACCGTGTCCAGGACTTCTTTACCCACCGAGTATTCAGAGACCAAGCTCACACAGTGGAAAGAGGTCGGATTTGGGAGTTAGAGAGACTAGGGTTCAACTCCTAACTTAGCCATTAACCAGTAGCGTGACCCTGGACTAAGCACTTAACCTTTCTGATGGCGACAATTTCAAAATGGTGGCAGGAATAAGTGTTATTTCAGGGTGATGAGGAGAATCCTGTGAGAGTAAAGACAACCTCGGAAGTGCCTGCCACTCTCAGCAAATGTTTGTTAGACCTCTCTGCCTGTTGGCTGTCTCTCATCCCAAATCTGAAACTGCTTCCGTGGGCTGTGTTCATGAATATGCCATTTCTGTCTATAAAAATATAGTATAGAGAGGGTTTTTTTTTGTGTGTGTGTGTTTTTGGATGTTTTAATTGATTTTTCAAAGTAATCTTAAGGTTTACCCTAAAATATCTCGTGCAACCATTTCCAGCTTAGATGTGGCCATTTGCTCTTTGACAATTACGAGAAACTGTTAGGCTGTAGCCTTGGAACCTGGGCTGCCAATCAGGCCGAGTGAGGTGATCCACTAATAAGGGTCCACCTTCCCTGGGGTGGCTGGCACAGAACCTCCAGACCAGGACAAGCCATGTCTTGCTTCTAGCTTCACTAAAAGTCATGGATCAGTTTTCCCAGTGACCCACTCCAATGTAATATCAAAACGTGTTCCTATCAAATCTCAAAACCTTCTAACTTTCAATTTTATTGTCCTTTCAATTTCTTTGGGGCCACTTTTCTATCGCAGAAGAGTTGGGATTAATTAGAAAATACTCTTCTGTCTTCTATTTTTACTATGGAAGGAGAAAAGAGGGATTCTTGGTACTGTAGGTAGCACAGGTAAATGTGGGATTATCCAAAAAAAGAAAATCGTTGACAGACTTTTTAACTTTTACTGAAAACTTAAATGCTTACAAGAAAGGGAAGTGAATTAGAACACGTGAATAGGTTATTTTGAAAAGTCACCTTGTGTGTGGGGGAAGAGATGGGGTGATGGAGATGCCCACAAGTGTCTGACAAGACAGACAGCTGAGTCCTAGTTTAGTCCCCTGTGTACATATGCATGTCTGTGTCCTTGTGCACAACACTTACCTCTCTCACATCTCTATTTTTTCCATCTGTAAAATGAGGCATCATCATGGCACTTACCACATAAGGTCATTGAGAAGATCATATTAGATGATGCATATAGCACATATCTACATAAAATGTATCCAACAAAGCATATATCTTTCTACTGTTATTCATTCACATTTCCTTTCTGTATGAACTTATTTTGGGTTCATAGTGTATCTTTTGCAAGCTTCCTTGGCAATTTACAGAAGTGCAGGTGGTCTTACTTCACTTCCTGCTGAAATGAGAGAGCAATCAGTACTTTAACCATCCAGGGATGAGATGTGGAGATCTTATGCAATCTCTACTTGGCTCTGAAAACAGAAGGCACTTAAGGTCTGCTTGTCACCTAACTTGGAGTCAAATAAAATGCCAAGCATAGGAAATGCCAGTTCTCACAAGGGCAGGCCTCCTATCACATCCCTTTTCCATCAGACTGCTTCTGGGAGCTGAGAGGATCTCCTAGGTAAGGTCCCCCTGGTTTTTTCTTAGTTTGGGTTTAAGTGGAGGCATTGGTAACCAACAGCCATGAGTCAGGTACCGCAGTCTTCCTCCAGTGGTGTTTCTTATCATGCCCAGGCTGATTTTACACTAAAAAAAGACCAGGACCTCCTTACTATGTCGCCCGCTTTTTTTAAAAAAATTCACAGTACCTTTGTCACAGTGTTCGGGTTGAGGGTGGTAGCTCAGATTCAAAACCTGACCACAGTATTTCCTGTGGTTTCTATTGCATTTCATTACACTGTGCTAGAAAAGTGCAAGGGGGAAGTGCTGCTGTCATTACCTTGTGGAAAAGCAAGGATTTCTGCAAGTTTATGGTAACACAGAAACAATCAATGCCAGATCCAAGTCGGGCATGGTGGTGCATACCTATAGTCCCAGCTACCTGTGAGCCAAGGTGGCAGGATCACTTAAGCCCAGGAGTTAGAGACCAGCCTGAGCAACATAATGAGACCCTGTCTCTAGAAAATAAAAAAAAAAACTTGGAATCAACCCAAATGTCCATCAGTGACAGATTGGATTAAGAAAATGTGGCACATATACACCATGGAATACTATGCAGCCATAAAAAAAGGTGAGTTTGTGTCCTTTGTAGGGACATGGATGCAGCTGGAAACTATCATTCTTAGCAAACTATCACAAGAACAGAAAACCAAACACCGCATGTTCTCACTCATAGGTGGGAACTGAACAATGAGATCACTTGGACTCAGGAAGGGGAACATCACACACCGGGGCCTATCATGGGGAGGGGGGAGGGGGGAGGGATTGCATTGGGAGTTATACCTGATGTAAATGACGAGTTGATGGGTGCAGCACACCAACAAGGCACAAGTATACATATGTAACAAACCTGCACGTTATGCACATGTACCCTACAACTTAAAGTATAATAATAAATAAATTTAAAAATAAAATAAAATAAAATAAAATAAAATAAAATAGAAAATATCAGACCCAAATTCACCAAAGATTTGGTATGTGAACCTGTTCTTTCTCCAAAGTGACTGTGGTAATTATTTTTGATAATTAATAGTTTTCATAGTTCAAAACTCTATATTACCAAGTGAATTTACTTCACTGATGAAAGATAAAACTTCTCATGGCTGTGACTTAGATATTGTAAAAACATACAACCACAGAACCAGAAGGGCCCTTAGCAGCATCTGTTGCTGGTGGCTGCCTGCAGGAATCTGTCTGAAGTAGAGGTCTGTGGTCCCAACTGGTATCCCTTAAGCTCTGAGATGCTGGATAAGTTGCATATCCTATCTGAGCTCTGCTCTTCTTCATAGCCATCTTGCAAGGTGTTGTGGAAAGACTAAATGAGGTAACCACGCATGCAAAACAGTTAACACCGTTTAATTAACAGTTAGCCGATGAACACACAATTTGTGCTGTTACTGAATAGTTGCTCAACATTTGGTAATAACCATTATCATCATCATTATCATCTTATTTCTACAACTTTACAGGGCTGAGAGTGTCATGCTCTTAGTTCTCTATTCTGGTCAGTCTCTGGGGTCAGCTTTCCTGCTGTGTAACTGAACGCTCTTATCTTTCCCGCAATAGAGGAAGCCCATTTCTTCTTATCCAACTCTTGCTCTGTCCTGAATCTGTCGCAGTATTATTTAAGTCTCCCCACCTTTCAGGGCCTCTATTCCCTTTTCTTTGAAATTACCTGCTGGTAATTTCTTTGAAATTAGGAGGACGGTTGGTGATCTGAAGGGCCTTGCAACTCTGCCACTACGTATAGTAACATCCTTCTGGTAGCTGAAGGCATTGCCAGGCCAGTTTTCCATCTTGGGCCATTCCTCTGTAGCCACGGGTAGGACTCTCCACAGTGGGTGCTGAGAAAATGGTGATGAATGGATGTTCAGTGCGGTTGTTTTCCCCACAAGTCTCGGATCTCCTCTCTTTCATCATTCTGAGGGTTCTACTAAGGATCTCTTCTCGTTGCACCTAACTTATACAATAGGGAAGAACAAAAGTCAGAGTGCTCTTGTCCTTGTCTTTGATCTTGGCCAATCCATTCAAATAACAGATCAAAGTGGGGGCCAACTTATAGCTAGGCTCTGCCATGAACCTAAGCTAATTTGAAAAAGTGCCAACCAAATGAATAATACTAATAGCTACAACACATTAAAAGCACTATGCTATATTTGACACGCATTTACCTGTTTAATTCTTGTGACTGTCCAAGGTACACCTACCCCTATTATACAGCTGAGAAAACTAAGAGAAATTAAGTAGTCTGCCAATGGTCAAGCCAATGCTAAGAGTAGAGATGGGTCCAGGAGCTTCACCCAAGAGTCTCTGTTCTTGACCACCTATGAAACGCTTCTAGACAGATTTCTCACCACTTTTTAAAGGTACTCATCCAGGAAAGATACTCAGAGACAAGAAGATGGGCTAGATGAACTCCTGAGGAGTGTTTTACTCCATGATGCTGCCAAGCCAATGCCGCAACCACATCATTGCATGGCTCCATAATGAAAGACCACACACTGTGGGGCTCAAGCAACAGAAATATGTTGTCTCACACTCCTGGAAGCTAGAAGTCAGAAATCAAGGTGTTGGCAGGGTTGGTTCCTTTGAGGGCTGTGAGGGAAGGATCTGTTCCAGGCCTCTGTCCTTGGCTTGTGGATGGCTGTCTTCTCATGCGTCTCTTCACATTATCTTCCCCCTATGTGTCTGCGTCCAAATTTCCCTTTTTATAGGGGCGTCTGTCATATTGGATTAGGGTCCACACTAATGACCTCATTTTAACTTGATTATCTCTGTAAAGACCCTGTCTCCAAATAAGGTCACATTCTGAGGTAGTGGGGGTTAGGACTCCAACATATATTTTTTTGCTGGGGGGATATATTTCAACCCATAACAGCTCCCCTGTCATTTCAAGGTAATAATCAGTGTGATGACTCCATTTCCCCACAGCAGGGAAGTGGTTTACTTAACAGCAAACTGTCAAGGAGGCTTAGGTTTTAGAATCAGACAGGGCAACTTTGTTAGTGCCTCACTTGCTACTTTTTGCCAATAGTCAAGTAAGTGGATCTCTGGTACTCATTTAAAGAACAGAAAGAACAGGTTTAAGAAATAAATAAAAGGAAAGTTTCAATCAATGTGTTACTTTTCGAAGCCTTGACTGTTAGTGTCATGGAACTGACTCTTAGTAAGTCAAACACTCTTCAGGAATTAAATCACGAAAGGGAAGGTCATATTTTCTAACTAGTTGCCTGAAATAATTAATTAACTTCACTTAGAGGAGTAACTTACCTTCAGAATGACTTATTAATGGATTGGTGATTCCACTCGTAAATGCTATTGTTGATAAATGGCATTACACTCTTTTTTTTTTTTTTTTTTTTTTTTTTTTTTTTTTTGAGACGGAGTCTCGCTCTGTCGCCCAGGCTGGAGTGCAGTGGCTGGATCTCAGCTCACTGCAAGCTCCGCCTCCCGGGTTCACGCCATTCTCCGGCCTCAGCCTCCCGAGTAGCTGGGACTACAGGCGCCCGCCACCGTGCCCGGCTAGTTTTTTGTATTTTTTAGTAGAGACGGGGTTTCACCGTATTAGCCAGGATGGTCTCGATCTCCTGACCTCGTGATCCGCCCGTCTCGGCCTCCCAAAGTGCTGGGATTACAGGCTTGAGCCACCGCGCCCGGCCGGCATTACACTCTTAAGAATTGCTTACAGTCAATACAATTATCTTCTTTCTTATTTTATCCAGGGTAAATATAATTGCTGCAATAAACTAGGAAACAAGAGTATAGCGAATATTAACTTCAAGATGTTGTTAATGAAGGAATAACAGCATCGATATTTAATGACTTCATGTTGTGAAGTTGTCACGACCAAAATGGAGTCACTTGTGTTAAAAAACAAACAAACAAAAAACCCCTCACAAGTGAGCTATGAAGGCTGTGAAGAGAGAGTTCTCATGTTTGCATGACCTGATTTTGAAAAAGTCTATCATAAAAGATTCTGCAAAAACCACAACCTTGCACAAAGGCCATCACGACCTTACACAAAAAGTACTTCTGCAAGGACACTGCCCAGGAACTGTCTGCCCAACCTCAGACTGGCACCACCCTTGTTATTGATCTTTGTAGCCAAGGGTAATCATTTCAAAATAATTATGTATCCTTATTTTTTCTTTTAAAACTCTTTGTCTTTTTTTTTTTTTTTTTTTTTTTTTTTACCTCCCTGAATGCACTCATAGTTTACTATGGCACATGCATTCCCATTGCAATGCCCTACTCCCAAATAAACATCATTTTCTTTTAGAGAGCCTCTGTGTTTGTTACTCAGTTGACAATATGTTGGTTAAGTCAGGCACTGAAGAAGTAAAACTGATGGAGTCATAGCCGTCTATTGCCTAAGGAGGGCAAGATTTGAAAATGATGACTGTGAACATTATTTTTTAGGATTCCTAGTCTTTTGTTCATTAAAATGTGAACATTATAGAGCAAGGTAGAGAAAATGTGGAGTCTAGCTCTGCTACCATTTGTATAAAAAGTATGTGAAAAGGTTATATATACGTTGCCTATATATACACGTCTCAGGAAGGACACAGGAGAAAGTACTAGCTAGGGACCAGAGGCCTGGGAAGAGGAAGACTAAGATTTCACTGTATATTCTTTCCGTAGTTTTGTTTGTTCAATTTATACTGGATCCATTGATAACACCTGTTTTAAGAAGTCAGCACATGTTTCTGACAACTGCATACACACACAACTAAACTAGCTATGGATGCCCAGGTTGCAGGTTGCCCCAAGAATGCTTCCAGCCTCCTTTTCCCTGTGCTAATCTTGGGGGCTACTTCTGGGCAAGATCTGAAATTTAGCTTTAGTTCATCTTGATGTATATTCCCTCTCCTTTCAGCAGCCGCCTCCTTTCTCCTCATCAGAAGCTAAGGCGCTTCTTTCAAGTCTTGAAGAAATGAAATTTCAGGCCTCATGAAAACTGGGGCAAGAGACATTTGGCTTGTTGCATCCCAAGGTTTTAGTGATTAGAAAGGCTTAGGCCTCTTTATGCTGGTATGTACCATATTTGGACAAAGCCCTTGTCCAGTCACAGAATCCTCAAATGTCATCCGAGTCAGCAAGTGCAACCCCATATTGCTTGATTCCCTTCTCCGGCATCCCCATTCCAAGAGTGGTCCTTCCTGCGCTTGCCTGCCAATGGCAGCTGCCCTTCGATCAAACTCCTAGTGGTACAAAAATCCCCTCTATGGTGCTGAACTTGACTCTATGTAACTTCCACCCATGACCCTGGCTCTGCCACTCTGTGCTCTCTGATATGTGTTTAATTCCTGTTTTCAGGGAGTCCTCCTTAAGTGGGCTGTACTGTCTTCCCTCAGTCTCTTCCAAGCAAACAAGCCCCCCATCTCCTTCAGCTAACCTGGACTTCAGATAATCTGCTCCCCTGCTGCCCACTCCAAAGTGTCTGTTGCTCTGTAAGTGTAGGGTTCCCAACAGTGAAGGCAAGTTTTACCAGAGCCCTGAGCAGCTGGGTGTAGACATAGCCATTACCAACCTTACTCTATATGTTGTAAATTTAAAATTTAAGAAGACATCAAAGCATGATTTCCTTTTTTTCCTTTTGGAGGTAAGGGGGGAGTAGTTATGTCACATCGTCATATCACATCATTGATTCATTTTGAACTGATTTTTACATAAAATATCTCAATTATTTTCACAATGTGGTTTTGAATCCCATGTTTGCTTTTTTGGAAGCAAAACAGAGCCTTGCACCTTTCCCTGTATCATTTCATCCTGTTAGCCCATGGTTAGAACTCACAGCAGCATTTTAGACCCAGATTCTGTCTTCTCATGTATTCCCCTGGTAAATAAACAAAACCTTGCCTTTGTTTTCATCTAAATCAGTGATAAAAATTCTCCTTGCAGGGACAGAACTGAGATCAGATTCCATTCCACCTTGGAGGTGAAAGAATGGCCAACTGGGAGGGGGTCCAAAGAACATTTGAGTGCTTGGAGGGTTTTCTGACCAGAACACTTGTTTATTTCATTCAGAATGAGCATTGACATTTGAAAAGCATGAAGGTAACTGTATGTATTTCTGTTCATGAAAAAAGCCTAGTTTCTTAAAAGGGTGTTTGCAGCAGGGGTTGGAGAGAGTGGAAGGAACATGGGAAGAGCCTGCACACACTGTCCATCATTTCTCTCAAGGTCTGAAGGCATGGGGAAAGTGCTTGGGAACGACTGGCCAGGAGGCTTGACTTTTGCTTTTAGCATCCAGAGCTTTAGAGTTTCTCATTTACAGTGGCTCCAGAGTTCAGAAAGAACTTTAATGAATAATTTTGGCTTTTAAAATCCATTGTCTAATTGTGCTTTCTTGTATATTTATTTTTGGGAACGAGCATTTTATCAAGAGGGAATTTAGAAATCTTAGATTACTAGAGATGAAATAATCTTGAATTTTAGAATCTTCATTTGTAAAATGGGACAATAAATGCACCTGTTGTGTAAAAGTTGTAAAGACTTCATGAGAAAGTGCATAGATAGCATTCTGGGTAGATTCTGGCTCATTTTAAAGGCTCAGTGAATCTGAATCATTATCATCATGATGACAGCAGAAACAATAGCCATTTCTCCCCTCATCCACACTGAGAAATTTTGGGTGAAAAATTATAAAGAATGTTCTAGTAACTAAAGCTAATAATCAACAGGGTAATTAGAAGGTGGTGACCTCCCATTCTTTCGTGGTATTGGAGCAGAAACTTGTCATCTTGCGAATGTTCTTAGTGGAAGTGTCTCTGTGAGACAGATTATGAGCTATATGACCTCTTCCAGCCAAATGAGAAAGTCCAGCCACTTACTGGAATTTTTTTTTTTTTTTAAATTGCAGTGTGGTAGTGCCAGGAGGTCCTGACCTCATTCCAGCTAAGGTCCCCTCATTTCTCTCATTAGTGTTCCCAGGGCTGGCCCTAGCCACAAGGACCAGCATAGTTTGTCCCACTATTTGTTGAAAGAAATACAGCCATCTGGCAACATAGTGTTTGTGGGACCCCAGACTTCTGCTCTTTTTCTTTTGTCTCATCCTGAAAGCTGGAAGATGGGAAGTGTTGACCTTGGGTCAGAACAGTTGGTCTAAGTAAGGCTTTTATTGAAATTAGCAAAAAGTGATTGCACATAAATTCCTGAAACAACTAACAACAACAACAAATGGACAAAATCCATAACAACAAAAAGAGAAAGATCAAAAAAGAAAAAAAGAAAGAAAGAAAATCCAGATATCTAGTTAGAAAACTTTAAGGATCTAGGGAATGATGTTTAAGTGCCTTTATTATTTCATAAAATGAGTGGGAAAATTTTGAAAATAGAATATAGGAAAACTAAAAAGGGTATATCTTTGTATATTGCCCAAAATTATGCATCACTCTTTATGCATAATTGATTATTGGCCAGGTAAGACTAATGCTAGATTGATTTAATAAGTCTTGGTTTTTGTTGAACCAGAATCAAAGTTTAGGGAAATACTGTCTAAGACTCAAATTCTTTTTTTAGATGCCTGCCACCATGCCTGGCTAATTTTTGTACTTTTGGTAAGGACAGAGTTTGCCATGTTGGCCAGGCTGGCCTCAAACTCCTGACCTCAGGTGATCCACCTGCCCCGGCTTCCCAAAGTGCTGGGATTACAGGCGTAAGCCACCGTGCCTGGCCTCAAATCCTTTTTAATAATATATCATGGTGGTTCTGAGCACAGGCTCCAAGATCAAGCTGCCTGGGCTTGAACCCTGGCCCACATTCACTAGCAGTGTAACCTTGAGCAAGTTGCTCATCTCTCTGTGATTTCACTTCTCCATCTCTAACAAACACACATAAGTGAGATATGATTAGGGTTACGTGAAATCATTCATGTAATAGACAGTAAAGTGTATTAAAAATATGACCTATACTTAAGTATTAAGCAATCATTATGACTATTTATCCTATTATGCCCATGGCAAGCCAGGTTGTTTGGATTACCTGGTTCATAATTCAGGCATCAACATTAATTGGGTGGCATTATACTCAAGTTACGGTTGCCATACCTAGGAGGAAAAAACAGACCCAGAACACTGTAAGTAAATATTTTACCTACATTTGGGGATAGATGGTTTTTGCCCAGAACATACACTATGTATTCATAGCAGAATCCTTTCTGTTTCCAGTTTCTCAAAAGGAAGTAAAATGGAACACTTCAGGAGAGTTGTTGGTTGTAGAGAGACAGAACGCTCTATTGCCCTCACCTGAACCATTCTAGGCTGGATTGCTATTTCTAGGGACTAATCAGGCAAGAACTATGATCTTGTTCCTGCTTGAGCAGGTGTTATATGCAAGAAAGAAAACAGAAGGAGAAAAAAGAAAGATGCTTGGAAACGCTACTAAACCAGAATCTGTACTAAAGCTCTGTCTGTATTAGTACCTCATCTACTAGGATGGAAATTACTCATATTTTCTTTTTAAAAAATAAATTACAGAGTTGAGGAAGAATTTTAGCATTAGGAATATCAAATTATCTTACATTTCAACCTGCAAAGACTCACAAAACTCCTGGTCAGCTATGTCCTTATAAACTGTGGCTTAGATTGAGTTGTCATGAATTTAAAAATGTTTTTCATTTTGAGAATGTTTAGCTATTTCCTCCACATTGATGGGACTGTGATCTCTTGTGTTCTTGAGAACTACTGGGACTAATAATGTGCAAAAGAGCCAAAATTAATCATTTGTTAAATAAGTTTCCTGGAAATTTTTCTCATTAACTATTGGTCAGGGTGAAATGCTGGTCATTAAGTATCGGTCTACCCTAAGATAACAGAAGTTATAGAGTTTCTGGAGAGATTTTAACTAGAAGAGATTCTCTTCAGGCTGGATGGCTTAGACATGTCCTGCCTGCAAGCAGAGAAATGGACTCAATGATCCCTGATGATCTTTTTGCTCTGTGCCTACTGGGCCCAGGATGGCTTGGCATGGAGGCGGGCTCCTTTGCAATAGGTGGTGGGAAATCACTACAGTAACACTGCTCAGTATCAGGGGAGGCTGAGAGCAGAGCCAGAGCTGGGAGCCTTCAGGAAGACCTGAAAGGCTCAAGGAAGTTATGAGACTTTGACTGAACTGACACACTGACAGCACAACTAATGGGATCAGCAGGCTTGATCTTTTTGTGAAAACTTACTTATTTTTAATTGTTTTAGAGACAGAGTTTTGCTTTGTTGCCCAGGTTGGACTATAGTGGTGCAATCATAGCTCATTGCAGACTCAAACTCCTGGGCTCAAGCCATCCTCTTGCCTCAGACTCCCGAGTAGCTAGGACTACAGGCACATGCCAACATGCCTGACTAATTTTTAGTTTTTAAATTTGTTTTTGTAGAGATGGGGCCTCCTTTTGTTGTCCAGGCTGCTCTGGAAATGATCCTCCCGTACTGGCCCCCCGCCCAAAGTATTGGGATTATAGTTGTGAGCCACTGCACCTGACCAGCTTGATCTTGAGTACTAAATTGACCCTTAGTTAGAAAGGCTAATATAGACTAATTTTTGTGTTCATTCAACAAATATTTATTGAACATTGATCTGTATGCCAGCGATGTCCGAGGTAAGGGGATACTTATTAAGCAAAGCATCTTTATTAAGCAAAGCATCATTATTCCTGATTTCATGAGCTTATGATATGATACAAGAGACCTGTATTAACTAACCACATGCATATACAATTACAGACTGTGATGAGATTCCTGAAGAAAATTACAGGGCACAGTGAGAGTGTACAAGATGGGAACCTAACTGAATAAAGAGGTAGTGGTCAGAATTTGAAATTGTGTGGGCTTCCCTGAGGACGTGGTTGAGATCTGTAGGACAAAGAAACTAGAAAACCAGGTAAGATGGAACTTTCCAGGGAGAAGCATGGGAAAGGTGCTGAGGTAGCCAGGTGTAGAGAATAGTGCTATAAAATGAGGCTAATGAGGAGTATGGGGGCAGCAGGGTTCACAAAAGCATTTTAGTCTTTAGCCAAAGTGCAACGAGAACACGTTGAAGATTTTAAGAAAGCAACAACAGAAGGAGCAGAATGATTAGATATTAATTTTGAGCAATTCTGACTGCAATGAGGAGAAATCACTGATGGTGCACAAGGTGGATATGCTGTAGTAGAAACAAGAGACGGTAGCTTGAACAGGTGATCGCACTGGAGATGAAGAGAGGTATTCAGACTCCAGATCCCTATGGAGATTAAATTGACAGTAGTTGGTGCTGGACTGGGAAAATGTCTGTGGGGTGGGGAAGATGAAACTCCAGATTTGAATATATTGTGGCTGCCCAGATGAAGGACACAGCTGGATTTTTGGATCAGATCAGAGAGAGGGTTTGGGAGGTTCTCTTGGTCTCTCCAAACTAAGTGAGGAAGAATCCTTCAAGCTAGATGTGGTGGAGGACAACATCTCTGTTCATCTTGGCCGTGCATTCCTGGAGAAGGTCCTCTAAGGCTTCCTGAGTATTGGCCTTAGCCTTGGATTATTTCCAAAAGGCTCTATGGAGGAAGGCCTCACATCCATCATGTTCCTTATTACAGGCCAGTACTTAGAAGAATGTCCATCATCGTCAAAATATGTTTCCCCAAATATTTACAGATAAAACTTTGATAGGTATTTCCCCTAAAAGAACAGAGAATTAGAAGTGATTATGGTAAGATAGAGAGAAGTCTAGGAACTCCATGCCCAAGATGCCTGACATAGTGACCGTCTGATATCCTCATCCCTCCATTGCTCCCTACCACACGGGTCTTGTGCCTCTATAGAGACTTACGCCTCTATGCCCCCAACACCCCACCTTCTCGTGTATTTTAAACACCTTTAAAAATTGCTTAGGTGAATATATTTGGTATTATTTTGGAATAATATCACGCCTGATGACATTTAAGGAGAGACTTTTTTGGTTGGATGAAACAGGGAGTTACCAAATTGTAGCTACTAGAAGGAATGAACAAAGAACTCAGGTCTAGGCAAAACAAAAGAAAGAACACAGTTAGGTAGGCCCAGGAATATGACTGAAATTGTTAGAAGTTTGGCAAAGAAAGTTCCTTCAGATTCAAAGTATCTTGGCAGCCCTGGGAGGTCTGGAAAGTCAGGGAGGAGCTTGTCAAGAATTCTAGGCCGGGCGCGGTGGCTCAAGCCTGTAATCCCAGCACTTTGGGAGGCCGAGACGGGCGGATCACGAGGTCAGGAGTTCGAGACCATCCTGGCTAACACGGTGAAACCCCGTCTCTACTAAAAAATACAAAAAACTAGCCGGGCGAGGTGGCGGGCGCCTGTAGTCCTGGCTACTCGGGAGGCTGAGGCAGGAGAATGGCGTAAAAACCCGGGAGGCAGAGCTTGCAGTGAGCTGAGATCCGGCCACTGCACTCCAGCCTGGGCGACACAGCGAGACTCCGTCTCAAAAAAAAAAAAAAAAAAAAAGAATTCTAAAGCAGTGAAATGAAGCCAAGGTGTGAATTCAAGGCAAGGGGGTTCCCAGTAAACAACATTGGTGAACTTTACCTCCAAGGATGGACTGTGGGGTGGTTAACTGCAACAAGGAGAAACCAGAGATCTACAAGTGAGCTGTCTCTGGGGCTAGGTCCAAGATGGGGATGACCTCACAGGCAGGCAGGTTAGCTAACTTTGCCCCAGAATTCTTCCATCTCATTCTTGCTGTGATTTTTTTTTTTCATTTTGATGCAAAAAGGGTGAGTATATACTTCTTCAAAATTACAAAATGTATATACAAGTGGATTGACACCATTTGTAATTTGATTTTTCAGTCACCAATATGTTGTAAACTTGAAAGCAGAAAATTACCTAATAAGCAGATATTTCTAGAAAGGTGATTAAAAATGAGTAGAATTACTAATACCTTCAAATGGACATGGTTTCAAGCAGCAGATATTAAATATTTTTTCTTTTTTCTTTCTTTTTGAGACAAGGTCTTGCTCTGTCTTCCAGACTAGAGTGCAGTGGCATGATCACAGCTCAATGCAGCCTCAACCTCCTGGCTCAAGTGATCCTCCTGCCTCAGCCTCCCAAGTAACTGGGACTACGGATGTATGCTACCATGCCAAGCTAACGTTTTAGTTTTTGTAGAGACAAGATCTCACTATATTGCCCAAGCTGGTTTTGAACTCCTGGGCTCAAGCGATCCTTCTGCCTTGACCTGCTGGGATTATAGGTGGACTTTCTTCGCAATATGTTAAGCGTGTGTGTATATGCATGTGTGTGTGTGCGCGCACATGTGCACACTTGCACATGTACATTAGCTAATTTCTCTGACTCTTTACACTGTATTATTATGCAAAAAATGTTGCCACTGAAGACTTCTTGTAAATATTCTACAAACGTTTGCGAGCAGTATTGGCTGCTGGAATCGGGAAACGTCTGTTTAGAGAACTCTTTCTTTTGGATGGGGTGTGGGCCCAGGGTCAATTCAGTGTAGAAACATGAATACAAACAAGACGCAGATCTAATCCCACTGTAACTGTAGGCTAAAGAGAGTCTTTTTATTTAGCTCTATTTCTTCATGGGGCTTCAAAGACACCTCAAATACAGGATTTCCAGCCATCTCAGGTGTAAGTTGTGCCACCTGGTCTGGGTCTTGTTACTTTTACAATCATCAGAATAAACTAACCAGAAGAAAAATGTGACATTTTTCTTCTTTTGGAATGATTAGTTACTATGTCATTACATCTTTCCACCAGAAAACTGTGTGCATCAATGTTCTTAGTGGCCTTGAATAGGATGTTCATCCTCCATAGCTCTCTCTGGGAAGGCTCGTCTGAGTGTTGGGGAGTCTCTCTTCATATATACATATTTAGGTATGTATTCTTTTTTGCAGTCCTCTTATTCCTTTTCCTATCTTTTTCTTTCCTTCTATTTGCAGTTCTATCTCATGTTTTACTGCTGCTCTTAGCTTATACCACTGTCACACAATGCTTGATCCCTCTTCCTTTTCCTGTCCTTTTCAAAGCTTATCAGAACTGAGCTTCAGTCCTTCAGAGTCATCCTCAGCAAGGTAACAAAACATGTCTATCCACTCATGAAAATGTTTGATTTATCTTTTAATATTTAGATAAGAGACGATACTTAACATTCACAAGTTATTCTAAATGCTGGGGACCATAAGCACAGGGTAGGACACGGTGAAGATCATTTGGAATGGGCAAGTCTTTCAATTTCCCTTACATCATACCAAGCAGGCAAAGCCTAAACACAGGGCAGGACCTGCCTGTGTGATGTACCATTCCAGCCCTCCTTTTCAAAGAAAACTTGAGCAGGGACCCTAGGATACCACCAACAATGGTGGGACTCCCTTTTGTAATCCAAATAAGTAGGATCTAAATGAGTCCAGGTTGGAGCAGATAAAGAATGGGGTTGAAAAGGAGATGTGCTCTTGAAATCGGCCAATCTCATAGCCTGGAGCAGGCACCCGTGGTTGGCTGAGTCACACTGCCTTGGGATTAGCCAGCTCTGTTTTCTGTTTCAACAACAAAAAGTCTTGCAAAACTGCTGGCATGTGAGACAGAGGTATCCAGAAAATTTTGGCATCTTTTCCAGCAGCATAATGAGTCTTAGGGAAGAGACTTGTTAGAGCGTGGTCCATGCACTCTACCACCGGAGAGAGGTCCATGTTCGCATAGGATTTATTGCCTTTCAGTTTGTCTAGACCTAAAAAGAGACAAAAGCACATTTACTCTTTGGAAGAAGGGGAAAGCAGAGTGGAAGTCTAGGGTGCAAAGGGGAGGATGGATACAAGGGGATTTTTTCTGAATTGTCTGTTATAATGGAAGCTCATTTTGAGGATTTACTATCTATTCCTCAGAAAAGGATACTACAGTGCTTTCTTTAGACCGGCGGCTCTCGAGATTGGGTGGGCAGCAGAATCTTCTAGAGAGCTCAGTAAAACTCAGGTTTCTGGGTTCCACCTCCAGAGTTTCTGACTGAGGTATGAGGTGGGGCCCAAGAATGTGCATTTCTAACAAATTTCAAGATGATGCTGATGCTGCTGGTCCAGGGATCAAACTTTGAGAGCCAGTGCTTTAGAGCAATGAGCAAATGATACTTCATAAAGCCCACGAGGCCCCTAAGCCTAGAAAGTTGTATGTTTGATTTCTAATTTATTTTAGGGGATTATGTGTCTAGAGAAAATGTGGGTTGCACATGTGCTTGTGCATGTATGTGCATGCATGTGTGGATGTGAGTGCACACTTGTATACCACAGGCTTCTATAATCTGTAAATAAAGAGTGAATCATCCCGAATGTACTGACTCAGAAAGCTACAAGGATCCCAGTTCTCATGCAAATGAAATGTTTGAATAATGAGCGAAGGTACCTTTAGAGAGGCAGGTTTTTTCCAAGGGATTAGTGGTGGTTTAGAACCCTAGTCTTTTGAATACATGGTATTGGGAAAACAGTATATCTACATGCAGAAGCATGAAACTGAATATTACACCATATAAAAAAAATCAACTCAAAATGGATTGAAGACTTAAACATAAGACCTGAAATTATAAAACTGCTAAAAGAGGCCTGGCATGGTGGCTCACACCTGTAATTACAGCAGTTTTGGAGGCTGAGGTGGGAAGATCACTTGATCCCAGGGAGTTCAAGACCATCCTGGGCACCATAGTGAGACCTCATCTCTACTGAAAACAAACAAACAAACAAACAAAAACTACTAGAAGAAAACATAAAGGAAATACTTTTTGACATTAGTCTGGGCAATGATTTCTTTGGACATGACCCCCAAAGCACAAAACTAAACAAAAGCAAAACTAGATAAGTGGGATTATATCCAACTAAAAAATTCTGCACAGCAAAGGAAACAGTTAAAAGAGTTAAGAGACAACATATAGAATGGGAAAAAATATTTGCAAACTTTATATCTTATACACAGTTAATATGCAAAATATATAAGAAACTCAAATAACTCAACAGCAAGAAAAGAAATAATCTGATTAAAAAATGGGAAGAGAATCTGAATAGACTTTTCTCAAAAGAAGATACAAATGGCCAACAGGTATAAGAAAAAAATGTTTGTCATCACTAATCATCACGGAAATGCAAATTAAAACCACATGAAATATCACCTCACATTTGTTAGAATGGCTGTTATCAAAAGACAAAAGATACAAGCATTGACAAGGGCATGGAGAAAAAAGAACTCTTGTATACTGTTGGTGAGAATGTAAATTAGTACAGCCATTATGGAAAATGGCACAGAGATTTCCCCCTCAAATTCAAAGCAGAGCTATCATACGATTCTCACATACTTTTAAAACATACCTGAGTTGTGTATACGATTCTCACATACTTTTAAAACATACCTGAGTTGTGTCTTCTCAAGGGAAAGTCTATGAAGTTAGATCTTTCTTTCAACTTCAGGTCCCACTGGCCACAAGTTGTTCAAAGCACCTAATAAGTCTTAGTGGCTATTTTAAACTCCTACTATCCCAACTCGGGAAATTAAGAAAAGATGACCTTGAATTTGTGATCTACTTTGGAACTGTGCCTTTGGCTCATCTCCAAGTCCTGACTTGAAAACTCTAATAAGAACAACCAGTCTGAAACTGAGCTCAGTGGCTTTTGGTATTTCTGAGACAGAACACAAGAACCAGGAACAAAGCCAAAAATAAGTGGAGATGGAAGTCAGTGATATATTTAAAGGCATTTAAAAAGTATCGGTGTCAATATTAAACAGAGAAAGCTCTTTTAAATGAGGGGTTTTGTTTATGAAGTATTAAGTTCAGTCTTAGATGGAACCTACATAGAACCTTCAGAGTCAGGAACTGAAAAGTAGAGCATTTGATGGCAGTGGTTCTAAACCTATAGTGACATGTCAGCACTAAGACGCTTTAAGACCAGACATTTCAGTTGATATATAGATAATGTGTGTACCTCTGTGTGTGTGTGCGTGTGTGTGTGTGTGTGTGTGTGTGTGTCTGGGGTAGTGGTGGTTGGAGGAGTTAGACATTTTAAAAACCTCTCCAGGGGGGTCTGACTTGGCTTTTGGTTCTGCCTTGAAAACTGCTGACCATGAACCTTGCCACAGTTGACTGTCTTACCAAGTCCACTAATCAAGAGGCATGGGCACAGTTTGGAGGAATAGAACTACACATCTACACATAGTTAGGTGGAACCCTGCTCAACTCAAAGCAGGAGCTCAGTAAGTATTTGAGGAATATCAAGTAAACTTTAACCGACCCAAGACGTTTGTGGTGGAAGGGAAGGCCTGATAACAGGAGTGTGACCAAAGTCCTTAATGCCTTGTTCACATTATAGTGCTACAGCCAAGCATAAATGGCAGGGTCAGGCTGCCTGGGTCCAAATCTAGCTCTTCCACTTACTTGTGGTACAATTTTGGTAAGTTACTTCTCTATGCCTCTATTTCTATAAAATGAAGATGATAATAGAGTTTTTGGGGGGATTTTAAATGAGTGTCCATGTAAAGCACTTAGAATGGTGACAAATACATAGTAAATATTTACTATTTGTTAGCCATCATTATGCCATCTTTATTATTATTGTCCCATCACTGACTCAATCTCTGACTTATTCTCTCATCTCTGACTCAATCT
Source organism: Macaca mulatta (assembly GCF_049350105.2). Lineage (NCBI taxonomy): Eukaryota > Metazoa > Chordata > Mammalia > Primates > Cercopithecidae > Macaca > Macaca mulatta. The sequence goes on along the minus strand of NC_133417.1, from coordinate 74,031,687 downwards.
CTTGACCAGGAAGGCTCCTGGTGTCTTCCGTCTCCTCCTCCATGTGTTCCTGCTCCAGACAGTTTACACCCAAGTAATTATTTCCTGTCCTTTGGGTCTCATTCAAACCTGACCTGCCCCATTAGGGTTTCTTAACCAGCAATGCTCTTTTCCTGGTCTGAATTCCCTGGGGAATTAGAAACCACACCATCTAGCACCATTTCTGGGCTGTTAGATTACACCTAAGAAGTAAACGATCAATTTTATTGTGTGCTACATTGTTTCATTGTTTTACATTCTCACTTGGTTACTTCTTGTTGTCAACTAGATTGTAAACTAGTTAAAGGTCAGAGGCTGAACCTTCTGTATCTTTTGTAACCACCATAAATCCTTAAACAATGCTAAGTGTACAGCTGGTGCTTGACGAAAAGAGGAGGTATGGCAAAGGTGAAGACCGTGGGCTGGAGTCACCTGCCTGGGCTCAGGTCCAGGCATGACTAGGAGGTGTTGTGTAATCTTGGGCAGGACATTTCACTTTCCCAAGCCTCTGCTCATTACTCTAATAGTTTTTGAGGAGTAAATGATATAATTCATAAGACACTTAGCAGATAGCTTGGCAGTTTGTAATTGCTCAGTAAATGGTTATAAACAGAAGCAAGAGATGACACTGAAATTAATAGGTGATCCCTGATCCATGGTTAAGATCCTTATTGGGGTATTACTCAGAACCTTGTTATTTCATCTGTGTTTGAATCTCCTTCATGCTGTTCAGGACAAAGAATTCCAGAGGACAGTGGCACCGCCCAGAAACTCACTTTTTTCAATGTAACCTTCTCCATATTGTTGTTTGATGTCTGGAGACAGCTGCTCCCAAATGGCGAGTTTTTTTTCAGTTGCCTTTACTGGATCTGCCAAGTTTGTTTTGAACAATCCTGGTTCAATACATGAGACGTGCACACCAAAAGCTTTCATGTCCCGTCTGTGAAAAGAACCCATTGAAGATGTTTAATTCAGGTTTGTTTAGAAAATATTTGCTATTTGAGTGACTATTTTCTCATAAATCTTTTCATGGAATCACAGATTTGGGTACATTTGAAAGAAATACCTTATTCTTTCTCCCTTTCATTTTACAAGTGAGGAAACTGAGGTTTAGAGTGGTGAAGTGAGGACTAGTTAACAGCAGGATAGGAAAGGGATCTGAGTGGACACCACCCACAGTCCACTGTTGTTCTTCCTAGAGTGTTCTTCACGCTCTCATCATTGACTTAGTGGACATTCAGGTTATGAACAGGTTTCTTATCAGTACTTATGGTGAAATGAACTAATGATAGTCTGGACGGACAAGTTCACCTCCATTCTAGCAACATAAGGAGACTGCAGCACAAATGAAGATGTGCTGAAGAACACAATACAATAATCCCTGATGTGACTAACCTGCTCCCTATTCTGTTGAGCATGCTTTTTTCTTTTTCTTTTTTCTTTCTTTCTTTTTTTTTTTTTTTTTTTTTATCATGCTGCAGCAGAAAACCAAAAGCCTACTCATTCCCTAGGCATCTAGGTTTTACAGGAATCATGGTGCCCCTTTCTTTAAAGCAAACCAATATACAGATGCTCCTCGACTTCAGATGGGGTCACATCCTCATAAACTCATTGTAAGTTGAAAATATCCTATGTCGAAAAATGCATTTAATATACCTAACCTGCCGAACATCATGGCTTAGCCTAGCCTACGTTAAACATCCTCAGAACACTGACATTGGCCCACAGTGGGGGGAAATCATCTGGCCACACAGCGCCCTGCAGGATAGCAGTTCTTTACCCTATGATTGCAATGGCTGACTGGGAGCTAAGGTTCACTGCACTGCACAGCATCGCGAGAGAGTACTGTCCATATTGTTGCTGGTAGAAGATCAAAATTCCAAATTCTAAGAAAAGTTTATAATACATGCATCTAAACGAAAGTTGAAAAGTCATGTTTAACATTTAAGTCAGGGACCACCTGTATGGCAAACCAGTATATGAATAATCATTTCCTAAATTTGATTTATATTCCTACCAGGAATATATAATATAAGGAAGTATTTATTCATTTTATAGAACTCTTCACCATAAGATTTTTAAAAAGCTCTATTAGTGAATTTAAAATGTAATTTATTTTTTCTTAGGTTCTGCGTTTTAGCAATGTTACTATTGTAAAGTTTGAAATATATTTTCCTAAAAATGCTAGTTAGCTTGACCTTGAGACATTCCAAAAGGTATGTGACTTGTACTAAAATTTTTCCCAACTTACTTTTGTTGTATTCATCTGTTGCCTGATTTCCTCTAGATCGTGGATGTAGCAGTGCCAAGAGGCTATTTGGGAAGACTTTCCTTCCCACCCACTCATAAAAATAACATACTAGGGACAAGTGGCTTTAAGTCCTCCAGCCAAGCTTACCAGATAAGTAAAAATCATGTTAAATCAGTATGCATACTGGAAAAATACAACTTTAAGGAGCCCCGACCCTCTCTGAGATGGACTGCTGCCCCTAAACCTTCCTATATATAGAAATTGTGGAGCTGACACTGGATTGTGGAGTACCTACGTAACACCATTTAAAATACTAGTTTCATGATTCATTTAAGAAAAATACTCTTTATTGATTACTTTTAGGCATAGCATAGCTGCATGGCAAAGCTCACAAACCCTTCAGTTGAAATCTTTTTTAAACGTGAGTAAATCTCTAAGTACATATACTAAAATTTTATTATGATACTGCTGGTTGTAGAGTGGAACCAAAGGTAAACCAAAGAGACCAGTGGAGGTTCTTTATGACCTTGCTACTCAAAGTGTGATCCCTGAACCATGGGCAGCACCTGGAGCTTGTTAGAAATGCATGGTCTCAGGCCCCTCTCCAGATCACTTTATCAAAATCTGCATTTTAAAAAGATCCCCAGGTGATTCAAATGAACATTAGTTTTTTGGAAGAATTGTTCCAATATTTTTGTGTTTATTTCCTAGGGGAATCAAACTTGGCAACCTGATCAAATGGTAAAATGAAGTTGCTCTATCTTTATTAATTTCAGTGGAATAATTTTAATCTTTTATTAGTAAACTAAACCTAGGTCCATGGTGTAGATAATAAACTCTAGCATATGCCTTCAACAAATAATAGTCAAACAAATAAATGGGTGAATCGAAGGAAAAACTATATCTAACTTTGTCTTCTCGCTTGCTTATTGCGGCACCACTCAGCTGAATATCTTCCACTTACTTGCTTCTCTAGTCCTTTCCTCCGCCCTCTGTCTGCACCATATTCTGGGAGTCTTACCTGCACTAAGTATTCTCTGGCTTCTGTTGAGTTCAGTCTATTGAAAGTGCCAGTAGGAAATCAGGAAAGAGGTGAGGGGGCCAGATTAGTTATCCTCCTGTGGTGTCAACACTGGTTATTTTTATCCCTTAACTGAAGACAACAGCCTCTGTGTCTCCAGGTTCTGGAAACTGCCCTGTCTCCTTGTCCCTTCAGTCCTCTGAAGAGAAATACCCCTGCTGTCATTAGCCCATAGATTCTATCCTTTGAGATTTCAGTAGATACCTCACACGTTTATAAGTCCTTTAAGCGTGCTCTGCCTTTTACCGAGTTTTAATGTGCCACCATTTCCTGCCAGAATCTTGACTGAAAGAACCACTTGTACTTTAGGGGATTTGAACTGATGGTGATAAGTTCTGGTTCCAGGTAAGATGGATTAAGCACACTTCCCCCAGTCTCTCCCACGGAATGAAGCTATAAAGCTTGGACAGCATGCATGGAGCTATTTAAGAACTAATGGTTTTCTACCGAAGGTTTAAATAGGATGGTACTGTTGTGTCTGCAACTGACAGTAAACCAATGAGAAGCCTATTCTGATCTAGCCTCTCTATATGATTCCCTAACTATTTGACAAACTGACCAGTTGAATATAAATTCGCTGCCACTCTAAGCATCATGTATTAAGGCAAAAAGTGAAAAGGAGTTAAACTCGGGTTCGAATCTCAGTTCTACCACTTACCAGCTGGATGACCTTGCACAAATGAATTAACCTCTGTTAGTTTTAGTGGCATCATCTATACACTGGGAATAACTTATAGTACTAAATAGGGTAGAGGTGGAGCAGGATGGCCAGATAGAAGCCTTCACTGATCATCCTCCCCACAGAAACACCAAATTAAACAACCTTCACGCAAAAAACCTTCAGACAACCAAAAATCAGATGAGTGATCACAGTCCCTAACTTTAGCTTCATATCACTGAAAGAGGCTCTGAAGAGGGTAGGAAAGACAGTCTTGAATGGTTGATGCTACTCCTCCTCCATAGACCAGCAGCAACTATGAGGCATGGAGACAGAATCTGAGTACTTGAGGTGGGAGGGAGAGCACAGTGATTGTGGGATTTGCATTGGAACTCAGTGCTGTCCTGTCACAGTGGAAAGCAATACCAGGCAGAACTCAGCCAGCACCCATAGAGGGAGCATTCAGACCAGCCCTAGCCAGAGGAGGACTTTCCCATTTCCGTAGTTAGAACCTGAGGGCCAGCAAGCCTCAACAGTGTGGGCTCATGTGCTCTGGGGTTCTAAATAAACTTGAAAGGCAGTCCAGGTCACAAGGATTGCAATTCCTGGGCAAGTCCTGGTGCTGTGCTGAGCTCAGAGACAGTAGACTTGGGGGGCAAGCAACCTAGTAAGATGCCAGCTTGGGCAGCCAAGAGGGTGCTTGTGCCACCCCTCCCCCAGCCCCAGGCAGCACAGTCCACAGCTCTGGGAGAGACTCCTTCCCTCTGTTTGAGGAGAGGTAAGGGGAGAATAAAGAGGACTTTGTCTTGTGACTTGGATACCAGCTTAGCCACAGTAGGATAGGGAACCAGGTAGAGTCCTGAGGCCCCTATTCGAGGCCCTACCTCCTGGATGACATTTCTAAACTTGTCCTGAGCCACAAGGAAACCCTCTGCCTTGAAGGGAAGAAACTAATCCTAGCAAAATTCGTTACCTGCTGACTTAAGAGCCCTTGGGCCCTGAAAAATCAGGAGCAATACCCAAGGTACTCACCATGGGCCTTGGGTGAGACTCAGAGACATGCTGGCCTCAGTGTGACCTAGGACATTCCCAGCTGTGATGGCTACAAGGGGAGACTCCTTGTGCTTCAGAAAAGGAGAGGGAAGAGTAAAGGAGATGTTGTCTTGCAGCTTAGGTGCCAGCTTGGTTTGACCGCAATGGGGTAGAGCACCAAGTGGGTACTTAGCGTCTCCAATTTCAGGCCTTGGGTCTTAGATGGCATTTCTTGACCTATCCTGGGCCAGAGGGGAGCCCAGTGCCCTGAAATGAGAGTCTCAAGCCTAACAACATTCACCACAAGCTGATTGAAGAGCTCTTGGGCTTTGAGTAAACATTGGTCATAGCCAGGCAGTACTTGCTGCAGGCCTGAGATGGTGGTAGCTATGGTGAGAGATTTCTCTGCTTGTGAAAAGGGGAGGGAAAAGTGGGAAGGACTTTGTATTGTAGTTTGGATGCTGGCTTAACCACAGTAGAATAGAGTAGGAGGTAGATTCCTAAGGTTTCTGACTTCAGTCCCTGGCTTCCAGATGGCATCTCTGGACACCCCACCCAGGGGTAGGGAGACCTTGCCACCCTGAACGGAAGGACATAAGTCTTATTGGCTGGCTTCACCACCTGCTAATTGTAGAGCCTCAGGGCTTTGAGTAAACACAGGCAGTAGCCAGGCAATTTTACAGAAGGCCTTGGGTCTGACTCAGTGCAGTCCCAATGATAGTGGTCAGGAGTGCTTGTGTCACTCTTCCACCAGCTCTAGGCAGCTCAGTATATAGAGAGAAGCTCCACTTGTTTGGGAGAAAGTAAGGGAAGAGAACAAGAGTTTCTTCCTGGTAAACCAGATAATTCTTCTGGATCTTATCCAAGACCATCAAGGTGGTACCTCTGTGAGCCTATAAGAGGCAGTCTTACTGGGCTTGGGGTGCCCCCTAATGAAGATATGGCTGCAGGAACCAAAAAGTTAGATCACAACACCCAAGTCCCTTCAAATACCTAGGAAGACTTCCCCAGAAGGATGGGTACAAACAAGCCCAGACTGTGAAGACTGCAATAAATACCTAACTTTTCAATGCACAGACATAAAAAAAAAAAAAAAAATCCACAAGCATCAAGACCACGGAGAAAAACATGACCTCACCAAATGAACTAAATAAGACGCAAGAGACCAATCCTGGAGAGACAGAGACATGAGACCTTTCAGACAGAGAATCCAAAATAGCTCCTTTGAGGAAACTCAGTGAAATTCAAGATAACACAAAGAAGGAATTCAGAATCCTATCAGATAAATTTGACAAAGAGACTGAAATAATTAAAAAGAATCAAGCAGGAATCCCGGAGTTGAAAAATGCAATTCACATAATCAAGAATGTGTCAGTCTTTTACCAGCATAATTGATCAAGCAAAATAAAAAAATTAGTAAACTTGAAGACAGGCTATTTGAAAACACACAGTCAGAGGAGACAAAAGAAAAAGAAATAAAAAAGAATGAAGCATAACTACAGAATCTAAGAAATAGCCTCAAAAGGGCAAATCTAAGAGTTACTGGCTTTATAGACGAGGTAGAGAGAGAGAGAGATGGGGTAGAAAGTTTATTCAACAGAGAACTTTCCAAACCTAGAGGAAGACATCAATATTCAAGTATAAGAAAGTTATAGAACACTAAGCAGATTTAACCCAAAGAAGACTACCTCAAGGCATTTATTAATCAAGTTCCCAAAGGTCAATTATAAAGAAAGGATCTTAAAAGCAGCAAGATTTGTTTGGAGATTCCTCAAAAACAAATAACATAAAATGGAACTCCAACCCAATTTGGAAAGGAAGAAGTCAAATTATCCTTGTTTGCAGGTGATATGATCTTATATTTGGAAAAACCTAAAGACTCCACACACATAAAAACTATTAGAACAAATAAATTCAGTACAGTTGCAGGATACAAAATCAACATACAAAAATCAGTAGCCAACAGCAAACAATCCAAAAAAGATTTCTGTTGCCAACAGCAAACAATTTCTATATGCCAACAGCAAACAATCCAAAAAAGAAATCACAGAAGTAATTCCATTTACAATAGCTAAAAATAAAATGCCTAGGAGTTGAAATGAGAGATCTCTGCAATAAAAGCTATAGAGGACACAAAAAACAGAAAGATATTCCATGTTCATGGATTGGAAGAATCAGTATTATTAAAATGTGTATAATACCTAAAGCAGTCTTCAGATTCAATGCAATTCTTATCAAAATACCAATGACATTCTTTACAGAAATAGAAAAAACAATCCTAAAATTTATATAGAAACACAAAAGACCCAGAGTAGCCAAAGCCACCCTGGACAAAAACAACAAAACTGGAGGAATTACATTACATGGCTTCAAATTTTCTATAAAGCTATAGCAAATAAAACAGCATGGTACTGGCATACAAATGGACACATACACCAATGGAACAGGACAGAGAACCCAGAAACAAATCCATACATCTACAGTGAATTCATTTTTGACAAAGATGTCAAGAACATATATTGGGGAAAGGACAGTCTTTTCAATAAATGGTGCTGGGAAAACTAGATGTCCACATGCAGAAGAATGAAACTACACCCTTATCTCTTACCACATACAAAAATCATATCAAAATGGATTAAAGACTTAAATCTAAGACCTCAGACTATGAAATTACTACAAGAAAACATTGGAGAAACTCTCCAGGACAATTAGCTGGGCAAAGACTTCTTGAGCAATATGCCACAAGCACAGGCAACTAAGGCAAAAATGGACAAACGGGATCACATCAATTTGAAAAGCTTCTGCACAGCAAAGGAAACAATCAAAAAAGTGAAAAGACAACCCATAGAATGGGAGAAAATATTTGAAAGCTACCCTTCTGACAAGGAATTAAAAATTGGAATATATAAGGAACTCAAACAACTCTATGGGGAAAAGTCTAATAATCCAACTTAAAATGGGCAAAAGATCTGAGTAGATATTTCTGAAAAGACATACAAGTGGAAAATAGGTATATGAAAGGTGCTCAACATCCTTGATCATCAGAAAAATGCACATCAAAAGTACAATGAAATATTATCTTACCCCAGTTAAAATAGCATATATACAAAAGACAGGTAATAACAAATGCTGGTGATGACGTGAGAAAAGGGAATCCTCGTAACACTGTTGGTGGGAATGTAAATTAGTAAAACCACTATGGAAAACAGTTTGGAGGTTCCTCAAAAAACTAAAAATTGAGCTACCATATGATCCAGCAATACCACTGTTGGGTATATACCCAAAAGAAAGGAAATAAATATATCAAAGAGATATCCACACTACCATGTTTGTTGTAGCACTGTTCACAACAGCCAAAATTTGGAAGCAACCTAAATGTCCATCAGCAGAAAAATGAATAAGGAAAACGTAGTACATATATATAATGGAGTACTACTATTGAGCCATAAAAAAGAATGAGATCCTGTCATTTGCAACAACGTGGATGGAACCGGAGGTCATTATGTTAAGTAAAGTAAGCCAGGCACAGAAAAACAAAGTTCACATGTTCTCACTTATTTGTGAGAGCTAAAAATTAAAACAAACTATAGAGACAGAAAGTAGAGAACTAGTTACTAGAGGCTTGAGAGGGTAGTGGGGGTGAGGGGGAATGATTAAGGGGTACAGAAATATAGAAATATAGCTATATAGAATGAATAAGATCTAGTATTTGATAGTGCAACAGGGTGACTACAGTCAATTTATCATGGTTTTTTAAATAACTAAAAGAGTATAATTGGATTGTTTATAACACAAAGAAAGGATAAATGCTTGAGGTGATGGATACTCCACTTACCTTGATGTAATTACTATGCATTGTATGCTTGTATCAAAATATCTCATATAACCATTAATATATATGCCTACTGTGTACCCACAAAAATTAGAGATAAATATGGTAGGCTTTTTGAAAAGTACTAAATAGGATGTCTTGTACATAAGCATTCAGTAAATGTTTGCAGCTATTGTTTCCTAATAAGTCAATTAATTTGATTTACCTTAAGCTGTCATTGAAACCTTCCACTGCATATTTGGATGGAGTATAGCCCCCTCCAACGATTGCAAGGCGACCTCCAACACTGGAGACATTAATAACTCTCCCTTGAGCTTTCTTGACCAAGGGAAGCATATTTAGTGTCACACTGATGAGTCCAAACAGATTCACTTCAATAGGTTCTCTGTAGTCCTCTAGTGTCAGCCAGTCAGTGGGAGCCAGCACACCGGGAATACCAGCATTATTGATCAGACCCCAGAGACCTAGAACAGAGAGGGAAGAAAAGAGGTGTGGTAAGAGAGTACTTATTTGCCACCTTTGATGAAAATACAGCCTCTGCTTTGCACAATGGTGCCATTTCCTCCTTGAAGTCATTTTCCTACTCTGAAATACTTCGCAGTTTTGGGAAGTGATAGCAGAGAGGGTGGGAGGCTAAATTGAAGTAGTTGAAGTTCTCACTGTTACTCTGATTCTGGTTCTGAATGTCAAATACTGAAACTCTGTGAGCGAGTCTTTCTGCTTTTTAATCTCAGATGTGGAGTAAATTGATCTATTTTTCCTCCCTTGCTAGATGGTAAGGCCAGAGAATATTTATATAATGTTCTGTATGGACAAAGAGTGATATCAATCTATTTCACATTTATTTTTGGTTAAGAATTGAGACATTCACTTGGCTTGTTTAAAATGGGAAACATTTAGTATTGTTAAAGGTGTTGGAATTCAAGTGTTAAAAACTGAAGCCTTATCAAATCATTCTTTTGAGCTTCAGAGTCTCAGCTATACGATCAAGATGTACTAGAAAAAAAATCACAAACATTTGTTTTTTCTTTGTGAATCCCAACATCTTAATCCTTGAGAATGTTTCACTCTTCATTCAAAGCCAATAAAATTTCTTCTAGTTCAGAATGCAGTCACCACAGCAGAATCTATTGCAGAATGAACATCCAATGGCTCACGACTCTACCTTAACTATGTAAGACACTCACACTCAAATTCTCAGGCCATTTTCAACCTTGCCCATTGAAAATATGTGAGCTCTAGAATCATTTTGTAGTGAGAAGTGGGTCCCAGGTATTCAGATGGCAATTTGGGAATTGCCCCCATATTCTCCTGTACATTTTAGTCTAAATTCCTTTGCTGTATATGGGACAGGGGGGAATAGCGCTTCACAGGAGAAGACCTTGGAAAGTCAATCTTTTCATCTCAGCCCCAAATTCACCCACTGAGGCTTAGGCCCAAGGGTCTTCTGGGCCGTGTTTCTCATGCACACAGACAGCCTGTACTTGGAACTACTCAGAAGCTATCCTAAGATTAGAGAAGTATACAGCCGGTATTTAGGAGACATTTTCTCGAACGGCCATTTAAAACTTGAGCACATTTTATTTAGCTTCAGTTACTTCCCTGTCCCCTATCCCTGTCCCATCCTCCCCACTTTCATGTCCCTCACCTTTTTCCCCAACTTGGTTCTTCACCCACTGGGCAGTCCTCTTGACATTCTCTGGGTCAGTCACATCCAGAAGCACAGTACGAAGTCTCTCTGAGGTTTCTGCCTTTAAAGCGGTTGATCCTGATTCAGTCAGACAGGCAGCGATTACATGAAATCCCTTTTTATCAAAAGTTCTGGCTGCCAAGTTTCCAAAGCCCGAGTCACATCCAGTGATAAAAATGTACTTATCAGTGATGTCTGCAATCTTTAGTTTTCCTTTACGAGTCCACAGAAAACCACAGAGGATTAGGAGGCCTAGCACCCAAAAGAGCATTTTCCCCCTGTGTGTGATAGGTACACTCCTTTCTTGTATAATAAAAGAAGATGGTGTCCTGAGTGTTCAAAGTGAAAAAGAAAATTCGAATTAGAACCACCAAGGCATTGTAACCCAGGACTGATGATATTTTAATGCATTTGTGTGGATAAACAGAAAAAGAAACAACAACTCTTACTTGGTTGGTTGTTGGGAAGATGGCCATTTAAATGATAAATTGCTCCTCTAAAATAATGCAAAAACTAACGCAGTAGTATTCAGAGAAATTAAATGGAAGAGAGGGAGGTGGGAGCCATGGCAAAATCGACACAAGCCGTTGAGTTGACATGGCCAGCTGGAGCTGTGTGGAGTGATGGTATTAATCTCAGGAGTGAACTCGTCCATCAGGAAGACAGATTCTCACAGTAAAATCTTACCTCTTGCTAGTTCATGAAATTCCACTGCAGAATGGGCTTAAAATATATTAGAAACAATAATTCAATTTTAATTGTTCTGTCAGATTCCCAATTATCTTCAAACTGTCGGAAGAAGAAGGGCATTTTGGTGTTGCCACTAAGAAGATATTCCCAACTTGGCTTCCATTTTCTTATTTTAAATGGGTTAATGTCAATCTTCAGCCCAACTTTGAGATCATTACACCCCAGTGCAGAGGAGTATTAAAGTGGGAGGCAACAAGTGAGTTCACCAAGAAAGAGCAAGATAAATGGGAAGCGATTGAGAGAGAAATGCTCGCCAATGCACCATATTCCAAACCAGACTCCCACATCCCCAAATTCTGTCTTCTGTGAACACCAGCCTCCTGTGAGAAAAAATCACATGGACAGAGGATAAAGTAAAGCAAATGCATGCTGTAAAGCTGAAGCTTTGACCATACGTGCAGCAGAACTACTTGGAAAATTAGTTTTGTCAGGGCTAGAGGTAGCCTAGGGCCTAAAATCAGGCAGGTAAAGGGCTTTCTTTCCCTTTTCCTCAGAAGCCTGCATCTGCGTTTCCCCTCCGTATATATCACTCTTACCATGGGGTATTGGTGCCAGGGAAAAGCAAGCCATCCAGAAAGAGGAAGTGAACAAGAACCTGAGGGTTATGCCTGGGTACCAAGGCTGTTTGGCCGGCTGCCTCAGGTCTGAGTACCATGGGCCCAGCCCTCCGCACTCATAGCCATGGGGCAGCCCAAGAGAATGAGATCATCAGCTCCCTCCCCACAGAGGAGCAGATCTGTATTGGCTCTCCTAGCCTGTGGAAGGGAGAGGGGCTAAAGAGAGCACCACATGTGGGAAAGACCTTATTTTCTTCCTCTGTGACCCAAAAAGCTTCCTCCAGTGTCCACACAATATCTTTGCCCTCAATCTTGACCCACCTTAGACTCAAGAGGGGCTTTAAATACCTCACAGGGGACAATCAGTAGGCCCTGAGTTGAAGTTCAGAACTTGCAGATGCTTTTGGAATCATGGCTATTCCTGGACACTGAGTTCAAAAAGGAACTGAGAGGCCAAGAGAGTTTATAGACTTTGAACTTTATTTTCTTTTTCTTTCTTTCTTTCTTTTCTTTTCCTTCCTTCCTTCCTTCCTTCCTTCCTTCCTTCCTTCCTTCCTTCCTTCCTTCCTTCCTTCCTTCCTTTCTTTCTTTCTTTCTTTCTTTCTTTCTTTCTTTCTTTCTTTCTTTTCTTTCTTTCTTCTCTTTGTTTCTTTCTTTCTTTCTTTCTTTCCTTCCTTCCTTCCTTCCTTCCTCCTTTCCTTTCCTTTCCTTTCTTTCCTTCCTTCCTTCCTTCCTTCTTTCCTTTTCCTTCTTTCCTTCTTTCCTCCCTCCGCTCCCCTCCCCTCCCCTCCTCCCCTTTTTTCCTGTTTTTTTTTTTTTTCTAATTTCACTCTTGTCACCCAGGCTGGAGTACAGTGGCACAATCTCAGCTCACTGCAACCTCTGCCTCCCGGGTTCAAGCGATTTTCCTGCCTCAATCTCCCGAGTAGCTGGGATTACAAGCATCCACCGCCATGCTTGGCTAATTTTTCTATTTTTAGTAGAGGTGGGGTTTCTCCACGTTGGCCAGGCTTGTCTCGAACTCCTGACCTCAGGTGATCTGCCTGCCTCGGCCTCCCAAAGTGCTGGGATTACAGGTGTGAGCCACCGCGCCCAGCCTGGACTTTATTTTCTTAATATTATTTCCTGATTTTTCCTTTGAATCCTTTTCAAAAATCATATACTTTTTTTCTGCTTATAAAAGTAATTTATCCTCGAGAAAAAACATAGAGAAAAAGAAGATAGCAATGATTATAACACTTAATTCAATATTTTAGTGCATTTTCCCCATTTTTTTCTGTATATGTAAAGTTTTCTTTCTATATCAAGAAATATAAACATGCACACAGAATTTTAAACACCACACACACACACACACTTTATTTTTACTGCTGTTTGAGAAACAGACTATTTCAGATTTTTTTAAAAATCAATGTAATGTCTTCTTCACTTCTCAAGAAAATTTGGGGCTCTGCTTTTATCTTTCTTCCCCTAGAAGATCTATAGCTAAAGAAAAAAAAAGGGGGGATAAAAGAATTATCATTTCAGCTGGGCCTGGTGGCTCACACCTGTAATCCCAGCACTTTGGGAGGTAGAGGCGCGCAGATCACGAGGTCTGGAGTTTGAGACCAGTCTGGTCAACATAGTGAAACCCCATCTCTACCAAAAGTACAAAAAATTAGCCAGGTGTGGTGGTGGGTGCCTGTAATCCCAGCTACTCGGGAGGCTAAGGCTAGAGAATCAGGCAGGAGAATCGTGAACCCAGGAGGTAGAGGTTGCAGTGAGCCAAGATTGCGCCATTGCACTCCAGCCCTGGCAACGGTGCAAGACTCTGTCTCAACAAAAAAAAAAAAAAAAAAAGAATTGTCAATTGATAAAAATTAAGTCAGAGGAGTATTAAAATATGTTAAGTTTGGAGAACCTACTTGATTCTTGTGGTATAACTACGACTATTTCTAAAGTAGTAGATTACCATGGCTTAATAATTTGGTATAGTTTTTCCAACTCTTTTCTGTGTAGGAGTTATAATTTGTTGCAAATCAATGTCCACGTAGCAGGATTTCCCCTTCTCAAATATATTACAAATGTGTAGTTATGGGAAGGGAAGTGGTATAACTAACTCTTGCAAAATTACATAGTTAAACCTTTTAAGGAAATTTTATATTTATAAATTCAACTAGTATAGGGTTTTGCTCAAATCGCTTCAGTAAATAATCACCGAATGGCTAAATGTTTAATACATCTTCTGAATGGATTCTGTAGCTTTCATTGCAATCTAAACTCCCAGGGGAATTATTTGAAGAAGACAATATTTGTGGGGTTTTATGTTCTCTGGAGCAGGGAGTTGGAAGTTTTTGTGTTGTCATTTTTACCAGGGGTATGCATGAGGGAGTCACAGTAAAAGAATGTCATACATTAGTAAGGCACTCTACGCTGTGCTTTCACACACAGGTCTCGTTTTGTTCTCTCAACAACGTTTTGAGTTAGAGAGGGCATATTATTTGCCTCAGAAACCGGCTCAAAGCAACAAAGCGATTTGCCAAGGTCACTGGGACTAGAGTGCTGTGCCCTTCCGCTGTAGGAGACAGATGAGGGGCTCTGGGGACTGGAGCACTCCACTCTGGGCTGGGCTGAGAAGTGTCCAGGCTGACAAGCTGAGTTGATAAAGTCAACACCTCACACCTTGCCCATGCTTGCTGAGAGGAAGGGATAAAAGTCCACTGGCCAAAAGCAACATCTGACGTCTGAAATAGTGGTGGCTACAGGGTCATCTCCCCTCATAGCCTCCTCTGTTATAGTATAATAACTGACACAAGGTCCCAGAGGGGAAAGTAGATGAGGGAATGGGAGAAGGGAAACCACAAGGAGGGTATTTTCTGTTCCTGTGCATGAAACTGGGTTACCAGCCCCAAAGGGATTGAATTCAGTTGGATAGATGATTTGGGCATCTGTGAAAGCTTCTTAGGCAAAGAGGTGCCATTAGAGCTCTGAGAGAGTCTGTGGATAGAATTCAGGGGTTTCTCCATTTGGATGGGAAAAAGATCCCATCTTTTTTTTTTTTCTAAACTGTAACTGAAGTTTAGCACAATCTTCAATTATGAAAGAAACAACAAGCCACAGTAGTATTTTATTGTCTGTGATTTTGTTACCTATAGCAATAACAAATATTTTCATGTTACATTGCATTTGTTGGAGTTATCTCAAAATATGATTAATGCTAATTACTACTTCAAAATTGTGGTGGTTATTGTTCCTGCCACCATGTTAATACAATAAGCTTGTAAATATTTGGGTGTATTTCAATACCGTAGGTTTCTTTTGTAATACTATGTATTTCACTTCAAGTGTTAAAAAAGTATTCTCACTTCTGAGGTAGCTGTAGTAGTGACAGTCATGTCAATCTAAATTTCCTAGGACATACTCCAAAAACTATGTACAATTCAAAGAGAAGAACAAATAGAATAACATAAAATCCATGCCTCCACCAGAACTAGAAAACAGACAACCCTAATATTTCCAATTATTTGATTGAGAAAATAAGCACAGCTGACATCTGAACAATATGGGTTGTTTGGATCCCATATTGGATCCAGACTGCCTGGATCCACGTATGTGCTTATTTTCTTCAGCCTCTGCTACCCCTGAAACAACAAGACCAACCTCTCTTCTTTTTTCCTCTTCAGCCTACTCAACATGAAGACGGTAAGGATGAAGACCATTATGATGATCCACTTCCACTTAAAAAATAGTAAGTGTATTTTATCTTCCTTATGCTTTTCTTAATAATATTTTCTTTTCTCTAGTTTATTATAAGAGTACAGTATATAATACATATACAAAATATGTGTTAATTGACTATGTTTTTGGTAAGGCTTCTGGTCAACAGTAGACTGTGACTTAAGTTTTGAGGGAGTCAAAAGTTATACATGAATTTTCAACTGAATGGGGCACTGGCGCCCCTAATCCCTGTGTTGTTTAAGGGTCAACTGTAACTAAGTTGTGGATGATGGAAGCCAGACTTCACACTGTCAGAAAGAGGAGTAGCAAATATGAAAAGGGAGAGACTGGAATGAACCCTGTGGAGTGGGATTATAGTTGGAAGAATCAGCATGAACTCCTGGTTTTAAATATGAGTGAGTAAATATAGAAATAGATAGGTAACTTTCTAGATCTACATGATGAGCTACAAATAATGACACTCCAATAGCAATGAACATACCAAGGGCTCAGATACCAATTTCTAAACATTGTGTTCATGTTCTTTGGAAAAGCTGACATTGGGGCTGAGCTTGGATGGGAATGTACAAAATAAGCCTGGAGAATCTTATGCTACAGGTAAGTAGGTGCTCAATGAATGCTGGAGATACATCACTAGTTCATAGGTGTCAGCTGGAAGGGGCTCCCACTGGCAAAGTATGAGACAATTTGAACATCAAAGCCAATAGTGATAATGGATAATAACTCATTGAATAAGATATGAATTAATGAATCCATTCTGCAGTAAATCAATCAATAAATAAGGGTAAAGGGAGAAGTTTTCCTTAGAATTAATATGCCATCTAATAAGTGTCAGAGGAATGATGGAATTGGAATTAGAATATCACCATTTGGCAACTGACATAGCAGCAATGGTTTCAGGCAGGAATGATCAATGGATGCTAAAACTAGTGGGTCAAATTCGGATGACAGGCAGTAATTATAGAATCTCAATCTCCTTGTCATATACTTTCAAATTAAAGAGAGAATAATGGTCATTTTATGGTGGAGAAATCTGACAGATACCACCTTAACCAAGTGATAAGGATTCACATCACTAGTTATGGAACAAACCAGCGTCCCATGCCCTCTGATATGGTGCACAGGGAGGGACACAACAGCTCTTCTGTGGAGCATCCAAAGCTAATTATGCATGGGGAAACGTCTTCCGGTGCTACTAAATATATGGCTGTACTCTTCAAAAACATCAAAGTCATGACAGAAAAGAAAGACTGAGGACCATTTCAGATCGAAGGAGACCATCGAGATACAACAACCAAACACAACATATGATCCTGGATCAAAATTTTTTTTCTTTTTTCAGAAAGAACATTATTAGGCCAGCAAGTGAAATCTGAATAAGATCTTAAAATTTGATAAATAGTATTGCATTAATATTAATTTCCCAATTTTGATAATTATACTGTGATGATGTAGAACATGGCCTGCTTTTTAGGAAATACACACTGAAGTATTTAAAGAGTAAGGAGCATCATGTCTTCAACTTACTCTCAAACAGTTAAGAAAATAATAATGATATGTATATAAATAAACATATTAAAACCATACATGCACCTCTGTATATAAAGAGGAATGAGAAGGCAGATGTGGTAAAATGTTAATATTTGAGCAATCTGGGTTGTCCTAGTCTCTAATTTTTCAATAATTCTGAAATTATTTCTGAATAAAAAAGTTAAAAATTTGGCAAAGGAGAGTAAAACTTTTTTTTTTCTGTGAAAAGGTTTTATTGGGCTGCTTTGGATGTCATGCACAAAATAAGTAAGAACCCCAGAATTTTGGATACCACATTGTATACCACATTGCCTGTCATCTACGCTTTGGTAAGCTCACCTCTACAAGTACCAAAGAAGAACAAAAGCTCAAACCAAAGTAGTTGGATTCCCTCTTTAATTCTCATCCATTCTGCTTCCCCCTCAATCTGCACCTTCTCTATGCAAACCCATTTTTCCCTGGTGACAAGCAAAGAGGAACTTTTTTGCTGTTAAGAATGGACTCACATTAAAATGTGTTGTCCTTATTAGGTACAGCTCTGGACTGAGGGTCATTCAGGCCTACAGTCTGAATCCCAGGGACTGCCCATGCTAACCTAGAGTTTTGCTAACACTCTCCTTACCCCAAGTATTATTGTCCAAAAATGCTGGTTCTTCTTCAGTCTCTAAGGTTCACATTCCTCTAGACCACTCGACTAAATCTACCACAAACACACACATATCTTTGACCTCTAGCAATATTTTAGCCATGATGCCACCTCTGAGCAGTAACCTGGGTCAGAGCCATGGGAACGTGACCTATACACAAAGCTGGTTGATAGGCAATTGGTTCATTGACCACTGAGAAATAAATGAGTAACAGCAACTAAAAGGCTAACAGGGCCACCTCAACCACACTATGCCAGCTGTGGTTACCTCTGCATGGCCCCTTGGTCCCAACAATTCAGAAACTCCAGGAACTGACCTAGTTGCTTGAGTTGTTTGCTTATCTGCTGTGTCTTCCAATTTATCGCACAACAAATTGCTTAATAGGGTATAAATCTCTTGGCTCGAGGCAGGAGGCAGTAGTTAGTAGCCCAGACCTCAGAAGCAAGCAGGCAGAGGTTCCATCCCAGTTTCACTATCATCAGAGGGCCCTTGGACAAATTAACTTTTCTTAGCCTCCATTTTCCTACCTGTAAAATAGATATACAACATCTGCCTTGGAGAGTACTGGGTGAAGTAAAATGACCTAATGTCTGCCATTACAGTAAGAACCTTGTTATCTTCATGGCAGGATGAATCGCTTTCACTTTATGAGGCAGTCTGCTGTATGTATTGCTCATATTTAGGCACTGGTTCCTCTACCTGAGTACTTTTGATATTTTGGGCCAGGTAATTATTTGTTGTGGGGTTAGTCCTGTGCATTGTAGCATGTTTAGTGGCATCCCTGGCCTCTACTCTCTAGTGAGCAGTAGCACCCCTCCCCAAGTTGTGACAACCAAAAATGTCTCCAGATAATGCCAAATGTCCCCTGGGGACAAAATATCCCCCAGCTGAGAACTACTGTTCTAGAACTTCCTAGTTTTGGGAGTCCAGAACATCATAGCACTAGAACTATTTTTCTGGAAACTTAGTCATTGGCTCCTTGGTAGTGTCACATTGATGAGTTTCTTTTTTTAATGGCCTCAGTGGAAAAGTTGGGTTACTTATAAAAATTACTCAGATCCTGCTGCTGCAAGCATTAATTTCTCTCTATATAAATATTTTAAAATGTCTTTTTGTCATCAGGAGGATAGGAGGCTGATATGGTTTGGCTCTGTGTCTTCACCCAAATCTTTTCATCTAATCACCTCCCATCTGTTCCCTCCCTCAAGGTTTACCCCATGCTGTTGACCCCCAGCTCCTCTGGGGGTACCATTTTGTAGGTGGCCAACTGACACTACAGAATTCAAAATATCCTCCTAGCAAATTTATGGTTCTCAAGTTCCTGGTTGACCAAGTCAGGGAGGAATGATAATAATGCTGTGGTTCATTGAGTGCCTAACATGTTGTAGGCCCTTTTCTAGGATCTATAAATATGTATCTTATTTACACCTTACAATAAAATTATCTCCACTGTATAGAGCAGAAAACACATCCAGAAACTCTGTTTAATTGACTCCAGCTACAGTAGTAGTGGCGATTTCAGGACTGATACCCAGGCCATTTTGTTCTACCACTTCAGTCTGTATTCCCACTCAACTCTGGGCTATGCGTACACCTCTCTACATTAGCAGTTCCTTGCATGATACTTGGCATTATGTTGACATTTAGTAAATGTTGTACAGCAAAAAAGGAAAAGAGGAAGGAAAGAAAGAAGTCTCCACTCTAGCTCCAGAGTTCTAGTGATAATTGGATTAATCTTTGAGACCTCGGAATCGCTGGGGCAAAAGGATAATAGAAATTATAATAATATATAATATTCACACTTCCAATTTCAATAACATTACAAAGTTTTGGGAAGTGTTTATGTAATATTTATCTCATGTAATTGTCAAGATATTTCTGGTGTAGAGTAGAGGTCATAACTATGGTCACTTGCCAGAGAGTGACCAGAACTAAAACTTCGATCTCTGAACTCTAAACTGTGTGAAAAGAGAAGGAAAACCTGCAGAGATGAACACATTATCAGTCGACAGCAGGCACAAGAACACTTTATCAAAAGTTCTCTACCATACCACAAAGATTCAAAAGAAACCAAGAAAGGAGAACTAGTTCTGTCTTTCATACCCCATGCTCAATGCTTTATAGTAACTGCCTGTCAGCAGCCAAAGGAAAATATTGCAACTCTAGTGCTCTCCTTGATCACTTCTGCTTTTCTTAACTTTTTCTTTCTGAGTTTCTTTTCCTAGTAAAAAAGTTAAAAATAGGATTAATTTCACTTCTCTTATTCACCTTCCTCTGTTCCTTAAAAATAAATGACACAGTTAAAAAAAAAAGAACAGAAAATATCTCAATATTATTGTAAAGTATACTTTTTATAAGCAATGTAGAGTTCTTTCTAGATAGTTCCGCCCAGACCAGTTGATTTTATTTCCACATAACTTCATGAAGTGTTTCCTTTTAGAAAGCGATACCAAAGCTAGTCAACTACACTGTCAGGAGTTTGTAGAATCTTTATTTACTTCCAATGTGTTGCAATTGTGGTCCAAGTTGAATCAACAACTATGTTGTTTACCAAAATACATCAAATAGAAAGCATTGAGCAATGATTTTCTGAAGTATTCTCTTTTTGGAGTTCTCTTGTATGACTTTCTAAATACTGAAAGCCACTGAACATGCATGCCCCTTGTATATTTGAATACTGTAAACCTGGGTAACTTACACAACATTCCTTTTTCATTTTTTCTTTTTCATTGAAGTAAAAAAAAAAAAAAAAAAACTGGTTTTTGTTTTGCTTTGTTTTTTAAAAAACCCAAGTGGCTTTTAGAGATTTCTTCCACACTTAAAAAAATGAACACTGGAACCTACTGACATAAACTAAAAAATTATATTTCTGTGAAAAATGTGTTCAAATGGTCCACCCAGAAATCTGAAAAAACATTTTTTTAATAGAGCTAAGGGACCCTACATTAAATGTGCTTGCATTAAGCAACAAATGCATTTTTGAGAGTCTGACTGAAATAATAATTATAATAATTATTATGCTGCTGATGATATAATTGAGTTGGTATTTACCGTCATGGGAGGGTAAGTTCCCTTACTCAATGGATGAAGAAGCTCCTCCTCTGGTTAGTTACAGTGCCCTTGATTCCTGCTTCCCTGAGGACGGGAGGTAATCCTTGGCAGTCAGACTGTGCTTTGGGTAGTGGGACAACGAGGCTTGGGGTTTGTGTGTACTTCCACTACTGGTTCACTCAGACAGCCTCCTCGGGACGTAGCTTCCCTCCCTCCTAGCAGAGGTGTACCAACTGCCTCATGTAGGGAATATCTGCTGGATTTACATTTTGCATTTTTAGTTCTAAGGATAAAAGCATCTCTGATTTTCTTTTGCCTTCCTTCAAAACTTTTAAATTATAATTCATCATCACATCCATAACTATTCATTAATTATCCCAAGTCCCTCCTAGATTTATTATTTTGACAGTGTTTCCTGACAGTATTAGCAGGTTAAGAATTATTGTTAAAGCTATGATTACTTTATTTATGGTCACTGCGTAAAAATTGCTAGCTGGGAAAGATTATATGTTGTGTACAATTATCATTTGTAGTCACAAGGCTTTAAGGAAAGCTTAGAGCATAGAACATATGTGTAGATTCCAAAAGTGTGTTTAAAACTTCAGCACATTTCAGCCACAGTGATCTTTCAGCAGAAGGAAAGGTCTGAGTTTTTAAACACTGTCCCTTAAGACAGTGACATTTGTTATAAGAGTTTTAATACCAGTTCCCATTTGCTACCCTTGAAATGTATGAGTTAATGATTTTTTTGTGTGTACTTAAGCATTGAGATTTGTTCTAAAATCTGAGCACCCTCTTTGAATATTAAAAATAGAATAGAAATGTGGTCTAACATTTAACTTTCATTTGATGCAGTGTGTAGCCAAGGACATTTTTAGAGCAGTTAATATATGCCGAGGGTACTGGGATAAATAGTACAGAAGCACAATCTGTGCCCTTGGTCTAATAGTGTAGCGGGACATTTCAGAGCCATTTGTACAACTCTAACTTGATTGTTTATTTTAAAATGTAATTATTGAAGTACACCTCCTAAACATCAAATCATTGAGAAAGGAGCCGTATCATCATTTGAAAAACCAAACTATCGCATCATAAAATGAGGAGCAAATATCTGAAGCAGGCTTATTGCTGCCACCCCAGGATCCAGGGATCAAATGTGAACTGTTGGGAATTTCCCTGCTTTTCATGACCTACAAGGCATTTTCTCCCTCGGTTTAGTGTATACGTGTGTGTATTCATGCAAACTCACATCTGATAATATTGATAAAGCAGACAGACAAGCAGATCAGACCTGCAGTTGACAGTGAATCTGTTGCTTCAGTAAGAAACTCATCTAAGAATCCTGTGCTTTTTGGAGACTTCCCCCTCCAGTTTCCAATTAATCATATATTCACAGAGGGTGTCAAGAAGGCCCAGAGAAAATAACAAAATATGAATTGAAATGGGACACTAGGGTGCTAAAGGACATTCAAAGAGTGTCCTGGAGGAGTTTAAGGCAAGATCCCAGGTCACACTGAGGTCTTTTCTATGGTGAGATGGACCCAGCTCCCATCACTGCATTCTAATGTGTTACATTAAAAGAAGTAGTGACGGTTGACCACAGCTTGAAAGACCACTGATTCATTCTGCAAGAGTGAGGAAAATCAAAGAAAGTTTAGATTGACGTGATAAATAAAAGAATAAATGACAAAACTGTCATCAGTTACCTTATTAAAGACGAAGTGGGACACAGAAACTGTTGGTGGACTTGCTCAGCTGACGGCAGCTTTCCTGCTGTGCACGGGGAAGGAAGAGTTGTGCCACCCTGGCCAGGCTGATCCTCTTGAGGTTGAGGTGCCTGGGTTTCTGTAGAGCTCTGAGTACTACATGTGTGAGGAATCCTCAGGTTCTCTCCTTGCTCTGTGAGTCACTCCCATTGTGACACAACGTGATGACTAAATCTCTCTTGAATAGCTCATAAAAGCCAAGAAGCTGTAGGTCACATTTCAAAAGGAATCAGCAGTATAAATTTAGCCACTTTTAGAAGAGACTTTAAAATGATCAATAATATTCATTTTATGATGAGTACAATCTCTTGATCAAATTCAGCAGCAGAAATAATGTAACAAAGAAATATTTTGTAAACTGCCAGGTGCATCATTTTAATAATTTTCAAATTATGATTATTATTCATAATCTCCATTTTTTTCCTTCCTGTTAGCATGCCTTTGCTTATTTAACACTCCTTCCCTCCTAAGAAAGTAGGAGAAATCAGTCTCTGAGATTTGTGTTACCACATTTTTTTAAGATTGGTGAGCAAGGAGATAAAAACAACATAATAAAATGAGGTTTTGGAATTGCTTATGGGTTTTAATATATGTTTTAAGGTATGACAAGGAGAGCTTACTAAAGTGGTCTCCGGAGCTGAGACCATTGAGAATAGGAAAGGATGCCTCCTCCCCTCCCAGAGTTTGCCTGTTTCAGAGTTGATCACGGTTGACCTGGCGTATCCTGGGACCACAATGGAAAGTATTGAGGCTGCAGGTGAGGAGAGGAAGAGATGGTGCTAATATCCCCCATCTAGCCTTCCACCTTTCACCTTCACTGCTGTAGCCACTCAGGCAGGTACAAATGCCACTTTGCTGATTTTTCATTTTCAGTTTCCTTGTATACCAGTTTGTTGCCATACTCTTCCGATTTCCCAGGCTCTGTATTCCTTCTTTGAAAATTGCAGTTATTGTGGTTCAGCTGGAATGAACATATGAATGAACAGATCTGTCTAGGTAGAGTCAGGACACTGCTATCACCCTTTAAAATAAGTAGGGATCTTTTTTCTTTAAAAGAACAACAAACCCACTTTGGGAGGCCGAGGCAGGTGGATCACATGAGGTCAGAAGTTCGAGACCAGCCTGGCCAACATGGTGAAACCCCATCTCTACTAAAAATACAAAAATTAGCTGGGCGTGGTGGCAGGTACCTGTAATCCTAGCAACTCGGGAAGCTAAGGCAGGAGAATTGCTTGAATCTGGGAGGCAAAGTTTGCAGTGAGCTGAGATTGTACCACTGCACTCCAGCCTGGGCAACAGAGTGAGACTCTGTCTCAAAACAAACAGGCCGGGCGCAGTGGCTCACGCCTGTAATCCCAGCACTTTGGGAGGCCGAGGCGGGTGGATCACAAGGTCAGGAGATCGAGACCATCCTGGCTAACACGGTGAAACCCCGTCTCTACTAAAAATACAAAAAAATTAGCCGGGCGCAGTGGCGGGCGCCTGTAGTCCCAGCTACTCAGGAGGCTGAGGCAGGAGAATGGCATGATCCCGGGAGGCGGAGCTTGCAGTGAGCCGAGATCGCACCACTGTACTCCAGCCTGGGGGCAGAGCGAGACTCCGTCTCAAAAAAGAAACAAACAAACAAAGACAAACAACTCAAAAAACTGAAATTTACTCAGGTACACATTTAGGGTGCCCCAAATGTGCTAAATATACTTTTTCCTCTTCAACGTTTCACAAGTATGGCTTAAATATAAAACTTCATAGATAATATATTGACTTAAATCCACATGAAGTAAGGTGTAAATAATTCATATTGAACCCTTCCTGTGAGCATGTTATTGTCACTAAGAGAAGAAGAGAGCCTCATGCACCCGGGCAAAGACATGGTTATAACAATAGTTAAAGTTTTGCTTACTTAATGATCTTGCCTAGTGCAGCCCTGTTTCAAAACCTTTCCAAATAGACTTTTAAAAAGTCAAATGTTTAGACTGATTTGCATACTGGAAATCAGAATTCTTGCCATCTATCTGGCTTGTCCCTCAATTCCAGTGGGCCTAATTCATGGGTTCAGTTTCAGTATATGGCACCACAGCCGGAACACCCCTTCCCCTTGTCCAGTGGTCGCACATAGGCGATGAGTTAATGAAATCATTTGTTAACAGTGTCTTATCCAGACTGTAACCATATACACATTCAAATTCACATCTCAAGTGCTAAGTTGTCTTTCATTTCGCCTTTTTAATATGCAACCTTTGAAAGTGCTACTTTGTTCAGAGCTCTTCCTATATTGACTTCCGATCAAAGATCCCATTAAAAAAAAAAATCCGGAACCAAATTGACAATTTGAGTTTTTTTCTTTGTTCCTCTTTAAAACAAAGGAGTGCACTGTGGATTTTATTTTAATGTTTGTAGGTGGAATGTAAGTATACAGTGGGAAGGCTAGATACTGCCATAGACAACACACTAAAGATAGAGTCATCCTTTTTCTTCTAAATTTGCATGCCTCTCATACTTCTACCCAAGAGTGTCTTCTCCACCCACTTCCAAATACCAAAACGTAAGGAGGAAACTCAGATCCAAGGCTGTCTCAGGTGACATACATCAGGCTTCCTGCAACTGCACCGTTCTGGGGATGGTCTAAGTCCCAGATAATTCTAAGATGAGCTTTGACTGGAGGAAAGCACTTACTCCAGTGTGCAGGCTGTGGTGGGTCCAACTCCTGGAGTATATCTAGTGTCATTCTTGTAAGGCTGACCAGGAGGGTGAGGCTGGTGATGGGGCATGCACAGTGGCCTCTTCCTTCTGGCATAATAATGTAATCCTCTCTCCCAGGTCACTCTCAGTGGAACATGTTTCTCTGAACGACTATGAACTGCTATGAAGCCTTCATGTTTTAAAAGTGTACTTTGTATTTTCTTCCTCCTCCCTTTGTCAACAGGCAGTTCTCTTATTTCTACTATAAAGGGAACCTGTACATTGGTTCCCTTTTTATACAAACAATGCCTTTGACATTTAAGTAGCTTCTTTGTAGCTAGGCTTGGTCAAAACTAGGAGCTTTGTTACCCATTTGGCCTTTCATGACTCTCCCAGCTGTAAGATGAAGCAGGGCTAATCTTTTGTTTCTCTCTACTATATGATCTTTAGATATACAAATAGTTAGGGATGGAGTCATGGGAACATTTGATAGATTCTTTGAACAAAGACTTTCCTTATTTACAGAACACATATCCTTTTAGCTTACCCAACAAGAGGTCCTGCGTTGAAAAGTGAGGTGAGAAGTATTATATTGGGGGTTATTGTTCTGGTAGATGGAGCAAGAGGGAAGATGGTTGAGAATGAAAGTAACAAATGAACAGAATCACCGGATTTTCAGCAACAGGGAGACTTGAAAGAAGGAAAGGTGGAGGCTAAGAAAATGTATCTATCACACAGGGAGGGAGGTGGGTGCTCCTTTTGGTGTGACCATCACATATGCATATGTGAGCATTAAAATTTTTTTTACCTGGCTTAAGAATGATCTCGCTAAGTTTCCTAGTTTCTTTCAATCCCAGGCAACTTCTTTTTCCCAGAATCTTAACTGAGATGATTAAAATATCAAATGAAATTAAGAGCAGATGCTAGATGCAGCTGATTGTGTAATATGCAAGTACTATCCAGTAGGAAAGAACTCACAGGGATTCACGAGGTGGGGAGGAGTGAGTTAGAGACAACTGTCTTCAGACCCTGTTTTGGGGTGTCCTGGACTTTGGTTCTGTGTGAGGCCTACTTGGCTAAAGAGATCCAAAGATGCCAGAAAGAGGCCTTTCTATTGAGGAATAATTCACTGTTAGCTCATTTATTGCTGAGTAGGGAATCTCATAGAGTTTCCCCTCTCCTTGAAGAACTGCTGATCCTTGCTGGCTCCTTGAGGCTATTTAAGATTGTGGGGGAAAGGGTGATCTCATCCTTTGCTGATGGATATGTAAATTGCTACAGCCTTTTTTGAAAGCTGTCCAGAAAAAACATCTGTTAAAATAAAAAGCTACTATTTGAGACAAAAATCCTACTCCTAGGATTCTATCCTGTATAAATGTATATAAATGTATATGAACAGGATGGGGCAAAAAGAACTGGGAGCAAAGCAAGTGCCCACTAATAGTGAGATAACTGAATAAATTGTGGTGCATATGCACAGTGGAATATTATTTTGCAGCCACTAAATAGAACAAACTCGAGCTCTACTATTTGACTTGGAAGGCTTTCTGTGACCTCATTTTTGGAAAGCAAACTCTGTGTGTGCAGGTGTAAAGATACCTATGTGAATATGGAGAAAAATATGAAAGGGTATGCACTCTATTTTTAATATGGGTTACTTGCAGATAGAAGGTGTGGGCAAAACAAAGGCAAGGATGAGGTAAGAGAAAAAAAGAAAAGTTAGCTTTTAAAAACTTCACTGAAAATGATAGGATCTGACACAATGAAAGCAAGAAAAAAGTCTTCCCAACACCAAAAAACCCCAAAACGAAAAAACCTGAATTGAATGGGGCCTTTACATCCAATGACCTAGTCACAGGAAAAACAGAGAATAAAGGAAACAAGTGCAACTATTCTCTAATCATCAAACCAGCAGGGGAATCTGAAATACAAACAAATTGTTTTATTCAACAGAAATAAATCACACACACAAAATGGAGAAGTAATACGGCATGCTCTCACCTATAAGTGACAGCTAAGCCATGGGTACACATGGACACAGGTGGACATAATAGACAGTGGAGACTGCAAAAGCGGAGAGGTTGGAGGAGGATGAGGGTTGAAAAATTACCTTTTGAGTACAATGTTCAGTATTTGGGTGATGAGTACACTAGAAGCCCAATATCCCCCCTTACACATGTAATACCTGTGTAACAAACAAGCATAAGTAACCCCTGAATCTAAAACAAAATAATCAGGGAAAATGAAGGAGCAAGCTTTAAAACAACAAATCTATTTATGACAATATTTATCTAAAACAAAACAATCAGAGAAAATGAAGGAACAAGTTTTAAAACAACAAATCTATTTATGACAATGTTTATGACACAATTATAAATGTAAATAATGGATAATTGATAATTAAGGAATATTAATTTTTCAGATATGACAATAATACGGTTATTTATAAAAGAGTTTTTATCTTTTAGGTCAATTACTTACCTATTTAACCTAAATATTAATGAATGAAATATATATAATATCTGGGATTTATTTCAAAATAATGCAGGACTGTAAGGAATGGATAAAGGTGGTGGACAGGGCAGGATGACCCATGGGTTGTTGGTGGGGCTGGTGATATGTACATGGGCATTCATGATACTATTCTGTCTACTTTTATGTATGTTTTAAGTATTCAATTATAAAAAGCTTAAAATACATGACCAGACCAGGCGCGGTGGCTCATGCCTGTAATCCCAGCACTTTGGGAGGCCGAGGCAGGCAGATCACCAAGTCAGGAGATCGAGACCATCCTGGCTAACCCAGTGAAACCCCATCTCTACTAAAAATACAAAAAATTAGCCAGGCGTGGTGGCGGTTACCCGTAGTCCCAGCTACTTGGGAGGCTGAGGCAGGAGAATGGCGTGAATCTGGGAGATGGAGCTTGCAGTGAGCCGAGATCGCGCTACTGCATTCCAGCCTGGGTGACGGAGTGAGACTCTGTCTCCAGAAAAAATAAAATAAAATTTAAAAAAATAACATGACCACACTTTATTTATACAGAATATTTTACAAATATGCACATATTTTTAAAAGAAATTAAAGACTGATTTTGATATTTTTAAAAATTCTCCTGACTTAAACATTCTCCTGAGTTAGAGTTAAAAACTAGATTTTAGAGGAGGAGGGGGATACACTGAGATTAATTTCAGGTCCGATACCTGTGCCCAGGATGAGTATCATCTTAAGAATGGGCTGCCAACGCAATGGAAGTTATAGTTTTGCTGTCAGAATTTTACACTTTCTGAATACCCGTTCAAATGTTCACTGTTCCTTTGCCATATGGTGTCAGAAAAGTAGATACCTCATTGCTATTTTTTAAAATGCATCAAATGCTTTCCCTGTGGTTATGAGGTTGAGCCTGTACCTGCAAGGCAGTACTGCCTCACAAATGTCAATACAAGTATTTTGGATAGTAATCAACAAAACCAATCAGGTCCCAGGTATGTCTTGTGCAAAATACTTTGCCCGGTGTTTTTGGAAATACAAATAATACAGGACAATCGGGTCCCAAGTATGTCTTGTGCAAAATACTTTGCCAAGTGTTTTTGGAAATACAAATAATATAGGACACTAACTTGACCCTCAAAAAGCTTGCAATATCTGGAATAGTTGGTGGTTTTACACCTAAATATCTTTATCCTCTAGATACACTGGATTCATTTAGTTTGCAAGGTTCATTGACACTATTATGTTTACTGAAATTTGTGAAAGACTATCCCCCTTTGTGCTTTTCTGAATATCGTGTTACTGTCCTGCTCGACTACAACAACATAAACTTGACTTTATGGTAGTTGTTTATTTTAAAATGTAAATTATTAGTTTGAAGGCAAACTGCCTATAAACTAATTCGAGTGCAAAATTGACGGGGTTTGGGACACGTTACCCTAAAATATGGAATCTTAGCATTTGAGGAAATGGCAGAAGCAGTATGTCACGTTCACCCTTGCCCCTTCTTTCTTGAAGCAGGTCATAAAATGTAGCTGACCTTCCCCTGAAGTAGGTCATAAAACCCTCATTCCAGAGGTGCCCTCCCTGTATCTGGGGGAAAGAAGTGCGCCTGTCTCTGAAGACACGAAGACAGAAGAATCTGAACAAATAAGCCTTGCTAAATCTCCCCGTTTATTACCATTAGCTCATAGCCCCTCTAGCTGCACAACTATTCACTCTTCCTTGCATAAAAACACACAGGTTTACCTGGATCTCCAGATCTTTATTTATGAAGGCTCCTGTGTCATGTAAAACATTTATTAAATAAATTTGTATGTTTTTCTCTTGTTAATTTGTTTGTTGTCATGGGGCTTTAGCCATGAACCTGACAAAGAGTGAGGAAAGAAATTTTTCTTCCCTTACACATCATATCCTGGGAATGGTAATGTTCATGAAACTTCCAAAAATAAAGGACATATCGTTATAACTACCCTGTTGAAGTTGGTTGGCTATAGAAAATGGCCTGTAGTGAAGTAGATCTGGCCTAACACAGGTTAATTTTCCAGCTATCAGTGGCACTCTGTGTTTCTCCTGAGTTTTCCCTGTGCAGGGGGACCTGTTTTTCCAACTCCTCTCAAAGGAAGGAGAGCCTTTCCTTGTTGAATCACAGCTCTAGCACTGTGGTTTTGGCTCTGTCCATCTGTATGGAGGCTTATTTAAACAAAATCCCCAGGGCCAATAATCCCAGGAAATGTTCTGTACTGTTCTTCTTAGTTAGTTTTTTTAATTAAGTGAAATGATTCAGTCTCATCTAACAAAAATAGGAGATAAGCAAAAAGAAGAAAAAGTACTCCTTATTTATCAAATCAGAGTAATACTAACAATCTTTAATTTTTTGTGCCAAGTGCTACTCTGCAAGTATTATCTTATTTAATTAGCACAAACAACCCCATGCTGTTGTTTCGGCTCCAATTTATAGTAGAGAAAACAGACTCAGGAGGGTTAAATAACTGATCAAATTAACTTATTCAGACTTAGATCTGTCTTACTTCAGAATCCACATTGTTACAATCAATCACTATTACAATTTAGAATACATCCATTTAATCTTTTATTCTCTATGATATTTGTTTCTCTCTCTCTCTCTCTCTCTCTCTATATATATATATATATATATATGGGTTTTTTTTCTGTCATAAGGGAACCATGACCTTCCTTTTTAAATATACATTAATTTTAAGTTCAAGGGTACGTGTGCAGTTTTGTTATATAGATAAACTTGTGTCATGTGGATTTGTTTACAGATTATTTTGTCATCCTGGTATTAAGCCTAGTATTCATTAGCTATTTTTCCTGATTCTCTCCCTCCTCCCATCCTCCACCCTATGATAGGCCCCAGTGTGTGTTGTTCCCCTCCATGTGTTCATGTGTTCTCATCATTTAGCTCCCACTTATAAGTGAGAACATGTGGTATTTGGTTTTCTGTTTCTGCATTAGTTTGCTAAGGATAATGGCCTCCAGCTCTATCCATGTTCCTGCAAAGGGCATGATCTCATTCTTTTTATGGCTGCACAGTACTCTGTGGTGAATATATACCATATTTTCTTTATCCAGTCTATCAGTGATGGGCATTTAGGTTGATTCCATGTCTTTACTATTGTGAATGGTGCTGCAATGAACATATGCGTGCATGTATCTTTATAACAGAATGACTTATATTCCTTTGGGAATAAAACCAGTAATGGGATTGCTGGGTCAAATGGTATTTCTGTCTCTAGGTCTTTGAGGAATTGCCACACTGTATTCCACAATGGTTGAACTATTTTACACTCCCACCAACATTGTATAAGCATTCCTTTTTCTCCACAACCTCACCACCATCTGTTATTAATATTTTTGACTTTTTAATAGTAGACATTCTGACTGATGTGAAATGGCATCTCATTGTGGTTTGATTTGCATTCCTTTTATGATCAGTGATGTTGAGCTTTTTTTCATATGTTTGTTGGTCACATGTATGTCTTCTTTTGAGAAGTGTCTGTTCATGTCCTTTGCCCACTTAAATATGTCTAAATTCCTTGTAGATGTTAGATATTAGACCTTTGTCAGATGTATAGTTTGCAAAAAATTTCTCCCATTCTGTAGGTTGTCTGTTTACTCCGTTGATAGTTTCTTTTGTTGTGCAGAAGCTCTTTAGTTTACTTAGATCCCATTTGTCAATTTTTTTTTGTTGTTGTAATTGCTTTTGGTGTCTTTGTCATGAAATCTTTGCCCGTGCCTATGTCCTGAATGGTCGTGTCTAGGTTGTCTTCCAGGGTTTTTATAGTTTTGGGTTTTACATTTAAGTCTTTAGTTCATCATGAGTTAATTTTTGTATATAGGGTAAGGAAGGGGTTTCAATCTTCTGCATATGGCTAGCCAGTTATCCCAACACTATTTATTGAATAGGGAATCATTTCCTCATTGATTTTTTTTTTTGGTCAGGGTTGTAGAAGATCAGATAGTTGTAGGTGTGCGGTTTTATTTCTTGGTTCCTATTCTGTTCCATTGGTCTATGTGTCTGTTCTTGTACCAGTACCATGCTGTTTTGGTTACTGTAGCCCTGTGGTATAGTTTGAGGTCAGGTAGTGTGATGCCTCTAGCTTTGTTCCTTGTACTTAGGATTGCCTGGGCTACTTGGGTTCTTTTTTGGTTCCATCTGAATTTTAAAATAGTTTTTTTCTAGTTCTATGAAGCATGTTAATGGCAGTTTAATGGGAGTAGCATTGAATCTATAAATTGCTTTGGGCAATATGGCCATTTTCATGATATTGATGCTTCCTATCCATGAGCGTGGAATGTTTTTCCATTTGTCTCTGTCATCTCTTATTTCTTTGAGCAGTGGTTTGTAGTTCTCTTTATAGACATCTTTCACCTCCCTAGTTAGCTGTATTCCTAGGTATTTTATTCCATTTGTGGCAATTGTAAATGGGAGTTCACTTGTGATTTGGCTCTTGGCTTGAGTGTTGTGGTTGTATAGAAATTCTAACAAATTTTGCACATTGATTTTGTATTCTGAGACTTTGCTGAAGTTGCTATCAGCTTAAGAAGCTTTTGGGCTGAGACAATGGAGTTTTCTAGATATAGAATCATGTAATCTGCAAACAGGGATAGTTTGGTTTTCTCTCTTCCTATTTAAATGCCTTTGATTTCTTTCTCTTGCCTATTTGCCTTGGCCAGAACTTCCAATACTATGTTGAATAGGCATGATGAGAGAGGGCATCCTTGTCTTGTGCTAGTTTTCTTCCTTTTTTTTTAAATTAAATTAAGTTTAATTTTAAGTTCCAGGATACATGCGCAGGATGTGCAGGTTTGTTACACTGGTAAACATGTGCCATGGTGGTTTGCTGCACCTGTCAGCCCTTCAACTAGGTATTAAACCCTGCATGCATTAGTTATTTTTCCTGATGCTTTCCCTCCCTGCAACCTTCCAACAGGCCACATTGTGTGTTGTTCCCCTCCCTGGGTCCATCTGTTTGCATTGTTCAACTCCCACTTATAACTGAGAACGTGTGATGTTTGGTTTTCTGTCCCTGTGATAGTTTGCTGAGGATAACGGCTTCCAGCTCCATCCATGTCCCTGCAAAGGACATTATCTCATTCCTTTTTATGGCTGCATAGTATTTCATGGTGTATATTTACCAAATTTTCTGTATCCACTCTATCATTGATGGACATTTCTATTGATTCTCTATCTTTGCTATTGTAAATAGTGCTACAATGAACATACGCATGCATGTATCTTTATAATAGAATGATTTATATTCCTTTGGGTATATACCCAGTAATGGGATTGCTGGGTCAAATGGTATTATAGGTCTTTGAAGAATTGCCACACTGTCTTCCACAATGGTTGAATTAATTTACATTCCCACCGACAGTGTAAAAGCACCCTTGTTTCTCCACAGCCTCACCAGCATCTGTTGTTTCTTGGCTTTGTAATAATCACCCTTCTGACTGGTGTGAGATGGCATCTCATTGTGTTTTGATTTGTGTTTCTCTAATTATCAGTGACGTTTAGCTTCTTTTCATATGTTTGTTGGCTGCATAAATGTCTTCTTTTGAGAAGTGTCTGCTCATGTCCTTTGTCCACTTTTTAATGGGGTTGTTTTGTTGTTTTCTTGTAAATAAGTTTAAGTTCCTTGTAGATTCTGGATATTAGACCTTTGTCAGATGGATAGATTGCAAAATTTTTCTCCCATTCTGTAGGTTGCCTGTTTGCTCTGATGATAGTTTCTTTTGCTGTGCAGAAGCTCTTTAGTTTAAATCCCATTTGTCAATTTTTGCTTTTGCTGCAATTGCTTTTGACATTTTTCATCATGAAATCTTTGTGTGTGCCCATGTCCTGAATGGTATTACTTTGATTTTCTTCTAGGGTTTTCAGTTTTGGGTTTTACACTTAAGTCTTTTATCCCTCTTGAGTTAATTTTTGTA
This sequence comes from Macaca mulatta, assembly GCF_049350105.2. Classification (NCBI taxonomy): domain Eukaryota; kingdom Metazoa; phylum Chordata; class Mammalia; order Primates; family Cercopithecidae; genus Macaca; species Macaca mulatta. The sequence goes on along the minus strand of NC_133417.1, from coordinate 73,997,986 downwards.
TAAGGTGTAAGGAAGGGGTCCAGTTTCAATTTTCTGCGTACAGCTAGCCAGTTTTCCTAGCACCACTTATTAAATAGATAATCCTTTTCTCATTGCTTGTTTTTGTCTGGGTTGTTGAAGATCAGACAGTTGTAGATGTGCAGTCTTATTTCTGAGATCTCTATTCTGTTCCATTGGTCTACGTGTCTGTTTTTGTGCCAGTACCATACTGTTTTGTTTACTGTAGCCTTATAGTATAGTTTGAAGCCCTGTAACGTGATGCCTCCAGCTTTGTTCTTTTTGCTTAGGATTGTCTTGGCTGTACGGGCTCTTTCTGGATTCCATATGAATTTTAAAGTATTGTTTTTCTAATCCTGTGAAGAATATCAATAGTAATTTAATGGGAATAACATTGAATCTATAAATTACTTTGGACAGTATGGCCATTTTTATGATATTGATTCTTCCTATCCATGAGCAAGGAATATTTTTCTATTTGTTTCTGTCCTTTCTTATATCCATGAGCTGTGATTTGTAGTTCTCCTTGAAGAGGTTCTTCACTTCCCTAGCTGTATTCCTAGGTATTTCATTCTCTTTGTAACAATTATGAATGAGAGGTCATTTGTGATTTGGCTCTCTGCTTGCCAATTGTTGGTGTATAGGAATGCTTGTGATTTTTGCACATTGATTTTGTACCCTGAGACTTTGCTGAATTTGCTTATCAGCTTAAGGAGCTTTTGGGGGCTGAGATGATGGGGTTTTCTAGATATAGGATTGTGTCATTTGCAAATAGTTTGACTTTTTCTCTTCCTATTTGAATATGCTTTATTTCTTTCTCCTGCCTGATTGCCCTGGCCAGAACTTCCAACACTATAGTGAATAGGCATAGTGAGAGAGGACATTCTTGTCTTGTGCTGGTTTTCAAGGGGAATGCTTCCAGCTTTTGCCCACTCTGTATGATACTGGCTGTGGGTTGTCATAAAAGACTCTTATTATTTTGAGATATGTTCCATCAATACCTAGTTTATTGAGAGTTTTTAACGTGAAGGGATGTTGAATTTTATCAAAGGCCTTTTCTGTGTCTATTGAGATGATCATGTGGTTTTTGTCTTTGGTTCTGTTTATGTGATGAATTATGTTTATTGATTTGCATATATTGAACCAGCCTTACATCCTAGGGATGAAACCTACTTGATTATGGTGGATAAGCTTTTTCATGTGCTGCTGGATTTGGTTTGCCAGTATTTTATTGAGGATTTCTGCATCAATGTTCATCAGGGATATTGGCCTTAAGTATTTTTGTGTGTGTGTATGTCTGCCAGGCTTTGGTGTCAGGATGATGCTGGCCTTGTAAAATGAGTTAGGGAGAAATCCCTCCTTTTCAATTGTTTGGAATAGTTTTAGAAGAAATGGTACCAGCCCCACTCTGTACCTCTGGTAGACATCAGCTGTCTGGTTCTGGGCTCTTTTTGGTTGGTAGTCTATACATTACTCCTTCAATTTCAGAACTTGTTATTGGTCTATTCAGGGATTCAGCTTCTTCCTGGTTTAGTCTTGGGAAGGTGAATGTGTCCAGGAATTTATCCATTTCTTCTAGATTTTCTAGTTTATTTGCATAGAAGTGTTCATAGTATTCTCTGATGGTTGTTTGTATTTCTGTGGGGTCAGTGGTGATATCCCCTTTATCATTTTTATTGTGTCTATTTAATTCATCTCTCTTTTCTTTTTTATTTATCTAGCTAGTGGTCTATCTATCTTATTAATTTTTTCAAAAAACAGCCCCTAGATTCATTGATTTTTTGAGGGTATTTTTTGTGTCTCTATCTCTTTCTGTTCCACTCTAATCTTGGTTATTTCTTTTCTGCTACCTTTTGGACTTGTTAGCTCTTGATTCTCTAGTTCTTTTAGTTGTAATGTTAGGGTGTCAATTTGAGATCTTTCTATCTTTTTGATGTGGGCATTCAGTGCTATAAATTTCCCTCTTAACACTGTTTTAGCTGCATCCCAGAGATTCTAGTACACTGTCTGTTTGTTCTCATTGGTTTTAAATAACTTCTTGATTTTTGCCTTAATTTCATTATTTACCCAGGAGTAATTCAGAGGCAGGTTGTTCAATTTCCATGTAGTTGTGTGGTTTCTGAGTGAATCTTCAGTTCTAATTTGATTGTGCCTTGGTCTGAGAGATGGTTTGTTATGATTTCAGTTATTTTGCCTTTGCTGAGGAGTGTTTTACTTCAGATTATGTGATAGATCTTAGAGTAAGTGCCATGTGGCAAGGAGAAGAATACATATGCTGTTGTTTTGGGGTGAAGAGTTCTGTAGATATCTATCAGGTTCATTTGATCCAGAGCTGAGTTCAGGTCCTGAATATCTTTGTTTATTTTCCATCTTTATGATCTGTCTAATATTGTCAATGGAGTGTTAAAGTCTCCTACTATTATTGTGTGGGAGTCTAAGTTTTTTTTTGAAGGTCTCTAAGAACTTGCTTTATGAATCTGGGTGCTCCTATGTTGGGTGCATATATATTTAGGATAGTTAGTTCTTCTTGTTGAATTGAACTCTTTACCACTGTGTAATGCCTTTCTTTGTCTTTTTTGATCTTCACTGGTTTAAAGTCTGTTTTGTCAGAAACTAGGATTGCAACCCCTGCTTTTTGCTTGGTAAGTTTTCCTCCATCCCTTTATTTTGAGCCTATGTTTGTCATCGCACGTGAGGTAGGTCTCTTGAAAACAGCATACTAATGGGTCGTCTTCTTTTTTTTTAAATCTAGATTGCTACTCTGTGTCCTTTAACTGGGGAATTTAGCTCATTGACTAAAGGTTTAAGGCTAGGATTGTTATGTGTGGATTTTGATCCTGTTATCATGATGCTAGCTAGTTATTTTGCAGACTTTATTTATGTGGTTGCTTTATAGTGTCACTGGTCTGTGTACTTACTGTTTTTGTAGTGCTGGTAATGCTCTTTCCTTTCCATGTTTAGTGCTTTCTTCAGGAGTTCTTATAAGACAGGTCTGGTAGTAACAAATTCCCTCAGCATTTGCTTGTTTGAAAGGGATCTTATTTCTCCTTCACTTACAAAGCTTACTTTAGCCGGATATGAAATTCTGGTTTGGAATATCTTTTGTTTAAGAATGTTGAATATTGGTCCCCAATCTCTTCTGGCTTGTAGGGTTTCCACTAAGAGATCTGCTGAGAAGTCTGCTGTTAGTCTGATAGGCTTCCCTTTGTAGGTGACCTGGCCTTTGTCTCTAGCTGCCCTTAACATATTTTCTTTTTAGAAAAATATTGTATGTATTGTAGGCTCATTTCTTTAAAAAAAAAAATACAGGCTGGATGTAGTGGCTCACACCTGTAATCTCAGCACTTTGGGAGGCCAAGGTGGATGGATCACCTGAGGTCAGGAGTTTAAGACCAGCCTGGCTAACATGGTGGAACCCCGTCTCTTCTAAAAATACAAAAATTAGCTGGGCATGGTGGTGTGCACCTGTAATCCGAGCTACTTGGGAGATTGAGGCAGGAGAATCACTTGAACCTAGAAGACAGAGGTTGCAGTGAGCTGAGACTGTGCCACTGCACTCCAGCTTGGATGAGACAGTGAGACTCCATCTCAAAAATAAAATAATAATAAATAAATAAAAGTTAAAAAAAGATAAATAAAAATTTAAAAATTTTCATAAGCTTATCCCAAACACTTTCTTGTATCAATACATATACCTTTATGCAGTGGTTTCTTGTTTGTTTGTTTTTGTTTTTATTACTTTAAAAAAATTTTTTAATTATTATTATTATTATTTTTTATTATACTTTAAGTTCTAGGGTACATGTGCATAATGTGCAGGTTTGTTACATATGTATACTTGTGCCATGTTGGTGTCCTGCACCCATCAACTTGTCAGCACCCATCAACTAGTCCTTTACATCAGGTATAACTCCCAATGCAATCCCTCCCCCCTACACCCTCCCCATAATAGGCCCCGGTGTGTGATGTTCCCCTTCCCGAGTCCAAGTGATCTCATTGTTCAGTTCCCACCTATGAGTGAGAACATGCGGTGTTTGGTTTTCTGTTCTTATGATAGTTTGCTGACAATGATGGTTTCCAGCTTCATCCGTGTCCCTACAGAGGACACAGACTCATCCTTTTTTTATGGCTGCACAGTATTCCATGGTGTATATGTGCCACATTTTCTTAATCCAGTCTGTCACTGATGGACATTTGGGTTGATTCTAAGTCTTTGCTATTGTGAATAGTGCCGCAATGAACATACGTGTGCATGTGTCTTTATAGCAGCATGATTTATAATCCTTTGGGTATATACCCAGTAATAGGATGGCTGGGTCATATGGTACTTCAAGTTCTAGATCCGTGAGGAATCACCATACTGTTTTCCATAATGGTTGAACTAGTTTACAATCCCACCAATAGTGTAAAAGTGTTCCTATTTCTCCACATCCTCTCCAGCACCTGTTGTTTCCTGACTTTTTAATGATTGCCATTCTAACTGGTGTGAGACGGTATCTCATTGTGGTTTTGATTTGCATTTCTCTGATGGCCAGTGATGACGAGCGTTTTTTCATGTGTCTGTTGGCTGTATGCATGTCTTCTTTTGAGAAATGTCTGTTCATATCCCTTGCCCACTTTTTGATGCGGTTGTTTGTTTTTTTCTTGTAAATTTGTTTGAGTTCTTTGTAGGTTCTGGATATTAGCCCTTTGTCAGATGAGTAGATTGCAAACATTTTCTCCCATTCTATAGGTTGCCTGTTCACTCTGATGGTAGTTTCTTTTGCTGTGCAGAAGCTCTTTAGTTTAATTAGATCCCATTTGTCAATTTTGGCTTTTGTTGCCATTGCTTTTGGTGTTTTAGACATGAAGTCCTTGTCCATGCCTATGTCCTGAATGGTATTACCTAGGTTTTCTTCTAGGGCTTTTATGGTATTAGGTCTAACATTTAAGTCTCTAATCCATCTTGAATTAATTTTTGTATAAGGAGTAAGGAAAGGATCCAGTTTCAGCTTTCTACTTATGGCTAGCCAATTTTCCCAGCACCATTTATTAAATAGGGAATCCTTTCCCCATTTCTTGTTTTTCTCAGGTTTGTCAAAGATCAGATGGCTGTAGATGTGTGGTATTATTTCTGAGGACTCTGTTCTGTTCCATTGGTCTATATCTCTGTTTTGGTACCAGTACCATGCTGTTTTGGTTACTGTAGCCTTGTAGTATAGTTTGAAGTCAGGTAGCGTGATGCCTCCAGCTTTGTTCCTTTGACTTAGGATTGTCTTGGCAATGTGGGCTCTTTTTTGGTTCCATATGAACTTTAAAGCAGTTTTTTCCAATTCTGTGAAGAAACTCATTGGTAGCTTGATGGGGATGGCATTGAATCTATAAATTACCTTGGGCAGTATGGCCATTTTCACAATATTGATTCTTCCTATCCATGAGCATGGTATGTTCTTCCATTTGTTTGTGTCCTCTTTTATTTCACTGAGCAGTGGTTTGTAGTTCTCCTTGAAGAGGTCCTTTACATCCCTTGTAAGTTGGATTCCTAGGTATTTTATTCTCTTTGAAGCAATTGTGAATGGAAGTTCATTCATGATTTGGCTCTCTGTTTGTCTGTTACTGGTGTATAAGAATGCTTGTGATTTTTGCACATTAATTTTGTATCCTCAGACTTTGCTGAAGTTGCTTATCAGCTTAAGGAGATTTTGGGCTAAGGTGATGGGGTTTTCTAAATATACAATCATGTCATCTGCAAACAGGGACAATTTGACTTCTTCTTTTCCTAACTGAATACCCTTGATTTCTTTCTCTTGCCTGATTGCCCTAGCCAGAACTTCCAACACTATGTTGAATAGGAGTGGTGAGAGAGGGCATCCCTGTCTTGTGCCAGTTTTCAAAGGGAATGCTTCCAGTTTTTATGCAGTGGTTTTTAAAAAAATGGTTGTATCATAGTTAATCATATGAGCTTGCTTGGCTAACCTCCTATAATTGGGCATTTAGATTGTTTCTAATTTGTCATCATTATGAATAATACTTTGAAGAATATCTTTGAATGAACATTTTGTTTATGTATAATTGTTTCCTGAGGATGAATTCCTAAAATTTGTACCATTTAAGCATGTTTATATGGATGCAGTTTGTAGTAGATTGTTTTTGCAATGCACAAATCTCTATATCCTTGCCCTTATCTGTAGTTCATTCCCACATTGGCTCTGTGTTTGGCCATGTTACTTGTTTTGGACAATGGGATATCAGCATATGAGATGTAAGCACAGGCTTAAGAAAGCACAATAGGGCTTGTCCTGTTGGAATGCTGCCACCATATAAAGAAGTCTGGACTGGCTTGCTGGAGACCTGTGGCTTCAAACACCAACACCAAACCACTTCAGACCATTCAGCCCAGTTGAGCTGCCCAATGATTGCAGACACATATATGGTACTTGGTAAGACTTCCATTTGAGGTCACTTCAATTCTTTTTCTGTTTGTTTGTTTTTGGAGATGGAGTCTCCCTCTGTCACCCAGGCTGGAGTGCAGTGGCATGATTTCGGCTCACTGCAACCTCCACCTCCTGGGTTCAAGCTTTCAGCATCCTGAGTAGCTGGGATTACAGGCACACTCCACTATGCCCAGCTAAGTTTTTGTATTTTTAGTAGAAACGGGATTTTGCCGTGTCACCCAGGGAGGTCTTGAACTCCTGAGCTCAGGCAATCCACCCTCCTTGGCCTCCCAAAGTGCTAGGATTACAGGTGTGTCACCACACCTTGCCTGGGTCACTTAAATTCTTAGCCTGCATAATTGTCAGTGTTGTGGCTCAGAGCATGGTACCCAAAATATGGCACCTTGGCATACTGAGTATGTTAAGTTGGAGAAAACTGAGAAAACTGCACAATCAGGCAGGTTACTCTCTGTCCTTCTCCAACCTTTCTCTCTTGAAGCAGGTCATAAAATAATTCTCTGAACTACATTCCCTGAAAGTAGGTTATAAGACCCTCATTCCGAGGGGTCCTGTTCTATACCTGAAGTGCAAGAAAAATCTGAACAGGCCTTGTCAAGTTCCCCTAGCTTATTACCATTAGATCACACCCTTTTGTCCTGCAGTCACACTTCTGCGCCACTGCCCATAACAATACAGTTTTCTCTGGGTCTTTAGGTTTTCTCTCTTTGGGTCTCCTGTATAACAAGAGACAGGTTAACAAGAGAAAGGCATACAAGTTCGTGATGGGTGAGGAAAAGATATTGCTTCTCCTCTACATCAGCAAGTAAAATGGTTGTCGTTTTAAGCAGTGAAGCTTTAGGGTACTGTGTTACACAGCAAAAGCTAACTGATACAAGCTTATATAGCAAATTCTTATGTTTATACGTAGTTATTTTGGGGTCATTTGCAATTCCAAGTTGAAAAATGATGCTGAGTGCTTAGTAACTGACTATATCTGCCAGTGGATGTTTTATTAGTCTTTTGTAATTAACAGGTCATTTAATGTGGATTCTAAAGATACAAAATATCATTTCTCAATTTCCTTGGTGTTAAAAACCCTCATTTCTTCTGCAGCAAGCAACTGTTTATTCGTTTAAATAATAAAAAAGCAAACGTTTAGTGATTTCCTAGGCAAAGACAGTGTTCTACATTTACAAAAAATTGAAAAATTATTTAATCAGGACTATCAAGTTTTTAACAGAACAGCACCAGTAATTTTTTAAACAACTGTCAGACATGGTAAGTGATCATTTCAAAGGTGAACATTTTTTGTCTTAAATATTTTCAGAACTTTTTTCTCTATTTTTATGATTTGAAATTTTTACCAGAAACTAAGCAAGGGTGGTTTTGTTTATATTGACCTTTAATCTTTATACTTTGAAATTTTTCTACTCAGAAAGTTAATTTTTAAAATGATTATTGCTTCAATTTTATTGGCTTTGTTACTTCTTCAGGAAGCTTCACACTTCCTGTAGGTCTCTGTTTTCTGTAATTTAAATTGATAACCTCTACTTCATCATTTTGTAATTTTTATGTTCTTCTACAGTTTGGAAGAATTCTCACATTTATATATCATGTCACAGATTCCATTTCTTATGTTTGCTTGTGGTTTACTGTTTATAATGAAGATTTCAATTCTGTTATAGTAATGCCTTTTTAGTTTTCTGTTCCCCTTCCTTATTTCCTTCTATTATCTTTTCACATAATTGTTTTCTCTTCTCCTGTCTTTTACTCCTATTTCATTTATTTTATATGCCCCTGCTTCATATTTGGTTTGCCAAACAGTTTTCTAAATTTTATTTTTTTCTGGTGTCAATTTTAGTCACTTTTAGGGCTGTGTACTTGTTATTAGTGTGTTAGGTCTGCCTTGATAAAAGACTATAGACAGGATAGCTTAAACAACACAAATTTATTTTCTCACCATTCTGGAGGCTGGAGGTCCAAGACCAGAGTGGTGGCTGGTGTAGTTTCTTCTGAGGCCTCACCTTGCCTTGTAGATGACTGCCTTCTCACTGTGTCCTCACATGGTCTTTCCTCTGTGCACGCACATCCCTACTGTCTTTTGTGAGCCAGGATGCCTCTTCTTACAAGGATACCAGTCAAATTGGATTAAGGCCTACTCTAACAGCCTCATTTTAACTTAATCACTGCCTTTAAAGGAACTATCTCCAAATACAATCACATCCTGAAGCTTCTAGATAGGAATTGGGGTTGGAGAGGACAATTTAACCCACAACAGTACCTCAAGTGTAAGTACGACATTCCCTTTTTGTCATTAATCATTGTGTGCATGCATCATGTTTTTTTGTTTTATTCCTGCTTAGTCATCTTTGCATGAGTAGAAGTGATGAGTCCCGAAATAATGTTTACAATTAGATAAAGCATGTAAGTTTACCTTGAAAGTGCTTTTTGTTCATTTGAATAGTTGTTTCTGTTCTTTGTTTTGTGTGGCAAAATACACATAACATAAAATTTACCATTTAAAATTTTAAGGTGCATGATTTAAAGATATTAAGTGTGTTCACAATATTATACAACCATTACCACTATCTAGTTCCAGAAATTTTTCATCATCCCAAAGAAAACCCTCCATCCATTAAGCAGTCACTCTCTATTCTCTTCTCCCCTGCATCTCTGGCAAACAATAATCTCTTCTTTCCCTATGGATATGCCATTCAGGATATTTCATTTAAAAATGGAGCCATGCAATATGTGGCCTCTTCTGTCTAGCTTTTTTCACTTAACATAATGATTTCAAGGTTTATTTATGTTGTAGCATATATCAGTACTTAATTTCTTTTATAGCTGAATAATGTTCCATTGTGTGCCACATTTTGGTTAACTCCTCAGTCGCTGATGAGCATTTGGTTTGCTTTTGACTATTATGAATACAGTTGCCATGAAGATCCACGTACTCATTTTTGTTTGAATGTCTATTTTCAATTCTTTTGGTTATATCCTCTAGGAGTGAAATTGCTGGGTCATATGGTAATTATATGTTTAACTTACTGGAGAACTGTCAAACTGTTTTTCATAACAGACAGCTGTACCATTTTAAATTCCCACCAGCAATGCATGAAGGTTTCAATTTCTCCACATCCTTGTCAACCCTTGTTATTACTTATATATTTTTTTAACTTTGGCCATCCTAGTGGGTGTAAAGTGATATCTCACTGTGGTTTTGATTTGCACTTCCCTAATGCTGAACACCCTGTTTATATGTTCTGGACGCCAGAGCCTTCTCAGATATTTGATTTGCAAGTATTTTCTTCTATTCTATAGGTTGGTTTTTACTCTCTTGATAGTATCCTTTGTTGCAAAAAAGTTTCAAATTTTGATGAAGTCCAATTTTTATCTTCCTTCTTTTGTTGCTTGTGCTTTTGGTGTCTTATTTAAGAACCACTGCCAAACTGAGGTCATAAAGATTTGCCCATATATTTTCTTCTGAGTTTTATCACTTTAGCTCTTACATTTAGGTCTTTGATCTCTTTTGAGTTAATTTTTGTATATAGTGTGAGATAGGGGGGTCCAAGTTCATTTTTTTGACTTGCGGATAACCACTTGTCCCAGCACCATTTTGTTGGAAAGTCTATTATTTCCCTGTTGAATGATCTTGGCACTTTTGTCAAAAATCAGTTGGCCATAAATGTCTGAGTTTCTTTCTGTTTTCTGGTTGATTTATAGTCTTCTCTTCCTTCTTTCCTGTCTTCCTTTTAGTGAAGCTAATTTTCTCTGGTGGTATGTTTTAATTTCTTGCTTTTTTGTTTTTTGTGTGTGTCTGTTGTATTTTTTTTGATTTTAGGTTACCATGAAGCTTGCAAATGATATCTTACAACCCATTATTTTAAACTGACGACAACTTAACAGTGATTGCATAAACAAACAAGCAAAGAGAAAAATAATACAAATTCTACATTTTAACTTCATCCCTCTGCTTTTAAACTTTTTGTTGTTTCATTTATACTTATTGTGCTGTCTTGGAAAGTTGTAGTTATTATTTTTGATCCGTTCATCTTTCTTTCTACTCAAGATATGAGTATTTTACATCCCACAATTACAGTGTTATAATATTCTGTGTTTTTCTGTGTACTCATTGTTGGTGAGTTTTACAACTTCAGATGATTTCTTATTATTCATTAATGTCCTTTTCTTTCAGACTGAAGAACTCCTTTTAGCATTTCTTATAAGACAGGTCTGATGTAGATGAAATCCCTCACCTTTTGTTTGTCTGGGAAAGTCTTTGCTTCTCCTTCATGTTTGAAGGATATTTTCACAGGATATACTATTCTAGGATAAACAGTTCCTTGCCTCCGCACATGAAGTAAGTCTTGCCACTCTCCTGGCCTGTAAAGTAACCCCTGAAAAGTCTGCTGACAGACGTATTGGAGCTCCATTTTATGTTATTTGTTCTTTTCTCTTGCTGCTTTTTGGATTTTTTCTTTATCCATGACCTTTGGGAACTTAATTAATAAATGCCTTGAGGTAGTCTTCTTTGGGTTAAATCTGCTTAGTGTTCTCTAACTTTCCTGTACTTGAATATTGGTATCTTTTTCTAGGTTTGGAAAGTTCTCTTTTGAATAAACTTGCTACCCCATCTCTTTCTCTCTCTACCCCACAAAAGCCAATAACTCTTAGATTTGCCCTTTTGAGGTTATTTCTAGATCTTGTAGATCTTGTGGACATGCTTCATTCCTTTTTATTATTTTTTCTTTTGTCTCCTCTACTGCGTATTTTTAAATAGCCTTTCTTCAAGCTTACTAATTCTGCTTAATCAATTCTGCTGGTAAGAGACTGACACATTCTTCAGTGTGTGAATTGCATTTCCAGGATTTCTGCTTGATTCTTTTTAATTATTTCAGTCTCTTTGTTGAATTTATCTGATAGGATTCTGAATTCCTTCTCTGTGTTATCTTAAATTTCATTGAGTTTCCACATAACAGCTATTTTGAATTCTCTGTCTTAAAGGTCACATATCCCTGTTTCTCCATGATTGGTCCCTGGTGCCTTACATAGTTAACTTGTTGAGGTCACGTTTTTCTAGGTGGTCTTGATGCTTGTGGATATTTGTTGGTGTCTGGGCATTAAAGAGTTAGGTATTTATTGTAGTCTTCACAGTCTGGGCTTGTTTGTACCTGCCCTTCTTGGGAAGGCTTTCCAGGTACTGAGTGTTGTGACCTAAGCTTCTGGTCCCTGCAGCTGTAACTGCATTAGGGGGCACCCCAAGCTCAGTAATACTGTGTTTCTTGTAGGCTCATAGAAGTGCCATCTTGGTGGTCTTGGATAAGATCCAGAAGAATTTTCTGGATTGCCAGGCAGAGACTCTTGTTCTCTTCCCTTACTTTCTCCTAGAGTCCTCTCTCTGTGCTGAGCCACCCGGAGCTGGAAGAAGGGTGACACAAGCACCCCTGAGGCCACCACCACTGGGACTGCATTGAGTCAGACCTGAAGCCAGCATAGCACTGGGTCTCCAAGGCCCTTGTTATCCACTGTCAGGCTACTGCCTATGTTTTCGCAAGGACCTAGGGCTATACAATCAGCAGGTGGTGAAACCAGCCAGATTGTGTTATTTCCTTCAGAGCAGAGAGTTCCTCTGATCCTGAGTGAGTCCAGAGATGCCATCTGGGAGCCAGGGCCTGGAGTCAGAAACCTTAGGAATCTGCCTAGTGGTGTATTCTGCAGCTGAGCTGTCATGCAAGCCACAAGACAAAGTCCTTCCCATTCTTCCTTCCCTTTTCCACAAACAGAACAGTCTCCCCCATGGTCATCACCACCCTATGCCCTTGCTGAGTACTGCCTGGCTACCACCAGTGTTCATCCAAAGCCCAAGGGCTCTTAAGTCAGCTTGTAGTGAATGCTATAAGGCCTGGGACTCTCCCTTCAGAGCAGTGGGCTCCTCGCTAACCCAAGGCCAGTCCAGAAATGTCCAAGAGCCAAGTCCTGGAACTGGAGACTCCAAGAGCTCACTTGGTGCTCTACCTCACGGTGGCTGAACTGGTACCTAAGGTGCAAGCAAAGTCCCCTTAACTCTTCTATCCCCTTTTATCAAGCACAAAGAGTCTCTGTACATAGCCACCACAACTGGGAATGTGCTGGGTCACAACCGAAGCCAGCACATCCCTGAGTCTCACCAAAGGCCCGTGGTGAGTACTACCTGGGTATCACTCCTGATTATTCAGGTCCCAAGGGCACTTTAGTCATCAGATGATAAATCCTGCCAGGACTCGGTCCTTCCCTTTAAGGAAGCAGGTTCCCTTCTGGCCCAGGGTGTGTCTAGAAATGTCATCTCACTGGGTCACGTGCCCCCTCCCCTCCAAGTCTACTGGCTCTGAGCCCGGCATAGCACCAGGACTTGCCCAGGAATTTCAGTCCTTGTGGCCTATATTGCCTTTTAAGTTTGGACAGGACCCTAGAGCACTTTAGCCTGTAAGTGGCAAGGCTTTTTGGAATTCAGGTTCTGACCTCTGGGATGGGTGATTCCCCTCTAGGTCTGCTCTAACTGCTCTCTCCATGGACACAAACTGAGTTTTTCCCAGTGTTGCTTTCCACTGTGACAGGGAAGCACTGAGTTTCAATGCAAAGTCCCACAGTCACTGTGCTCTCCCTCTCCCAAGCATACAGATTCTCAGATTCTCTCTGTGCCATGCAGCTGCTCCCAAGATGATGGGGGAGGGGTGGAATTGGTAATTCAAGTCTCTCTTTCCTACTTTCTTCAGTGCATCTTTCAGTGATATGAAGTTAAAACCTGGCGCTGTGATCACTCACCTGATTTTCAGTTTTTATCAAGTTTTTTTTTGTGTGTGTGTGTGTGGATAGTTGTTCAATTTGGTGTTCCCTGCAGGAAGGATGATCCGTGGAGTCTTCTATTTGGCCATCTTTATCTGCTGTCTGCCCTGAGTTTATTTCTGAACTCTCAATTTTATTCCATTGATCTATATATCCATACTTGTGCCAGTAACGCACTGTTTTGATTGTCATAGCTCTGTAGGAAGTTTTAAAATCAGAAAGTGTGAGTCTTCAAACTTTATTCTTTTTCAAGATTGCTTTGGTTATTCTGGGAACCTTGAGATTTCATATAAATTTTAGGCTCAGCTTTTTCTATTTGTGAAAAAAAGTGGCTGTTGAGATTTTGATAGGGATTGCATTGAATCTGGGGATCACTTTGAGGGGTATTTTCATCTTAATAATATTAAGTTTTACAGTCTATGAACACAGAATGTCTTTCCATTTATTTGTGTCTTATTTAATTTCTTACAGCAATTATTTGTAGTTTTCAGTGTACAAGTCTTATACTTCCTATGTTAAATTTATTCTTAAGTGTTTTCTTTTTGATGCTGTTATAAATAGAATTGTTTTTAAGTTTTCATTTTGGATTGATCATTGTTAGTGTATAGAAATACAACTGTTTTTTGTTTTTGCATGTTACTTTTGTATTCTGCAATTTTGCAAAACTTGTTTCTTAACTATAACAATTTTTTATGGGTGACTTTGGATTTTCTATATAAGTCCGTGAGATCTATAAATAAATATATTTTTACCTCTTCGTTTCCAATTTGGATGTATTTTATTTATTTTTCTTGTCTAATTGCCCTAGAATTTCTAGTAGGATGTCGAATAGAAGTAGCAAACGACAGCATGCTTGTCGTGTTCCTGATCACAGGGAAAAACTTTCACCATTGAGTGTAGTGTTAGCTGTGGGGTTTTTATAAATGCCCTTTATCATGTTGAGGAGGCTCTTTTCTTTTCCTATTTTGTTGTGTTTTTAAAAATCATCAAAAGATGTTGGAGTTTGTGAAATGCTTTTTTCTGCATCAATTGAAATGATTGTGTGTTTTTTTCTCCTTCATTTTATTAATCTGGTATACTACTGTATTCCTCTGTTTTTGTGCTGCTGATAAAGACATACCTGAGACTGGAAAGAAAAAGAGGTTTAATTGGACTTACAGTTCCACATGGCTGGGGAGGCCTCAGAATCATGGTGGGAGGACAAAGGCACTTTTTACATGGCAGCAGCAAGAGAAAAAATGATGAAGAAGCAAAAGTGGAAATCCTTGATAAACCCATCAGATCTTGTGAGACTTATTCACTATCATGAGAATAGCAAGGGAAAGACTGGTCCCCATGATTCAGTTACCTCCTCCTGGGTCCCTCCCACAACATGTGGGAATTCTGGGAGATACAGTTCAATTTAAGATTTGGGTGGGGACACAGCCAAACCATATAATTTCACTCCTGGCCACTCCAAATCTCACGTCCTCACACTTCAAAACCAGTCATTCTTTCCCAACAGCCCCCTAAAGTCTTAACTCATTCTAACATTAACCCAAAAGTCCACAGTCCAAAATTTCATCTGAGACAAGGCAAGTCTCTTTTGTCTATGAGTCTGTAAAATCAAAAGCAAGTTAGTTAATTCCTAGATACAATGAGGGTACAGATATTGGCTAAATACACCTATTCCAAATGGGAGAAACTGTCTAAAACAAAGGGGTTGCAGGGCCCATGAAAGTCCAAAATCCAGCTGGGCAGCCAAATTTGAAAGCTCCAAAATGATCTCCTTTGACTCCAGGTCTCACATCCAGGTCATGCTGATGCAAGAGGTGGGTTCACATGGTCTTGAGCAGCTCCACTCCTACGGCTTTGCAGGGTACAGCCTCCCTCCCAGCTGCTTTCATGGGCTGGTGTTGAGTGTCTGTGGCATTTTTAGGTGCATGGTGCAAACTGTCAGTGGACCTGCCATTCTGAGGTCTGGAGGATGGTGGCCCTCTACTCACAGCTCCACTAGGCAGTGCCCCAGTAGGGACTCTGTGTGGGGGCTCCAACCCCACATTTCCCTTCTACATGGACCTAGCAGATGTTCTCCATGAGGGCCCCACCCCTGCAGCAAACTTTTGCCTGGGCATCCAGGCATTTCCATATATCTTCTGAAATCTAAACAGAGGTTTCCAAACCTCAGTTCTTGGCTTCTGTGCACCCACAGGCTCAACACCACATGAAGGCTTCCAAGACTTGGGGTTTCCACCCTCTGAAGCCACAGCCTGAGCTGTACATTGGCCCCTTTCAGCCACAGCTGGAGCAGCTGGGACACAGGGCACAGAGTTCCTAGGCTGCATACAGCATGGGGAACCTGAGCCTGGCCCACAAAACCACTTTTTCCTTTTGGGCCTTTGGGCCTGTAATAGGAGGGGCTGCCGTGAAGGTCTCTGACATGGCCTGGAAACATTTTCCCCCTGGTCTTGGGGATTAACATTAGCCTCCTTGCTACTTATGCAAATTTCTGCAGCTGGCTTGAATTTCTCCTCAGAAAATGGGTTTTTTCTTTTCTATCGCATAGTCAGGATGCAAATTTTCCAAACTTTGATGCTCTGCTTCTCTTATAAAACTGAATGCCTTTAACAACATCCAAGTCACCTATTGAATGCTTTGCTGCTTAGAAATTTCTTCTTCCAGCTACCCTAAATCATCTCTCTCAAGTTCAAAGTTCCACAAATCTCTAGGGCAGGGGTAAATGCCACCAGTCTCTTTGCTAAAACATAACAAGAGTCACCTTTGCTCCAGTTCCCAACAAGTTCCTCATCTCCATCTGAGATCACCTCAGCCTGGACCTTATTGTTCATATGACTGTCACCATTTTGGGAAAAGCCATTCGACAAGTCTCTACGAAGTTCCAAACTTTCCCACATTTTCCTGTCTTCTTCTGAGCCTTCCAAACCATTACAACCACTGCCTGTTACCCAATTCCAAAGTTGCTTCCACATTTTTGGGTATCTTTTCAGCAACACCCCACTCTTGGTATGAATTTGCTGTATTGGTCTGTTTTCATGCTGCTGATAAAGACATACCTGAGACTGGGAAAAAAAAGAGATTTAATTTGACTTACAGTTCCACATGGCTGGGGAGGCCTCAGAATCATGGTGGGAGGCAAAAGGCACTTCTTACATGGTGGCTGCAAGAGAAAAAATGACGAAGAAGCAAAAGTGGAAACCCTTGATAAACCCATCAGATCTCATGAGACTTATTCACTATCATGAGAATAGCATGGGAAAGAGTAGGCCCCATGTTTCAATTACCTCCTCCTGGGTTCCCCCCACAACATGTGGGAATTCTGGGAGATACAATTCAATTTTAGATTTGTGTGGGGACACAGCCAAACCATATCAACTACATTGATTGATTTTTGTATATTGAACCACCTTTGCATTCCTGGGATAAAACTCTGTTAATCGTGATATTTAAGCCTTTTAACATGCTGCTGATTTCAGTTTTTTGTCTTTTATTGAAAATTTTTGCTTTCATCTTCCTAAGGAAAGTGGCTTTGGTATCAGGGCAATACTGACCTCATAGAATGAATTAGGGAGTACTCTTCTCTCTTTTCCTTTTCAGAAAGAAACTGAGAAAGATTGTTATTAATTCTTTAAATGTTTAATAGCATTCACCAGTGAAGCCATTTAGTCCTGGGCATTTATGTAGGGCAATTCTTCTAGCAACAAACTTGATCAGCTTTCATTTCTCATGGCATATCTTAATTTTGTCTTCATTTTTGAATGATAGTTTTGCTAGGTATAGCATTCTTTGTTCATAGTTTTTTGGTTTTTTTTTTTTTTTTTTTTTATCAGCACTTTAAATGTCATTTCACTACGTTCTGGCCTTCATGGTTTCTGCTGAGAAGTCAGCTGTTAATCTGATTGAGATTCCTTGTATGCAATGAATCATATCTCTCTTGGTACTTCCAAGATTCTGTCTTCGTCTTTGTCTTCCAACACTTGTATGATTATAGTGTGTCTTGGTTTGGAACCTCTTTACATTTATTTTTCTAAGAGTTGGTTGAGCTTCTTGGATGTGTAGATTCACATTGTTCTTCAAAATTGGAAAGTTTTCAGCCATTATATTTTCAAATATTCTTTCTGCCCCTTTTTCTTTTCTCCTGAAACTCCCTTTATGTGCATATTGGTATATTTGATGGTGTCTCACATGTCTCTTAGACTCTGTTCATTTCTATTCACCCTTTTTTAATGCTCCTGAAAGTGTATTTTTTTCTTTTTCTTTTTCTATAAAGACAGGGTCTTGCTATGTTGTCCATGCTGGTCTTTAACTCTTGGCTTCAAGTAATTCTCCCACCCCAACCTCCCAAAGTGCTGGGATTGCAGGTGTGAGCTAATGCACCTGGCCTAAGTAAATAATTTCAATTTGACTTATGTTCAAGTTTGCTGATTCTTCTGAGAGCTCAAATATACTGTCATGATGACTTTTTATTTCTGTTATTTAAGCTTTTCAGCTCCAAAATTTCTATTTGGTTTGTTTTTATAATTTCTTCTTTTAATTGATATCATTTGCTGAGATGTTGTTCTTTTGGTTTCCTTCTATTTTTTTGTTTATGGCTTTCTTTAGCTCTTAAGCACTTTACAGACAGTTGATTTAAAGATTTTATCTAGTAAACCCAATGTCTGGGTTTCCTCAAGGACAGATTCTGTTAATTTCTTTTTTCCTTAGACTGGATCATATTTTCTTATTACATGCATACTTTGTAGTTTTTAGTTGAAAATTGGATACTTTAAACATTATAATTTGATAACTTTGAAAATTATACTGTCTTCTCAGTGTAGAAATTTTTTGTCTTTCTTGTTGAGGGTAGTAGTTTTTTCTGTTTAGTGACTTTCCTAAGCTATTTTGCCGGTGTCTTCTTTGTTGATCTCTGAAGTCTCTGTTTTTTTTCTCAGCTTAATAGTCAGCCAGCTGTTTGACCAAGATTTACCTAGATGCTTGGAGCCAAAAAAAAAAAAAAAGAAATTAATCTGCAGATTTTTCCTGATTGGCTGTGTTGGACACTCCTGAATACTTAGCCAGGCTATTTACAACTATGAGTTAGTGTTTATTTCTTGCTTATGCTAAACCACAAGATCAGCTAGAAGTGAAAACTTATGGTCTTTTCTGTGCATTCATCCTGCCTTGGGTATACATGTGACTTTCTAGATTGCCTAGTGCTCAAAGAAGCTTTTCAAATCCCTTGTTCCCCAAAGAGTCTCACTCCCCAGCTTTTCCTACCCAGCTTTAGTCATATCTATTGTTTGCCTCAATGCTTGATTTTTGTCTCAGGTGGTAGCTGCTTGTTCATTTATCTTTCAGTGTTTTTGAGGAATGTCCTCCACTCTGAGAGAGTTCCAAGTTAGGCAATACAAAGGCAGGTCCATTGTGTCAGTTCTTCAGGAAACCCAAAGTTGGATCAAAACAAATGTGATTTCTTGGGAAAAAAGGTTTTCTCTACTTCCTCCAGGACCAGATATTTATACTGGGGATACAGGCTGCCATCTTCAAGATTACCATCAGGCCAAGGAGGTGGGTGGGGAAAGGGTAAGGTAAAATGCCACAAAGCTCTCTTACTATGTCTTAGTGGCCTTTCTTTGGTTACACGTTCTCTTGGTTGCTGTAAACCTTTTTCCTATCTTCCACAGTTACAATAAGGATGATCTTGACAGTTTTTCCTGTATTTTTGTTTTTCTGGGGAGGCACAGGCCCCTTAAGGTCCCTACTCTGCCATCTTCATGATGTTACCAAGCCACTTCAGTGATGTTTGAATCCCTTTTCTGTGTCTTCAATTGGATACCAGATCGATCCAAAACTACTAATTTAGTTTAATTTCTTCTAGTATAGTTTCTTCTTTGATGATTGTAGAGAATAATGGTGAGGTTTTTTTCTGGCTCAATGTCTGGCTCTCAGATATGCTGAAAAGATGAACTATCTGAAAAACTTATCTTCCAGAATTAATTACTAGAAGCTCTTCTGGTTTTTATTCTACTTTTCTATAAGCCCATTTTTTAATCTTTTTTACTGATTCCCCCTTCTTTGGCCCAGTCCTAAATGGTGGAGTCCTTCAGGGATCAATTATAGAATTTATTCTCATTCTATACTCTCCTAGGAGATATTATATTCTAAGCCTATAAATACTGTAGATACCCCAATGACTCCAAAATTGATATCCCCAGTCTACTGTTACTTGTTGAGTTCCAGACCCAATTGCTATACTACATTTCTGCTTAGATATCTCATACTATCTTAAAATAAACAAATTTTAAAACTGAACACTTAGTTTTACTTTTGCAATTTTTTTTCTTAGTTCTTTCCTATCTTACTAAATAACACTTCTACCCATCCAGTGCTTCTGTGGGAATTTTGGGGTCATCCTTGATTCCCCATTCCTCATTATCACCAGACTTACTGATTTAAAAAACAATTAAAAAACACAGCTGCAGGCCCTTGCAAGTAGAAATAAAAAATGTCAAGACAGTGGAAGTGTGAAAGAAAAGAGGAAGTGAGTCTCAAGAGTTGAAAGCTGTAAGGAGTTTAGGGGCTTAGAGACTTAAAAGATGATAATTAAGAACCAACATTGCGTCAGACACAGTGGCTCACTCCTGTAATCCCAGTTCTTTGGAAGGCCAGGGTGGGTGGATTGCTTGAGCCCAGGAGTTTGAGGCTAGCCTGGGCAACATGGCAAAACCCCATCTCTACAAAAAAATATAAAAATTAGCCAGGTGTGGTGGTGCATGCCTGTAGTCCCAGCTACCTGGGAGACTGAGGTGGGAGGATCGGTTGAGCCTTGGAGGTCAAGGCCGCAGTGAGCAGAGATTGGGCCACTGCACTCCAGCCTGGGTGACAGAGTGAGACCCTTGTCTCAAAAAAAAAAAAAAAAAAAAAAGAAAAAGAAAAGAAAAAAAGAAGCAGCATTGGAAATTATGAGGAAGGATGTGAAACTTCTATTGCTGTGAATTTTACCAGTATTTTAAAGTCAAAAATTTAAAGTTGAATGTTTGGGAATTTCGGGTATAGTGGGAAAAATCAGCAATGCTAATGGGATTTTATGCATGAAGAAGGTATTGAAAAATTATACATTATCATATTTTACTCCCATAGCAGTCTGGTCACACATGGTCCAAGGACACTCAAATAAGAAACCAAATATAATCAGATGTTAAAGGCTGATTTTCGAACAGTATAGCCAATAACAGCTTGCTCACCTGTGATCTCACTGATATAAAACATGTCCACACCTCAGTGGCCTGCAAAACATTCAGCACAGCTTTTTAAACTATAAGCTATTGAAAGCACTATTGATTATCTTATTTGGGCTCTAAGTATCTGGAGTGATCTCAGCAGGAATTGGAGGATCCCACCTATCCTGACAGTGTCAAAGTGTGGCCAAAGGAGGTTTCCAATAAGTGTGAACTAAATTATGAGAACGCATGTACACAAAGAGGGGAACAACAGACACTGGGGGCCTATTGGAGGGTAGAGGATGGGAGGAGGGAGAGGAGCAGAAAAATTAACTGAGTTACTAGGCTTAGTACCTGGGTCATGAAATAATCTGTAAATCAAACCCTTGTGCCAGGAGTTTACCTATATAACAAGCCTGCACATGTACTCCTGAGCCTAAAATAAAAATTAAAAAAAAAAACAAAGTAGGTTTCAGGAAACTCACAGCAGTGTTTGCCAGAGCACCAGAGCCTTTTCAGTGAGGTGACAGGCAAATTGGACTGTGGTTCTAGGATGGAAAGTTCATCACTCCAATGGCTGGCTGAATTGGGCATAGATATAAGGCTGATAATAACAAAGGGTTCCAGGAAGCAGAGGTGTGGAAAGAGATTAGTGCTTTAGCCATGAATTTGAGTTGGCAGTGACACATGAGAAATCCGGGGTGAGGGAGGAGTGGGAAGTCAATAATCACTTGGGTGAGGGATCACTCAGAGAAGCCTTGAGAAGTCATTGGAATGAAGATTTGAGATGAGTCATTGAAGAATCACTTAGTTGTACTCTTCTTTCGTTTTCTCAGTTTTCTTAGCAGTACTTCCTTTTTTTTTCTTTCTTGTGTCATTTTCTCAATTCCCTATAATAAAATCTTCAGAATATATGAAATTGTGTGTATATGTGTGTTTGCCTATAACTCTTTGCAAAGTAATGATGCAATTTAATTTCTGAAGCTATCTAGAAATGTAAGAGATATCAATTGGCATATAAAAGAGCATCTCAGTAATGATGACTTAATGATTTTGCATTACATAAAACCTGGAGGTCTTTGATTAGAGGGTTTGTTCAGTGGGTCATACCACCAAGGCTCAGGTTCTTTCTCTCCATCCTTCCATTCTCTGCATGTGGCTCTTCATTATTGGTACATCACCTCATGGTCACCAAATGACTGCTGCATCTCTTGATATCACATTTTCATACATGAGTGTTGAAAACAGAAAAAAAAAAAATCTAAGGGCAAAATAACTTCTCTTGTTAAAACTCCCATCTTTTCGTCAGAAAAAAAATTTCCCAGAAAGCCCTTAGCAGATTTTCTCCTTATATTTCACTGAACAGAACTGGGTCACATGTCTAACTTCATTCTATCAAAGGAGTAGGGAAATAGAATGACCATGACTGATTTAGACTTTGGAGCTGGGGCTAGGCCTGGAGCTCACCTTCCCTGAATGTGTTTCTTTCCAAACTTAGGGTTTTGTTAGTAAGGAAGAAAGTACTAACATCAAATAGTGACTGCAAGACAAGATAGAGTTAGGCAATTGGCAAAGGTCTTTAAGGAGCAACTTGGCAACTCCAAACAACTTGGTATATGTTTGGAGCCCTGTGGACTTGGGCTTAAATCCTACTTATCACACGTGCATCTTTGGACAAGTAAATTATTATTTGTAAATTATTTAACCTCTGAATCTCAGTTTTCTCATTAACTGGAGAGATGAGTTATTATCTTGAAGAGAATAAATAAGTTACTATGTATAAAGCACTAACCTAGAGCCATTTTGTCCTATGTCAGTTTGAGGTTTGGTGCTCAAGCTCAAGGTCCCTGTAGTTAACTGCTCTTAATCATTGTTTTTTAAAATTGTGACCCCCAAATATTTGCCTAAACAAGTGTCAGTGACAAGCAATGAATTAGTGACCCAGGTCTAGATAGCTCATGGCTTCAGATAAAATTCCTTGAGATCTGACTTGAAGGAAACTACTAGTACTTAGAATATGATAACATTGTGAGTTTTGCTTTTTCTTGGCATATCTATCTATATCTATACCTATAATCCACACACACACTACTATGAGGTATACTCAAAATAAAGACATGTACAACACTCAAGAAGAAAAATAATCTAGTGACTGCCATTAGCACGTGTTCCTAAGTCACATGCGGGGTGCTGAAATGAATGCCTGAGAATGCAGGCAACCACCCTTCCACATCCAATAAAGAGTCCTGAGAGTACGTGGCAAATTAACTACTGTGGAGAGGGCTGTGGTCTAAAGGTAAAGATGCCTGGCTGCATCCTGGGAGGGGTAAGTGTGGACTCTGACACAGGGTCTGCTGAAACCCCTGGGCTGAATTGGGAGAGGGTCCCTAGTGTTATGGCAGCCACGTCAACCTTTCCAGCAGTTAGATGCAGGTTAGACTTGGATGCAAGTCCTTCATTTTGTCCTACTTCAGTTTGAGGTTTGGTGCCCAAGCTCAGGGTCCTTGTAGTTAACTGCTCTTAATTATTGCTTTTTAAAATTGTGACCCCCAAATGTGTGTCTAGTCAGTGAGAAGCAATGAATTAGTGACTCAGTTCTAGATAGCTTATGGCTTCAGAGCAGCATTTCACAACCTAAGTTTCCTGGAGTCGTAAGGAGTCACCCAGGGTCAGTAAGGGTGGAAATGGAAAGCTCTGAACAGCCATATGAAACATAACAATAAAAATAATATGTCTGCCTTCCTTTTTTCCCCTTCAAAGATAAAAATATTAGTTTAACAATGTTTATAACAACATTTTTCTAGATTGAAAAGCTAATATAGAGAACTGAATCTTGATTTCATGAGGCAACTGGATTGCTGTCCAAAGATGTGTTGACTAATTTGGTAAAACTAGTTTCTTATTACCTAAGCATGTTGCATTGAGTATGAATTGCCTTGCTTTAAGCTAGGGAGTAGTAGGCACCACCCACAGCTTATTTATAACCACTTGGCATAGATCACTGTGATCTATGCTTGACTATTAACAAGCACCCACTTCTTATCACCTCCTCTTCCACCTCAACAAAGGAATAGCTTCCAAGACTGAGACATGACTTTAAGAAGGGAGGTGTCCTGGATAAGCCAAGACATGAAAACCCAAGGTACCCATACCCCCAGGCAGACTTGCCCCTTGCCAGTGATAAATTCTACAGTTCAAATGAATATTCAACACTGCAGGCACAATTACTTATAATTGACTTTTGTTCTGTAGCAGAATTCTCTCTGATTCCTCCTCTTTGTTTATTTCACCTATTTCTTTTCATTCGGCCATTACAAATGTACCCTTATAATTTTTGTAACTTTATGCACAATAATGAGCCTTCAGGGAAAGACAAGAACTACCACACTCAAAAACATCAGAAAAGATTTGCTTATGAATGAAGTCCATATTTTTGTGCTGGTTTTCCTCATTAGAGCGAGAAACAAAAATATAAATTCTAACCAAGTACTGAGTGCTGTGGAGATCAATGTATTTCATTTAGATAACTGTAAATGACAACATGCTAGGATTGTAATTAGTCTTATGTGGTGTTATTAATTCTACAGAGGGAGCATAAAACATCTACTAATACATTGGACTTACTCAACTCACTATTTCTGACTTTTGTCCTTAAGATCATCTTAAAGGAAGCATGGTTTGAAGACCATAATGAAGTGTTGTATGTGCCCAGGATTTTACTCTAAATAGCCCACAAGTGAGGCCTGAAGGAATTCCAGGAGCCCCACCCAGACTTGATGTGGAGGTGGGGCAGACTAGGCACTGAGCCAAAGGCGATCAGTGAGAGCCAGCTTTTGGGAGAGCCAAATGAGGCAGAGAGCTGGGATAGGGTAGATCTACCTCCAGGTTCAGGACATTCAGGGCACACCACTGAACAGGAGCTTCAGGTACCACGACACGGGGCTGGTCTGTGTTAGGATAAACCAAGTTCTTAATGGGCTTTGAATCCACAGAAACTTTGCTTGTGATGTCCAGATGAGGGCGCCATCCCTTCTGCAGAAGTCAGAGTTTTCCCAGAAAAAAAGCAATGACTGAACTACAACTAATATTTGGAGAACACCCACATAGCTAGACTCTCTATGTATTTTTAAAAATCATTAATAAAATTTTATTATGTGTCATTATTTCCTTTGTCATATTCATTATTTTTATTTAATAACATATATTTAAAAAATAGTTTACCCTTATTGTATATAATTTAAAAGATGCTGAAAAGCATGAGGAAGAAAATGAAAACCACCGTCGTTCACATTTGCATAACCTGCAGATAATCACTTTTATATTGTACTTCTTCCAGTCCTTTTTTACATGTCTACATGACAAAATTAGGAATATACTGATTTTGGTAGGTAAAAAAATGTGCACAATTCAATTACATGGCTACTTGGGGGAGGAGCCCCAGGATAAAAGAAAGTAGAAGAGGAAAAATGCGTGGGTAATTGGTTCACAGTGTTATCCTACTACACTAATATAGAACATCCCTGCACAACCATGAACTAAATATTTTTTTGGAATATGATTGACTTATTGGGATAGGCTTCTACTTCAGGACTATTGATGCCTTATCCAGCATCATGGGGACTCCTTGACCTAAAGAATGAGATTGAGAAAGTTTATTTTACAAATCTTAAACATGTTTCTATTTTCAGGGCAGATTCAGCCAGACTCATGACTGTGGGATGTGATTAAGGAGGGCCTAATCTGTGTTTGGGGGATGTTAGGTCTGGGATGCACATCCACATGCCTTCCAGATAGACTGAAATCTCAGAATCAAAACTAAAATATTCTAATCTTACAGCATAATCCCTGGGAGTCAGATCAACCAGTCGGTGGCATTCATGCTGGAGGAGAACCTGCATTGCCTCCACTTCTAAAACGCTTTTCCACCAGCAGCATACTTGCCCGGAATCTATGGCACAGGGAAGTTCAGGCAGTCCTCATCACCCTGTGCAGGTGGTATTCTCACTCCCATTTTACAGATGAAGAAACTGAGGCTAGTGGAAATTAAGTAACTTGTCCAAAGTTAGATAGCTAATAAGTGAACACAAACCTTTGTGATTTCAAAGACCATCTCTTAAGATTGGTTAACTTTTAACTAATCCTCCTAGACACACAGCCTGACCTTATCTTCCAGTCTGTCTTGCAGTTAGGTATGGCTATGTGGCACTGTCCTCTCCAATGGAATCTGAGTAGAAGTAACGGATGCCACTTCCAGGATTGGCCCATAGGAACTGTCCATACAAAATGCTCCATATTTTCTCTTCCCTGTGTGATGGATAGATGTCCATGTCCAAGGAGACCTTAAAAGCCACATGTTGAGGATGGTAGAGCTTCTGTCAGCCTGGGTCTCTGAATGACTGCATGGAGCAGAGCACCTTTGCTCAACACCAATTTCCCCTTATTCAAGGCCTACTGGACTTCACATGAGGAGAAATAATTAGCAAGTATCACTACCTTAACCAAATCACCCAACAAGAAAGTGGCAAAACCAGGATCTAAAACCAGTGCTTTGTGACTTCATAAGCCTGTGCTCTTTTCACTATACCATTCTGCCTCCCTCTGCAGTCAACTAAACTACAGAAATTGTGTTCTTCCACACAGCTTGCTTTAAAAACACATAAACTACCTAAGAAAGCTCTAATCTAGACATTTTTCTCTCTGCTAGTCTCTATGCCACAAAAAAAAAAAAATAGCCAATTATATTGTTAACTGACTCATGCTGACTTTACACAATTTATATTGATTTTCAGGGTGGTAATAACCAGCTTCTGTGATTGGTGTGCAAGACTTCCTGCCTAACCAATCCTTCTTGAGGCTCAGCTTTGTAAACACCAGCCCTGACTGGCTGTGAACAGAAGTTCTTATCTTAGACTGCATGCGACTCATCCTACTGGCATTGAAAGCCCTTCTTTGTCTTTCTTCACCTACTTAATCAAATTTACAAGCCACTGTTCGCCTCTTCTCTCAGCAGCCATCTTGGTCCTTTCAATGTTGCCTGTGTGCACTCATGCTGTATTTATGACCTGGTGCCTCTCATACTTTGAGATATAACTCAAGTCCTTCTTTCTTTGAGAATCCATATTGATGGGTCACTTTTTAAATACTTAAGGTCTGCATCAAACATTATAACAGTTGCTGTTGTTCTTTTTTATTCTTACTTGTTTTATATGCTAAGCTTTATTATCCTTTTAAGGTTTAAACTTTCTCAAGGACACTAACTGTAATGTGTACAACTTGGTAGCCAGCATAACATTTGACATAGTGTCTTATAAAAAGAAGATCCTCAATCATTAGTTTTTGAATGATTCAAGGAGTAAAGTGATGGCAACTTCTTTTATCTCTTCCATAGTGCAATCCTCAATATATTTTTTAAACAGCTATTGGCTGAATTCTACCATTGTGGTTTAGAGCTTTCTCTGAGACATTTTTGCTATGGTTTTGAAGCAGGTTCCAAATTGGTCCATAGTGACCTCCAAGGCTCTACAGGAGTGGTTCTCAAGCTTCAGCTCATCAGGCCCCACTCCCAGAGTTTCTGATTCAGTAGGTCTCAGGAAAGGACCAAGAACGTACATTCCTACTGGGTAATGAGGAGGCTGCTGCTGGGCCAGTTGTCACGCTTTCAGAGCCACTGCCCTGTGAGCTCATGGCACTCCCTGATTCCCACCACTCTGACATAATCCCCAACTGACTTCAGTCTTGCTTACTCCACTCCAGGTTCAGCTTCCTTACACACACCAGGCATGCTCCTGCATAGAGCTTTGCCCATGCGGTTTCCCCAGATACCCACGTACTAGTTCCTTTACTGCCCTCAGGTCATTCCTCATATGTCACCATCTCAGTGGGCCTCCATAACACCCAGTTAAAAATGGCAACATCCTTCTCCCCTCACACTCTTACTGACACATATACATATACACACACACACTCTCTCTCTCTCACACACACACACACACACACTCCCTATCATATCCCTTTCCTGCAATGCTTTTCTCCATACCATTTACACTATCTGATGTATTGTGTGTGTTACTTCTTTGTCTCCTGTCTATACTGCCCCCTCCCCGCCCCCAGAATATAAGATTCCTAAGGCAGGGATTCTCGTCTGTTTCATTCATTCCTGAATCCCAGAACTGAGAACCGTGTTTGGCACATAAACATTCAAAAAGAGCTGGTATTTTAATTGGATGACTGTAGGGACCACAACCCTACCTATTTTCAGACCATGAAGCATAAAGAAGACAAGCCTACAGCTGAAGTGAATTAAGCACGATCAGCTCAGTACTCACACTGCCCAGATGTGTCTAGGGGCCAGCATGAGGGTGCAGAGGAAGACACCCTAAACTCTCCAGGGTCCTGGACAGATGGCCACTCTGTCTTCACTTTTCTCATCTAGAAGATGAGGTTGTTGGATGATATAGCAATATATACAATGTTGTTTCTAGCTCTAAAACTCTCTGCTTTTGTCTTCCCTTGGATCTTCATGCCACCAGAAGGAAAGTCTTAGGACCCTCGGACCTGTGAGCAGATCAGCTCTGGTCCTGAGTTGACAGTTTTCTCTTGTTGGCATTTTTACCCTTTGACTGTTGTCAATAACTTCAGCACAGCAAAGGTAGCAAAACTGTATCGTGAATCTTTTCCCAATCAAAGCTACAGCCACATAGCTGTCTTGCCTTTTTGGGTTTGTGTGAAGCAAAATTCTTTTTCCTGGGTCCTAATTGGTGCCAAATCCTATATTACTACATTTGCGTCACCTCAGAAGGCAACCCATCCAGTTTGGATAGAGGAAACATCTAGAAATCTTGCTTCTCTTTGCTGACCTTGATATATTGAGATTTGAACATATAAATATAATAACATATAAAATTATATGTCATAATTTTGGGTTTTGTGGGCTAAGTCATAAACCATGCAGGTTTATGGGCTAAGTCATAAACCGTCTTATACATAAATTCCAGTAGAGAAAAAAATGGTGGATGCTGAATTTTAATGAAAAATTTATGACAGAGAAATCTAAAATTGAGAAAATTTGATCTTACAGTTTAATTTCTGCTAATTGAGAAGCACTGGTCCATCAGTTGCATTTCAGAGCACAGAGTGGAAGAAGGTTAGCACAGACTGGCTTGTGGCTTCACATCTACTAGTTATTACACCTTGGGTGGATTATTTAACCTCTCTGTGCAACTATAAAATAGAAATGACATGATAGCACCCAACTCCTAGGGCTACCCAAGTGAGGTGATACAAATAACATTTTTGAAGTGGGCCAGGCACCCAACCAAGAGTCTTGACCAATGTTGCCTATTATTATTCATTGCTGAAGGCTGGAGTGAGGTACATTTAGGAAAGAGTAGGTTCAGGCAAAGGAGAAAAAATAAGAACATTGTAGGAAAAATGGAAAGATTCACAAGAAGGGAGAGGAAGAGGCAGCACAAATATATTGGAGGAGCTCCATGTGCTTATTTGACTTGAGATTCTGTTCATTTGAACCTTTAAAAAATCGTTCATCTTTGCTTATATAGAGCTTCGTCTGGTGTGCCAAGCGTGAGGTTAATGACCGTTCATGCCAGGGTGCAAGAGTTGTCTATGCACTCAGACTTTTGTGCAAGGCTGTTTCAGATGTTCTTTTAGGGTATTTGTCTCCACAAAACTCTATGGCTGGGCCAGGAGCATCTGGAGCCTGCAACCAGGGATTTTTCCAAGAATAATCTTTTATATTGAGGGGGAAAGTTTAAAGGTATTTTTTTTTTGTCTTGTTATGTTTTTAAGTAAGTTTTCACAACTACAGGCCTGTAAAAAATAAGGGTTGGGATAGCCCGAATTCCAGGCTTCTTGCTGGGCCCACTCTGCTCAATTTGCCTCTCCTTCAAAGGTGAATCAGCACTTTCCAAGGCCTGTTGACACCCTCAGAGGGTTTCCCAAGCACACTCTGTGTTTGGGGTTATTGCTCTGAGTATGTTTCTCATATGTCACTGAACTGTGCTTAGGCTGCCCTCAGGGACATTGACCCTTAGGCAAATAGATAATGTTCTCGAAAAGGCTTGAATTCTGTTCAGTGCTTTAGAATGATGAAAACTGAGGTTGGAAAAGGTTGTGAAACCTTTTGACTCTCCACAGTGGAGTCCATTATTTCCTCTGGCTTCCTCCAATTCACGTTCACAGGTAAGTAACTTATACTTGTCTCTGCAAATTCATTCCCTCTTCCCTTTAACTCTCACTTTGTGGGGTGTAGTGTTTCTGATTTATTAAAGATTGGTCTCTTGTCCTGTGTAAATAACGCTACAATACTTGGATAGAAACTTTCAGGATGCATTAATTATTTCATAACATTGTACACAATACAGAGGACTCTTGGTTGCTGTCTTCTTTATAGTAATTCTAGTTCATGCATCAATCTCTTGAGAGAGAGAGAGAGTGTGTGTGTGTGTGTGAGAGAGAGTGTGTGTGTGGTGTACATGGGTGTGTGGTACACATGACCAAATAGATTGAATAATCTGCTCAAAGTAAAAATACCAGTGGGCTTCTTTTTTAACTTAGCGTTATGAAAGCACAATTCTGTTTGCTCTAATAATCACAAATTCAATGATCACAAATTCTACCCTTGAAAGCTGGTTTGATACAGAACGACACCGACTTTATCTTTTCTCCAACACCGTACTCATTTCTTCATTCTCCCGGTTTTCAAAAATATAAACACTAAAAAAAAATTAGCTGTGGATGCATGTTTAGAGGGGAGAAAGTTGGTTTCTAGGACTTAATTTCAGTTTTTAGGTTACCCAAGCCAGTGGGAATCACATATCGCTAATGACTTGAGCACAGAGATCAAATATTATTTACACTTCACACTCAGAATAAAAGACAGTATTTGTCAACATTTTTGAGGGGGAATAGCTTTTTAGAGATATTAGAGACAAATTATAGTGGTTATAACCTAAAACTTTAATATTCTGATCTAGTAGTGGTTATTATTAAATATTTGAAGTGATAACTTATTTACGAGCTCTTGTTTAACAGAAGTTCTTTTCTATGGGCAACCACGTCCCCTCACTGCTTACCCCCTCACCTTGGTTCTCCCTGCTGTGCTCTGGAACACTGTGATTGCCTCTGATTGAAGCCTCTGTTTCCCTGTCTAGGAGCTTCTGTTTACACTCCTCCCCACTCTAGATTGCAAGCCCCTTGAATAATTTTTGTTTCCTAGTACCAAGAATAATGGTGACAAATATTAGTGGATGACTCCCAAAAATTGATTAAGAAGCTATTTAGGGGGAAAAATGCCCATTTTGTGGTTTTGAAATGGTACAATTGCCATAAAATGCCCAAGTTTCATTGCAGAAATAAAATACTGGAGTTATGTTTTGCTTGGTCAAGAGGAAAGAACTGTACATTTAGAGACAAAGAATCGCTGTGGCAGTTAACTTTGTTGTTACATTCTATTTTTTTCCTAAGCAATTCTTTAGTCCTCTACCTCAGTGGTGCCTCTGAAAAAAGGACTTATGTGGCCAATGGGATCACGTGTATTTATTTTCCTTCTCTATCAGCCATAGCCCTCAGGGCTGGAAGGGCCTCATTTTAGTCTATCCCCAGACAGGGTGTCCCACAGTGTTGACACACAGCATTAACCCACAGTGAGCTTATCTGGAAAATAATGCTTTTCTATTTTCCTTGTTTCTTAGCGTATATTAATGTTTCTTTCCTCCTCTAATCATCTTTCAGATAAAGAAATCGTTTGCTGAGCTGATAATAACAAAGGTGTCCTACCTACATTTTTAAATGTCAGCAGTGAAAGATGTTTTAAGGGTTTAAAAAAAAAAAAGAAAAGAAAACTGTAGCTTAGAAAAGACATCCAAATTGAAGAGGAGCAGGGGCAATTCTGTTCTCTCAGAGCAGCTCTGTGAAGGGAGGGTTTGTGGGGCTGGAGTCTTGAAAGGCTTTACAGAGGGCAAGGCTTCACAAGAGAAAAGCCACAGAGGGACCCTCGCATGATCAGAATATTTAGTGTGATGTGGGGCATGGTGGGGGGAGGTGCTCTCCACTCCCGGGCCTGGCCTGGTTCCCCTCACTGTCCTCAGCTCCTCGATGGCTTTGAGGGCATTCAGATTCTTCCTACCATCTTGACCTGAATGTGAAAAAAACTCTTCCTCCTTAATTAAGCCTAGAAAAGGTAAACATGTTTCAAAAAATAGCATTTGGGTGAAAATTAAATGGAAAGTGGAACAAATCTCTGCAGAGAAAATGAAAAACCCTAGAACACAGACAGAGCCACCTCTGCCTCTTGGTCTGGTGGGATTTCTATTCTTCTCAAACCAATTTCCTAACCTCTCTGGGTGTGGGCTCCAAGTCCCAAGCCTTATCAGGGGAACTTTTTTAAAATATAAGTTTGATCATAATCTTTTCTTACCTAAAGACTTCATTAGCTTCCCATGGCCTTTTGGATAAGGTCCCAAGTTCTCAGTGGTAAGGATCATGAGGCCCCGAAGGATCAACCAGCCACATCCTCCCGAGTTGCCCATCCGCCTCCCCAAGATTCACTGGGCTCCTTCAGCCTTGGACCCGGCTGCCCTGTCTCTTGCATCTGGGCCTTTGCATGTGTCCTTCCCTGCCTGGACTGCTCTTCCCTCTCCTCTTCCCATGGCAAACTTGCTCTCATCTTCAATGTCTCATGCTAAGCACTTGCTCCAGAGCCTTCTATAGCTCTCTAGACAAGGCAGCTCTTCTGCACGAGGACCCAGGAGATGCCTGTATTTCCCCTTTCCTCACTGCCATCCTGCTTGATGCCTAATTTCCCAGATATTGTCTGTCTTCCCTGCCACATTGTAAGTTCCATGAGGGTAGGGCTGGTTGGAGGGCTGGTGCTCCACACAATTTTTAGGGTAGGTAAATCAGGACCTCAGAGATTTCTTCCTGGGCCTCAGGCTGCCCTGAACTGATCTCACAGTACAGGGTTGACATTTTCTGCAAAGAGCTATATAGTGAATATTTTAGGTACGGGAGACAGAAAGGGTCATACAGTCTGTCATTGGAGCACAGAAGCAGCCAAAGACGATAGAAAATGAATGGGTGTGACTGTATTCCCATAAAACTGTATTTACAAAATAGGATGGTAATAGTATCTTTCAGCCCAGAAGAATTCAGCTCTGGAGACACCTTTTCTCAGCCCTGACCCCCCTTTTTTTTTTCAATTCTTCTACAATAACAATAGCCAGTTGCTAGCATTGATCCCAGCCACTGGTGAACGTCAGCCTGTCCATCTGTTGCTCCAGGCTGACATCCCCACCAGTTCACACTAGCAGCCTTGCTGTAGTGGCCAGTAGTGGGCACTGATATTTTATGCTCTCAGGATCTTTGATTTCTTCCTGGCATGGCTTGTAGAACCCTGTATCTCCTCCAATTTTGGCAGCCTCAGGACCTTTGTGGTACTGCTCATTTGGGCCCATTTTTATTTATTTATTTATTTTTTATTGTACCTTAAGTTATAGAGTACATGTGCACAACGTGCAGGTTTGTTACATATATACATTTGCCATGTTGGTGTGCTGCACCCATTAACTCGACATTTACATTAGGTATATCTCCTAATGCTATCCCTCCCCCCTGCCACCCCACAACAGGCCCCAGTGTGTGATGTTCCCCTTCCTGTGTCCAAGTGTTCTCATTGTTCAGTTTCCACCTATGAGTGAGAACATGTGGTGTTGGGTTTTTTTGTCCTTGCAATAGTTTGCTGAGAATGATGGTTTCCAGCTTCATCCATGTCCCTACAAAGGACATGAACTCATCCTTTTTTACAGCTGCATAGTATTCTATGGTGTATATGTGCCACATTTTCTTAATCTAGTCTGTCATTGATGGACATTTGGGTTGGTTCCAAGTCTTTGCTATTGTGAATAGTGCCGCAATAAACATACGTGTGCATGTGTCTTTATAGCAGCAGCATTTGTAATCCTTTGGGTATATACCCAGTAATGGGATGGCTGGGTCAAATGATATTTCTAGTTCTAGATCCTTGAGGAATCGCCACACTGTCTTCCACAATGGTTGAACTAGTTTACAGTCCCACCAACAGTGTTAAAGTGTTCCTATTTCTCTACATCCTCTCCAGCACCTGCTGTTTCCTGACTTTTTAATGATTGCCATTCTAACTGGTGTGAGATGGTATCTCACTGTGGTTTTGATTTGCATTTCTCTGATGGCCAGTGATGATGAGCATTTTTTCATGTGTCTGTTGGCTGCATAAATGTCTTCTTTTGAGAAGTGTCTGTTCATATTCTTCGCCTACTTTTTGATGCGGTTGTTTTTTTCTTGTAAATTTGTTTGAGTTCTTTGTAGATTCTGGATATTAACCCTTTGTCAGATGAGTAGATTGTAAAAATTTTCTCCCATCCTGTAGGTTGTCGGGCCCATTTTTAAGGTCAAAGTACTAGGTTCTCTCAAATGACCATCTAGCTGATGGTTTCTCTTCCCCATCCACTCCTCTCCAGCAGTGAGGTCTTTCAGAATGCTGTTGTTAGAGTCTAAGGTAGAAAAATCTTTGATATATTTTTACCAGCAATGGTCAGGAGACTGTCCTCTAATGTGTGTATCTGTGTTGATAAGATTACATATTTTATCAAGAGAAAACTTCAACCCTGAATAGTTAAACAGAAGCACATGTAGTGTGCAGGTTATAGACTTAGCAGAGAGGAACACTGGAGTTGCTGTGAACAATTAAGAATTATTGGGGGATTCTATGATTAGGTGGCCAAAGTCTGCCAACTAGTGCTTAGACATCTCGATTTCCTACTTTGTACTCCTAGATTCCCTTAAGTTTATTGGAAGATACATTTTTCTGGAATGCCTTGAAAATTCTCAGTCTGTTTCTGAAGAGATTTTGGGGAGGTTAAAATAATTTAATATATTAAATTGCACAGCAAAAATGAAATAACATTGAATCTTATTTTCAACTATGAGTTTTCTTGTGTTAGTTTAAGTAAAATTTCATTATTGAAAATTTGTTAAGAAACACTAATTAAAGCCTCCTGCAATGTATGAAACTCAAATCAAGTTATTAGGTTAGGTGCTAAAAAAGTGTTGCAGCTAATGGCTGAGAGAGTAGATTTAGATGACATTATATCTGCTTGTAATCAGTGAGGAAAAATAATGTGGCAAAATACTATGGTACTCTTAAATCATAGAAAGTACCGAATGAGGAGGAGCTACGCTCTCAAGAACCTGCAAAACAAATGTGTTTATCACCAAAAACCAGATTCCCACTGCATTTCCAGAGTTTCCGAGACTGGCAGCCATGTCCTCCAGCATCTGCTGTACGAGTTTCCCACCATCTCATCTAATTAAAAAAAAAAAAAAAAAAAGAATTCGCCAGTGGGAGAAAACATGGTCTAATAATATATGTGAGGTATATATTATTCTACATTCATAATGATACAAGGCAATTTGTCTAATATTCAATTCTGAAAACATTGTCTTTTGTGGCAAATATCACAGGCAAGGCTTTCGTTTATTCTTTCTAGTAATTTTGGTTTTTCAGTGTACTTTCCCAAACTCACTGTTATAAAATTCCCAGTGTTTTTGTGGGTACTTGCAAATAATTAAGATTTTCAGCACAATGGCCTTCAAAAGTCTTCACTGCCATTTCTAAGCTGCCCAAAGATAAAGGGACTAGCTTCCATTTCTGACTGAACAACCAGTGCATGCCTTCAGCCCTACAGAGTACACATCTTTTGAAGTATAGCTCCTTGGCATGTCAGAAAAGAACAGTGGACTACCAAAGTTCAGAGTGATGCACTGATGCTGAGAAAAATAAACAAACAAAAGAACACCCTGTTCCATTTTGTAGCTGGCCTGGTACTCACACTTAAGTCACGTTATTCTCTTATTAGACATAAACAATCTCACAGAATACCAACCGCAAAGTCACCCTGAGTCAATGCAAGGTCAGTTCGTGCTTTGTTCTCAGCAAAGGCAAAATCAAGGTCGCTGTCCAACTCACAAAATACCGAACATCTTGCTAAATGAATGACTGCTATTTCTTTATCTAGTCATAACATAGTCCCAGCTTTTTAACAGCATCCAATCTAGAACAAATACCCACTACGTTAGATCCTTCCCCAAATCACCTGATTAAAGCCCAAGTTCTATAATAGGTTCTTTCAACACCGTTTTACTGAGGTACCCACAGCCCCTGACAGTGTGCTCACCCTCGGTGCAATGAGTAGCAAACACAGCTTGTTTCACTACAGGTGTGTTCTTGGTGCTCACTGACTGAGGGGCATTGACAATGCTGTGGGCATAGAGATCCATGCTTGGATGAATTTTTGCCTTTTAGAATGTTACTTTTTTTTTTTTTTTTTTGAGACGGAGTCTCGCTCTGTCGCCCGGGCTGGAGTGCAGTGGCCGGATCTCAGCTCACTGCAAGCTCTGCCTCCGGGGTTTACACCATTCTATTGCCTCAGCCTCCTGAGTAGCTGGGACTACAGGCGCCCACCACCGCGCCTGGCTAGTTTTTTTTTTTTTTGTATTTTTTAGTAGAGACGGGGTTTCACAATGTTAGCCAGGATGGTCTCGATCTCCTGACCTCGTGATCTGCCCGTCTCAGCCTCCCAAAGTGCTGGGATTACAGGCTTGAGCCACCGTGCCCGGCCTAGAATGTTACTTTTAACGGTAAATTAGAAACCACAAAAACGATTTGTAGGGGTATTCAGAAAGAAGCAAAATGTAAGCAATTGAAACCTAATGTATGGAATTGACAAGGGGACACAGAAGGAAAGTAAAGAGAATAGGTTGGTGGATTAGTATTCCTGTGCTTAATGGAGGACAGATTACTACAAATGACCCTGGAAGGGCAGGTGGGGTGGAGGGTCAGGTAGGGGGGACTCAGTCTTTAAGCTTGAAGGGCAAAGGGAACTTCAGCGGCTATCTCCCTTCGTGCTAGCTGCTGTACAAATACAGTTTCATTTCATCTTCCCACCGGTCCTGCGAGGTGGATTTTACCACCATCACCACCACTTCCTGACATGAAAGGTGGAGAAATAAGGATGTGAAGAGAGATTTAAAAATAAATCCAACTACGTAGAGTGAAGCAACAGGTAGTATCAGGATCTGAGAGACTCCAAATTTCGTGGGCAAGACACTAGACCACTGTCCTCTAAACACTGTGAAGTATTTGCACACCAGTGGAAAGAAACCTTTTTAAATGAAGAGCTAAGCCAGAGGAAAAAATAATTGGAGACTAAATTTTTTTAATATTGTATTTTAAAATTAGGAAATGCAATAGTACATCTGTGGTTAAATGTTGTTTATTAGTTTCTCATTATTAAAGAGTGTCTTTGTTTTTTGAAAAAAAGTTTTTGGTTAAAACTTCAAAAATTGTGTAACCAGCAAATGTTACAGTCTCTGAATGTAATACTGCTATAGTGAACAAATTTTGTTCTTGAATAAAAGAATTTTGAATCTGGTTCTTTTAGTATTTTTTAAAGCAGCCTCAGAAACTACTTAATTAAATAACATTTCTCACTCTACTTCTTAATATTCTATTAAGGGATATTCTACAAAATAAGTGATGAGTGCTCCTCAAAACTGCCAAGGTCATCAAAAACAAGGAAAGCGTGAGAAATTGTCATAGCCAAGAGTTGCTTAACAAGATATGACAACTTAATGTAACATGGTAAATTTGGTATCCTAGAGGGAACTCTGGAACAAAAAAGCAATTAGGTGAAAAATAAGGGAATTTGAATAAATTATGCACTCTAGCTAAAAATAATGTATCAATATTGGTTCATTAATACTAATGTAAGATATTTACAGTGTACATTGGTACATTAATACTAATGGAAGACTAATGGAAGACTGGGTGTGGGGTACATGGGAATTTTGTATCATCTTCACAATTTTTCTATAAAATCAAAGCTGCTCAAATTTGTTTAATTAAAGGGATTCCCCAGAGTTAGGAAAAAAAATTATTTTCTGTCATGAAGTATTTTATTTTCTACAAAATGATTTTGTTTTATTTAGGAGTGCTATGCTACTTAAGATGGAAAAATACATGATGATGTTACCCTCCCAAGCTTGCTAACATTAACCCTTTTGTGGCATTATCCAGCTTTCCATTTGTTCTTTTTTAAATTTTATTTTATTTTATTTTAAGTTCCAGGGTACATGTGCAGGATGTGCAGGTTTGTTACTTAGGTAAACGTGTGCCACGGTGGTTTGCTGCACCTGTCAATCCATCACCTAGGTATTGAGCCCGGCATCTATTAGCTATTCTTCCTAATGCTCTCCCCACTGCCCTCCCCCAATAGGCCCCAGTGTGTGTTGTTCCCCTCCGTGTGCTCTCTGTGTCCGTATCATGAAATATTTTAAAGCCACAGGAAAAAAAAAAAAAAAGAGAGAGAGAAAAATTTAATGAACACCAAGTTACCTCATTCCAACTTTATCATATCTTAAACATTATGCCATACTTGCTGAAACTTTTTTTGTTTTAAGAAATTAAAACATGCAGATACCCTGTTTTATCGCAGGGGCCCTCTGAGCCCCTCCCCAGTCTCATTCCACTTCTTTTCCTCAGAGGTAACCACTATCATTAATTCAGTGCTTATTAGTTTCAGGCAAGTCTTTATATTTCTACTGAGTGTCTATATATCTATGAACATTACAAATAGCGATTTGCAGGTAACACATTTTACATAAATGACATCATACAGTATCATTCTGAAACTTTCTGTCTTGTTTGTTTAAATTTACGTTGCTTGAGCTTTATCCATGCAAATTCACTGATTTTAATGTCTAGATAATATTCCATTGTGTATAGAATAATTAATAATTCTATAAATTATTGAATCCAATCCCTTGTTCATTTATATTTTCTCCAAGCTTTTTGTTTCCAAAGAAATACTGCAATAAACAAGCTTACATATATCTCTGCATGTATTTTCTGAGTTTCAACCTTGGCTGTATCACTTACTAACTTGTCCTCTTGAGCTTATAACTTAGTCCTTCATACTTTAGTGCCCTTATCTGAAAATTGGGGATAGTCCTAGTACCCATCTCAGGAGGCTGTTGGGAGGTTTTATGGCATAGCATGTATCAAGCATTTAGAACAGTGCCTGGCACGTATTAAATGCCATATTAGTGTTAACTGTTTTTTAAATTATTAAGGAAAATACCAGAGAAGGATATTCTGGGACCTGGGGTATTAACATTTTTAGCCTTGCTAGATATTTCCAAATTGCTATCCAAAGTCATTCAGTCAATTTCTATTCTCATTAGCTGTGCATGAAAGGACTCCGTCCTCCACATCTTCACAACACTTGGTACTACTGGATATTTCATCTTTGCCAATATTTCAATGAACAGTTTTAGTATTCACTGCTGATCGTTAACCCAAATTTATTCATTAGGGTTGCAAAATAATGATTTTTTAAATTTTATGGATTTTCAAAACTCGGGAATGGATAATGATTTTTTACTGAATACTTTTTGCATCTATGAAAATGATTATTTTTTAACCTTAAATAGTCATTGCATTCCTGGGATCAACATTATTTCATTTTTTTTCATAAACTGCTGAATTACATTTAACATATTTTATTTATCATTTTAAAATCTGTTTTCAGAAGTAATTATAAGCCTATTTTTATCCCTTTTTGTTTTGATGTCAAGATTATACTTGCTTTATAAAATGATTTGGATAGCTTTTCCTGTTTTTATTTTCACCAAAACCATTTGCATAAGATTAGAATTATCTACTGTTTGAAGTTGTAGTAAAATTTGCCTGTAACATTATCTAGCCCTGTTGTTTGTTGAGGTGGGAGACTTTTGAATATTGAACCAATATTTTAATAGCCATTACTTTTTAAGTTTTCTATTCCTTTGTCAACAAATTTTGATAACTCACATTTTTCTAGAAAATTAATCTTAACCTGGTTTTCAAATTTACTACCATAAAATTACTCATAGTATTTGCTTATGATTTAAAACTTTATTTATTTTATCTTTCCCATTTTCTATTAGTATTTGTGATTTATATCTCTTTTCTTCAACAGTCTTATTGACTTGCGTGTTTTTAGTTATTTCAAAAAACAACTTTTGAATTGATATATCCTTTCCACTGTTTTTCATTTTATATTGTTTTCTATCTTATAAATCTTGCATTTTTATGGGTTCTTGATTAAAACAAATTCATTTATTAATCTCTTAAAAAACAAAATGCATTTATCTTTATAAATAAATCTTGAAGTATCTCTTTAGCTGTAGCCCACAAGATTTTATATATTTTTTATCACTGTGTTTTAAATATTTTCTATTTCTGTCGTG
Organism: Macaca mulatta; assembly: GCF_049350105.2. NCBI lineage: Eukaryota > Metazoa > Chordata > Mammalia > Primates > Cercopithecidae > Macaca > Macaca mulatta. Next base: position 73,958,217 of record NC_133417.1, on the reverse strand, counting down.
ATTTCATCCTTAACCCATAGTTATATGAATATGTATTTTAAAGTTTGTAACACACACACAATTTGACTGATTATATGTGTGTTTTACTAGTGTTTAATTTTTTAGTTTTTATTTAATTGCATTGTCAGAATATACACTCTTAAGAATAACAACACTATAAAGAAATACATAGTTTTTTATTTGTTGACATTTTTGATGGCTTATTAATGGGTAAGTTTTTAAAAAGTGCCAAATGTAATTGAAAAATGTCTTGGTTACAGGTTCCATAGTAATGAAATTTGTCATGAAAATCTATGGACATTGTGTTACAATTATAATTAAATATATATTTTATTAAATCAGATGAAATTGCCAATATTTAATCTTTTTTTACTTAGAAAGTTCAACTAATATGTGAACAATGTCCAACCAAATTTTAAGAAAAACAAATTTTTTATAGTAAATTATATAAAATTACTTATTTTTTATTTTAAAAGCTTTTATGTTTTCTAATTTTTTGTCTGTTTATCAGTTTCTAATAAAGGTATGTTTAAATTTTTCATTACAATTGCAGGTTATGTTGTGTTAGGTTGCTGGGTATATACAGTCCAATAATTGATTTGTCTTCTAGCTGGATTGTACTTTTAATTATTACATGTCCTTTATTATATCCATTATTGTTTTGAGCATTTGTCTGACATTAACATAACAGCTTTGAGAAATCAGTATTTGTATGACATATCCTTTTCATCCTTTAATTTTTGACCATTTTTATGATTTTATAAATTATTTCTTTTATAATAAGTATATGTCTGGATTGGCTGGGTGTGATGTCTCACGCCTGTAATCTCAGCATTTTGGGAGGCTGAGGCAGATGGATCATCTGAGGCCAGGAGTTTGAGACCAGCCTGGCCGATATGGTGAAACCCCATCTCTACTAAAAATACAAAAATTATCCAGGCATGGTGGTGCACACCTGTAATCTCAGCTACTTGGGAGGCTGAGGCAGGAGAATCACATGAACCCAGGAAGTGGAGGTTGCAGTGAGCCGAGATCATGCCACTGTACTCCAGCCTGGGTAACAGAGCAACACTCCGTTTCAAAAAGAAAAAAAAAAGTATATGTTTGGACTTTTAAAAATTCCATAAACTGACCTGTCTTTTTTTAAAAAAACAACTTTTTGAGGGTATAATTTACATATCATAGAGTTCACCTATTTAAAGTATTCAATGGTTTTCAGTATATTAACAGAGTTGTGCGACCATCACCATATTCTAACTTTAGAACATTTTCTTCATCCCCAAAAGAAATCTGTTACCAGTCACTCCTCATTCCCCTCCCACCCCTACCCCTACCCCCGTATTAGGCAACTACTTATTTATTTTCTGTCTCTACAGATATGCCTATCTTGGACATTTCATGTAAATAGAATCATACAGTATGTGATCTTTTGAGACTGTCTTCTTTCATGTAGCATGATTTTGAGGTTCATCTGTGTAGTATGTATCAGTACTTCAATCTACATACATTTACCATAATTACTGAACCATTTGTACTATTTTCAATAACCTTCGTTTATATTTTCTGTTTGTTATGCTTTTTAAAGTTTCTTTAGTTTTTTTTAACTTTTGTTGGATTGATGAAGTTTTCTACATACTCAGTTTTCAATCCGTGCTTATTTAGAAGCTATGGATTTTACTGGTACTTTTTCATTGCTTTTTCTTAAAATTTGCAGATATTGGTTGAACTTTGTTCAGATATTAGTTGAACCTTGTAATTAAAAAATGGTTAAATATTGGCAATTTCATTTCATTTAATCAAATATATATTTAATTATAATAGTATAAATATATATTTAATTATAATAGTATAAATATATATTTAATTATAATTGTAAAACAATGTCCTTAGATTGTCATGACAATGAACCTAACATACTTTATCTGCATATTGAACACCTTATCTTGTGTTCAAGATACACTCGTATCTACACTATTGTGTAGAGTTTTAATTATGCTCTTTTGAAATATAAAAGGTTATACTTGGTATCAATATTTGATTGGCCGTCCTGACATATTTTGTTAACTCTTGTGCTCACCCTTGTTTCTCTCTTTCACGGCTCCCTTCTGGATACTCCTTCTGGCTAAGGCACATCCTCTAGTTGTTGTTTTATGCAGGTCCGTAAGTGGCAACTCTCTTGACTTTGAATGTTTGGAAAGATGCTGAATGATTTTTTGGCTCAGTATAAAATTCTAGGATAAAGATTACTTTTTCCCTCATCACTTTGAAGACTTTACTCCACTGTTTTCTAGCCTCTACTGCTGATGAGAAAATTTCTGTCAGTCTGTTCTTTATATTTGGATAATGCATTTTCCCCTTTTACAGTGTTTAGGATAGATTTTGTTTATTCTTGATGCTTTACTACAGTTTGATTCTTGAACAACACAGGTTTGAACTGTGCAGGTCCATTTATATGGGGATTGTTTCCAACCAATCTCAGTGAAAAATACAGTATTCTCAGGATGCAAAACCAGTGGATATGGAGAGCCAACTTTTCCTGTGCTCAAGTTCTGCAAGCCGACTGCGGGACTCGTGTATACCTGGATTTTGGTATATGCAGATTTTGGTATATGTGGGAGTGCTAGAACCAATCTCCTGCATATACTGAGGGACATTTCTAGATAATGTATTTAAGTTTTGACTGATGTTTATTCCAATCAATTATTGGAGCCTACTGTTAATTTGAAGAATCAGGTTATTGCTTCTGGAAAATTCTTAGTAATTATCTCTTTAATTGTTACACTTCTGTCATTCTCCACTCTCTGCTTCTGGGATTCCAATTAGGTGAGTTCAGTTTTTCATAATTCCCCCTTCCTCTCTCTTATTTGTACATGTGTGTATATATGTATATAATATATATCACTGTCTCCTCCTATAACCTCCATGGGTCTGCATTTCATCATAAGAAATAGCTGCTTCAATGCTGGGCAGCAGTTTCCTCAGGGTCTTCTCAGCAGTGCAAGAGACCCACATTAGCTCCTCTGGCTCCAAGCAAAGAGATGGTCTCTAGCTCCCTGTTTGATTTGGGGCACTTACAGTCCTCTCAGGAGCTAAACTCTCACACTCGTCTGCATCCAGACCCTGAGGGGGAAATACCAGCTGCTTCTGTGCTCTGTTTACTCTTTGGTGCTTCTCTGCCATTTCTGGTTCCTGAAGATGTTTATTTTTATTTGCTTGAGTCCAACTGTATCTCTTTAAAAACATGTTATCCATCATTGCTATATATTTGAAGCAGAGAAAGTTAGTGAAGCATAAACTTCATGCTGAATCTAGCGTCTATATCCTGGAATTCTCTGCCTGTGCCCTCTATAAACTGATTTTTCCACTGTGAATAAGACTAACCATGACTCTGTTGACATTTACATTTTATTTAGACAATGTCTCCTTTCTGTTCCTTTGAGCCAAGCTCGACTCACCTTATCTTGAGGTTGCATTTACAAAAGAACACTGAAGGTTACCCAACAGTATGTGGGTGTTATTCATCAACTACAGCAACTCAAGAATATCACCAGTTGGTTTGCCTTTCTCATAGTTTTCACGTTTTCTCATTAAAAATAAATAAAGCACAGATAAGCATAAAGTATAACCACCCATCCAACAACGAGAGGACAATTGATCAATGGTTTTGGTTTATCTTTCCTATAATTAAGCTATAGAAAACAACCATCCATGTAATAACTAGAGAAAACCTTCATCAATGGCTGTAGCTTATCTTTCCTGATAATCAGGTTCTTTCAGGGAGTTATTAACCAATTTAAAAACCTGCTTTTGTCTGAGATTGATTAGTGAAGATTATTTCTTGAACCAAATTGTTTTTTTCATTTGGCTACTTTGGTTAAAGAAGAAAGAAAAGATAATAATTGCAATGATTCTTTTATTTTATAGTTTTGTTGCCTGCAGATTGCAATTACCATGTCTGACCCAGTAATTCTTCGAAGTGTAAAGAAATTTGGAGAGGAGAATGGTGGTTTTGAGTCAGATAAATCATGTAAGTGACTTTTTTCTCTCACTGCATCTTGTACAAGGAGAGGCGAGAACAAAGGTGGGACAAGTTGGTGAAGTCTCAAGGAGCAGAAAATATTCAGCAACAGTAGGTAGAACTATCATTGGGTGTGATCCTTACACACAACTCTGTGGCTCTCCCTAGAAGCCACATAATGTACTATCTGAAAGCACTAGGTAAGAACACACCAAGTGTGGGTAAATGAAAGCATCCCTCACCAACCCCTTTCCTAGGTAGAGTAAGGTTGTTCCAGCAGTGGCTGTTATGACTAACTTTATTCCTGTATTGTTATTATTAATCATAATTTAGTAAGTGCTCTTCCTTAGGAAGAGCTGTGCCCAGACTCTGCAGACCAGAATGAGATCATGTGGAGGGGCCTGTAGCACTAGCACCTGGGATGTCTTGGGCTCAGATGGTTCTAAGCTGTTGTTTTCTAACCCTATGATTTTATATTTTACAGATGACAAAATTGAGACTCGGATATGTTTTTGAAACTTGGCAAGGGTCACATGAGTAAAATTAATGGAACCATAATTCTAATCAAACTGTTGTGTTTGATTACCAAGCCCAGGATATTGCCATCTGTCAACATTATCATGCCTCTTTACTTTAATAAGAGTAAAGAGGCATGATAGTGTTGGATGACAAAACTCCCGAGTGGCTTCCTTACACCCCTCGCTATAACCCCCGACTTTCACCTCCTGCCCTGCATCTGTTCTGACCTACACTGGGGAAAACAGTATGTGTCTCAATCCTATGGTTTCTACTGGTGTAGAAGTGTCAATGACATCTTGTTATTAACATCTTATTGTTAATTTGTGGTCTATATTTTAAACAGATAAATTCTGATGCTTTTAAAGAACCAAACAATAAAACAATAAATAAATATCAATTTTATTTTGTAGTTCAAAAAGTCAGATCTTCTTCAGCTAATTTAGAAATGTTGCTGTCTGTTTGATATTCAGATGGTGCAAATATTTCATGTCCTGAAGAAAAGTCTGTAAATGAGTAAACGTAGCAGCACTCCTGGACCCTAATGAGTGTCTTCGTGTGTGTGTGCGTGTGTGTGCATGTAGAGAGAGAGAGAGAGAGAGAACGTGAGCAGGAAAAAAGAAAAGGCCAATAATCATTTGGTAATATTCCATGAATAAAGGTAATTTATAGGAATATTTTTCCAGAGCAAATTTCTTAATGACTGTATTGCATTTTGTCATTATTATTAACTGCTTTTTTGCACTGATTTTTTTTCTGACAGATAATAATGATAAGAAATCAAGGTAAGTGACTGCAGCATCTTTTCTAGAATAACTCCATAATATTCATATCAACGGCACAAAGCAGAGAATATTTTCATGCACATTGCACTTCATATAAAATAATATATATAATCCATTCTTTTTCTCTTTAAAACATTACTATAATTTGATTTTTAAAACCTTTTGGAAAATCGCTTCTGGATTGAGTCCAAATCTCCCTCGTGTATTCAGGAATGGCACAGAACTCCTGACCTAAGAGGGAAGAAGAAAAGTTGAACAACAAGTATAATTTCATGGGCATTGGGGAGGTCCCTAAACCCCAAATTCTTGCCACAGGCAAAGAGTAGAAACCTAAAGTGTTATTATTGCATATTTCTCTTTAGCTAAAGATTTTGAATTCTCATATAGAACAAATATAAGCTAATCACAGTCTGGTATGAAGGCAGGATTAGATGAGGTCTAATTTAGAAGACAGAAGTGAGACATCAGGTAAGTTCCTGAAGTGGAGGTGGTGGAAAGGGAAGGGTTAAAGGTATTTTAGAAATTTTAAGTAATTCACAGCAGAGGGAGGGAGTGGGAGTGGTAAGATTAGCTTTGGGCTGGTAGTGGTCAGGTCAGCCTGGGCCTCTGAGAACCACATATTTCTTATTGGGTGGGAAATTTTAAAAATGGGTGTGGATGTAGATGAATGGCAAGGAGAGGATGAGTAGGAAGTTGAATGAGTTGTTTTGTTTTTAGAGGAGGTGAGCGTGGAATGAGAAGAACACAGCAAAAGTTTACCAGAGCTGCTGAGAGGAACGGGAGCGATCTGTAGAGGAATGAAATGTGCATTGCATGTTGAGCTGGAGAGCACACATTCACTCCATTAATTCATTCATTTTGCAAATATTAATTGAGTGTCTATTTGGTATCAGACACTATTGTAGGTGCTGAGGGTACAGAAGGTACAGAAAAGAACAAAATAGGCAAAAGTGTCTGCCCTTGAGGAGTTTACATTTTAGTGAGGGAGATATAATAAACACTGTAAATAAATCAAATGTATAGCATGGTAGCTAGTGATAATCTATCACTTTCTTTCTGAGAAGGAAAAATAAACATGGAAATGGAGCTATGAAATGGTATGTGGGGCGTGGGGTTGAAATTTTAAAGACTTTGGCCAGGGAAGACTCTGTTGAGTAGGTGACTTTTGAAGGAAGGTCTAGCGGGGGTAGTGGAGCTGTCCCTATGGTTACCTAAAGAAAATGCATCTGGGGAGAGGGACTAGCAGGTGCCCGCACCCAGAGGTGGGAACAGCTGGGCATGGACAAAGGTCAGCAAGAGGCCAGGAGAGTGGGGTGTTGAGAACTAGAATATAGTTGGAGGAGATGAGGTCAGAGAGCTAAGGGCCAGACCGTGGGGAGTCTCAGAAAAAAATTGGGATTCTTTTCTGGGCCAGAAGGGAAGCTTAGGGCAGCTGAGTACTAGACTCTGCCTGTCTTGGTATCCATTCACAAGGTGGTAAGGTTGTGTTCAGCAGGCCCAGCAGCCTGGCTTAAGGAGAAGAGGGCAAACAGCTGGATGGATGCAGGATGAAGTTTACAAGGATGATGTAGAGATAATAATTGACGATGATGGTGAGAGTGTGGTTCAAATGCCTGGCAGAGGGACCTTGGCTGCATGGGGAAGGAAGAAAAATCTTAATGGGGTTTAGCAATGGAAGGAAATGAAGGATTTAAGGGACTGCACGGCTCAAGTGAGGCTGATGAATAGGTGTGGAAGGAGGAAAGAAGTGAGAAAATGAAATACATGGGCAGTCACAGAGTGCCAAGGAGTTACACATGTCAGACAGTAGTTCCTGGTGACAGCAAGGTCCAGGGTGTATTCATGGACTGGGTGACTCAGGTTAAGTCAAGATCCCCGAAGTTGAAGAGGTCAAATACAGGTTAAACATGGCCTTATGGGAAATGAAATGAATGAGAAATATTAAGGAAATATGATTCTATGAAAAGTATGGGCATGTTCTTGAATTTTTCATCATATCAACATTATTTAAGGTAGTTGTAAACTTTTTGAGTGTGAGGAAACTTTAAAATTAGCTAATCCAACGACTTCAGCTTCCCCATGAGGAAATGCAGTCACAAATAGATTGAGGGTCATGACTGAGGGCAAAAAGTTATTTGTTGGTATAACTGGGAGTATAGAGGACTTTTTACTTTCTCTCCATACCTCTCAGGTGTTCCTCTCTGTGAATCGCTAGTGAACCTGAGATTGAGCTATACTGAAATCTCTAGAAGAGGTAAATCTAGAAGAATAAAGCTTGTGTTTAAGATATCAGGCTTGGCCAGAATTTCCCAGCCAGTGAGGATTTTCTTTCTTACTAAAGAATAACTCATAAAATCACCACCTAGGGATAATTTCCCATTGTGTTGGAAAGGATGGTCTTTAAATCCCTATGTTTTTCTCCTCAGGTTACAAGATGAGAAGAAAGGTGATGGCATTCGAGTTGGCTTCTTTCAATTGGTAATAAAACTGTGTTGATTTATGGCAGTGACTGTGCAACTATAAATTGTTTAGATCATGAAAGGAGTGTTAAATCTTTAGTCATATTGGTAGGTTTTTAACTTCAGTGATCACTTTTTCAGTCATAGGCTTTGCCGATGTGATAACATGCTGAATAACTATTAGAAATATGTTGCTCATAAAACATACAAATCCTGTCCAATAGATCAGAAAAATGTCTTGGAAAATTATCACTCAGCCCATGGTTATCATATTTGTAAGGAAAGTCATCACAACAATCACATTATATATATTTATTCTTATGACAAATCTTTAGAAATTTCATAGTATAGGTATTTACCCCAAATTTGCTCAGGATGGAGGCATTTCTAGGCTTAAACCGGCACTCTTCATTGTCACTATCAGTTGTACAAAACAATTTATACTGTTGCTGAATGCCCCACACAGTTTATCTACTTGTCAGTGGCATCACTGATAGTGATTATTTTCCCCTTGAGTTGTAGATGAGTAGCTAAAAACTAAAGTCAGCTCCTGAAATAAACAGAATGAATTCAGAGACCAGGAAATTTATAACATGATCTAACAATTAAGAGTCTAATGTTTTAGATAATTGATGTACCATGCCATTTATTTCAATATAATTAGTACGAACCTGCTGCTCAATTAAGATGATTCCCATGAAATTTGGTGTTGAGTACTATTCATCGGAATCTAGTAACTAAAATTAAATAGTCCTCCTACCTCTCCCGCTTTTCACCCATAGATGATCTCTGAACCCTTTGTTTTTCAAGTTTCGGTTTTCTTCATCAACTGACATTTGGCTGATGTTTGTGGGAAGTTTGTGTGCGTTTCTCCATGGAATAGCCCAGCCAGGCGTGCTGCTCATTTTTGGCACAATGACAGATGTTTTTATTGACTATGACATTGAATTACAAGAACTCCAGATTCCAGGAAAAGCATGTGTGAATAACACCATCGTATGGACTAACAGCTCCCTCAACCAGACCATGACAAATGGAACACATTGTGGGTAGGTTGTTTTTTCTTTATTTTTTACTTTTTTTTGCTCATATCTTAAATTGTAATTCAAGATATATAGAGGGGATTTTACTGACTGAACTGGAGTGGTATCTAACACAAAGAGAATAGAAACATGAGTTTACCCATATTTCCAGAAATTACACTGCCTCAAGTTTCCTTCTATCTTACTATGTTTTAAAATCTTAACAGAAACAGGATTGAAAGTCACTCATCAAATACATCGGTAAATTGTAACCACTTCATTGAGTATAGGCTTGAGCTTGATAACACCAATACTTAACGCCACTAGGGAGGTGACCCATGAATTTTACTTGAGTATCATCTCTAAGAGTTCTTTTTTTACTGCCCCACTAACTCCCCTCTGCCCCTTAGCTTTGTGGCTGTGGCTGTGGCTGGTGATCCACTTGATCCTAACCCTTCCATTTGTAATGGGAATTTCATGAACATACTGCATTACTTGGAGTAGGGGATACTAGTCTCAACCAATAGTTGAGTGTGTTTTCTTCTTCTTCTTCTTCTTTTTTTTTTTTTTTTGATGGAGTCTCCTCTTTCACCCAGGCTGGAGTACAGTAGTGTGATCTTGGCTCACTGCAGCCTCCGCCTCCTGGGTTCAAGCGATTCTCATGACTCAGCCTCCTGAGTAGCTGGTATTACAGGCATTTGCCACTACGCCCAGCTAAGTTTTGTATTTTTAGTAGAGACGGGGTTTCACCATTTTGGCCAGGCTGGTCTCAGTCTCTTCAGGTGATCTGCCTGCCTCGGCTTCCCAAAGTGCTGAGATTACAGGCGTGAGAAAACTGGTGCAGTGCTGTGATCAGAGGCAACCATGCAGAAGTAGCCAGAACTCACACAGACACAGTCACTATGCTACTGTTCTCTTTGTGATAAGCCTGACAGGCCACCTTGTAATCAGTGAATCCATCATGTACTCAGGACTGACTCATTGTCATAGCATGGACTTTGCAATGTGCCTCATGCTGCCTCAAGTTCAGAACAAGCTTATTTGCACGTACGAACCCACATATTCAGGTTCAAGAATGAAGGGTGGGGCACATCTTGGCTAGAAAGACACTAGGAATGGCTCCCTCAAAGGAATTTATAGTTTTCACCTTCATTTTTGAAATTTTCTATAGGTTTGATTCCAGACTATGAATGAGTCCTTCAAAATCATTGACACTCTTCCATAATATTATCTCTCTTAGAGTCTTTCATTCATTTACTCATTCAACCAAAATTTTTTTAAACATCAACTGCATACCAGGAACTCATGAAAGCATCAAGGACACAGTTGTCTTAAGAGTATGGTCCCAGCCAGGCATGGTGGCTCATGCCTATAATTGTGACACTTTGGGAGGGTGAGACAGGAGGATCGTTTGAGCCCAGAAGTTCGAGACAAGCCTGGGCAACATAGTGAGACCCTGTCTCTACAAAAAAAGTTTTTAAAAATAGCTTGGCTTTGTGGTATGCACCTGTCATCCCAGCTACTTGAGAGGCTGAGATGGGAAGATCATTTGGGCCTGGGTGTTTGTGGCTGCAGTTGCCTGTGATCGTGTGGGTGACAGAATGAGATCCCATCTCAGAAAAACCAGGAGTCATGATCCCTATCTTTGTGAAGCTTAAGCCTAGTAAGCCATCATTCAGTTAATGATCATTTAAAAAATATGTAGTGACAGACTTGGAGGTACCTGATAGAAAACACAGGATAATATACAATGTGAATTATTCTTTATAAACAACAAGTCTACTCATTCTATATAAGTTCCCTAATGTCTAAATATGTACGTTTCTTTTCTAAAATTGGAAGTTTCTTTTCATTTGAAAAACTCAGAGCAATTTGTATAAAAGAGAGACTGAGTTCAACGAAAGTCTTTGAAATCCTTCATTTATGTTGGAGGACAGAAGTGAACTGCTTTTTACAGAGGGGTTTGACCGCAAAACATAAAATTAATCATTCTCCCCTTTGAGAAAAAAACTGCATTCAGACCTATGTGTGATGTAAATTGACCCAAACTTATGAAGATAAGTTTTGAGGAAAAAGTCCTCAAGTATATCTTATTATGCCTTAAAATTTGGAAATAAATGTTGGAGGGGTCAAAATTTGAGGCATATACATGATACTAGGTGCTTATGAATATTTGTCTAATGAATTAAAGAATGAATCTACTTTCAACATTTGCATCCTGGCCATCTATTAAAAAGGAATTCTCTAGTGGCCACTCATTACTCACTGTCTTCATTGTTACTGGATCACATACCCGAAGGCCAGCAAAGAATATGAACTGAAGCTTTCCGAAGTCCATTGGCTTTGGCTGAATTCACATGATACCAAATGTGAATGGACATTTGTCCTTTTCTTTTTTAAAAAAAATTCATACAGATAGCTGAAATTGTATGGACTATACCTTTCTAGGCATGTCTTTACTAGGAACTCCTTGATGAGTTAAATACTTTCATTGTGAGTTATTATGATCATTGACATGAATACTATTTGTCTTCTGAATAACATGTTTGTTTAGCTGTTATGTGGTAAGATCACTGTGAATATGGACTTGGGTGGGGCAGAGGAGAAGAGAGAGGACATTTTCCTACTTGTAAGTAGTTTATATACCTCCAAAGTCACCCAAACTATTTGCAAGTTTTTTTCATGGAAAAAGTGTATCATTAAAGGTACAGTTTCTCCTTTTATTATAATAGATATATTAGTCTTAGAATATACAAGACAACCCAATAATTTTAGCAACAAAAGCATGTATGTGTAGTGACAGGAGCTGGTTTTACTCTTTTATTATATTGGTTTCCACGTGTCAATTGTAATCTATTGGATGGAATTTTTAAGTTAAAGCCTTCCAGATGGTTGTCAGTGAATTACACTGATAAGGATTACAGAGCGTCAGGTCTCTTGATTAACTTATCAGAATTTCTGGTCAGAACAGTTAAATAATAAGATAAAAAAAATGAAAGCAGATGAAGGAATAGGAAGTTAAAATACCACAATTGCAATTTCGTTTTATTTTCGTTTATCCAATTAAAGTTTAAACACTCAAATGGAAGCCACAAAGTCTCATGTAACTTAATTATGAAAGAGACATACCATAATTTCTGCCATATTCTATGAGTCACAGAAACCAACCCTGGTATAGTTTGGGAGGAGTCTAAACAAGTGTGAATGCTGAGAGATGAGAATTTTAGGGGCCCTTTGGAGGCTGATTACTACTGTGGGCATTGGGGAGCTCAAGTTTTCGCTTCCTTTCATACAGATAAATCAATGCAGAAATCTAGGCCTGTCCTTTCACTTGGATTTCAGTCTAAGAATATAGACTGAAATGTATATTCAGTTTGTATAAGCAAGCACTATTTTCAAGCTAGACAGTTTAGGCTATATAATTTTATAACAGCTTTATTGAGATACAATTCACATACCATAAAATTCACCCACTTGAAGTGTACAATTAGATGTTTTTTAGTATATTTATATTTACAGAGTTGTGCATTCACTGCCACAGTCAATTTCAGAACATTTTCATTACTAAAAAAAGAAACCCCTTGCCCCTCGGCCATCACTTTCTAGTACCTCATCCTCCTCCCTATCCCTAGGCAACCACTAATCTGCTTTCTGACTGTAGATTTGCCTATTCTGGACATGTATATTAATAATATCATATAATATGTGATCCTTTGAGATTGGCTTCTTTAACTTAAGCATATGTTTTTTGCAGTTCATCCACTTGTAGCATGAATCAATATTTTCTTTTTATTGCTAAATAATATTTAATTACATGGCTATAATCCATGTTATGTATCTGTTCATCAGTTGATGGACATTTGGATTGTTCCCACTTTTGAGCTATTACAAATAATTCTGCTGTGAACATTTGTATACAGATTTTTGTGTGAACATGTTTCCATTTCTCTTGGGTACGTGCCTAAGAGTGGAATTGTTGTATCACATGGTAACTCTATGTTTAACTATTCTAGGAACTACCAGACTATTTTCCACAGTGACTGCACCATTTACATTTCTGCTAACAGTGTATGAGGGTTCTAATTTCTCCACATCCTCAACAGCACTTGTTATTTAGTATCCATGATATCACTCCTAGACAGAATAATGACCCCCAAAGATATCCCGGTCCTTATCCCTAGAATCTGTGAATGTTACCTTGTATGGGAAAAGGGTCTATGCAGATGTGATTCAGTAAAGGATATCGAGATGGGGGAGACTATCCTGGATTATCCAGGTGGGCCCTAAATGCAGTCATGTGTGTTCTTAAAAGGGACAGTTGCTAAGAAGAAGGCAGAGGGGGATTTGCCTGTAGAGAGAAGAGTAGAGGCAAGGTGACTACAGAAAAAAAGAATGAAATGACATTGCCACAGCCGATGAGTGCCAGCAGCTGTCAAGAGCTGGAAGAAGCAAGGAGAAATTTCTCCCTTAGAGCCTTAGGAGGGAACACAGCCTAGTCAGCACCTTGATTTCCACCCAGCGAAGCTGATTTTGGGCATGTGAGGGGATCCATTTCTCTTGTTTTAATTGTGATAATTGTTACAGCAGTCATAGGAAACCAATACAATAGCCATCCTAGGGAACACAAAGTGGAATCTCTTTGTGGTTTTGATTTGCATTTCTCTGAGGACTAGTGATGTTGGCTTCTTTTTAGGTGCTTTTTGGCCATTTGCACATCTTCTTCAGAAAAATATCTATTCAGATCTTTTATTTGGAAATAAATAATATAACAAAATATGTATTCAGCCCCTTTTAAAACTGGGATATATGTCTATTGATTATTGAGTTGTAGGAATTCTTTATATATTATAGATGTAAGTTCCTTATCAGAGATACAATTTGCAAACAATTTTTCTCATTCTTTGGGTGTCTTTCTAACTTCTTGATAATTATCTTTGAAACACTAAGGTGTTTAATTTTGGTGATGTCTAGTTTGTTCTTTTGTTGCTTCTGAATTGGTGTCATATCTAAGAAACCATTGCCAAATCCAAAGTCTTGATAATTATCTTTGAACCACTAAAGTGTTTAATTATGGTGATGTCTAGTTTATTCTTTTGTTGCTTCTGAATTGATGTCATATCTAAGAAACCATTGCCAAAGCCAAGGTCATGAACATTACACTTGTTTTCTTTTAATGGCTCTGACCATGCGAAGTGCCAGTTTCCCCTTCATCTTCCACCATAAGTGTGAGATTCCTAAGGCCTTCCCAGAAACTGAGCAGATGCTCTAATGCTTCCTGTACAGCCTGCAGAATTATGACCCAATTAAACCTCTTTTCTTTATAAGTTACCCAGTCAGAAGTATTTCTTTATAGCAGCGTGAGAGTAAACTCATACACTCTTATGGTTAGTCTATGATCTACTTTGAGTAAATTAGGGTGAATTAGGGGTCCAAATTGATTCCTATCTGCATGAATAGCCAGTTGTTCCAGCACCATTTGTTGGAAAAACTATTTTTTCCCTATTGAATAATCTCAGAATCCTTATCAAAATCAATTTACTGTAATTAAGAGGGTTTATTTGTGAACTCTTAATGCTATTCCATTGACCTACACATCCACATGCCAGTAACACACTGTTTTGATTACTGTAGCTTTATAGTAAGTTTTGAAATCAAGAAGTGTAAGTCTGCTACTAGGGATTCTCTATTCTGGGTCTCTTGGATTTTCATATAAATTGTTTAACTTCTGCAAAGAAGTCAGCTAGAATGCTAGGAATTACATTGAATCTGTAGATCAATTTAAGGAATATTTCCGTCTTAACAATATTAAGTCTTCTGATTCATGATCCACTTATTTGAGTCTGTTTTAATTTATTTCAGCAAGGTTTTATAGTTTTCAGAATATTTTGCAATTTTCTGTTAAACTGATTGCTAGGTATTTTATTATTTTTGATGTTATCATTAATGGAATTTTTTTCTTAATTTTCTTTTCAGTTTGCCCATTGCTACTATAGCAAAATACAATTTTTTTTTTTTTTGTATATTGATCTTTTATCCTAAACCTAGCTGAACTACTTATGAGTTCAATAGGTTTTAGTGGGTTCTTTAGGATTTTTTATACAAGACCGTATCATCTGCAAATAAAAATAACTATACATTTTCCTTTCCAATCTAGCTGCCTTTTTTATTTTATTTTATTGCCTAATTGTTTTGGCCCAAACCTCCAGTACAATGTTGAGTAGAAGTGGTGAGAGAACACATGCCTGTCTTATTCCTATCTTAGGGGGTAAGCGTTTAGTCTTTCACCATTAAGTATGACATTAGCTATGACTTTTTCGTAAGCGTCCTTTATTATGTTGAGGAAGTTCCCTTCTAATCCTAGTTAGTAGAACGTTCTAACCATTAAGTCATGAATTTAGTCATGTGCTTCATCTACATCTATTAAGATGATCATGCAGTTTTGCCCATTATAATACTGATATGGTATGTTACATCAATGTATTTTCATATGTTGAATTACCTTTGCACTCCTTGAATAAATCCCACCGGGTAATAATGAGTAATCATTTTACTGTGCTGCAGGATTCAACTTGTTTGTATTTAGTGAAGATTTTTGTGTCTATATTAATAAAAGATATAATATATAACAGTTTTCTTTTCTTATAATGTCTTTGTCTACTTTTGGTATCAGATAATTCTGACCTGATAGTTTGGCAGTATTCCCTTCCATTCTATTTTTTGAAGAGTTTGTGAAGAATTGGTATTAGTTCTCTAAATGTTTTGTAGAATTCTTCAGTGAAGTCATCTCATCTTAGACTTTTTGTTGTTGAAAGTTTTTGATTGCTGATTCAATCTCTTTAGTTGTTATAGGTCCACTCAGATTTTCTATTTCTTTAAATTTTTTTTAATTTGGCAAATAAAAATTATATATATTTATGGTGTGCCGCATGATGTTTTGAAATATGTATACATTGTGGAGTGGCTAAATTGAGCTATTTAACATATTCACTACCTCACACACTTATCTTTTTTTGTTGCAAGGATGCTAAAAATCTACTCTTGGCTTTAGGCTTCCTGGGATGCCAAAAAAAACTGTGAGTCTGCTTGCTTTCTCAATGGGAAGGCTTGTGGTCTGGGGCAAATTTTCAGCCCTGGTCACCGGTTGCCTGGAAATAGATTCAGTGCTGTTGTTGGGGGCACGGTGGGTGTGAGACTAGCCTCTAGTACTGTGGGCTGAGTGGGAGCAGGGTAAGGCCTGTGACTGCCAGCTTTCCCCCACTTCCCTGGTGACCTCTATGACTTAGCAGAGGCAGCCATAATCCTCCTGGGAACATAACTCCATTGAACTGGGAACCACACCCCCATTCCCCACAGCAGCTGCAGCAAGCCCCGCCCAAGGAGGGGCTGAGCTCAGACGCGCCTATCCCTGCCCCTACCTAGTGGTCTTTCTCTACCTGCCCTGGTAGCCAAAGACAAAGGCCCAATTCTCTTGGGAACTCTGTGGCCCTGCCCACTGCTTGGGAAACCTGAATACTTAACCAGGTGTCCTGAGGGCAAGTTTGCATTCTCCCTATAGGACTATAGCTGATGCACTCTTGAAAGTGCCACCTCCTAGCTAGAGGCCAACCAACACAAAACCAACGCACTAAACAAAAACACAACAGAGGACCCTCACGGAGCCCACTTCACTCCCCTGCTGCCTCCACCAGGAGCAGGTGCTGGTATCCACAGCTCCAAGAACTGAAGACAGATCACATCACAGGACTCTTTGCAGATACTCGCCAGTACCAGCCCAGAGCCTGGTAACTCTGCTAGGTGACTAGACCCAGAAGAGCAGAAACAATCGCTACAGTTTGGCTCACTGGAAGCCCCATTCATAGGGGAAGAGAGAGAACACCACATCAAGGGAGCACGCCATGAGATGAAGGAATCTGAACAGAGCCTATGAATCCCAGATCTTCCCTCTGACATAGTCTAACCAAATGAGAAAGAACCAGAAAAGCAATTTTGGTAATATGACAAAACAAGGTTCTGTAACACCCCCGAAAGATCATACCAGCTTACCAGCAATGGATCTAAACCAAGATGAAATCTCTGAATTGCCAGAAAAAGAATTTAGAAGGTTGATTATTAAGCTAATCAAGGAGGCACCAGAGAAAAGTTAAGTCCAACTGAAGGAAATAAAAAACATGATACAGGATATGAAAGGAAAATTCTTCAGTTAAATAGATAGCATAAATAAAAAACAACCACAACTTCTGGAAGTCAAGGACACACTTAGAGAAATGCAAAATGTACTGGAAGGTCTCAGCAATAGAATCGAATAAACAGAAGAAAGAACTTCAGAGTTTGAAGACACAGGTTTCAAATTATCTCAATCCATCAAAGACAAAGAAAAAAGAATTTAAACAATGAACAAAGCTTCCAAGAAGTTTGGGACTGTGTTAAATGACCAAACCTAAGAATAATTGGTGTTGTCGAGGAAGAAGAGAAATCTAAAAGTTTGGAAAATATGTCTGAAGGAATAATCAAGGAAAACTTCCCTGGCCTTGCTGGAGGAAGATCTCTTGTCTAGAGATGTAGACATCCAAATATAAGAAGCTCAAAGAACACCTGGGAAATTCACTGCAAAAAGATCGTTGCCTAGGCATGTAGTCATCAGAGTATCTAAAGTCAAGATGAAGGAAAGAATCTTAAGAGCTGTGAGGCAAAAGCACCAGGTAACCTATAAAGGAAAACCTATCAGAATAACGACAGATTTCTCTGCAGAAACCCTACAAGCTAGAAGGGATTGGGGTGCTATTTTTAGCCTCATTAAACAAAATAGTTATCAGCCAAGAATTTTGTATCCAGTGAAACTTAACTTCATAAATGAAGGAAAGATATAGTCTTTTCCAGACAAACAAATGCTGAGGGAATTTGCCACTACCAAGCAAATCAGGGAAATGCAAATCAAAACCACAATGTGTTATCATCTCACTCCTGTAACAATGGCTACAATCAAAAAATCAAAAAAGAATAGATGTTGGCATGGATGTGGTGAAAAAGGAACACTTTTACACCATCGGTGGGAATGTAAAGTAGTACAACCAAATGCCCATCAATCAACGAATGGATAAGGAAAATGTTTTATATATATATACACACACACACACACATATACACACATATATATACACACACACACACATATACACACACACATATATATGCGTATATATTTATATACACACACCATGGAATACTACTCAGCCATAAAAAGGAATGCAATAATGGCATTCACAGCAGCCTGGATGGAATCGGAAACTATTATTCTTTTTTTTTTTTTTTTGAGATAGAGTCTTGCTCTGTTGCCCAGGCTGGAACTCAGTGGCACGATTTCGGCTCACTGCAAGCTCTGCCTCCCAGATTCATGCCATCCTCCTGCCTCAGCCTCCCAAGTAGCTGGGACTACAGGCACATGCCACCACACTCAGCTAATTTTTTGTATTTTTAGTAGAGACAGGGTTTCACCATGTTAGCCAGGATGGTCTCGATCTCCTGACCTTGTGATCCACCCGCCTCGGCCTCCCAAAGTGTTGGGATTACCGGTGTGAGCCACCGTGCCTGGCCGAGAGTATTATTCTAAGTGAAGTAACTCAGAAATGGAAAACTAAACGATGTATGTTCTCACTCATATGCAGGAGCTAAGCTGTGAGGACACAAAGGCATGAGAATGTTACACTGGACTTTGGGGACTTGGAGGAAAGGGTGGGTGGACAGGAATAAAAGACTACACATTGGGTGCAGTGTACACTGCTTGGATGATGGGTGCATCATTCTAAAATCTCAGAAATCATCACCAAAGAACTTATTCATGTAACCCAACACCACCTGTTCCTAAAAAACCTACTGAAATAAAAATTAAAAATTTTTAAAAATAATAAAAAATACATTATAAAACAAAAAAATAATAAAAATCTACTCTTTCAGTAATTTTCAAGCATACAAAACGTTGTTACTAACTATAGTCAGCCCAGTAGATTTCTTGAACTTATTCCTCCTAATTGAAATTTTGTATTTTTTAACCATCTCCCCAATCTCCCCACCTTTAGCCCTTGGTAACTACCATATTACTCTCTACTTCTATGAATTCAAATTTTTCAGATGTCACATTTAAGTGAGATTACATTGTATTTGTCTTTCTGTGCCTGGCTTACTTCAGTTAACATGATATACTCGAGGTGCATCTGTGCTGTTGCAAAAGACAGGATTTTTTTAAAAGGCTGAATAATATTCCATTGTCTATATGTACCACATTTTCTTAATTCATTTGTTGATGGACCCATAGGTGGCTATTGTGAATAATGCTGCAGTGTGCATGGGAGTGTAGATATCTTTTTGATATATTGGTTTCATTTTCCTTGGATATATACCCAGTATAGGATTGCTAGGTTATATAGCAGTTCTATTTCTAACTTTTTGAGGAAGCTACATACATTTTTGCATAATGGCTGTACTAATTTACATTCCCACCAACAGTGTACAAGGGTTCCCTTTTTCCCACATTCTTGCCAGCACTTGATATTGTCCTTCTTTTTTCATAATAGCCATTCTAATAGGTGTGAGGAGATATCTCATGGTTTTGATTTGCATTTCCCTGATAATCAGTGGTGTTTAGCATCTTTTAAAATACCTGTTGGCCATTTGTATGTCTTCTTTTGAGAAATTTCTATTTAGGTCTTTTGCCCATTTTTTTCCTATTTCTTTTTTTTAGTTGGTTTCAGTAGTTTGTACTTTTTAGAAATTTGTCCATTTCGTCTCAGTTATCTAATAGATGGGCATATAAATGTCCAAAGTATTTGTTTATTTTTTTATTACTGTAAGGTCAATAGCAATGTTTCTTTTCATTTCTGATTTTAGTTATTTGAGTCTACTCTCTTTTTGGTCAGTCTAGCTAAAGATTTGTTGTTTTTGTTTATCTTTTTGAAGAACCAGATTTGGTCCTTTTTATTTTCTCTATTGTTTTTCTATTGTTCTGTATTTTCTCTATTGTTTTTCTAATCTCTACTTCATTTATTTCCACTCTAATCTTTACTATTTCTTTCCTTCTGCTTATTTTAGTCTTAGTTTGTCCTTTTATCTCCAGTGTCTTAAAGTGAGATATTGAGTTATTGATTTAAGATTTTGTTTAACACAGACCATTAAAACTACAAATTTCCTTCTAAGAATTGCTTTAGCTGCATCCTGTAAGTATTTTAATGTTGCGTTTTCATTTTCATTTATCTCAAAGTATTTTGTAGTTTCTCTTGTGATTTTTTTGACCCATTGGTTATTTCTGAGTGTATTATTTTGATTCCATATGTTTGTGAAATTCCCAAGTATTTTCATTATTAATTTCAAGTTTCACTCCATCATAGCCAGAGAATATATTTTATATGATTTTAATTCTTTTAAACTTATTGAAGTTTATTTTATGACCTAGCATGTGTCTGCCTTGGAAAATGTTTCATATGCACTTGAGAGGAATGTGTATTCTGCTGCTACTGGATGGAGTATTCCAAAGATCTCTGTTGGGTCTAGTTGGTTTATACTGATTTCAAGTCTTCTCTTCCTCTTGATATTCTGCCTATTTGTTCTCTCCAATATTTAAAGTGTGTAATTGAAATTTCTGACTATTATTGCTGAAATATCTGTATCTTCCTTCAAATGTCAGACTTTGCTTCATGTGTTTTGGGGGCTCTTTTTCTGGTACATATATCTTCATAAATGTTATCTTTCATGATGGATTGACCCTTTTATCTTTATAAAATGATTTGTATCTCTAGTAACAAGTTTTTAAAGTCTATTTTGTCTGATATTAGTATAGCCACTCTTGGTTTCTTATGGTTACTTTTTGAAATGATTTTTCTTTCTATCTTTTTGTTTCAACCTGTTTGTATCTTTGGATCTAAAGTGTGTCTCCTGTAGACAGCACATAGTTGGATCTTGTTTTTTTATGCAATCTGACAATCTCTGTCTTTTGATTGTATTGTTTAATCCATTACATATAAAACAAACATAACATTCTGAAAAGTGGAGGAAAAAAGGTCAACTGGCTAGAGCTTCAGGAACCAAGTAATAACATGTTGATTAGTTCCCTGGGTATCTTATGCCTAATGTGTACTAGATTGAGTGTTGGAAAAGCTGGCAAACTGGAAACCCCAATGAGTGCAGACCAAAAAGACCCAACAAAATCCTGCTTTTTCTAGATAGTGGGTCAGAAAGAGAAAGCCTAGTAGAAAACTTTTAAGCAATAATTGCTCTACTCCAGACAAACACCACAGAAGAAAATGGTGGCCTCACTCTCACCCATGCCAGCAAATGTTGAGTTGGGAGCATAGACTTTTCCACACTTGCTAGGTGGTAATGAGCCCCTCTTGTGCCACCCCCTCACCCACCCCCACAGTGTCCATAGAGAATATGTGGGAGGCCTGAATCATCCCCACTATAATAAGGCACCTCTCCTCTTACCTGCTGGGGTTGGGGTGACAGAGTCAAAACATTACCACTACCCTCATGGAAGGGGAAATCAAGACATTTTCAGATGACATAAATCAAGAGAATTTGTTGCCAGCTGACTTACCCCAAAAAAATGGCTAAGAAAAGTTCTTTAAGTAGAAAGGAAAAAATAAAAGAAGTCCTAGACATCAGGAAGGAAGTGCGTAGTAACAAAACTATGAATACATGCAATAGACCTTCCTTCTCTTGAGCTTTCTAAATTATGTTTTATGGTAGAAACTCTAACACTGATATGATCCTATTATGACACTGTCTGATGTGTGTTTAATCTGGAAATAGTTAAGACACTTATATTATTAACAAAGGAGAGTAGAGGTATGTAATGGGAGGTAATCTTTATATATTTCACTTGAATTGGTAAAATGACAACATTAGTAGACGGTGAAAAGTGATGTATCTATAATGTATCTCCTAGAGCAACCACTAAAAAAGCTTTACAAAGAGAGACACTTAAAAACACTATAGATAAATCAAAATTGAATTCTAAGAAAATGCTCAAGCAGCCCATCAGAAGGTAAGAGAAAACAAACACAGAAATAACAGAGAGAACAAATAGAAAACAAGAAATAAAATGACATATTTAAGCCCTAATATATCAAAACCTAAGGAAGATTTTTTTGTAGATATGGAAAAGATTACCTTAAAATGTTTATGAAAATGTAAAAAAAAACTGGAATAGCTAAAACAAATTTGAAAAAGAATAATAAAGTGAGAAGAATCAATCTACCCAATTTCAAGACATATTATATAGCTAATGCAGTCAAGGCTGTGTGGCATTGACAGAGGTTAGATATATAGATCAATGGAACACAATGGAGAACCCAGAAACAGACCCACACAAATATGTCCAATTGATTTTTTGACAAAAGTGGAAAAACAATTCAGTGGGGGAAAGATAAGCTTTTAATCAAATGTTTGTGGAGCAATTGGACATCCGTAGGCAAAAAAAAAAAAAAAAAAAAAAAAGAAATTACACAAAAGTTAGCTCAAATGAATCATGGGCTTATATGTAACAAATAAAACTAAACTTTTAGAAAAATATGGAAGAGACCATTTTCTTGTTCTAGGGTTGGACAGAGCATGTAAATTACACCAAAAGCACAATTCATAAAGGGAAAATGTGATAAATTAGACTTCAAAAAAATTAAAAAACTTTGTAAAAGATCCTGTTAAGAGAAAGAAAAGACAAGCTACTGACTGGGAGAACATATTTGCAACTTATGTATCCAAAAAAGGACTGGGATCCAGAATATTTAAAGAATTCTCTTATGCAACCAGCAGGCATATGAAAAAACGCTCATCATCACTGGCCATCAAAGAAATGCAAATCAAAACCACAATGAGATACTATCTCACACCAGTTAGAATGGCAATCATTAAACAGTTAGGAAACAACAGGTGCTAGAGAGGATGTGGAGAAATAGGAACACTTTTACACTGTTGGTGGGACTGTAAACTAGTTCAACCATTGTGGAAGACAGTGTGGCAATTCCTCAAGGATCTTGAACTAGAAATACCATTTGACCTAGCCATCCCATTACTGGGTATATACCCAAAGGATTACAAATGCTGCTACAAAGACACATGCACACGTATGTTTATTGCGGCACTATTCACAATAGCAAAGACTCGGAACCAACCCAAATGTCCATCAATGACAGACTGGATTAAGAAAATGTGGCACATATACACTATGGAATACCATGCAGCCATAAAAAAGGATGAGTTCGTGTCCTTTGTAGGGACATGGATGCAGCTGGAAACCATCATTCTCAGGGAACTATCACAAGAACAGAAAACCAAACACTGCATGTTCTCACTCATAGGTGGGAACTGAACAATGAGATCACTTGGACACAGGAAGGGGAACATCACACACCGGGACCTGTTGTGGAGTGAGAGGACAGGGGAAGTATAGCATTAGGAGATATACCTAATGTAAATGACGAGTTAATGGGTGCAGCACACCAACATGGCACATGTAGACATATGTGACAAACCTGCACATTGTGCACATGTACCCTAGAACTTAAAGTATAATTAAAAAAAAAAAAGAAAGTTTACGAATTTGTTTTGGGCCTTCCTAGTTGGCTTGGGACCTGTGGGGAAGGGTGCTCTAAGGCATTATATGAACATTACTCATTGTTTTATGCATGCCATATAAAATAGAAAGAAAAAGTGAATCTTTTTCAAATTGTGAAAAAATAAAAGTTGTAGGAATTAAACAATTTAAAAAAAGAGTTCTCAAAACTCAGTGTTAAAATAATAGCAAATTTCAGTTCAAAGATGGGAAAAAGCCAAGAGTAAGGATATAAAACAGCAAATGAGCACATGAAATCTGTTAAACAGCATCAATAGAGAAATGCAAATTAAATCAAAATAAGCTATTACCATAGATTTATCGGAATGGCTAAAATTAAAAATAGTGATAACCCTAAATGTTGATGAGGATGTGGAAGAACTGGATCACTCATACAATCACTCATGCCATTCAAACCATGTCATAGCTATCCTGGAAAACAGTTTGGTAATTAAAAAAAAAATCTAAACACTCAACTACCATATGACCCAGCATTTCTACTCTTGGGGATTTATTCCAGAGAAATGAAAACTTATGCTCACATAAAAACCTATACACAAATGTTTATAGCTGCTTAATTTCTAATAGATAAAAATTGGAAACAGCCCAGATATCCTCCAAAGGATGAGTGGTTAAACAAACTGTGAGACATCTATATTATATGGAATCCTCCTTAATAAATGGGAATGAGCTGTTAATGATGAAACTTGAAAGAATTATGCTGAGTGGAAAAAAGCCAACCCCAAAAGGTTCTACATTGTATGATTCCATTTATATAACATTCTTGAAATGACAAAATTACAGCAAAGGAGAACAGATTGGTTGTAGCTGGGGCTAAGGAGGATGTGGGGATTGGAGAGAAGCATGTGGAGGTGTAAAAGGACAATATGAGGGGGCCTTGAGATGATGAGAACGTCCTGATCTTGATTGTATCAGTGTCAATATCTTGGGTGTGATATTGTCCTACAGTTTTACAAGGTATTTGCAAGATACGGCTTTAGTTAATCTGTAAGCTTGATGTGTAAATTGAATGACAAAACAAGGTAAAACAAAAGAAAAGATAAAAAGTTTCCAAAACAAGGTAAAAAGAAAAAAAAAAAGCAAAATAAGTCCTCATATCATAATAATTTGTAAAACATCTCTTATCCTTTCCTCTAATTGTCATCTCTCTCCCTTCTTTGCTATTCAACAAATGAGTCTTTGTTATTCAACAAATGGGGAATCTTAATTCGTTCAATTAGATTCATGTCAGTTTTTGCTGTTAAAAAAAATGCCATTCTGTGGTCCAAATCACCTGCATACTTTATAGAATCCTTCCTGGGGTTTTATGATGACAAGTGTTCCCACCATTCAGACAATAAATACCTTGGTGTGTAGTCAAGGGAGCAAAGCCAGGCCTGCTCTTTTCCTTCCTGTCAGTTTTTCCGATAGGTTTGTTCTGTTGTTCCAGAAATATTATCAAGTTCTCTAATGCCTTAATCACCTCTTCTTCCCAGAATAAAATAAAAATGAGTTAACCACTCATTTCAGTGACAGGGCTGAAAAGCGTGATAAACTGCAATATCTTTATCTGCACCATCCAGCAGTGATAGAATTCTCCTGAATTTTGTACCAGAAAATCCCAGAGCTGGGCCAGTGCCCAACACCCTTAATCCACATATGTTTGTAAACTGGCATTTTTAATGACAGTCACTTCATCACTTCTGCTTAAAGTGCTTATAGAATAAAGACACCACAGGAAATTTAAGTAAAGTTATTTATTATTTATAATTTTAATTGCCACACAACTATACATATTTATGGGATACAATGTGATGTTTTGATGCATGTATACAATGTGTAATGATCAAATCAAATAATTACCATTTCCATCACCTAAGACATTTATCATGCCATTGTGGTAGGAACATTCAAAATCCTCTCTTCTAGCTCTCTTGAAATAGTCAATGTATTATTGTTAACTATAGTCACCTACTATGCAATGTAGTACCAGAACTTATTCCTGAACAGTAACTTTGTACCTGTTGACCAACCTCTCCCCATCCGTCCCCCTCCACTGCTCTTCCCAGCCTCTGTTAACTACTATTCTCTAAGTAAAATGTTTGGACAAATACTTATAGTTTTCTGGTTTTAGACACCCCAAAACAAACTGAAAATGAAGAGAATTGACTCATGTATACATTAGAAAGCTTTTACTTATAATAGTATAGTATACTCTCTATTCAGAGATATTTAGCTTTTATAAGAGCCTCTGATTGTAGATCCTCATAGATAAGTTTATGATTTTCTAGTTCTTGTTCATCTCAGCATTCTTCTTAGTCATCATGAAAGACTGGGAATGTGGTGAGCACAAGAGACCTTAGCTGCTTTTGAGGTTGTCAGAAGGGTTGACCACAACAGTTATTTCCCTTCCTAATTCATATTTTGAAAGTCAAAACAAAATCCAGAAACATTTATTGATTTCAGGAAGAGTGAACAAGCAGTATAAGCCCAGCCCTTGACCTTGAGTAGCTTGCAATCTATTAGCAAGACAAGCATAAATGTACTCAATATAAATATAGTCAATAAAGATATTGACTAATAGTGCAGTTTATTCTGTATTAAATGAATTCTATTGCAATGCTTGATCTGAGTTCAATAGAGAGAGAAAAAAATTCAAGCTCAAGCTACAAAATGAAGGCCTGACAGAGAGCAAAAAGGATGTGGGATGAAGAACCCATGCTAAACAGGCTGCTTTCTGATTTTCTAAAGTAGACTCTATACCATGTAACTTGTCCCTGAGGATCATAACTGTCATCAACCAATATGTTAATTTTCTAATTATGGAATGCCTTCATTCCTGAAAGCAACTTCAGAATTTTTTCCTCCCCTCCCTGGCACTGACAATCCCAAGCCCTGTGCAGCAACATGGTAGTGCTGCTGGGAAAAATGCCGAAGTATTTTTCTTTGCTACTTTTCTTCTTGCTATTTCCCACAAGTGTCTGGCTTCAACCTTAGAAATTGTCCTGGTGAATGAAGATTAGGCTATAGTCAGCAAAAGACAGGGCTAATAAAACACTTTTCTCTCCCATGGGAAGATAACAGGCACATTTTTCAGTGTCACTCTGAGATAGAGAAGTTGAAAAGCTGGCTTGCATTCCTAGAAGAGGTAATAGTAAGCCTCCTGATTTACAGCACATATCATTCTATCAGTTTCTTTTCAGACAGCCTATCTGGCTTTTGAAAATCTTTCTTACCTATGATTGCTGTATCACTGCATAATGAGTATGCATGAAAGAGACTAAAGTGGACCAAGCCCTGGGCTGCCATTTAGGGCATCCTGGCTTCCAACCACTGCTAATTAATTATTTCATGGTCCCAGCATCTTTGCCTATAAAAATGAAGGGGATATGCATATTTTCTGTGATTGGTACTATTTAGAAATTTGGTTGGATTTATTATAATTTTGCATAGATAAAATGTCTTATTATGTTTAATAGAAATATACTATATACAGTATATCTATTATATATTATATATAATATATATTTAAAGTATATAATATATATTTTAAAAAATATATATTTTTTTAAATCCCTCTATATCCACAAATGTAATCTCTCTTAGCTTGATCCTACTTGCCAGTATGAACATTCTTTTCCCTCTTTTGAAGGTTGCTGAACATTGAGAGCGAAATGATCAGATTTGCCAGTTACTATGCTGGAATTGCTGTCGCAGTACTTATCACAGGATATATTCAAGTTAGTATCTCCTCCATATAATTTATAGATCAATATCTGACCTCAAAGACATTACAATGAGATGCAACGTGTTGCCACCCTTTAGGCTAATCAGAAGCCCTAAGAACTACAGTCTGTTTCCAGAGGACATGAGAGAATGGGTAGGGATTCTTCTCTCAGGTGGACAACTTAGGAGGATGCAAGTGGTTGTCCAGAGAGATGAATAATAGACTCGTAGTTGTAATGTCCTGTCGTCCCCTGCCTTTCCCTACTTCATCCTCTCTTCTATATCCAGAAATGGACATTTGCAGGTGTGTTTGTAGGGGGCAGTTGAGTAGCTTGAAGAAAGTAGGGGAGGGAGAGATAGAGGAAAACAAAATTTACTTTCTTTTTCTCGCATTGCTAAAGTCTCACCAAACTGCATTCCAACCCAAATTCTGAAAAGCTGAATCTAGAGCATATTTTAGATTTAAGTGATGGAAGGGCTTGGAGGTACTTAACCCTTGTTAAGAAAGAAAAATATTTTATCTTTTGCTTTCTTTTGTAGAAAAATAATGAATTCCTTCCCATTCATTCAAGAATTCCAGGCAGTGGTGTTTGTAAAGAGAAATGAATCAATTTTTCCCATTTAGGCATTGGGAATTTTAATAACAGGCTTTTTAAAAAAATAGTTTGGGAAAATCTATCAGCAGATTAGATTTATGCTGATGTCATAATTTTTGTCTTACATTTCTTGAAAATTATTGCCTGAAAACTATGCATGAATGCTTCCAGGCAGGTCTTTCAGGAGGGAAATTCACTCAGAAATAGCATGGAAAAAAAGTTATTTAAGAACAATAATGCCTTATTTTTGGTTCTGTGAGCCTTCTTTTACACATGAGGAAAGTGAAGCTCTGTAGGGTAAAGTCCAGAAGACACGGACCTGCTTAAGGGTCAGAGCTGGATTCAAACCCAAATCTCAGGCTACCCTGCCCAAAGTTCTGTTTACCTCCACTTTTAGCAGGCAGATGACAGAGCTCACACCTTAGCTCCCAAGAAGAGGCATTTTCTGAATTATTTTCCCCCTTTTCTCAACTGTTGTATTGAAAGTACTTTCTTCTGAAAAAAAGAAGAAATTAACAAAATTTTAGACACTGTAATGCTAAACCTTCCTTTGTCCATTTCCAGATATGCTTTTGGGTCATTGCCGCAGCTCGTCAGACACAGAAAATGAGAAAATTTTACTTTAGGAGAATAATGAGAATGGAAATAGGATGGTTTGACTGCAATTCAGTGGGGGAGCTGAATACAAGATTCTCTGAGTAAGTAGCTTGTAAAACAGTATGTTAGTGTGTGATTTTGGATAATAAAACTCTTCTTTCTAAATTAAATAACAATTTAAAAGTATTTTTCAGTTTTCCTGTTTCATCTCTTAAATTGGGCTTTCCTAGGTGGCATGACTTTTTCATAGGTAATACACTGTCAAGTATGGACATTAAAAATTGAAAGCCAAGGTACTGCAATTTGGTGTGTAGACCTCAATTAAAATATTAGAAATGAAGTATTATAGAAGACAGTTAAAAAGGTTATTTAGCTGTCCAGGTGTAAACTGGATTTAAATCCAGTTTACACCTGGTTTAGGTCATTAACAGCCACCCAGGAATTCTAAATGAGAGGAATTAGAATTGGTTGAACCCTACTGAACTGAATTTTGAGGTCCCCTGAAAGACAGTCACTCTACAGTGTAGATAATGCATACTGAAAGTCAGGACCCCTAGCTTCCAGCACTTACTCTGCTCATCCAGCACTTACTCTGCTCCTTACTGTGACCTTGAACAGTTATCTAACCTTGCCGGAAACAATGGCCTAATATCTGGGTGATGTCTTAGGTTCTTTCTTGCTATTTAGTTCCAAGCTCTATTCACTCCATCTGGACAAGAGGTTAAGGAAATGTTCTCAGGAATATGAATTTAATATAATTATATTCAATCAATATTCTGTAGCAATTACCTTGTACTTGTGCTCTTAAGGCACTTACAGCCTAGTAGGGGAAATAAGAAGTGCAAGCAAATAATCAGAACTAGCATATATGGTTTATTATATGACAGGCGCTGTTCTATAGGCTTTACATACATTCACTACTTCAATCCTCATTACTACCCACTGGGGTAGGTTCTATTATTGTTCTCATTTTACAGACAGGAAAATTGAGCCACAGAAAAGGTTAAGTAACTTGCCCAACAAGAGTTTGTATTCAAATTCTTAGTCTGGCTCCAGAATCTGTACTCTTCACCGCTACTCTATACTGCCTCTAAGCAGAATGCAGTAATTCTACACACATACACATGCACAGGCATTAATTACAGTGTTATGGGAACACAGGGAGAAAGGTGTAACTTCTTGGGGGATTATACAAGATTGATGAACGAGGAGGTATGTGACTAGAACCTTGAGGCTGAAAGGATTCAGCAGACATGAAGAAAGGCTTTTCAAGACAGAGCAAGGATATTAGCCATGTAAAAGAAAAAGGCAAATAAGATGGTTGCCAAAAGCCTTTATCAACAATTAGTACCCGTTGTGAGACCTAGATTAAGGACAAAGCTGGTTGGCAATGAGGAAAGAGGCTTGATAACATCCCAAGGTGCAGCAAATTTTCCAAGATTTGAGAGGCTGTTAATGCTACCCAAGGGTGATGGGGATGGAGAGATGGGAATGTTTAAAAGAGAAAGACTGAGACTTTCAGCAAGACATTTGAATGATCAAATTCAGCATTAGTGACCAAAATCTTTTTGGTTTCTAGTGATATTAATAAAATCAATGATGCCATAGCTGACCAAATGGCCCTTTTCATTCAGCGCATGACCTCGACCATCTGTGGGTTCCTGTTGGGATTTTTCAGGGGTTGGAAATTGACCTTGGTTATTATTTCTGTCAGCCCTCTCATTGGGATTGGAGCAGCCACCATTGGTCTGGTAAGAATGTCTTTTTGCATCTCTCCATGGGAAGACATTTGCCCTCATAAACAACCAAAAATGTGAAGCTTGAGTCCATTTTCCTGAGTATAGTTAGCAACATAATTATCACTATTTTCATGTAGTTTGTTAGATTACTCCCCAATGTCAAATGACATTTCATCAAATAGGGATTAATGATGTTTTAATAAGGTAAATATTGTTTTATTAACAGCAAGTACATTGAGCATTCACTTTTTCTCTAGGCACTATTAGGAGCTTAATAGTCATTATCTCTAATCCTTACAACAATCTTATAAAGTGAGCACTAGCATCATTTTAAATATAAGAAACTAGGCTCAGAGAGGTAAGGGGATTTGTCTGGGACTCACCGCTGGCAGAGCAGGATTCAAGTCTAAGGGGTTCTGACTCCAAACCCCACTCACTCTCCAATATGCCTATTGTTCCCCGTGTACTGCCAAGCTCAGGCACTTCCCTGAAATGGCACAACAGACTCAGAGCATTAACAAGCACATAAGAAGGATTTCTGCAATCATAACTGTGTTCTCCATTTCATCTTATCTTTCAGATAACCTCTTTCAGAGAGAAGTGATTTGACCCATTCCAAGAGTTATCCCAGTCACTGTCTTGGTTCCCCAGGTATTGAGGCCTGGACAACATATAGGAATAGGAATTTTGGATCACATCAGCTAAAAACACTCCCAAGGACTGAGAAATTATTATTAGATCAGTCACATTAGATAGCACATTATGGGATCAGGCATACTAAAAATTTGCTATAAATTAGAATAGAATTTAACTGAAAAACTGCATACATACTCACACATCATTGAGCAATAGGTACCAATTTCCTATTGCTCAATAGCAAAATATTCTCACAGTCCTCTGACTAAATAACTCAGACATTTGCCAGATAATATAGAAAATGGTTTAAAGTGACAATAGCAAAGAGCTCACTCCATTTCACTAGGTCATCACAGGTTATGTGACTCAGGAAAAATCCATTTAACCCATGAAAACCTCAGTTTCTTTGTCTTTAAAATAGGGATAATACCTCCCAAAAACATTATGATGATTCAGGGAATAATCCACGATATGCATTTAAGCAGTGTCAGGCACAGAATCAATTGCTAAAGACAGATGTATATGTTTTTCAATCCACTATATCATTCAAGCTTTAAGCAGTCTTTCCTACTAACCACTTCCCAGCTATACTCCAGGGAACCCTCAACTTCCACAGAAGAGCTTCAGGGGTTTTGCAAACATTTTGTTCATTTTTTTTCCAAATAGACTAATCTCTTTCTTCAAACCTGTGATAAAGTAATATACACACTCACATGGATCATAGGCCACATTTCAACATGTTGGAGGTTAAAACATAGCCCAGTTCACTTGGTTTTAAACAGATCTAAGGCTTAGCTTCTCTAGTCATCTCAGTACCCATTTCCAGCTTCTCATAAACATGTCACTGATTTGGAATGTTGTAGGTCTGCACATGTCTTGTCTTGCTTTCAAGTCTGTGTATGCTTGTTCTTATACAACAAACTTCTACAAGCAACTATAAAGCAAACTATACGAGCAACTTCACTAGGCTCAAATGTAAACTTTAATGTTAATAAAAACAGCCTCAAGTCTTGGTAACACAGTGAGATCCCATATCTACAAAAAAAAAAACAAAAACTTTCTAAATAGCCAGGCATGGTGGCATGTGCCTATAGTCTCAGATATCCAGGAGGCTGAGGCCAGTGAAATGCTTGAGTCCAGGCGTTTGAGGCTGCAGTGAGCTAGCATCGTGCTGCTGCACTCCAGCCTGGGCAACAGAACAAGAACCTGGCTCTTTAAAAAAAAAAAAAAAAAAAAAGAGCCTCACTTTCCTTACTGTTACATTTTTAATTCACATGTTTTATCAAATGTACATTGATGAAATAAATATATTGTTTTTTAAAACTACTATGAATACTTACTTAACTTACATCTTAGAATTCCATCTAAGATTTTGATAAGAGTTTTGCTGCTAAAAGTTTGGAAAAACTACTGGAAGATAAACTCCCTTAATCTGGGTGTTATATATTTTTTTATATTTCTGAACTAGTTGATCTTCTGCAATATGTGTTTTTTCCTCTTCTTATTTATTTATCTGTGCCAGGCGTTTCTCTGGGGGTTCGTTTTGACTAGGACTCAATCCAAGTCAATTTTAGAAAAAGTAATGTGTCTACTGTTAAGTACAGATGTCTTTTCATTTCCTTTTATAAAAATGAAAACTGCATAGTTGAGCGTCTCCAACTGAGTGAAAATGAACTTTCTTTTCTGGAATCATCTGGAATCATCTCTCAACATCATGCCTATACTCTATATGTTATATGCCATATATTATACCCAGTCATGATATCTGCATGTGTCTCTGGTGTTTGTCTATAAATTATGCAATGGCCATTGGCTAATAGCAATGAACTATGACATGGTCTAACTTAACACTTTATTAGTATAATGACAGAAACACTTTAGTCTCACAGAATGTCCTATTTGGAATTTATTCTGTGAGGAGGTTCTTACTTTTAGTAGGGTCATTTTGATATATCAACAAACAACCCTGGATGAAGCTTACCATAGACCAAATCTGGACCAGATTTCTTCCTCCTGTCAGTGATGTTACAGTGAGAATCTGATATTGTATTAAACCATGCCACATGCTAAATGAATCTAAATGACAGACTGACTTACCTAATTTCTTGGACTTCACATTTTCTTTCCTTCTTTTTGATTTTTAGAGTGTGTCCAAGTTTACGGACTATGAACTGAAGGCCTATGCCAAAGCAGGGGTGGTGGCTGATGAAGTCATTTCATCAATGAGAACAGTGGCTGCTTTTGGTGGTGAGAAAAGAGAGGTTGAAAGGTTGGTTAATTGGGATCTGATTGTTTCCCTAATTTCATCAATCAGTGTAGTACCCTGAATCTCTCAGTCTGTGCAAAGTGGCAGACCAACCTTGGTCTACGGCCTCCAGAGGAAGTACTTGTTCAAGAGGGAGCTAAGCAGAGTAATTTAGGTTGGTCAAAGCACTATAAGAAGTCCCAAGCCTTTAGCAGTATGTTTTTAAAGATGTTGCACTTGGCAATTTTTAGAAAGCCAACTTAGAGTAGATATTTATTTCAAAATCTGATGGTATTTATGTATACATATTATACCTCATATCAGTCTATAATGCTGTTTGCTGTCATTAAAGAAAAGCCTACATGAGACATTACAACTGATACCACAGAAGTACAAAGGATCATAAGAGACTACTAAAAACAAACGCCAACAAATTGGATGACCTAGAAGAAATGGATAAATCCCTAGAAAAATACAACCTACCAAGGTTGAATCATGGAAAAATAAAGAGAAATAAATCTGAACATACCAATAATGAGTAAGGAGATTGCATCAGTAATAAAAAGTCTTCCATGAAAGAAAAGCCCAGAACCTGATAGCTTCACTGCTGAATTTTACCAGACATTTAAAGAAAAACTAGTACCAGTCCTCCTCAAATTCTTCCACAAAATTGAAGAGGAGGGAATACTTCACACTCATTTTACAAGGCCAATATTACCTTGATACCAAAGCCAGAAAAGGATACTACAAGACAATCAAAGGCCAATATCCATGATAAACATGGATGTGAAAATGCTCAACAAAAATACTAGTAAACCAAATTGAATAGCACATGAAAAGTATCATTCACCATGATCCTAGGATTTATCCCTAGGATGTAAGGATGGTTCAACATAGGCATGTCAATAAATGTAATATACCACATTAACAGAATGAAAGACAAAAACCATATGGTTATCTCAATAGATGCTGAAAAAGCATTTAACAAAATTCAACATCCTTTCCTGACAGAAACGCTCAACAAATTAGGTATAAAAAGAATGTACCTCAATACAATAAAGGTCACACATGACAAGCCCACAGCTAAATCATACTCAAGGGTGAGAATTTGAAAGCTTTTCCTACTAAGATAAGAACAAGACAAAAATACCCATTCTTGCCATTTCTTATGCAACCACAAAAGACATTGAATAGCAAAAGCAATTCTGAACAAGAAGAACAAAGCTGGCGGCATCATGTTACCTGATCTCAAAATCTACTAGAAAGTAGTAGATTATTATTAGATTATTTGATTATTTGATTACTATAGCAATCAAAACAGCATGGACTATCACAGAAACAGACACATAGACCAGTGAAAAAGAATAGAGAGCCCAGAAAGAAGTCCATGCATTTGTAGTCAATTGATTTTCAATAAAGAGGCCAAAAACACACCATGAGGAAAGGGCAGTCTCTTCAATAAACGATGCTAGGGAAACTGGATATCCACATGCAGAAGAATGAAATTTGATCCTTATCTCACACTATACGCAAACATTAACTCAAAATGGATTAAAGTCTTCAATGTAGGATGTAAAACTGAAAAACTACTAAAAGAAAGCATAGGGAAGAAGCTCTATGACATTGGTCTAGGCAATGATTTTTTGGCACAACCACAAAAGGGCAGGTAACAAAAGCAAAAATAGACAGATGGGATTACATCAAACTAAAAAGCTTCAGAAAGGAAACAATCAACAGAGTGAAGAGGCAATTTACAGAATGAGAGAAAATATTGGTAAACCATACATCTGATAAGGGATTAATATCCAATACATACAAGAAACACAAACAACTCAATGACAAGAAAACACCCTGATTAAAAATGGTCAAAAGACCTGAATAGCCATTTCTCAAAAAAAAACATACAAATAGAAATATACAAAAAGAAACATACAACAGGTATGTGAAAAGATGTCACACATCACTAATCATCAAGGAAACACAAGTCAAAACCACAATGGGATATCATCTTATATCTGTAAGAATGGCCATTATAAAAAGAAGAAAGATATCAAGTGTTGGCAAGTATATGGGGAAAATGAAACCCTGTTACACAGATCGCTTTTGGTGAGAAAGTAAATCAGTACAGCCAAAGAGTATGGAGATTCCTCAAAAAATGGAAAATAGAACTACCATATGATCCAGCATCCCCACTATTGGGTATATGTCCAAAGGAAATGAAATCAGTATGTCAAGAGATAGCTGTTCTCTTATGTTCACTGCAACATTATTCGTAATAGCCAAGATATGGAATCAGCCTAAGCACCCATCAACAGACAAGTGAATGAAGAAAATATGGTGTGTGTAAATTTACATGCCACGTTCAATAAAATACTATTCAGCCTTGAAAAAGAAGAAAATACTGTTATTTGCAGCAACATGATGAACCTGGAGGACATTACGTTAAGTGAAATAATCCAGACACAGAAAAACACCCCATGATATCACTGACAGAGTTGAACTCACAGAAGCAGAGAGCAGAACAGTACCACGGGCCTTGAGGGGAAGGGGGCAGGTGAGAGGTAAGTGTTCTCACCACATACACACACACACAATATAAGTATGTGCGGTAATGCATTTGTTAATTATCTTGATTTAGCCATTCCACAATTTATACATACTTCAAACCACCATGTTGTATACCATAAATATATGTAACTTTTGTCAATTAAAAAATAATAAAGAAATGCCAGCATGATTCAAAATGCTATTTCACACATTTTTATTGAACACCTTTTTAATTAAACACATTTTATTCAGGTACCATGCTACATGTTCTTTATAAAGTCTGATAAGATTTCAATTTAGTCAAACAGACTGGGCACGGTGGCTCACACCTGTAATCCCAGCACTTTGGAAGGCCAAGGCAGGTGGGTTGCTTGAGGCCAGGAGTTTGAGACCAGCATGGGCAACATGGCAAAACCTCATCTCTACAAAAAAATACAAAAATTAACCAGACATGGTGGTGTGCACCTGTAGTCGCAGCAACTCTGGAGGCTGAGGTGGGAGGATCACCTGATTCTGGGGAGGTTGAGGTTGCAGTGAGCTGTGATCATGCTACTGCACTCCAGCCTGGATGACAGAGTGAGACCCTGTCTCAAAAAACAAATTAGTGTTGATAAATTATAGATCACTATTCTAGAGGTTAACTCTCAATGAAAAGAAAAACCCAAATGGCCAAAATAATACTGTTGTCTAAAATGTAATTTTGTTTGTTCTTTAATTTATCTGGTATTTATTGAGTACTTACTATGTGCCATGCTTTGATTTTTATAAAATAACTACCAACTGAATAGTAAATCTTACTTTATGTGTTGTAGATTTGGTAAGATGGTGTTATTCTCAGTTGCTACCAAATCCACCAAGTAAAAAAGATTAATAGGATTTACAACCTCTTATTATCCTCTTTTCCCCACTTCTTTTGGTTTGTGGAGTGAGGTTCTTTATTTCTTGTAAAAAATTTCAGTAGCATATTTCTTCCACCATGAAAGACATTATCTTTTATTGTCAATAAAAGAGGCAGTGTAGTGTTTTAAAAATGGTCAAAACATAGGATAGACCTTCAGTTTGTGTCCTGCAAAAGGTTAAAAGTTCTCCATTAATTCAATTCTTGAGATGTAGGAAGGTGGTTTCAGAATGCCTGAGCTATATATGAGACAATGCCCATTGTTAATGGCTAGATCATAGAATTACTGAAACCTATTCCTTGCATTGGACTTCCACATAGTTTCAGTTATCCATGTCTCATGGCTGTGAACCTGACCCGTATGTCACAACACAGCATCTCAGCCACAGGGAAGATGGGTGAGTTGTAGATGAGTTGGTGCAAACACTAGTTCCAAGCCTGGGGAGCTGGAAACAAAATAGTCTGGTCTGCTTATTTGGAACCCATTGCATTATTTTCTGATAGGGACATGTCATGTGACTCAAGGAAACACTTCAGACACAAGTAATACTAGATCTCTCTTGTTCATACATTTATGTTGAAAATTCTTTTTCTCTTGGGGCCAAGCTTACCTCACTATGCAATCCAAGCAGCAATCAGGCAGCTTTGTTAAGTATCGTCCTTTCAACATGTTTCATTGTCAGGTTAAAACAAACTTGAAAAAACTACACAAAGGTTGTTGGAGATTTTTCTTCCTAAAGTTGCTGTGTTTGGGATGATTTTATGATCATTTTGTAAAACCACTGCATCATGGCCTGTTTTAAACATTATAACTTGAGCTGTTTCTGCTGAAATTGGCTCAAATGTTTTCTCTTCACAGGTATGAGAAAAATCTTGTGTTTGCCCAGCGTTGGGGAATTAGAAAAGGGATAGTGATGGGATTCTTTACGGGATTCGTGTGGTGTCTCATCTTTCTGTGTTATGCACTGGCCTTCTGGTATGGCTCCACACTTGTCCTGGATGAAGGAGAATATACACCAGGAACCCTCGTCCAGGTACCTTGACTTATTGACCAAGACATAACATTTCCTTCTGGTATCTCAGAAAAGTCCATGGATTAGATGTTTTGTTTATTATTTTGGTGTCCTCAGGAAAAAAAGCATCAATGATTTTATGGAGTCTGTCTGCGGAAACTAGTAATACCTTAACAAAATTTTTTTTTTATTTCCGTAAGTTTTTTGGGAAACAGGTGGCATTTGGTTACATGAGTAAGTCCTTTAGTGGTGATTGTGAGATTTTGGTTCTCCCATCGCCCAAGCAGTATACACTGAACCCAAGTTGTAGTCTTTTATCCTTCACTGCCTTCCTATCCTTTTCCCCTGAGTCCCCAGAGTTTATTGTATCATTCTTATGCCTTTGCATCCTCATAGCTTAGCTTCCACTTATGAGTGAGAACACACACTGTTTGGTTTTCCATTCCTGAGTTACTTCACTTAGAATAACAGTCTCCAATCCCATCCAGGTTGCTGTGAATGCCATTAATTCATTCCTTTTCTGGCTGAGTAGTATTCTATCATATATACACATCTCACAGTTTCTTTATCCACTTGTTGATTGATGGGCATTTGGGCTAGTTCCACAGTTTTGCAATTGTAAATTGTGCTGCTATAAACATGTGTGTGCAAGTATCTCTTTTATATAATGACTTCTATTCCTCTGGGTAGATACCCAGGAGTGGGATTGCTGGATCAAATGGTAGTTCTATATTCAGTTATTTAAGGAATTTCCATACTGTTTTCCATAGTTGTTGTACTAGTTTACATTCCCACCAGCAGTGTAGAGGTGTTCCTTTTCACCGCATCCATGCCAACATCTACTATGTTTTGATATTTTTAGTATAGCCATTCTTGCAAGAGACATTGTGGTTTTGATTTGCATTTCCCTGATCATTAGTAATGTTGAGCATTTTTTTCATATGTTTGTTAGCCAGTTGTATATCTTCTTCTGAGAATTGTCTATTCATGTCCTTAGCCCACTTTTTGAGTTTGTTGTAGATTCTGGATATTAGTCCTTTGTCAGATGTGTAGATTGTGAAGATTTTCTCGCATCATGTGGGTTGTGTGCTTACTCGCTGACTGTTCTTTATGCTGTGAAAAAGCTCTTTAGTTTAAGTCTCACCTATTTATCTTTGTTTTATTGCATTTGCTTTTGGGTTCTTGGTCATGAAATCTTTGCCTAAGCCAAAGTCTAGAAGGGTTTTTCCAATGTTATCTTCTAGAAATTTTATAGAGAAACAAGTAATACTTATACATTTTATAGTAAAGAGATGCTAAACATTTGAATTGATGAAACCCACAATTTAATAATTTCAGATTAACTGAAGACTTTATAGCTATGAAATGATTTTCTGAGTCCAAAAGCAAATATACCATGAAAATGGAAAGTCAGTGATCTCTCAGCTAAAAATTAACAGCTCATATAACTGAGCTTTATGACAGTCCAAGATATGTACTAATAAAGGTATTTGTGAAACATAATGAGTTACTAAAATGCCAGGTCAATAACATCCTTAACTGAACAGGTATTACAAATGTACTTTATTGCTCACTTGTGCTAAAGTAGCTAATGCCTTTAATTTTCATTGTCCTTCCAGTTATTCATTCAATAAGCAATTATTCAGCATCTACTATGTGCCAGACACTTAGAAAATGCAGGGGATTCAACAGTGAGCAACAGAAATGTGGGGTTTTCTTTTTTGCCTTGATGGAATTTACAGTTTAATGGAGAAGACAAGCAGTAAATAAGTAACCATGTAAATGAATACAGACAAATAGAGACGTGCTACAGAGGACAGAGAACCTTGACAGTGAATAGCAGGATAACCAGGTGTGACTGGGGTCAAGGAAGCCTTCTTATCCTGCTCCCTCTCCCAAGGCCTTTCCTCCTTAGCTTATGGTTCTCTCTTGTTGCAGTTGGACTCTGATCATTGTTTGAATTCTCAGCTAAATGTCACTTTCCCAGTCAGGCCTTTTACGCTCACCCATTTTTTATTCTCTTTTGTGATTTGCTGTACTTTTTTTTCAAAGCACTTGTGTGACATTGAATATTTGCATTTATTTACACTTGTGCCCATCCCTTTCCACCCTCAGACAGTAAGATCTATGAGGTCAGGGAAACAAAAAATGAAATATTTGTTTCATTTGGCCTGCAAGTAGTTGATGAGTAGTTTTATATCAAATTCTTAAGTAAAATTTTTTAGCTCCAGATTCTGGGTAGAGCAAACAATGAAAAATATCAAAACCTTGTAAACCAGAAATTTGCTAGTTGAAAGCTTAAAATTCATAATCTACTGCTTTAGGATAAATACATTGCCTGGGAAAATTGAGTAGGATTTTGATTTGCAAATGGAAGTGATTATCAGAGGTCAAACCATAATCATTCCAAGCCACGGACTTTATTTCATTAAACATGATAATACACAAAGAACAACCTTTTCAACTCAGTTTATCTTTGCAACATGAATGGCTGACATTTTTTGAACTTTGTTAAAGGAAATAAATATGATAATACAGGTTCATGTGTTTTGTAAACTTTAAAGAGATAGTATGGATGGGAAGTGTTACCAATTTTATAATTTAACCACTTCTTAACAACTTAGGTACATTTTTTGCAGATTGGAAAAGCCAATGAAGTATTGCAGGTCCAAATTGTAACTATAGTCCCTTGTCTTTATTAATCCAATTCCTCCTAAGAACTTTGACATTTACCAAACTAGAGATATCAGTAGTTGGCCTTAGTCCTAGCTGCTTATATATAGTTACTATGCAAGAAGACAAGCATTGAGAACGCTTATTTTTCCCTTTTTCCATGCCTACAAGGAGAGGATAGAGGTACACAATAATAATGGTTCAGAGGGAAAAGTGAATTGGTAAATTGAAAATCAAATAATACACAATTCCAACTGGAAGCACTTGAATAAAAAGCCCTTTGGTAACCGTCTGTAGTAGGAATCCAATTTTATGGCTCTCATCTTTAAATTTTCTGCCCATTGTACAGTGAGCTACTTTAACTTTTGTAAATAATTTATTCTTTCAACTGATATTTCTTGAGTCCTTGCTATGTGCAGGCATGGCATACTATGGGTCTCTAACATTTTAATCACTAATTATTAACCTGTTACTCCCAACATCTTTCTGTAAGCGTCTGCTTATATCTTAAGAGAAAATTTCCTTTGGGAAGATGAAATGCATTCTTTAACACTATACTCCTTGTTCTCTCTCTCTCTCTCTCTCTCTCTCTCTGTGTGTGTGTGTGTGTCTCTCTCTCTCTCTCTCTCTCTCTCTCTCTCTCTCTCTCTTTCAGTGAGGTCTTGGCCAAATTTCTGAGCAGCAAACTATGAAGGCTGAGTGTGCATGGGCTGAGTTGAGTGTTTTAATCCACAAAACTAATTAACGATTTGATTAATCTAGTACATTTTGTGATGCACAAAATCATCACTGGCTGCATGGTAATTGGGCATAAATAGTAAGTAGTTCACATAAGTGACTATAATTAGTATCACTTGTACACAGAGAAAAAATACACTCTGTAGTCTGGTAGGGAAAGACAAAGAGGACCTGAATGGTGCAGAAGGTTGTTCTTTCATGACCCTCTTGAGTTTTAGAATTCATTAATAAAAATAATCACATAATGGAGAGTGACATTCATTCAGTATATATAAAGTGTCAAGCACTGAGTGATGTATTATGTAACAAAATTACTGCATGAAATGCTCTCAATCTCATTCTGTAATTGGTGTCATTATACTACCACTTAAAAATGAAATTGAGGCCATGAGGTCAAGAAATATGTGCCAAGTGACATTAAGAGGGATTTGAACTCAGGTCTCCCTGACTTTGGCGCCTACCTATTAACCACTGTTTTCCTGCCTCTGACTCTGTCTTCCCAGGGGCCGCGGACCCGTTTTTCTCCAGCACACCCATAGCTTGATTGTTCCACAGCAGTCTCTCTTCCCATCTCTCTGTCTACACTACTTCTGCTGTTCACAGGGCTAAAGAATATGATGTTCAGAGTGACAGGTGATGGCTTATTGGGATGTTGCTAGCTACTGTGATGGTTTGGGAATGTGCTTTTGTCCCGTCTCACTCACTCCTCCCCCTCCAGAAAGCCATTCAAAGACTTGGACCCCAAACTTCAATTTAGGCCTCCAGTCAGCCAGGAGTCAGCAAACTATGGCTAACAGGCCAAATCCAGCTCACCGCCTGTTTTTATAAATAACATTTTACTGGGACAGAGCCACAGTCATTTATTTACATATGTCTGTGGCTGCTTTTATACTACATGGCAGAGTTGAGTAATTACTTCAGAGCCCATATGACCTGAAAAGCCTAAAACACTTATTTGGCCCTTTTGCAGAAAATGTTTGCTGGCCCTGGATCTAGGGCAAATGGAAGGTTTCTTTGCTGAGGTAGGAAAACCTCTGATGCGTGTGGTCTTAAACTAAATTAGACCATAAGAAGTGTTCTGTCTGTCCCTTTACCACCTCCTAAGTGTGGGACCTCAATACTTTCTTCACTGTCAGCATCATCATCACCAACATCGTTACTACCATTGAAGTGACTAGCACTGGATTAATCATCCTTACACACATTATCTCATTTGATCCTTGTAATAATCCTATGAAATATATGCTATCATTATCCCTGTGTTGCAGATGAAGAAATGGGGGCTTGAAAGATTACATTATCTGCCTATGGGAGGAATCACATGCCATAATTGAGGAAAAGGAGATGAAGAGATAATTTTTGTGCCTATGCATAGGCTAGGACTCTAGGGAGAAAGCGTGAGTGGGCTAACCCACCACCCACGCAGGGCAACCCTGGCCCTGTTAATCATCCTAATGTGTGAATGAAGAGGTTACTGAAGAGGGAGAGACATGGCTGAGAGGCTCTGAGACTTTCCACGGTTCAGCCACTCCAGCCACAAGGAAGAAAGAGAAGCAGGAGAGACTCGGGCAATTTGCCCCAGTGTGATAGAACAAATGAGAGGGGTCTGGCCTATGGAAACCATCACAGACCAGGATCATTTGATTACCCGAAAAAGACTACATTCATGCAGGGCCACTCTTTGGCTTGGCAGCAGACTGTAGCCAATGAAACATCCTCTATGCGAGTCACAAGAATAGGACCATTCTTTGGCTGACAGGGTAGAGAGGAGACTGGTATTCCTTCTGGAGGCCAACTTGAGGATTTGCCTCATTGCCTCTTCCTCACCTTTATAAACAGTGCTGATATAAATAAAACAGAGTGCTATTTGGTAGGAACATCTGGGCATGATCAGGTAGCCTTCCCCTAAGGTAATGAGATGACTGCATTGGTAAGTCAAAGAACAGCTGCCCCAAGTCTGCACAGGAACCTGATCACTCCTCCTGCATGTAGCCAGCAACAGGTGAGTCTGGGAGCTAGGTAGAATGGTAGTCAAAAGCCTGGATTCAAATTCTGCTCTACTACTTATGACGTGTTGTAACCTAATGCAAATTAGGAGCCTCCGTACCTGTCTGTTCACTCTTCTGTTGTAAGGATAAAATGAAATAATACAGATAGAACACTTAGAAACATACCTGTTATTATTGTTATTATTGCTGTTATTCACAGTAGTTGCAGAGTTACCCCAGTGACTACTATAATAGCAGCATTAGTATAGCGGTAACAGCAGTAGCAGGTTGGTTTTGCATGTACCAGCCTCTAGAATAGTCAGGCTGATCTTAGTGTCTGTATTGTTTTTGGCAACCCTTTAACCAGAAAATCACTATAAGGTTGATTATATAATGAATTCAATGATCAAATCACTATTCAAGTCCACTTTGGGTCTACATGCTACCTTGCTTAGACTTCTTACTCATTTCAAAACAGTTCTACTTTGTAGAAGAGTAATATTCAGTAAAAAATAAAGTGGTCTTCTAAATCATAACAGTGGAAAAATTGGAGATGCTTTACAGAACAAAAACTATTTTGGGTATTTCCAAACAGCCAAAGAGCTAGCTTTCGAACCCACAGAAGAGAATTTCTGATAACTCTCTGAGTTAACATGGATGACCCAAATGATAGTAATTACTATTTATACATTAACAAAAACACATGAAAAATCTCTCTCTCTCTTCATTTCAGATTTTCCTCAGTGTCATAGTAGGAGCTTTAAATCTTGGCAATGCCTCGCCTTGTTTGGAAGCCTTTGCAACTGGACGTGCAGCAGCCACCAGCATTTTTGAGACAATAGACAGGGTATGTAAAAGCCAAAAGTGAAGTCCATTAACGGTTGGGGGCTGGGGAGAGATCACCCATTAAGAATTTACCTTAATGTTAAAAATAGAAGCTATCACAAGGCCCTTAATTCAGCAACACTTATTACATTAAATGCTATCATGTGCTGGTGCCAATTCTTTTTTTTTTTTTGAGATGGAATTTCGCTCTTGTTGCCCAGGCTGGAGTGCAGTGGCACAATCTCCGCTCACTGCA
Source organism: Macaca mulatta (assembly GCF_049350105.2). Lineage (NCBI taxonomy): Eukaryota > Metazoa > Chordata > Mammalia > Primates > Cercopithecidae > Macaca > Macaca mulatta. Next base: position 73,914,341 of record NC_133417.1, on the reverse strand, counting down.
ACCTCCGCCTCCTGGGTTCAAGCGATTCTCCTGCCTCAAGGGAGTGAATGCAACAAGAGAACAAGTAAGAACACTGTTCTTTACTCATGCTGGGAGAGGACAGGCAGTAAAGAAGTATGCACATTCAAAGATAAGACAATAGCAGAGAGTGGTAAGTAAAGGAAGGAAATGAAATAGGGCAATGTGACAGCGATTGGGGTGGGAGAAGGAGTCTTTAAATTGGTTGGTGGTGACAGCCAATGCTATCTCTGAGGAGGCAGCATTTGAGCAGAGAACTGAAGAGTCAGCCATGCAAAGGGGGATTCGAGGGGGTGGGGTACGGGAAGTAAGAACAGGGAGGGCATTCATGGAAGAGAGGCCCCCAGGTTGGGAAAGGTTGCTGATTTAAAGAAGCTGAAACAAGCCCAGTGCAACTGAATAGAGTGAACAAGGGGCAGAGGCTGGAGGCATGGGAAGGGCCATACCATGCAGGACTTCAAGGCCATGTCCATAAAATTCGCTTATCTGGCAAAAAGGGATTTTATTGGTTAGTCTATAGAAGCACACTGGAGGCCAAGCTAGGGAGTCAAAATCCAAGAACGCGCCAGGCATGGTGGCTCTTGCCTGTAATCCCAATACTTTGGGAGGCCAAGGTTTGCGGGTCGCCTGAGCCCAGGAGTTCAAGACCAGCCTGGGAAACATGGTGAAAACCTGTCTCTACTAAGAACACAAAAATTAGCCAGCCACAGTGGCATGTGCCCGTAGTCCCAGCTATTTAAGAGGTTAAGGTGGGAGGATTACCTGAGCCCAGGGTGGCTGAGGCTACAGTGAGCCATGATTGCGCCACTGCACTCCAGCCTGGGCAACAGAGTGAGAACCTGTCTCAAAAAACAAACAAACAGAAAGCCAAGAACAGAAGGGGAAGTTGGTAATTTGTTGTTCTTTCTCTCTTAAAAAAAAAAAAAAAAAAAAAAAAAAAAAAAAGCCCTGAGCTGAGTCCAAAGCAAGCCCTGGAAATCCAGAGGTGATTTGTGGGTTCACTGAACCTGTTTGGTTCCCTGTCCCCTGTTTGATACTTTTTCGCCAAACAGTGAAGTTGTAACCTACTAAGGAACTGACTCATTGCTTTACCTGTTTTTATAATTTGGGGTTTCATATACAAAGAGATTGTTGAAAACCACATAAAAATGTTCATGGTGGCTCACACCTGTAATCCCAGCACTTTGGGAGGCCAAGTCAGGAGGATGGCTTGAGTCCAGGAGTTTGAGACAAGCCTGGGCAACCCTGTCTCTACAAAAAAATTTAAAAGTAGCTGGGTGTCATGGCACATGCCTATAGTCCCAACTAGTCAGGAGGTTGACATGGCAGGATGGCCTAAGCCCAGGAATTTGAAGATGCAGTGAGCTATGATCACACCACTGCATTCTGGCCTGGGTGACAGAATGAAACCCTGTCTCTGAAAAAGAAAAAAAGTTGATGTCAATGTATTCAAATTCTACCTCTTTCTTAAGGTTGTTATACGCTCAAATAAGATGATGACTCTAAAAGTGCCCTGAAACTAAAAAATTAAGGCATTTAAAAATTGTTATCTTTATTAGCAACCCAATAAGAAGGCAGATTACATTATACTCCTAAATAGAGCTAAAGTGACTGATACGGTTTGGCTTTATGTCCCCACCCGAATCTTCTCTGGAACTGTAATCCCCATGTGTCGAGGGACAGACCTGGTGGGAAGTCATTGGATCATAAGAGCATTTTCCCCCACGCTGTTCTTGTGATAGTGAGGGAGTTCTCATGAGATCTGACGGTTTAAAAGTGGCAGTTTCCCCTACGTGCTTTGTCTCCTGCCACCATGTAATACGTGCTTTGCTTCCCCTTTGCCTTCAACTGTGGTTGTAAGTTTCCTGAGGCCTCCCCAGCCATTTGGAACTGTGAATCAATTAAAACTCTTTTCTTTCTAAATTACCCAGTCTCAGGTATTCTTTATAGCGGTGTGAAAATGGACTAATACAGTGATGAATTTCTGTCACTAGTTATGGACAAGGGAAGAAGATGATGCTGGAGTGTTCTGGTAGCAGGAGGAGGCCCTCACTTTGTTCTGATTAACCAGAGTGGTTAAATTCTAGATTGGGCTTGTTGCTTAGCAACAGAGGTGAAATTCAGGACAAGAATTGAAAGTTGGTAGCATTTGAAGACATCATTTAGGAACACTCAGTTTTAATCATCATCTACCATGGATACTCAAAAGAATACCCTTGGACCCCAGATTGGTTGATTAGTTGCATGGTCCTAGAAACTTAATCTCTCTTCAATTTCTCTGCTTCTTCAACTGAAAAATGGGCATATCACCTGTCTAGTTTGGTCATGGTGACAATTATGTAAATAAAAGTATGAAAACATCTTGTACATTGCCTCCTGTATTATCTTAATAATACAGTAATATAAAATATATTATAATATTGTTAACATATACATTTATAATATTAATACAACATTAATACAATATAATATGTATTATTATATAATAGTACACATATAATATCTCAGTAATAAGTCAATAAATAATAGCAATTAAATAAATTAATTAAATATGTATTATGTTAATATATAATATCTCAGTAAGTAGTGATTATTCTCACTATTATTAATAAATGTTTAATGTATAAATATCTTTGGCATATCTCTGCAATGTTTTATCTGGTTGTTGCTCTAAGTAAATTCAAATTAAGATACATGCAAACTAAGAGGCACAATAAATATATACATCTTCATTGGAATTTACTCATAAAGCAGAGCAACAACCAGATAAAACATTGCAGAGATATGCCAAAGATGTTTCTTAGTTTGAATTTACAATTTGAATTGAGTTGTGCATCTTAGTTTGAATTTACACTGTGTCCTTTTTGTATTTCACTCCAGAAACCCATCATTGACTGCATGTCAGAAGATGGTTACAAGTTGGATCGAATCAAGGGTGAAATTGAATTCCATAATGTGACCTTCCACTATCCTTCCAGACCAGAGGTCAAGGTGAGTGCTGGTCTTTTCCCCAGAACAATAGATGTTTTCTTCTTTGATGATTTATTTGCATAACAACAAATTGCTCATTTTCTGAAGCCTGACTCAGTTCCTAGGAATAGGGAATAGAGGTGTATTTCTCTGGAAGTATCCTCCAGTGTTGGCTCATCTCAGGCAACACACCACATTCCTTTGTGATAACCATAATGTGCAAATCCCCTGGTTGGGACACAGTCTGGCAGCACATTCAGGCTAAAAGAACCATAGGACACTCTGTTGAAATGAGTGGCAGGTCCTGTCTTTCTATGCATGTGCTAGATAAATGACAAGGCAGTTAGAACAATCAAGAAGCACAGGTTCCTCCCAACCTTCATAGAGACTGCAGAAAGTGGAGGACACTGAGTATACGGTGTGAAGAGGGAAAGGAAAGCTGCCATTATGTAGGTTTTTACTTCCCATCTGTAAATTCACTAGGGCCACTGCATCAGCCTTTATAGGAAGGTATCCTTGTGATATTATGCTCTCGTGTCTTGTTCAGGGCACATGGTGAAAAAAAATTAATTTCCTACCTTTAAATTATCTTCAAAGGCAATTTACTCTACAGGAAAATTAGGATCTACTACCCCTGAATAAATTGGCTTTGAAATTAGACTTATTCCTCATTTTCAACAGAGTATCTCTAGCTACTCTCTCTTAATAATATTTCTGTTATCTGCACAGAACTAAATCCCATTTTGTTAGCATAACTTCACTCTGACACTACATACCTATCATATATATATATATAATTCTCTCTTTTAATATATGAATATATACAGAAAGAAGGTAAACATATACATAAAATGCAGGTCAATATTTGTTTAATATTTATAGTATATAATACATAAATATATGATATGTAAATATATATTTACCTATGTTTTATATTTATATATACATACCTACATTATCGGTATGTAGGTAAATATAAATATATCTATAAATATATATGACAAATGTACAAATATAGGTGTATATCTCTATTTACCTACATTATATACGTAAATATATAAAACATAAGTAAATATATATTCTGATTCCATACTTAAAGTATATTTTTATTATCTATTACATATCTACCTAAACATCAAATGTTATAATGTCCGTAAAGGTGCTTTGTAAGCTATAAATTACAAAGTAGTACACACTCAGTAAATATTTTTGAATGGATAGCTAAAACTTATATTAAGTTGGTGGAAAGTAATTATGGTTTTTGCCATTACTTTTAATAGCAAAATAAAATCTCCTTACTTAAACCTATATGTATTTATTCATAGTACAAGTATGTTTTTAACCCTCTGTGTGCCAGATTGTACTGGCCTGTAATAATAAACAACCACATTTGATGCCTGCTTGCCCTGGGAGCTTACAGTCCAATACAGACTAATAAGTGAAAATGTATTTGCAAGTTTGACTCCTAGTGTGAAATGAAAGGTGTGAGATTTTGTGACACAGAGGACCCCAAGCCACACTTTCCATAATCAGTACAAAAATCACCTCTTAATTGGTGAAAATATTTGACGGATAGTTATGAATTAGCTTCTCATTCTTTCCTCGCAAGACCTACTAGCCAGCATTCAGTCTCTACCTAGCAAACACACTCTGACTATTTATTAAGTAAGTTTATTCAAATGGTATGTTCATACACCATACACAGGAAGGGTAGCTTAAAATCTGCAAATTATCTTACTGTTAATCCATGATCAGTAAATTAGTACTATATTTCTAACTTAATGGTTTATTTTCTTTAACTAATTGGCATAGTCTCCTTATCCTAGTATGTCAGGAATATTTTAAATTAGATTTTGGAACATAATTTTGAAAGTTAACATGTCTTATTTACTTCACCTGTGTTAATGTACATCATTTCTTTTCTTGGTCATGGCTCTCAGTGAAATAATTAAGTAATGTGCTAAATGCCAAAACCTCACCCTTGCCAATGTTTTCTTTTGCTGGTTATTGATGGATATCAGTGGACATTGCTTTGGGGGCATACGTAAACACACACGCAGACACCGAGTATCCACAAAAAGCATCTGCACTTGTAGCCCAAATGTTTGATTTGGTAAACAGTGACAATCTGAACTTTGCTCTTTTCTTTCTTCTCCAGATTCTAAATAACCTCAACATGGTCATTAAACCAGGGGAAATGACAGCTCTGGTAGGACCCAGTGGAGCTGGAAAAAGTACAGCACTGCAGCTCATTCAGCGACTCTATGATCCCTGTGAAGGAATGGTGAGTGTCTTCCAGAAACTCCTCAATACATGGGACAGTAAAGGGCAAATGGCAGCATATTGATCAAACAGAAGGGCGTGGCATACATTGAGACTGTGCTGGCATGCATAGTTAATGATTTGTTACTGAATTGATGGGACACGCTCCCTACATGGTACCAGTGTTCAATGAATAACCAGTCAATTCCATTCACTGTGTAATGTAACTGAATGTGCAGATACAGTCAGGTGTGGCATAACAACATTTCAATCAGTGATGGATTTCATATATGATGGTGGTTCCATAAGATTATGATGGACCATATATGGAAATCTGACATATGTCACTTCATGGCATTGCAGATCAAGTTAAGAGAAATGATTGATTTTAGTAATGGTGCTAAGACATTTGGAAATATATATATATACACCATCTAAATTTGTGTAACTACACTGTGATGTTCGCCAATGATGAAACCGCCTGAGGACTCATTTCTCAGAATGTATCCCCATCGCTTGACTATAAATAACTGTACATTTAAAATGCTATTGATGCCTCTTCAGTGAACTATCTATTCCACTTTTTTCTTTGTATTATAACAAAAATGTTATTGTGTCCTTAAGTTCTCCAAACACTAAATATAGGAACAATAACAGGACTTGAAATTAAGAGATAGCCGTCCTAAGAAACTAAGAAAAATGAGTATTAGTAATTGCCATTTATTTATCACATATTACGTGTCAGATACTTTATTAAAATAATTACTTATTGTCACAATGACCCCCAAAGGTACATAGGCCCATTTGACAAACAAGGAAGCAGAGAGTCAGAGAGATGGAGACTTGTCTAGGGTCATTCAGCATGTAAATGACCAAGTCAGGATTGAATCCAGGTGTGTTTGGTTCCAAAGCCCATGCTCTTTTCACTCTGTCTCAAAATCATTCTTGTCAGCATCTCCTTAATGCCTTGAGACGGAATCGTTTAACTGTGTATTTAATGGCTTCAACAAAATGAGTTCTCTATCATGCATATAATATTACACAGGCATGGCAAATATAACAGAGTTTTCGTTTTTCACAGACATCTCATCTCTGATTGAGTAGTCTTCACTACATACTACCATAACTGCACTCTGAATATATAGAAATCATAGTTTCTTGATGTAAGATTTTTACATTTTTACTAATAGTGATTTTTATTTGCTCCCACTGATAGTTTCACTTGCTTTTTAACAGCAAACTGTTATTTGATGAATCTGGCCAGAAATAAGACTTACTATAATCCATATATACAAGATAGGGATCATTGTTTATTTTTACTGTATCTTTTGAGTCCATTTTCATCAAAACTCAAAAGATATAAAAATATTTAAAATATAGTGAATAACTGACTCTACCCTTTACTGGAATTAAAAATTTGTCCCTTCCTGGGCCAGTCGTGTTAAATTAACTGACCTTTATTTACATCATTTATGTTTCTACAATGAATTGTTCTGCAGCTATACTTGATTTCAATTATATATTATCATCCTTACATAAAGAACCACATTTCAAGAGGAATTGTTTCCATTAGAATCTTATTGGCCTCTATTTTTTCTGCCCATTGGTCAAGTATGACATAATATTATGATTCAGAACCCTGAAAGGTTCCAAAAGTTGTGATGTTGTGCCCATGCTCTCTAGGTGACCGTGGATGGCCATGACATTCGCTCTCTTAACATTCAGTGGCTTAGAGATCAGATTGGGATCGTGGAGCAAGAGCCAGTTCTGTTTTCTACCACCATTGCAGAAAATATTCGCTACGGCAGAGAAGATGCAACAATGGAAGACATAGTCCAAGCTGCCAAGGAGGCCAATGCCTACAACTTCATCATGGACCTGCCACAGGTACCCTAGCCGTACATTCCTGGGAGAAACCAAGATGTCATAGAAGGAAAAAAAGTAGCACAATTATACACATTTCTTTTCATATGATTCCCAAGTAATTAAATTCTTAAGCCATGTTTTAGCTTCATGTCTGAAAAAGTACCATGAGTTTTTCCTTTCATCTGAAAATACACTGTTTATATGTTCAAATCTATCAAAAAAGGAAGTTTTCTTTTGAAAAGCTCCCTTTGTTGGTAATATATTAAACATCTACCAAAATGGGGAACTATCTTTTTTAAAACTCCTTTGACATAGATACAGTGTCCTTATTCCTTTTATTAAGCATTTGTCTAAGCAGATGCTAAACGTCATGTGGCAATAACTTGCACAATAATCTTATGATGTCTACTCTTATAATTTTCTTGTGCTTAGGCAGCTAATATTGTGTCAAAAATTATTCTTTGTCTATCTCCATTCTAAGCAACAACAACTGCAAAAGCCAACTCTTCAGCATTATACTTAAATGGATTTCGCCACCGATGGTCTGCTAAGTCAAAGAAGAGTTATTGTAAAGAGTTAACATGTGTACGGTTCTTACTACACACCAGGCACTGTTCTAAGCACTTCACATCTATTAACTCATTAAATCCTCACAACAGCCCTGTTAAGCAGCTAATATTATTATCTCCATCTACAGATGGAAAACTGAGGTTCTAAGAGGTCAAAGAGCTTGCTCAAGATTACACAGCATGTAAGTGGAAAGACAAGGTTCATACTGAGGTGGTCTGCCTTCAGAGTCAGTGATCTTGAACACTTCCCTTTCAGCCTTCTAAATTCTCTTTATGAATAGGATTGCAGCTGTGGCTATGATACAGCCTAGTAGTTGAAGAGTATAAAGCTTTAGAATCAGACTGCCTTGATACAAATCCCAGCTTCTCTATTTATAGACTTCATGAACTTTCTCAAGTTACTTTAATTCTTTGGGCCCAGTGTTTCCTTATTCATCAGTTGCAAATAGCAGCACCTGCCTCATAAGGTATCTATGAGAACTAAAAGAGATGTTATGTGTAAAAAGCTCAGCACCATGCTTTATTCACGGTAGGAGCTCAATTCGTGTTGGTTAGTAATAAGCAAGATAAGTGTCTGTCCGTTAATACCTAATTATTAGATTCCAATGTTGTGCTAGACCTGTGAGATAATCAGTAACCATCTTCTGTCAATGATAATCCTTATAAAGCTAGTTTGACCTTTTATTCATAATACAAAAACAGCCTTTGCATTATGTTTTGCTGTGTCGTCTAACAAGAGAAAAGAGACAAGGATTTGCTCTGTGCTTTAATCCTCTAAGATAGATATTTAGGACCGTGACCAATTTTTATTTTGGTTGAAAAATCTTATTTGAAGTTGAACTAAAGAGGAACATTTACATAGCCCAGTAAACCCTGGAATAAAAGCATAAATCAATTTTTTTATTTCACACATAAATATTGATTAGACAATAACCTGTCTGGGAAAGGGAAATTTCTTTCAGTGGAAGTCGCAGCAGTGAAAATTCGTGCTTGAGAAGAAAGCTATAATAGAAAGGACATTGTAGTGGATCACTGTCAGAAGCCATCAAATTCTTTTCCCTTCATGACTGGTGTCACCTTCCACCTAGCAATTTGACACCCTTGTTGGAGAAGGAGGAGGCCAGATGAGTGGCGGCCAGAAACAAAGGGTAGCCATCGCCAGAGCCCTCATCCGAAATCCCAAGATTCTGCTATTGGACATGGCCACCTCAGCTCTGGACAATGAGAGTGAAGCCATGGTGCAAGAAGCACTGAGTAAGGTTTGTGGAAGTCTCAGTCCATTTGACAGGCCCATGTGGAAATGCTTGTGCTGCTGCAGGAAAGGCAGCTCCTTGTGGGGTGGGAGGGATGGGAGTAGTTGGTACTACATGGGTTCATGCATCTAGTCTGATTGTTTAGAAAATATTAGCTGACTACGATCTTCCTCACAGTTGAACAGAAGAAAGTCATAATTTGTTTCCAAAAGCTACACATGTAAAAGTTTAAATCTTGTGAAGATTAGCTTATGATATTTTTTAAATTACCTAAAAAAAAATTTTTAGCTGTTGATTAATGGCAGCAACAGGGCCAGTGTGTGTTGGGGTTTATGGCTGCAAGAAAATGTGCTGGCCTTTTCTAATGTCTGCACAGCCTGTTTAAGAATATTCCCAGGAACCAAGGATGTACCTTTCCTATGGATTCTGAAATGATCCGAAGGTCAGTGTCAGCTCTGTCTTACAGTTTTGTTTAATGGTGCACTGCACATTCTTACAGATTCAGCATGGGCACACAATTATTTCAGTGGCTCATCGCTTGTCTACGGTCAAAGCTGCAGATACTATCATTGGTTTTGAACATGGCGCTGCAGTGGAAAGAGGCACCCATGAAGAATTATTGGAAAGGAAAGGTGTTTACTTCACTCTAGTGACTTTGCAAAGTCAGGGAAATCAAGCCCTTAATGAAGAGGACATAAAGGGCAAGTGCTTTTTCCCTATACTTGTACGTTATATTAAATAGTTAATGTCTATAGTGCTTTATGGTTTTCTATGTATTTCAATGCACACTGTTCTCCCAACAACCCTGGCAGGCATTATATAGATGGTAAAGGAAACAACTGAAGCTCAGGAAGCTAAGCTATCTAATCAAGTTATAGCACTAAAACCAAGGTCTTCTAACTTTCAATTTTATCCCCTCTTTTTTTGTTGTTTAGCCTGTGCAAATGGAAGAGGCTTCCTAGAGTGTGTTCCGCACGCAGTAGAAGCTTCATGCTTATTGGCTGAGTGAATTAATCAATGACAAGAAAGTGTAATACTTATTTTCAAATGTAGATAGATACTTCAGGTTCTAGTGCATGTTCTTTTTTATCAGTCTGAATTTTCAGACTTGGTGGTTACCGCAGTCTAAATTAACCAACCACTCTAAACTTTCTCTACCATTTCACTCCATTAGGTGTAACTACTATATACATTTAACATATGAGGATTATTCTGAACAGACTTTTGAAAAGTTCAGTGTTTCTATCATTTTTTTTTTGCTACTTCTGATGAACTTCTCTTAAACTTTTTATGATTTATGCTAAAAAATACCTATTTCTGTAGAGGTAACAAGCTATTGTATGGTTTAAATGACTCAGTCTTGCTGAGTATTTTGAAATTTTATGTTAGAATCTGCAGGACAAGTCCCGAGTTTTATTTATTGCCAAAAAGTTAACAGAATGTTTTGGCATTAGACATAGTAATTATATTCTAAGCAAACATAGTAAAGAATTCTACTTAGGTATGGTTCTGTTCATTATATGTACTAAAGAATTGCTCATGCTGTGTTGAGTAGGAAAAGATGCAACTGAAGATGACATGCTTGCGGGGACCTTTAGCAGAGGGAGCTACCAGGATAGTTTAAGGTAAGTTCAAGTCACAGGGCAGATTTCAAGGTTTCCAAATATTCTTAGGAGTCCTCTGTAGTCATAATCCTCAGAGAATATCTCAGGTACAACAAGGAAACTCTGAGTAGACTGCCAGGTCTTGTCAAATATAAACATGCAAATGATCCTTGGTTGCTCTGTTGACATTTCTGTCACCAATTCATGGTTTTTTCTGTTTAACTTCTCATCTTATTAGGGATAAGGGTTACAATGGAGATGCTTTATGGTTAAAATGTTGTGTATTGAGCTTAGAAAGGGGACTTCTTTTTTTAAAAAAAAAAAATCGGTGTTTAGTGTTTCTCAGCTCCAAGCTAACTGTGGTATGAAACACTGTCTTATATGAAGGTCAAATTCATACCTTTAGCTCCATTCTTTAATCTACTGAGGGACAATTGAATTACAAATACTTCTGCTCCCAGAGTAACCCATCTGAAGTCAAATCATTCCTTAACAAGATGAAATAAGAAATGTAATTTTTTAGCATTTAAAAAGAATTTTCCTAAATAAGAGCTATTTATTTTTCTCTGGATCAATATAAAGCTGTTTACTTTCAAAATATATTTTTGGAGTATGCTATTAGTGAGGCTATACACCTTAGCCTTTCATCCTGGTTTAAGAGTTTCAATAAAACTGTTCCTCTAATGTTAAAAGTCTGTATTAAGAAGAATTCTGCCCAGGAGTGTTTGTCTATATTTATAACTGTTACTCAAGGTTTTTTTTTTTGTTTGTTTGTTTGTTTTTCTTAAGTCAGAAGATTTTTAATAGGCAATGAGATGGCAGCAATCTCTCTACAATTGCCCTTTCCATTTCTAGGACATTTAATGCTAGGCTGTGCAAAGTCTCAGAGATAGGACTTGCACATTCAAGATGGATAATTATTTATTGAAAAAATCATTAAAAAGCCTTAAAATAAAACATTCAGCTAACAATTCCAAGTAGTTCAAACACAGATTTATTCATTTAAATATTCAAAGAATAGCTCACAAAAAGTAGTGTATTTATTTTCAGATGTAGATAAATACTTCAGGCCCTAGTATATCTTTTCCTTATCAATTTGAATTTTCAGACTTGGGTTTTCCTTTCTTGTTGAGAACAAGTTTATTCAAACAAATTTTAAGAAATGTTAGTTTGATTGAATTTATTGAATTTGGCAAACAACAAAGCAATAGCTTCACATTACTCTGTCATGTAAAAGGTATAAAACAATGTTATAGGCACCTGATAGTAAGTTTAGTCACGCTTTTCTGATTGGAATACTACATTTAAATCATTGAAGTCATTATAATCACAATCCGAAAATATCAACTGACTTCTTAAACACAGAGAATGACAAGGCATCTCTTTCGGTCGGTAGGTTAAAGGTTGCAAAGTGGAGATGTTTCTTATGATCAGGCCAACAAGAAAATAAATATTTTCTTAACTCTTCAGATGAACAAAATTCTACCCATGCTAAGTAGTTTATTTGCAGTTTATTATTAGGACTAGATAACCATTTAAATATGAACATTAATTTGACTATAATTTCTCACAAATGCTACATTTTGGTGATTAGGATGAGAAATCCAGAAATACAATGTACACACAGAAAGTAGCTATTAACCTTCTGCAGAGAAAGATTTGTATATTTGAGTATGAAAGTCTGTTAAAATATCTCCTTGTATATGCTGATAGATTTCTTTTGTCGTCATTAAAAGATGACTAAATGAAGTGCTAATATGTATCTTGTTTCTTTGGTTCCAGTTTTATCTGATGGCTAAGTTCCTTTTCAGCAATATATTTTAGATTCGAGAACAATTTAATAGAAAACAGCCACAAATTTCCTAAATAATAATGTTGAGAAAGAGTATTCCCCCAAGTTAGTTGTTTTTATTTGCAGTGAGAAGTGGTACACAGCTTCAGAGAAGGGGAGGGACAGATGTTGTCAGTTTCTCAAAAGGGATGGTGTTTCTGGTAGATGAGAGAGGTAAACCTGCCTAGCACATGCACTGCCCATGGCCTCATGACAGCCTAGGCTAGACAGCACGAATGATCTGGAGAATGGTGAAAGAGAGAGACTTAAGAAATATAAAGTAGATATCCAAGGGGTAAAGGATATAGGTCTTCCCATACTCAGAACTGGAAGGTAGTCAGTCATATGTTGATGGCCTCTCCTCCTCCACAAACTCCTACCTTGGAGTCCATTGCTGTGCGCTTGCTTTTTAGGACCTTGACCTTAAGTCTCCTCCTATCATGCACCTTGTTCTCACCTGCTGACGTAAGCCTATGCTGCATACCTTCTGAGGAAGACATCCTGACCTCTGCTACCTAACTGGGACAAATAACTTCATTGCTGTGGAGTTTCAGGCTAGGTGGGAGGGAGTCTCTGGAGGTGTCCCAGAAGCCAGTTTGGTGGCAGGAAGTAGCGTTGAGGAGTGTTTAATGCCTGGTCATAATGAGACTTGGCAAGAGTCTGAATGTGCAAGAGCAAGGAAGAGGGAGGGCTTGAGGTAATTGCATGGTGTTGAACCTGGGTGACTAAGAGGATGGCAGTGCTGTTAACATAAAATGGGAACAAATTGGAGTAACTCAGTTGATGTATTACTGCCTTCTCTAGAAGGCTGGGTGAGCATATAGTAGGCAGGCACCACCTTGGTATTTGTTTTGGTCTAATATCACTTGGATACAAAATGCTAGAGATATGTGAATGGATTCATCTACATGGCACTAAAACAGTTGATGCAGGTCTCCTTATCACTCACATCTCTCTCTTTACACCATTTACTTCAGGTGATTCTTTCTAAAACACAGTCTTCAGCATTGCCTCTTAGCCATTAAGACTGTTTACAAATGACTGAAAACCTAACCCAACCTGGCTTTACCTTTAGAGAGAAAGAATCAGCTCACATAACTAAATATTCCAAAGATGCTTTGGCTTCAGGCAAGGCTGGAGCTTCAGTGATATGTCCAAGATAGATAGCAGTTTCTCTCTCTTTCTTTCTCAGCTCTACTATTTCACCACTGGCTTCATTTTTCAGGAAACTTCTTTTTTTGAAGGTCTCAACATAATTGTCAACAACTCCCAGCATTGAATACTTTACGGTTAACCTAGAGGAGAAGGGGGGCCTCCTTCCCAGGAGTCTGGGGGAGGGAAGAAAAGGGTGGAGCCTGAACCAATCACTTCTCATGCTTATCATGTACTCAGTATATTCAGCAAGCAAGCCTGTCCTCCCCTGTCTCCATGATTCTGTTTGTACTGTTCTCTCAATCAGAAATGCTCTTTTCTATAGTCTACAAATCACCAAATCCTACCTGAGCCATCTCATCCATGAATCTTGCCTTGGTAACACCTGCCATACATTTCTTTTTCATTTGACTTTCCATACTCTTTATTCAAACCTGCCTAGTAGCACTTACTACATTCTTCTTTACATCAGGGTGTGGTACAGCCCTCTTCTATAAGATTTAAACTTTTTGAAGGAGAAATCTGTCATTGGCTAGTCTTTGTGTCTCCAACATCACCTGGCCTTGGTTTGTGTGTTGTAGATGCCCAATAAGCTTCTGTTGAATTAATGAATATATGAATGAACACATTGAGCTAAATTATATTTCAACAAGATACTCATTCATGCATCTCTAGGGGTAGTATATAGCCTGGAGAAAATCTCTTCAGAGGCCCTATTTCCTCATATCATTTGTAACCATGCTAAAGTGAACACATCAGGTATGAGAGAGAGAGATCAAGACCACAATCTAAGCCAGAAGGAAGGTAAAGGAAATGGACTGTTGCAAAGGCAGCAATTAGCAGAACCAGGGTTTAGAAAGTATTTGAGCCTTAGGTGGTTTTTTGATGAACTGGTAAGACAACTTTGCTCCGTTTCTCTTTCTCCCTCCCTGCCTGCACTCTGAATCTGGGTCCAATGCTTGCAAGATATTAGGGCCCAGAGCAATCAACCTGATTAGCTCTACCACAAGAACAGCTCTGTCAAACCTAACCTGCAGGCTCCCTTTCCTGGTTACCATGTGACCTACCAAACATTTCTATTTATTTGACATATGAGATGTAAACTTGGACACCAGTTGATCCTGCTCCAATCTGGCCACAGTCTACACTGTTTCATCTTTCTGTTTGTTTACAGAGCTTCCATCCGGCAACGCTCCAAGTCTCAGCTTTCTTACCTGGTGCACGAACCTCCATTAGCTGTTGTAGATCATAAGTCTACTTATGAAGAAGACAGAAAGGTCAGGCACCAACTGCTCATGGGGGGAAATGGAAAAAGTCTCTCCTGGGGACTGTTGGATGCCCTTTAAGCCTGAGAATATGAATTTTCTAGGTATATACCTAGCAGTGTTTCAAGTCAGACTAAAAGACGGAACATTAAGACCTAATGAAAACTCTAAATTTTAGACAATATTTTTAGTGGAGATTAGTTAATTGATTACTTTTAAGAATACAAGATAATGAAAACGGACTTCTAAGGGTTAATTAAGAGTCTTAGACAAACTATTCTAACAAACACAGAATGTGTGAATTATAGGTACTTAGCAAATTATTTGCTCATATGTAGAAATTCTTTTATAAAAGTTAAGAATACCCGAAAACTTTTTTTTCTCAAATTTTAAAATTTCTTTCTTAAATTACAATAATTTTGGCAAAACTATCTTGATCAACAAAGGTATTTGAATAGGCTAGCCCTTATTACAAGTTATCAAAATATTTGAATTAATGGAGGCCAATTAGGTTTCACAGACATTTGTTGATTTCATACAATTTTATAATGGTTTTAAGATACATTTAAATTAATGCTATCAATTTTAACATAATTCAAAGTACCATAAAATTAAAGATCTAGGAGGGGAAACAACATGTATAGCAATATACAATTTCTTCCTAAGGATACAAGTGTTCTGCTCTTGTAGACATTGTCTAATTTTCACATAAAGAGCCCACCTATTCTCCTCCAAGCCTTTCTTCATTACTGCACATTATGTTTCAGCCCTGATACTCTCACATTCATTCCCCTACCACCCTTCATTAGAAAATTTTCATGGCAATTTTCTTATTGAGCCTTAATCAAAGTCATGTTGACTTATCCCCTTTCTAAATTATAAGCCTCTTAAAGTTAGTGATACATCTTATTTGTGTCTGAATCAACTTGGTCACCTAACCCAGTGCCTTGCACTTAGTAAGGCATCAGGAGATTTTAAAAACTAGAATGAAAAATTGTCCACAGTAAAATAAAACCCCAACTGCAAGACTTATCAAAGCAAATAAGTCAGAGAATTTTTAAATTACAAGCACATCCATTATGCATGATGTAATTTCAAATTGTCTTAAATAAAATTCCAACACATGAATCCGCTAGGCAGTAATTACAAACATTGGTTCACAATGGACAAATTTGGAATAAAGTAGCATACTCTTTATAACCTTATGAAAATGACAAGGGAGTGATGAGGTTCTCTTTTGTTTTCAATGTATTAATATTGAATGAACAGGGGTCTCAATTTCTAACAGACGCTTTAAATAAATTCCATAGAACACGTTTTTTCAGGAGCAGCAGGATGAATCACAGTGAGAGAACACACATTTAGCAAGCATAGTTTCTTACTGCATCCTGCCACTAAAGACTCAACTGCTCTTCTAGTTCTAGAAATAGCTACTTCATTGAGTCCATGGTGCTGCCCCAAATAACTATAAGATGTATTATATAAGAACAGGAGTTTAATAGAGCTTCAGGGGAGAAAGAACCAAACACTACGTTGACATTTCTATTGAACCACAGCAATACCAATCATATTTAATTTTTGCCTTTTAATTTTTTCTAGTTTCTGGGTAAATACTTGACAATAAAAGTAAAAGTAAAAGGATGGAAAGAAGGGAGGGAGGGAAGGAAAATCTGACTTTTTCATTGTTGTTTTTCAAGCTGGTAGAGGACCTAGCATAGGTGTAGGGGATCATCAGATTCCCTGGACATCTGGAGATCAGATTCCCATAGAGTTCTCTTGATGCAGGAACAATTCAGGAGGGAATTATTTAACTAAAAGGAAATCTAAATCAAATATATGGGCTAGTTTTACAGTGATTAAAATGTTTCATATTATGTTCTACTAGTCAGCATTATATATTTAGAATAGAACAATTAAACTCAATTATATGTAGACCAGCATACGTTTTAAAAGATGTGACTTTATTTTCTCTCTAGTTAAGGGAGATAGAAAGGAAGAAGAGAGAGAAAAATGATAGGGGAGCCAGTGTGATTATACTAAAGCTCCAATGGGAAAAGGTCTCATATTAATACCACTGGTTTGTACAATAATTTTATTAGTACTTCAGGTTTAAAAAATTAATGATTTTTGAAAAGAATATAATGGAAAGGGGTTAATAAAATGTGACATGAAATTTCTAATCTCAAGTAACATTATAGGGTAAAATGTTGCTCTGTTTTGGTATTTTAAAGTATTTTAATACTTAACTAAATTCCACAAGCCCAAGCATTGGTGAAATCCTTTCTGTTTCTCATGTTGATGGAAAAGACCTAACCTTACCTTCTATAGATTGGAAAATACTCTCTTATGGTGTTAAAGGTCAATTTACACAAAGGAGTTATCTCCACCTTGTGGTCTTGTGGAGTATTGACTCTAAAACTTAGAATCGTTTCCTGAGAAGTCTGTGCTTTCACCCAAGGTCTCATGGTTAGTTGGTGACAGAGATGAGACTATACCCATTTATCCTTGCTCTCCAAGCAGTACTCTTAGCTGTAAATGAGGTCAGATGTTAGTTACGATGTTGACAACATTAAGTTTAGGATTAGGGAAAGCCACAGGCTAAAGGTTTTAGTCTCTAATATTTAGGCATCTCTTTCAGTGAAACTAAAACACAAGGCAGAATATGTATGAGATCAAGTCAGGATCAAATATTAGACACCCATAACTGCATCACAGATAACTTATAAGATAGGATTTGGGCATTGGTTAAGATAAGACAGAGATGGGACCCATAAAAATGGCTATCAGTATTAGTTCATTTGAAAAATCTCTGCTCCTTTGTCATAGTTACCACTTTTTATCATCAAATCTTAAAGTTATTATTAGGGCAGGAGACCTCTATTGAATGGATTGCAGAAATTAGTGTAACAAAGTATAGAAAGCAGGACCTAAGATTTAAGTCAGAGGTTATTTTTTCCTCTGACCTACACAGAAGATGTAAGAAAGGAAACTGAGAAAAGCCCAGTGTCTAGCATTGAACTATGAATCCATCATAGTAGATGAGCAATTTAAAATAAATCTCTTGTTGCATGTATGCAGCATGGACATAAAAATTTCATTCATTCTTTTATCCCATAAACATTGATTGTACACTATGAAGTGCCAGGTATCCCACTGGGGATGCAAAGATGAATAAGAGCTTTGTTTCTCTCCCTGCTATGCAGCTGCTGACAGGCACTTCTTTATATATAATTTTTTTTTTTTTTTTGAGACGGAGTCTCGCTCTGTCCCCCAGGCTGGAGTGCAGTGGCGCGATCTCCACTCACTGCAAGCTCCGCCTACCGGGTTCACGCCACTCTCCTGCCTCAGCCTCCCGACTAGATGGGACTACAGGCGCCCGCCACCGCGCCCGGCTAATTTTTTGTATTTTTAGTAGAGACGGGGTTTCACGGTGGTCTCAATCTCCTGACCTTGTGATCCGCCCACCTCGGCCTCCCAAAGTGCTGGGATTACAGGCGTGAGCCACTGCACCCGGCTGTATGTAATTTTTAAAAAGTGCTATGCAACCTGCCACTGCTACAATTGAGGTACAAGGAAACACATATAAATTTTATAATTTTGCCTGTGAGTTACAATTTGTTGTTAATGTATTAATCTCCTCTGTATGTTTAATTTTGCAAAATCAGAGAGAAAAATATTTCTTTACAGAACGACTTTAATTATATTTTGTATTGTTTTCTTTTGTTCCTCTCCTGTTCTTTTAGTAGAGATAGCAAATAAAATGCAATCAAAAATCCAATATTTAGGGACAGATTTTCTAGTTTTTGCAGCATTCAAGCTGGACAGCTGCATTTTTCAGCGGGGTGGGGAGTCAAACTTTAAAGTCAAACTTTTAGTATCGAGGAACCAAAGAAAAGTATTCAAATTAATTAATTTGTGTTTCTTGTTAGTGTCTCTTGGAATGAAAACCACTAGACAGGAATTACTTTATATTGCTTTGACATGTCCTGAGTGTTGTTGTTTACGGATAAGGATACCTTCAGGTATCAGAAAGTTGGGAAAATTTCTATCATGTCCAACTGTGGGTGGACCATCCTGTGAGGCAGTGGTTCCAGGAAATGCTGGTATTTAATGTCACAAGGAAGCTGGCAGAATTTAGTGAGTGCTAGCAGTCTTCACCAGTTCCAAAGCGTACCCTTTGATGGTACATACAGCACAGCTGACACATCTCAAACATACATTATTGAATCCTTGCCATTTAGTGGTAAGAGGAGGCTTGGAGTTCTCACAAACTGAACTTTGGTTACCAGAATTACCCGATGAGTATTTTTAAAGACAGAGATTCACAGTTAGGCCGACTAAATTGGAATTCTGGTGACAGGATACAGGAATCTGGTTTTTTAATCACCAAACCACATGAATCTGAGAGCATCCAGATCTGGATACCAACCACTGTCTAAAACAGTGAAGGGTTGAAATATTTTGCTCAATTGCAAGCTATTCAGTTAGTCTCACAGTTTCATGATGCTGGCAGTATACACGAGCATCCTGAATCACAGTGTTCATATTCTTTTTTTTGGAGATGCAGTCTTGCTCTGTCACACAAGCAGCCTGAACCAGAGACAAAGGACTTTATTACTCATAGCAATAGCAGTAGCCAGTGTTCAGCATTTGCACTGGCTCCCCAACCCAACCCCTAGTTCCCACAAGGCAATGCAAAGAGGGCCAGATGATACTAACAAATGAAGTGAGTGTTTTAAACGAGAGGAATCCCGGGCTTGAGGAGCTTGAATCTTTCATAATGGGCAGATGGGGACAGTAAGGTTTGCACTGCACTTAGGATGAAGACGCCTTCTTTGTCCTCCAAAACTGTTTGCTATACAAATACCCTTGAAAAAATAATGTGAATGAAGGCAATCAATGCCTCTGTTCACAAGATGTGCAAAAACATGGGAGACTCAGAGAGATTGTTTCCCCAGAATAACTTAGTCCAGGTCTCTCGTTTTAAGGATGAAATAACTGAGGTCCAGAGAGCTAGAGCACTTGGTGATATACTTTACTGGTGACCACATGGGGCTTGTCCAAGAGCTCCATTTTTTCTATGCCTATTACATTCACACTTTCCCAGGTACCCTTCTTCCTTTCTGGCATAGGTTGCCTAGAACTAGTAAGCTGTCACAGGTGAAATAATTGAACAGAAGGACCTGTTGCATGAGTGAGCAGTAATGACAAAGTACAAATGGTGAGAGCAGGCCAAGAGAGAACTTGAAGTGGAGGCAGTACCAAATTCATCAACAGCCCAAGTTGCCTCCCCTCATTTTATTTGACTTGCAACTGTAATGAAATGGACATGACACCAGACTTTCATTTAAATTGAATGTGGTCTTTGACTTTGTAAGCAAAGGGAAAATTTTTGAGGATCCTTGCTGTTGTCTATCCCTGCCATTCAGCTCCCTAAAAGATAAATGACTGTGTTAATGAAAGAGAGCACTAATTAAGCTTTATAGTCAATTTGCTATAGATATTTTTAGTAAATGTTAATAGAAAAGCCTTTAAAAATCAATGCAAATCTATATAAGCTACCTAAAATCCTTTTTCAAAGTGGGTAATAAATTTATCAAATTAATGAATTAATTACCCTTAAGACAAAACATGAGTAGTATCCATAGTAAGGAAAAATTATGGCCAAAAAAGACAACGGAGGTCCATGTATAATATTTGCCTTCGAGAAGATAAAAATTTGCTAGCTCTGACTTCAATGGTAACTAAAGAGAAATGCTGATTAATGTTCACTCTGTGTGAAGAAATGTGCAATTTAGAAATCCAAATGGAGTACTACTTACCTCTGGGTACTAATTAAGGAAAACCTTACTGAAAACATCTCAATGATAACTGTTGACACCACTTAATATATTTTTAAAATTATTTTGTCTTTCTTACTTCAGATATACTGACCTGCCTTAGAGCTTTAACCAGTTACTACATTATAGAACCTTGACATTTATTTTAAAAAATTGAAAATTTCACAAGTCCTCACAGGTATAAATATAACTATAGCAAAGGTTTTCTTTTTTTAATGGGAGTTATTTTTCTCCAAGATCCAACATATTTATTACTCTCTGAGAGTTAATACACATGTAATAATGAAATGAGAACTATAAACTCACCTTCAAATGAGTATTCGCTCAATTCAGTTTTTATTCAGCCACAGCAATAGTTTTGTTCAAAACTATTCCTCAAAAAATAACAAACCGCCACATCTCATAGAGATTTGAGGTCACTCATAACTAATCGAACTATGACCCTTAAATCTGTGAATGCCAAAGGATCTGCTGCAAAATGTCTTGAGCACATGCAAAATGTCGTGAGTACATTTAGATGATTAATATAACCCTCTCTCTGCTCAAGGACAAGGACATTCCTGTGCGGGAAGAAGTTGAACCTGCCCCAGTTAGGAGGATTCTGAAATTCAATGCTCCAGAATGGCCCTACATGCTGGCAGGGTCTGTGGGTGCAGCTGTGAATGGGACAGTCACACCCTTGTATGCCTTTTTATTCAGCCAGATTCTTGGGGTAAGTATACAGCTGGACTAGCTTTCTTCTCATACCTTTTATTTTATTATTTTGATAAGTCCGCTCTTTGTTTTCATGTATTTAGCTCTTTTCTGTTAGTTCATTTTTCTCATGTCTAAAGAATGAAAAATTTCCTGAGCCTCCATCACACAGAAGCTAAGAAGGCAAAGCTGAGAACTCTCATTTGGGCTGGCAGGACACTCACAGAGTCATTGTGCCTATATATATATATATATATATATATATATATATATATATATATGGTACTGCCACTGAAAATTTTGTGTTAGAAGAGGGCAATTTTTCTAGTAATATATATCAAGCCTAATCAAAATGCAAAGTGGATTCACTGAATAATACAAAAGGATTTTAGGGAAATTTTGATCTTGCTGAACAGAAGAGGTACAAAGTTTGACTTATATAGCAGGTGTTAGTGTTTGATGTATAATTTTCCATTGATTGCACTATTGAAATAGGAATGTGGATAGGAAGCAGAAAAAGAAAGAAGTAAAATAAGGCATGGTTGAAAACTAAGTTTATTCCAATTTTTTACTTCCTAGAATTTCTTTTATTCTCTATCTGACTTTATTGCTGTAATCATTATAATAATAACTATGAACATGTATTAGGCAATATATAAGCACTTTATGTACAATAATTCATTTAAGTTTACTAACAACCATCTGGCTGGGCGTGGTGGCTCAAGCCTGTAATCCCAGCACTTTGGGAGGCCGAGACGGGTGGATCACGAGGTCAGGAGATCGAGACCATCCTGGCTAACACGGTGAAACCCTGTCTCTACTAAAAAATACAAAAAAAAAAAAAAAACCAGCCAGGCGAGGTGGCGGGCGCCTGTAGTCCCAGCTACTCGGGCGGCTGAGGCAGGAGAATGGCGTAAACCCGGGAGGCGGAGCTTGCAGTGAACTGAGATTGGGCCACTGCACTCCAGCCTGGGCGACAGAGCAAGACTCCGTCTCCAAAAAATAAATAAATAAATAACAACCATCTAAGGTAGGTATTCTTATTATTTCTGTTTTACAAAGGAGCAAACCAAGGCACAGAGAGCTTAGGCTAGCAAGTGGTGGAGTGGGCATTCAAATCCAGCCAGTGTAACTGTAGAGCCAGGTTCTAGTAAAATCTTGTCATTGCAAGATTAGTTATCAAAATTTGATCATGGAAACAGTACTGAAAGATGGCTGACTAGATGCAGGTAGTATGTGCCTTCACCATGAAGAGGAATCAGAATAATAAGTAGATACTTACATTTAGAACAGATTACCTGGGCTAGAACATTAGGATTCACCAAACAAGGGATGGGGAAGCACCAGGAATAAGAAAGGAGAGGATCTGAGGCAGCTTACCCAGTTAGGGACTGCCTGAGAGCCACAAGAGGCTTTTGGATATGGGCAAACAGTAAGAGACAAACCCCCCTGGGTTCCAAAATGGGCTTTTACAATCTTGGCTATGGGATAAATTCTTGACTCACTAGGGCCTTTTCCCTGACATGAAGAACTGCCTAAAGATTCCACAGAGATGTTGCTCCAAAAGGGAAACCCACACGGAATCACACAGGCATCCAATCCTGGAGCAGCCTCAGTCAGGCATCATTCTGAGGGCCTAGATACCAGGAATATACAAACACGCACTGCCTCTGCACTGCTCCAAGGAGAGAGAGAGGAGACTAGATACTCCCATCACCTCTGGGAGGATCCCTGCCAGCCTGCTGTGGTCTACTGTTGAGACTGAGTCATAAACAGACTCAGAGTAGTATCATACAAAGATCACACTATGGCATTAACCCAAAATCAAAGCCAAAGTATTTTTTAAAAATCTCCCCTACAAAAGCAAATTCAAAAATTGGAACAAGCAACTGATACATCAGATACACAGATATCAATGGAAGGACATAGGAAACATGAAAAAGCCTGGAAATATGACACCACCAAAGGACCACAATAAGTGTCCAGCAACCGATAATGGTTTGGCTTTATGTCCCCACCCAAATCTCATGCCAAATTGTAATCCCCACATGTTGAAGGAGGAACCTGGTGGGAGGTAATTGGATCATGGGTGGGTGGATTTCCCCCTTGCTGTTCTCGTGATAGTGAGTGAGTTCTCATGAGATCTGGTGTTTAAAACTTTGTAGTGTTCCCCGTTCGCTCTCTCTTCCTCCTGATTTGGCCATATGAAAACATGCCTTGCTTCCCCTTCACCTTCTGCCCTGATTGTAAGTTTCCTGAGACCTCCTCAGCCATGTGGAACTGTGAACCCATTAAACCTCTTTTCTTCATAAATTACTCACTCTCAGCATCAGCGTGGCCTGGATGTGAGATATGGAGTCAAAAAATATTATTTTGGAGCTTTAAGATTTGATGACTGCCATGCTGGGTTTTGGACCTGGTGAGGCCTGGAATACCTTTGTTTTGGCCAATTTCTCCCTTTTGGAACAGAAACATTTACCCAATGCTTGTACTCCCATAGTATCTTGGAAGTAACAAACTTTTTGATTTTACAGGCTCATAGGTGTAAGGGACTTGCCTTGTCTCATATAAGACTTTGACTTAGACTTTTGAGTTAATGCTTAAATGAGTTAAAACTTGGGGGACTATTGAGAAGGCATGATTGTGTTTTGAAATGTAAGAAGGACATGAGCTATTGGAGAGGTAGGGGCAGAATGATATAGTTTGGCTCTGTGTCCCCACCCAAATCTCATGTCAAATTGTAATCCCCACATGTTGAAGAAGGGAACTGGTGGAAGGTGACTAGATCATGGAGGAGACTTCCCCCTTGCTGTTCTCATCATAGTGAGTAAGTTCTCACAAATTTTGATAAAAGTGTGTAGCACTTACCCTTCACGCTTTCTTCCTCCTGCTTTGGCCATATGAGGATGTGCTTGCTTCCTCTTTTCTTTCCACCATGATTGTAAGTTTTTCGAGATCTCCCCAGGCATGTGGAACTGTGAGTCAATTAAACCTCTTTTCTTCATAAATTACCCAGTCTCAGGAATAACAGTGTGAGAACAGTTTAATATAGAACCAATCAAAAAAATTTCTTGAAATGCCTGGTAAATAATTTAAAATCTTGATTTTTAAAGATAATAAAATGCAAGAAAATCTGAAAACCAATACAAAGAAATCAGAAAATCAATTCAGGATATGAATGAAAAATTTACCAGGGAGATAAATATCATTTTTAAAAAATAAGCAGAAATTCTGGAACTAAAAATTTCATTGAAGGAAATACAAAATACACTTTAAAGCTTAAATCATATACTAGACCAAGCAGAGATAAGAATTTCAGAACTTGAACACATGTCTTTTGAAATAATCCAGTCAGACAAAAATAAGGAAAAAAGAATAAAAAGATCGAACAAAGCCTTTGAGATGTCTTGGACTAAGTAAAGTGACTGAACTTGGACTAAATAAAGCAACTGAACTTATGAATTATCAGTATTTCTGAAAGAGAAGAGAGATCAAAAAGTTTAGAAAACATATTTAAAGAAATTATCAGTAACAACCTCCCACGTCTGTCAAGACTGTTAGACACCCAGTTCAGGAAGTCCATTGATTCCCCAGGCAAACACATTATAAAAAGGAATTCACCATTATATATTATGTTCAGAATGTCTAAAGTCAAAGTAAAAGAAAGAATTTTTAAATTAGCAAGAGTAAAGCATCTACTCATGTATAAAGGAAACCCCATCAGACTAATAGCAGACTTTTTGGCAGAAACATTAAAAGCCAGAAGAGAATGAGATGGCATTTTCAAAGTGCTGAAAAGAAAAGAAAAAAACCAAAAAACTGTCAGCCAAGAATTTTGTATCCTGCCGGAATAGGCTTCATAAGTGAAAGAGAGATAAAGCTCTTTCCAGATAAGCAAACACTTAGAAAAATTATCACCACTAGAGTGGACCTACTGGAAATGCTCAAAGGGGTCTTAAACATGGAAACAAAAGGTCGTTATTCACCATCAGAACAACACATTGAAATATAAAACTCACAGTTCATATAAAATAATCACACAAGGAAAAAGAGAAAAAAATAAAATGGCATAACAGAATTTCATCAAACCACAAAGACAAAAAAAAAAGCAGAAAAAGAGGGAAACAAATAATTTATAAAACAACTTGAAAACAATCAGCAATATGACAGGAACAAAGCCTCACATATCAATATTAACCTTGAATGTGTGACTCCCGAAAATCTGAGACAGGTCCCAGTTAATTTAGAAAGTTTATTTTGCCAAGGTTGAAGATGTGCACCCATGACACAGTCTCTGAAGGTCCCGATGACATGTGCCCAAGGCAGTCAGAGCACAATTTGGTTGTATATATTTTAGGGAGACATGAGACATCAATCAACATATGTAAGGTGAACATTGGTTTGTTCTGGAAAGGCAGGACAAGCCAAAGCAGGGAGGGGTCTTCCAGGTCATAGGTAGATAAGAGGCAAATGGTTGCATTCTTTTGAGCTTCTGATTAGCCTCTCCAAAGGAGGCAATCAGGTATCCATTTATCTCAGTGAGCAGAGGGGTGACTTTGAATAGAATGGGGAGGCAGGTTTGCCCTAAGCAGTTCCCGGCTTGACTTTTCTCTTTAGCTTAGTGATTTTGGGGGCCCATATTTGCCTTCTACAAATGTAAATGGATTAAATGTCCACTTTTAAATACATGTTGGAAGAATGGATAAAAAAATATAACCCAACTAAATGCTGACTATAAGAAACTCACCTTACCCACAAAGACACATATAGACTGAGAATAATGGAACATAAAAAGACACATGCAAATGGAAACCAAAGTTGAGCAAAAGTAACCATACTTATCTCAGATAAAACAGACTTTAAATCAAAAATAGCAAAAAAAAAAAGACAAGGTAATTATATAATGAAAATTCAACAAAACATTGTAACAATTTTGAATATATATGAACCCAACATCAGAGCACCCAAATTCACAAAACAAATATAAGCAAAACTAAAGAAAGATAGGGCAATACAATAATACTGGGGGAACTGAACACCCCACTCACACACTAGACAGATCATCATGTTAGAAAATACACACTAGACAGATCATCATGTCAGAAAATTAGCAAACAAACATTGAACATAAACTGGACCTTATACCAAACTTAACAGACATTTACAGAACATTCTACCCAACAACTACAGAATGTACATTCTTTTCATCAGCATATGGAACATTTTGCAAGATAGATCAGATATTAGGCCACAAAACAAGTCTTAATGAATTTTTTAAAAACTGAAGCCATATCAAGTATCTTCTCAGGCCACAGTGAAATAAAACTAGAAATCAATACCAAGAAGAACTTTGGAAACTATGCAAATACATGTAAACTAAACAGGAAGCTCTTGAACAATCACTGGGTCAATGAAGAAATTAAGATGGAAATTAGAAAATTGTTTTGAAATGAATGAAAATGAAAACAAAACATACCAAAACCTGTGGGATACAGCAAAAACAGTGCTAAGAGGGAACTTGATAGCATTAAATGCCTACATAAAAAAGTAGAAAGGTCACAAATTAACAATCTAGCACTGCACTTCAAGACACTAGAAAAAGAACAAATCAAACCCAAAGTTAATAAAAGAAAAGAAATAACAAAGACCAAAGCAGAACTAATCAAAATAGAAACAAAAAAATACAAAGGACCAATGAAACAAAAAATTGTTTCTTTGAAAAGATAAAACTGATAAACTGCTAGCTAGACTAATCAAGAATAGAGAAAATCCAAATAAACACAATCAAAAATGAAAAAGAAGACGTTATAACAGATACCACAGAAATACAACAGATTATCACAGACTATTATGAACACTACGCTGGTAAACTTAGAGGAAATAGATAAATTCCTGGAAACATGCAACCTACCAAGATTAAATCAGGAAGAAATAGAAAACCTGAACAGATTAATAACGAATAGCAAGACTGAGTCAGTAATAAAAAATTTCCTAACAAAAAATAAAAGCTCAGGACCAGAAGGATTCACAGCTGAATTCTACCAAACATGCAGAGAGCTAATACCAATCCTCCTGAAACTATTTTAGAAATCAAAGAGGAGAGAATTCTCCCTAACTCATTCTGCAAGGCCAGTATCACCTGATACCAAAACCAGACTAGGACATCACAAAAACAGAAAACTACAGACCAATATCTCTGATGAACATAGATGTAAAAATCCTTAACAAAATAACTGAATCCAAGAGCACATCGAAAAGATAACACACCATGGTCAGGTGGGATTTATACCATGCCTGCAAGGATGGTTCAACATATGCAAAGCAATAAACATGATATATCACATAAACAATATTAAGGGAAAAAAACGATCATTTTGATAGATGTAGAAAAAACATTCAACAAAATTCATCATCCCATCTTAATAAATATTCTCAATAAACTAGGCATAGAAGGAACTTACTTTTTTTATGACATAATAAAAGTCATAAAAACCAACAGCAAGCATCATACATAATGGGGAAAAGTTGAAAGAATTCCAAGAACTGGGACAAGACAAGGATGCCAATTTTCACCTCTGTTATTTAACATAGACTGGAAGTCCTTGACAGAGCAATCAGGCAAGATAAAAAAAAAAAAAAAAAAAAGGCATGCAAATTAGAAAAGAGGAAGCCAAATTATCCCTGTTTACTGATGATATATTATTTCTAGAATACCCTAAAGACTTCACCAAAAACTCTTAAATTTAGTAGGTGAATTCAGTAAACTTTCAGGATACAAAATTAATTTACAGAAATCCGTAGTGTTTCTATACACCAATATTGATGTAGTTGAGGACCAAATCATGAAGGTAATCCCATTTACAATAGCTACAAAAAAATATTTAGGAATATATTTAATCAAGGAGGTGAAAGATCTCTCTAAGGAGAACCACAAAACACTGATAAAAGAAATCATAGATGCCACAAACAAATGGAAGAATATCCCATGCTCATGGATTGGAAGAATTAATAATATTAAAATGACCGTACTTCCCAAAGCAATGACTGATTCAATGCAATCCCTATCGAATTACTAATGTCATTTTTCACAGAATTAGAAAAAAACAATTTTAAAATTCACATGGAACAAAAAAAAGAGCCCTAATAGCCAAAGCAATCCTAAGCAAAAAGAACAAAGCTAAAGGTATCATATTATTTGACTGACTAAATTATACTACCAAGCTTTGCAAATAGACACATAGATCAATGGAACAGAATAGAGAACCCAGAAACAAAGCCACATACCTAAAACCAAGTTATCTTTGAAAAAGTCAACAAAAATATTCTTTGGAGAAGTGACACCCTACTCAATAAAAGGTGCTGGAAAAATTGGACAGCAGCATGCAGAAGAAAGAAACTAGACCCATACCTCTCACCATTTACAAATTTAACACAAGATAGATAGAACACCTAAACATAGACCTGAAACTATAAAAATACTAGAAGAAAACCTAGGAAAAACTCTTCTGGACATTTGCAAAGAATTTATGACAAAGTCCTCAAAAGCAAACACAACTAAAACAAAAACAGACAAATGGGACTAAATTAAACCAAAAAGCTTTTGCACAGCAAAAGAAGCAGTCAACAGAATAAACAACTTATACAATTGGAGAAAATATTTACAAACATTATATCCAGCACACAGCTAATATTCAGAATCTATAAGGAACTCAACTCAAGCAACAACCAAATAATTTCATTAAAAGGTGGGTGAAGGATATGAGCAGATATTTTTCAAAAGAAGACATACAAGCAGCGAACAAACATGAAAAAATGCTCTACATCACTAATCATCATAGACATGTAAATTAAAACCACAAAGAGATACCATTTTACACCAGTCAGAACAGCTATCATTAAAAAGTATAAAAACAACAGATGTTAGCAAAGATGTGGAGAAAAAAGAATGCTTATACACTGCTGGCGAGAATGTAAATTAGTACAACCTTTGTGGAAGCAGAATGGAGATTTCTCAAAGAACTAAAAATAGAACTACCATTTCATCCAGTAATCCCACTACGGGGCTGTATTAGGGACAGCGTTCTCTAGAGGGACAGATCTAATAGTATATATATCCTATTATATATATATATGTATGTACACACATACATACATATATACATATATAGGAGTTTAGCTATACAGGCGTTTATAGGATATGTATCCTATTTTTTATATATATAGGAGTAATAGGATATATATCATTTTATATATATATATAGGAGTTTATTAAGTATTAACTTATATCATCACAAGGTCCCATAATAGGCTGTCTGCAAGCTTGAGGAACAAGGAGAGCCAGTCTGAGTCTCAAAACTGAAGAACTTGGGAGTTCGATGTTTGAGAGCAGGAAGAATCCAGCAGGAGAGAAAGATGTAGGCTGGGAGCCTAGGCCAGTCTCCTCCTTTACATTTTTTTTTTCTGCTTGCTTTATATTCGCTGAGAGCTGATTAAATTGTGCCCACCAGATTAAGGGTAGGTCTGCCTTCTCCAGTCTACTGATTCAAATGTTAATCTCCTTTGCCAACACCCTCACAGACACACCCAGGGGATCAATACTTCGTATTCTTCAATCAAGTTGTCACTCAGTATTAACCATCACATAGGCATATACAAAGGAAAAGAAGTCATTATTTCAAAAATATACCTGCACTCATATGTTTATTGTCACACTATTCACAATAGCAAAGACACAGAATCAATCTAAATTTTTATCAAAAGAGGATTGGATAAAGAAAATATGGTATACCATGGAATACTAGTCAGTCATAAAAAGGATAAAATCATGTCTTTTGCAGCAACACGGACAGAACTGGAGGACATTACCCTAAGTGAAATAATTCAGAAACAGAAAATGAAATGCCACATGTTCTCACTTATAAGTGAGAGCTGAACAATGGGTAAACATGGACATACAGGGTGGAATAATAGACACTAAAGACTCCAAAAGGTGGGAGGATGAGAGGGAGATGAAGGTTGACAAATTACCTATTGGATACAATGTTCACTATTCAGGTGATGGGTGTACTAAAAACCCAGACTTCAATATGCATGTAAGAAATCTGTGCTTGTACCCCCTAAATATACAAAAATGTTTAAAAGATAAAAGAAGCAGTTTTAAAAAATGTGATCACGTTTTCTTAGCTGAAATTCACACACACATACACACATAAATCCTTTGAGGTCCACAAGGAAGGAAACCTAGAACTGTTAACTTGTTCAAGATGACACTGCCATTAGGTGATGGGGCCAGGACTAGAGTCCAGGTTTACCGAATCCTAGTCTATAGAATTTGCCAACATATCACATTGTCAGAGCTTAGTACATGATAAAAGCTTACATTTTAGTTCCCTCCTCCGTTTCTTTCTCTCACATCACCTCTCCTGACCATAAAAATGACCCCCCTCCCCGCCCCAAGCATGAGTTGTACAGAAAATCCTGGATAAATCCACAAACAAAATCAAGTCCATTGGGTAAGGAGGGCCCCAGCCACCACTGTGGATTTCACATTGCCCCCTTGTGGTAAGAGAAGACATCACATTAATTTCAGAAAGGTAGAGAATCGGAAACACCCGACTGTGGTTAACTGAATTTCTAGTTATATGGTGCCATAACCTTTTATGTTGAAAATCTTTGAAATAATTTATATTTCTTGATTTCCTAGTAGGTGCAATATCCAAATATAAAATGAATCATCTTTTATTCCCTCAACAGATCTGTATTGTCTTCCCCAGATACGGTGCTGGGGACTGGGGAATGCATATCAGTTATGATGCTTTCCCTAGTGGAGTTTTCAGTCTGTGGGAAAGACAATATTCAACAACAAAAAAAACCCCACCCATCATTCAGCAAATATTTACCACCTATAGTTTTCCAGGCATTGTATCTAATGTTGGGCATAGAGTGGAGGACAAGAAAATCATTGTTTGTTTGTGTGTTGCTTGCACAAAGCTGTCATTCTAGTAGGGAGAGGCTGGGGAAATGCATTTCACTGGGCAATAATGTTAGTGTAGAAGGTGTAGGGAATGGGGTTGGATCAGAAAGGTGTAGGGATTGAGCAACGATGTTAGTGTAGAAGGTGTAGGGAATAGGATTGGATTGGAAAGAATCCAAGCCTATGTCCTGGATGTCTGTTTTTTAAAAGAAATCCAAAATGTCAGCCTCTTTGCTGATTATTTCTTTCTCTCTTATAAAAGCAGAGCAAAGAATATACTCACCCAACTCCACCCAAACTGTGCATATGAGCTGCTGTGGAGAGTTCTGACTGTCCTGTCAGGAGATGTTTCTTCTGAAACTGGCTCTTCTAGTTACTTACCACATCCTGTGTGCCCTGGGATCATGTCATACCTCTTCTCCCGGTCTCCATTTCCTGTAAAATGAAGGATTTACAAAGATGATCTCTAAGATATCTTCCAGCTCCAGTGGTCCATGAAATGGCTAAGTTAAAAAAAAAAAGAAGATTCAACTATAATTGCTGTCCTTCTTGAGCATCCGCTTGGTCATTGGTGGTGACAATGTTCTCTGTGTTTCTTCTGGTGACAACCAGAAACCTTAAGATGGACTTAGAGACTTGAGGGCTATAGGACAAGAGTAGGCAGCATCTAGCTGATGGAATCCAAAGTCTGCTCGTCGTTCTTGTTCTCACAGGGTTATATTTGCTAAGAGAACGATGCTGAACAAACCACTATTTTTCCTCCCTGGTAAAGTAGGTTGTCTCTTTGCATAATTATCATGTGTTCATTAGTAAACTCACAGCGTATAATTGTGAGTCTGTTTATAATTGCTCTACTTTCCTTCTGACATACCTAAAGGGTACAAGATGCACATTTGGTGTATTGAGACCACACTGTGGGAATGATTGGGCCTTATTAGGAGCCCAGTTGCCAATCTAGCTAAGCCTCAATATACACGTAAGGCGTAATTTATCTGCTTCACTTTCCCTGTGTCTATTTGACTTGGAAAATGTGCCAATGTTCCAAGCACAGCAATTGGGATGTAGCATGCTAGGGAAAAAAAGAATGGACGTGAGAGTCAGCCAGCTCTGGATTTGTAGCAGGTCTCTACTCTGTACTATCTGTATATATTTGGGTGAGTGATTTATCCTTGATTAATTTCCTCATCTGTATAAGGAGCAAGAAAATCTACCTCACTGGGTTGTTTTGAGAATCATAATTCCTAATTTAAGTTAGAGCACGTTAATCCACACATTTGACATGTGGTACATAGCAAAAGGTTGATGAATGTTAGTTTTCTCCTTAACCAAACTTACCATTACAAAAATAGCAAAGATGGGTGCCCAAACTACAGCTAGTCAAGGAACAGAGGAATCTACAGATGGATAGCCCTATGGAGTTGCATTTCAACAACAAGAATATACAAAGAAATTGTGGAGCAGAATTTTGTGAAAAAAGATTATGGATAGAGAGATGTCCAATCTTGAATTGGACAGTTGTATGAATTTTAACATTAGCTAAATGCTCTTTTTTTAAACACTGAGAAGGTAAGAAATGCAAAAAGCTAAAAGAGCATACCCAGAAGAAAACCACTGCACCAGCAGCCAAAAAACAGGCATCTCCTTATCCAGTAATAACCACTAACTTAATGAACTTGAACAAACAACTTGATGTTTGGGGCTTTATTTTCCATCTGTAAGAGTTAAATGGGAAAATCTGTGGTTTTATAGATTATCATTATAAAAGCTGACTTTAAGGAGGAATGGGAATTGTGGCATTGCAGTTTGGGGTTTCAGGGTAGTGATTTTAAAAATCTTTATCTTCAAATTCTTGACTTTTTAGACTCTGTAAACTTATGAGTCATGCTATGCTGGGAAGAATTACTGTGCTATTTTCTGAACCCGCTTTTACCAGTATTGAGCACCACGAAGACCCTAGAAACTTTATCCTACAAACAGCAAAATTTCATTAATTTAGAACCCCTCCTACCCACTTTGTAATTTGCCATAATTTGAATGGGTTACTTTTGCTTTACAAAAAAAGGATTTGTTAATGGAGTAGTACATATTGTTTGCAAGGAGATTTATTTGGCAAATAGTAGGTACTTA
The DNA here is from genome assembly GCF_049350105.2 of Macaca mulatta. Classification (NCBI taxonomy): domain Eukaryota; kingdom Metazoa; phylum Chordata; class Mammalia; order Primates; family Cercopithecidae; genus Macaca; species Macaca mulatta. The sequence continues at coordinate 73,880,918 of NC_133417.1, read as the reverse complement.
GTAATATTTTTGAATAAATGGTTTCCTTTGAGCAACTGTTTGTTGAAACTGTTTTAATGACTCAAATTAATTCAGGAAAATGAATAAAGATCTATTGTATAGCTCTCTAATGCATACTTCTTCTGACCTTCCCAGTTCCTTCACCTGGCCTGAATTTAAAAAGTTCTGTTATGCACAAAATCCATTTCACAACAAGGCAATGTCGTTGGATTGTGTTCTTTCATTTTTCTTATTGCAACAAGATCCTCAGTTACTTGAACAAATGTCTGTAAATTCAGAATATGTTTGAGCGTAGTTTACTAAGCATTATACACTAAAAACTCCCCCTCACAATGGCCATAGCTTTTTAGGGGGTGGGGGAAATGTTTCAGGTTCTGGTGAGTTAGAGGCAACAACCTCAATATCAGATGAATGAAATTTTTTTCTCTCTTAAGGTAATTCCAGTCAATGCTTTGATAGTTTCTTTTTTAATGATGTATATTCTATAAAACTAATTAACCGGCAAATTACCTGAGTGAAAGTCATATTTTGTTTCATTTAGTAATTGAGAAAGACATGGGTCAAAATATTAATACTACTTTGAGTTTTGTCACAGATAACATTTCCAGATCTCAATTCCCTCCCTCCCTCCCTCCCTCCCTCCCTCCCTCCCTCCCTCCCTCCCTCCCTCCCTCCCTCCCTTCCTTCCTTCCTTCCTTCCTTCCTTCCTTCCTTCCTTTCTTCCTTCCCTTTTTCCTTCATGACTACCTCTCTCATTCCCTCCCTGTTTGCTTCCTTTCCTCCTTCTTCCCTTCCTTCCTCTCTTCCTTCTTCTCTCTCTCCTTCCTTTCCTTCCCTCCTTTCTTCCTTCTTTCTCAGCTTTATTACTTAAATGATTTAAGTCATTTCATCATCCTTTTCATCTGTGTCAATGAAAAACCAACACGATTGCCTAAAAAGGCAAAATAACAAGACAACAATTCTGTAAGTCATCACCATTGGTTTTCATTCACCAGGTTTTCCATTCCACAGAGGACTGTAGTACATTGTCATCATATTCATAGCTAACTTTCGTTTAATTACTAGCATGTTTAAAGTGGAACCATGATTTAAAAGACTTTATTTTTTAGAGCACTTTTAGGTTTACAGCAAAATTAGAGGAAGATGCAGAGATTTCCCATATACCCCCTACCCCTCTACATGCATAACCTCCCCCATTATCAACATCTCCCACCAGAATGATACGTTTGCTACAATTAATGAGCATACATTGACACATCATTATCACAGATCCACAGCTTATATTAGGGTTCACTCTTGGTGTTGTATATTTTATGAATTTGGACAGATTATAATGACATGGTAAGAAAAATTCATTTTAAACATATAAATATATTTATTTTTCTATTGTTTATAATAACAAAGTTACCTTGCTTACTATCTTTCCAAGACTTTTGCACTTCCTGATAAAGATGAACAAAGGTCACAGATCAATGGTGTGTGCCTACTTTTCGTAGCAATGGGCTGTGTATCTCTTTTCACCCAATTTCTACAGGTAAGAAATGTTATTTTTCAGTAAGTGATTTAGTTATATATCCTTTTTTCTCATTAAAATGTCTCTAAAGTCTCTTTCTTCATGTTTTAGGGATATGCCTTTGCTAAATCCGGGGAGCTCCTAACAAAAAGGCTACGTAAATTCGGTTTCAGGGCAATGTTGGGGCAAGACATTGGCTGGTTTGATGACCTCAGAAATAGCCCTGGAGCATTGACAACAAGACTTGCTACAGATGCTTCCCAAGTTCAAGGGGTAAGCTATGGGAGGGGAAGTAGAAATGTATTAACTGCATTGGCATTCTTTCGTTAGAGCATTCTGACATCACCTGCATGTTTCCTATGGAATAGGGACTAGTGGGATGGGGATATCCTAAAGCCACATTTTCCACTGCTCCTAACACTGACAAACAGCAGCTAAAGCACAGTGTCTCCCAGGCAGTGCCCAGAATCAGTGTGTGGCATGCACCAAAATCTGTCAGGGTTTTGGATTTCCTCTGAGTCTAGCTTTCCTGAGACTCATTTCTGAGATTGTTTTCAGGCCCAGAGGCTCAGCTTCAACAAGATTCAACACCACCCCCCAGAGGGTGGGGAAACAGGGCAAAAGTCTCCTTACTCACACAGGACCCCAGAGTGTGGTTTAGCCTTATGAACAGAGAAGCTGTCCTGGGCAGCCTCAGCAGGAGCCCAGTCAGGAAACTGAGGGAAAGAAATGATTTTTATCTAGAATCTTGAAGGTATCAAAGAGCTGACTTTCTGATTAAGGTAGGCAGAGCTGTGGTGTGTAAACCCCAAAACCCACAGCCTTGTTCAAAGGGCTTACACACATGATGAGGCTAGACTTTTATAAAACCAGGTGTTTGGATTAAAGTGAAGAGAGCCAAATTTCCCTTCCAACATCTCTACCCACTTTCTATGAATTTTTTTTTAAACCCGGAACTTAAAATTATTTTTAAAAAAGAAATAATATGTTAATAAATTTTTTAAAAAACAAAAACAAAGGAAAAAAGTTTTTAAGTACAATTTTAAAACTGAACTATGGTCTGTGAGGCTCTTGGAAGAAAAAAACTCACTGGATTGATAGTACTGTAGCATGTCTCAACTCCTAGACAGTTTAACCAAAAATACCAAAAATTATATGGGACAATTTCAGTGGATCGTGGAATCCTTTTACTCAGGGGGAAATCCCTATAAATAGTTCACTTTCAATTCATCTAGGCTTTTTCTGTAAGCACATGTGTTTCCCATAGACTTAGGGTTGCACTCTACATATGTGTTGCAGTCTTTCTTTCTTCCCGTAAAATAATCTAAGGTGAACATATTTTTGTCATTATTCTTCTACAATAGATTTTAATTAATGCACAATACTTCATTTTCATCTACTGTCATGTCTTAAAGGATTCTCTAGTTACGTTTTTCCCCCAGGTTTTTTCCTCCTTATAAGCAATTTATATCATTTTACATTGAGCTTGCCACATCCTTGATTATTGTCTTAGTTCTCAAAATATAATCACTGAATCGATGTATAATCATTTTGGAAGATTTTGATATGTATTGCATAACTGCTTAAAGAAGGTTTGTTCCAATTTCACTCTCATCATTGGAGTATTGTAGTCTACTCCCCTTACTCTTAAATTTAGGCTAAATAAATAAGTCATAATCTTATCTCTTCTATTTTTGTGTCCTTCAATCTGCAAGGAACTTTTGAAGGTTATTTACTATCACTAGAATTCAGAGAGTAGCATCTAATTATCTTACAAACACTTATCTTTTTAAAAAGAGGATTTTCTCAGAATTTTTCTAATACTTTTGTTGTTTTTTAAAAAATAAGATTGCTAGCCCAGGTCAAATTTATCTTAAGATTGGTGTGAGGTAGATTTGGCTTTGTTTTCTTGAAGCTGAATAGAAAATATTCCAAAAATATTTTTTAAATATAGATTACGTTTTCCACTGGTTTGAAATGTTTCCTCCAATTGTGAATATTAACTTTCCATATATACTTAGAACTATTTGGAGATACTCTAGTCTGAATTGATCAATTTGACTTATTCTATTTAAAAACTTATTGTTTTAATTCATAATTTTTTTGAATTTTTGTAGATAGATACCAAGTAGGTGTATATATTTATGGGGTACCTGAGAGGTTTTGATACAAGCATGCAACATGAAACAAGTGATTATGAAGAATGGGGTATCCATTCCCTCAAGCACTTATCCTTTGTGTTACAAACAATCCAATTACACTCTTAGTTATTTTTAAATGTATAATTAAGTTATTTACTATAGTCATTCTATTGTGCTATCAAATAGTATGTCTTATTCATTATTTCTTTTTTTTGTACTCATTGTTTTAATTCTTATAACTTGATACATTTTAGTATCTGGTAAGGCAAATCCCTGCACACTAATTTTTCCTCTTCAAAATTCTCTTATCTATTCCTGGATGTTAATTATTTTAATGTACTTTACACTCATTTTAATTTCTTCTTAAAAATTTGTTTTTATTATGGTCACATTCATATACACACATACATACACAGTAGGATTGCTATTGTGGGAGTAAATTTTCCTGAGAGACATACAAATAAGACTTTAGTTTTTACCAAGATTCATAGTTACATTAATATGTCCCACTATCTTGCTCACTTTTTCTCATGTATTTTTTCCACTATTTTGAATGAGACGTTTTTCTCAATTATATCTGTAAATTAGTTGAGATGAAAGCTGTTAGTTTTTGTATACTTATCTTAAGGACTTTCCATGCTCTCTTGTAAGTTTTAATTTTAGAAATTTAATATAGTCTACTGGGTTTTCTAGATATATAATAAAATGCCAGATATAGTTCTGAGATATTACAGGTTTGGTTTCAGACCACCACAATAAAGAGAATATTGCAATAAAGCATGTCACACTAATTTTTTGGCTTCCTAGTGCATATAAAAGTTGTGTTTTACACTATACTGTATTCTTCTAACTATGCAATAGCATTATGTCTAAAAATAAAAATAAACAATGTACAGATCTTAATTTATTAACAGCAACTGACTGATCATGGTGGTGGTTGCTGAAGGTTACAGTGGCAATATCTTATAAGACAACTGTGAAGTTCGCCTCATCAATTGACTCTTCCTTTCATGAAAGATTTATTTGTAGCATGTAATGCTGACTGATAGTATTTTACCCACAGTAGAATGTCTTTCAAAATTGGATTGAGTTCTCTTAAACCCTGCTGCTACTTTATCAACTAAGTTTATGTAATAGTCTAACTCCTTTATAATCATTTCAATAATGTTCATAGCATTTTCACCAGGAGTGGATTTCATCTCAAGAAACCACTTTGCTCATCCATAAGAAGCAACTGCTTATCCATTCAAATTTTATCATGAGATTGCAGCAATTTAATGCAGCACATCTTCAGACCCCGCTTCTAATTCTAGTTATCTTGTTATTTTCATGACATCTGCAGTTACTCCCTCTGAAGTCTTGAACCCTCAAAGTCATCCGTGAGGGTTGGAATCAACTTCTTTCAAGCACCTATTTATGTGGATATTCTGACCTCCTCCCATGAATCACAAATGTGTTTAATGGCATCTAGAATGGTGAATCCTTTCTAGAAGGTTTTCAATTTACTTTGCCCAGTTCCCTCAGAGAAATCACTATGGCAGATGTAGCCTTGTAAAATGTTACTTCTTAAATAAAAAGTCTTCAAAGTGAAAATGACTCACTGACCCATGGGCTGCAGAATTCATGTTGGGTTAACAGGCATAACAACATTCATCTCCTTGTACATCTCCATCAGAGCACTTGGGTGACTGCGTGCATTGTCAATGAGCACTAATATTTTTGAAAGCTATATATTTTCCTGAGCAGTAGTTGTCAACAATGGCTTAAAATATTCAAAAAACTGTGTTTTCAACAGATGTGCTGTCATCCAGCCTTTATTATTCTATTTATAAAGCATAGGCAGAGTAGATTTAGCATACCTCTTAGGGGCCTAGAATTTTTGGAATGGTAAGTTTCAGCTTAAAGTCATCATCTGCATTAACCCCTAACAAGAGAGTCAGCCTGTTTTTTGTAAGTTTGAAGTCAGGCATTGACTTTTCCTTTCTAGATATGAATGTCCTAGATGGCATCTTCCTCCAATAGAAAGCTGTTTTGTCAACATGGAAAATCTGTTATTTGGTATTGCCACCTTCATCAATGACCTTAGCTAGATCTTCTGGAGAACTTGTGGCAGCTTCTACATTAGCACTGCTGCTTCACCTTGCACTTTTACATCGTAGAAATGCTTTTTTCCTTAAACCTCATGAACCAACTTTTGTCCCGAAGGTTCCTCACTTCTCTCAGCCTTACTAAAATTGAAGAGAGTTATGACCTTGTTCTGAATTAGGTTTGGCTTAAGGGAATGTTGTAGTGGGTTTGATCTTGTCTCCAAACCACTCAAACTTTCTTCATATCAGCAATAAATCTGGTTCACTTCACTTGCTCATTATTTGTGTGTTCACTGGAATAGGAATAGCACTTTTAATTTCCTTCAAGAACTTTTTTTTTTTTTTGCATTCACAGCTTGACTACCTGTTCAGTGCATGAGGCCTAACTTTTTGCCCGTCTCAGCCTTCGACACACCTTCCTCACTGAGCTTTTGATTTAAAGTGAGAGACGTGTGACTCTTTATTTCACTTGAACATTTAGAGGCCAAGGTAGTGTTATTAATTGGCCTAATTTCAATATTATTGTGTCTCAGATAATAGGGAGGTCTGAGGAGAGAGAGAGAGAGAGACAGAGAATGGCCAGTCAGTGGAGCAGTCAGAACAAACACATTTATTGAATAAGTTTTCAGCCTTATTTGGGCGTGGTTCGTGGTGCTCTAAAACAAATACAACGATAATGCCAAAGGTCACTGATTACAGGTCACCATAACAGATATGATAATGAAAAAGTTTGAATATTGTGAGAATTACCAAAATGTGATGCAGAAACATAAAGTGAGCACATACCATTGGAAAAACGGCACCAATAGAATTGCTCTGCATATGCAGGGTTGCCACAAGCCTTCAATTAGTAAAAGTCACAATAACCACAAAGCAAAAAATGCAAAAAAGATCATTTTATCTCTTTTTTCTTTTTTCATGTTTATACTCATATTATTTTATTTTCTTATTATATTAGCTAGAGCTCATTGAGAAATAAGAGTGGTAGTAGAGGGGATTCTCTCAAGCAAGACAAAAACTCAAAACTACAAAGTAGACATGTTGGACTTCATAAACTCAAAAGTTGTATATAAACAAATGATAAACTAGAAAAACATTTATAATGAATAGTAATATCCCTCATATAACCATATTATGTGTAGTGTTCCTAAAACCATCATGAATGATACTCGTGAGAATGGGGAATAACTGACACTCTCATAAAATGTACAAACTTTTTCAATGTTTTTTGGAGAGTAATAGTAAATAATAGTAAGCAAATGTTTTGGAGAATAATAGTAAATGTTGATATCCCCCCCAAAACTTTAGAGTTGCTTTTCAAGTATTCTGTAATGCCTGACAGTCCTTGCCAACCAGAAATTCTTTTTTTTTTTAATTATATACTCTTTGACCAGAATTCTCATGAGTGAATTCCCTCCTGTTGTGTAAGAATGTGTGTTCAAGGATATTTATCATTTTTATATTAACCAAAAAATTAATAAAATTCCCTGGAAACTACCCAAATATCCAGCAACAGGAAAATAGCTGAATCAATTAGGATACATTTATACTGAGGAATATTACACAGCTATTTTTTAAAGTGTTCCTGTATATTGATCTGGAAGGATAGTTAAGTAACATTGATAAGTGAAAAAAAGTCAAAGTACAAAGTAATATGTAAAGTATGAGTCCTTTTTGTAAAGAAAAAAATAAATATATATGCATATATTGTTAAATATGTATGTTTTGTTTGTGTCTTAGGCTGTATTATTTTTAATTTTTAAAAAAATACCAATTGAATAAAATGTAAAAGGAAGCAAGGACATCCCAAAGAACTGCAAAGTTGCTTTTCAAGTACTCTGTAATGCCTGACAGTCCTTGCCAACCAAAAATTCTTTTTTAAAAAAAATTGCAGTAAAACATTTGTAACATAAAATTTACTACTTTAACCATCTTTAAGTGTACAGCTGAGTGGCATTAAGTACATTTACATTGTTGTGCAAGCATCACCACTATTCATCTCTAGAAATGTTTTACCGTTCCAAACAGAAATTCTGTATCCTTGAAGCAGTAACTCCCCATCCTGCTCTCCCTCCCCTCAGCCCTGGCAACCACCATTCTACGTTCTGTGTCTATGAATCTGACTACTCTATGTACCTCATCTAAGTGGAATCATATGAATTTATCCTTTTATGTCTGGTTTATTTCATGTAACATGATGTTTTCGAAGTTTATGCGATAGTATGTATCAGAGCTACATTTTTATGGATGTTTATTTTATGGATATATCATGTTTTCTTTATTCATTCATCTGTCAGTGGACATTCAGGTTGTTCGGCTATTGTGAATAGTGCTGCTATGAACATAGGTGTACAAATGAGAAATTCTTGATTTAGCCTGTTAGTCTCCAAGGAAGTTAGCACTAACACATGAGAATGCTTTGGGACACAATTTTATATTCCATTTGTGTCTTCAATTCAATATAAAGATGCAAATTATTCCTGAATAACACTGCCTTAGCATCTAATGGTGACTAAAACCTTACCTTTGGTTGTTTTACATTTTTTTGTCTTAAATAATAATGTGTTTCTACAATTTTAAAAAGAAGTGATGTAATTGTCCTCACCCTAGTATTTTCTGCAGAGTGTACCAAGCTTTGGTCATACCTGCCTAGCTGCAACTGAAACAAAGATTTGGAACCACTGGATACTCTGATTAGTAAGATATAATTACCACAGTGGTCCATTATCCATCTACATTGGGACTGAATCCATTTGGTCCATCTGCATTGACTACATAGCTGTGTATTACAGCAGCATGTAACTTTGTACCAATGAGCAGGCTAAGTTCAATGAGAATCAAAGTGGTATCTTGCAACAGTCTTGTATCAACTTCAAAAACATAATTATAGAGCAAGCATTAATCTTCATTGAATAAGTAATACTACCTCAAGCCCAATGACTGGATATCGTCAAACAAGCCAAATGCATCAGTACCTGACACATGTGTAGCCCGTGTTTAGGGCTGCATTAATCTCAGACACACTGCTCTTGCACTGACACTCATAAAATGAGATTAGTCAATAATGAACTTTGGATAAGCTATGAATAAAGAACCTTTTAATTAATTCAGCCTTCAGATACATTATGGGAGCTCATCATTTAAAAGAACTTAATCATTTAAAAGAAATAAACTTTTTGAACAGAGGACTACCATATGACCCAGCAATTCCACTCCTAGGTCTATATCCAAAAGAATTGAAAGCAGGGACTTGAAAGGTGCTTATACACCAATGTTCATAGCAGCATTATTCACAATAGCCAAAAGTTGGAAATAACCCCAGTGTCCATCAATGGATGAATGGATAAACAAAATGTGATATATGCATACAATGGAATATTCAGTTTTAAAAGGGAATGAAGCTAGGTGTGGTGGCTCATGCCTGCAATCCCAGCACTATGGGAGGCGAAGGTGGGAGGATCACTTGAGCTTAGGAGTTTAAGACCAGCCTGGGCAACATAGTGAGACCTCATCTCTACTAAGATTAAAAAATTAGCAGGTGTAGTGGCATGCATCTGTGGTCCCAGCTACTTAGGATGCTGGGACAGGAGGGGTGCTTGAGCCCAGGAAGTCAAGGCTACAGTGAGCCATAATATGACACTGTCCTCCAGCCTGGGTGACGGAGACCTTGTCCCAAAATAAATAAAATAAACAAAAAATAAAAATAAAAAGGAATGAAATTTTTATACCTGCTACAACATGGCTGAAGCTTGAAAACATTATGCTTAGCAAAATAAGCCAGACACACAAGGAAAAATATTGTATAATTCTACTTCTAGAAGTACCTAGGGTAGGCAAATTCACACAGACAGAGAGTTAGAATAGAAGTCACCAAGAGCGAGGGAGAGAGAAGAAAGGGAGGTTATTGTTTAATGGATACAGAGTTTCGTTGGGCATGATTTTTAAAGCTTTAGGTATAGATGTGTGATGGTTACACAACATTGTGAAATGCCACTGAATTGTACACTTAAGAATGATTAAAATGATATATATTGTTATGTATATTTTATCGCAATTTTATAAAAGATCTGACCTTTTTTATAATGGTAGTTGGTAAAAGAGACTGTGTGTCTGAGATGGGTTGATTGCTTTTTGGTTTGCAGGCTGCCGGCTCTCAGATTGGGATGATGGTCAATTCCTTCACTAACGTCACTGTGGCCATGATCATTGCCTTCTACTTTAGCTGGAAGCTGAGCCTGGTCATCTTGTGCTTCTTCCCCTTCTTGGCTTTATCAGGAGCCACACAGACCAGGATGTTGACAGGCTTTGCCTCTCGAGATAAGCGGGCCCTGGAGATGGTGGGACAGGTAATCTTGCACATCTAATTTTCCCATTCCTCATGGCTGAGTGGCTAGCAGACAAACTGTTAAAAACAAATAGTAGGAAGAGACTTAAGGAAGCTGTCAGCCCACAGACAGGCACACTTAAGAACCTTCCACCACCCTTTCCATGCATGTTTGGCCCAAAGACTGAGGCAATAAGGCTCCAAAGCTCTGAGTTTGAGCCGGCGTGGAGAAATAGTGGGGTGAACAGAGGATTGCCTGTTCAATTTCCTCTCGCATAGTGATTCGTTCCACATTCCAATTTGGTGTACTCTCACTTGCAGGGGTAGATAGTTCAGTTTTCTGGCTGTGAGGCTTTTGCAATCTAATGGTTTCCCTGAGCCATGCTTTCCATATACAGAGGAGCTATGATGGTTTTAATGGCACATGCCTTTTCTCTTCACACTGTAGTGTCCCCCAGGCTTGGGGCAAGTGTCTTTCCCAACTAGAATTACAAGCTGCAGTTTAGGTTTTGGATACACTTAGGTTTTAGCTACACATTTTAAAGTGTGTTCTAATTAATATCTTGTCCTCGGGGGTAAATGAGGGATGGTGGCATAAACACTTCTCAAGTATAAGAAATCACACAGGCTGGGGGCAGTGGCTCATGCCTATAATCCCAACACTTTGGGAGGCCAGTGGCTTACGCCTGTAATTACAACACTTTGGGAGGCCGAGGTAGGCAGATCACCTGAGGTCAGGTGTTCAAGACCAGTCTGGCCCACAAGGTGAAACCCCATCTCTACTAAAAAGACAAAAATTATCTGGGCATGGTGGCAGGTGCCTGTAATCCCAGCTACTCGGGAGGCTGAGGCAGGAGAATCACTTGAACCCAGGAGACACAGGCTGCAGTGAGCCGAGATCACGCCACTGCACTCCAGCCTAGGTGACAAGAACAAAACTCCATCAAAAAAAAAAAAGAAAGGAAGGAAGGGAGGAAGGGAAAGAACAAAAGAACGAAAGAACAAAAGAAAGAAAGAAAAGAAAGAAAAAAGAGAAAAGGAAAGGAAAGAAGGAAGGAAGGGAGTGAAGAAGGAAGAAAAGAAAAAAGAAAGAAATCACACATACATATACACACTCTTTTAACAAATTCACAATAACTTAGGTTCTGTCTCTTTTAAAAGAGGGAACGTGAACTCTGCTCAAGTAGGCAGACGCCAAAAGGACTTCATATGTTAATGGAACAAAGGGGCCTACCTTTTTGCCTTTTTAGGGTAAGACCCTAATTCAGAAACAGTGATTACTTGCCCTAGAGTGTGGGTTAAAACAAATACAAATTCATAGTATAGACTAAAAGATACATTTCCTACTCATTTCAAGTTATGTTAGTGGGTATGGATGGACATAAAGATGTGGAAGATGTCTACATCTTTAATGTGGACATTAAAGACCACAAAAGGAGGGAGGGCGGGAGGGAGTGAGGGTTGAAAAATGACCTATTGTATATGAAATTAATTATTCAGGTGATGGGTACACTAAAAGCCCAGATATCACCACTATACAATATATGCCTGCAAGAAATCTACACTCATACCCCCTAAATATATACAACTTAAACATTTTTTAATGCTATGGAAAAAAAGTATTGTTTTACCACTAGAGGTATAAATACTCATTTTTCCTAAAACATCATTTGCAAACAAATTTAATTAATTTTGTTTACTGCTAAAACTAATTTAAGTTATATAATATTTGGACAGATTAATTTTTTAAGAAAATATAATCTAATATTTTAAATGTATATTTTTAATCTTTTGTCTCAGAAAATGTTTAAAGATACCATTTTATACATTTCAAATGAATTAACGAAGAAGCTAAAAAGCTTTCAAGGATAACTGTGTACCTTTATTTTTCCTTCTCTCTTCCACCACAAGTGGAGGCAACAAAGCCATACCATGTTAGAATTAAGGGAAACTTGAATTTAACTGAAAAATCGTCTCGTGGTCCAGTTGGGTTGATCTCCAGCCACTTCTTTGTATTCCCAGATGATGCATTCTCTGATTTGTACCACATTCTGCCATTTGCACCATCTAATCCACGCAGCCATTGAAATGTCATGAAAGGAGTTATTTCCGCCCTTGTATTCCTAAGACTCTTTCTCGATCTTCAGATTACAAATGAAGCCCTCAGTAACATCCGCACTGTAGCTGGAATTGGAAAGGAGAGGCGGTTCATTGAAACACTTGAGACTGAGCTGGAGAAGCCCCTCAAGACAGCCATTCAGAAAGCCAACGTTTATGGATTCTGCTTTGCCTTTTCCCAGTGCATCCTGTTTGTTGCAAATTCTGCTTCCTACAGATATGGAGGTTACTTAATCCCCAATGAGGGGCTCCATTTCAGCTACGTGTTCAGGTGAGGAATATCCAGCCAAGGTGAGAAAAGATCAACACACAAGGAAGGAATAGCCTGGTTCTGTCAGTTAGCTTTTTTGCTGCTTAACGAACAATCCCAAGCTTGGTGTCTTACAATAGGTGGGATTAATTATTTTTCAAGATTCTGTGGGTCGTCAGGGGGGTTCTTCTGACCTGGGCTGATTCAGTCAGGCTTCTGTGTATTCTTCTGTCTCCACATGGCCTGTCAAGCAGATGAGCTTCTTTTGTTCATATTATGGCCTCAGAGTTCCAAGTGCCACAAAAGAGGGCAAGCCCCACTGTGCAAGTACTTTTCAAGTCTCTCCATGCAAAGAGACTTTCTAATTTTCTGTTTGGCCAAAGAAAGTCATACCATCAAGCCCAGGTTTAAGGAATAGAAAAAAATAGAATCCACTTTTTGATGAGAGGAGTAAAAAAGTCATGTTGCAAAGGGATGCATGATAGTGTGAATTAATATGATCATTGTTTATAAACAATCTGCCACAGATGTTAATGCTGAGAAAATCTAGAGGCCTTGGCTAAGATGGTTCATAAAGTACTGTTTTATGTGAACTCCTCTCTTGCAAAGAGGGCATGTTCCCAGCTGACTCCTCCTAGGCAGAGACAGCATAGGCCATACAGGTAAATGATGTTCCATTCGTATAGCCAAAGCCTGCTTTTCTAATAAGATTAGCTTTGAGTGCAATTTCTCACATTTCCAGAGGTGAAAGCCTAAGGGAGTCAGGGTACTCGGGAATGAGGTACACATGTATATGGGTGGGGGAGAGGGCCGGGTATAAAGGTGGAGATGGTCTGAGAAAGGTTTGGAGGGCATTAGGAAAAGTGGTCCTATAGGAATCTGTTCTTGGGTTTCCTTCTCTAGCCATGAGTCCCGCCTTCTCACATGGTCTCTCTTTCAGCACTTCTCTCCCGCTCCACTACACCCACCCAGCCAGGAAAGTCTCTCTTTTCTAAATCTTTGATATTTAAAGCTACTAATCTAAATTAGAAAGCAATGCAAACCAATGGCTTATTTTTATTTAGTTTATATTAAGGTTTTAGAATAATTTTTTGCCAACGTGTAAAAATCTGGGGCTACAGGCTGGGCGCAGTGGCTCACGCCTGTAATCTCAGCACTTTGGGAGGCCAAGGTGGGTGGATCACTTGAGGTCAGGAGTTTGAGACTTGCCTGGCCAACATGGCGAAATCCCGTCTCTACAAAAAATACAAAAAAATAGCCGGGTGTCGTGGTGTGTACCTGTAATCCCAGCTACTCGGGAGGCTGAGGCAGGAGAATCGCTTGAACCCAGGAGGCGAAGGCTGCAGTGAGCTGAGATCATGCCACTGCACTCCAGCCAGGGTGACAGGGTGAGACTCCATCTCAAAAAAAAAAAAAAAAATTCTGGGACTATGGAAAACTCTGAATTTCAGGCTTCACTTTAAAAATTGAAAGGTCATCTTCCACCATTTTCCATTTCATTTCAAGTGCTTTTCATTCCCTTAGGCTTTAAATTGGGCTCCTGGAGATGTTTGGATTTGCAATTCTGGCCTAAAACAATTCCTGCTTATGAACTGAGCAGTGTGACACACAAAGACACATCCCTTATCCCTATCCCCATCCCAGGCAGACCCTCTGTGCATGACAGTGCAGGTGAACAGCTTTGGGGGCTACTACTCACATCACAGTCTGTACAGCAACAAAGTTATCTCTCATTATATTTATCATTCATTCATTCATTCACTCACTCTCATTAATTAAGTACATGTTGAATATAGTTAGAGGCTAACACAAGAAGAAGGAGACAGGCAATTTCATCTGTCTTGCTCTCTGAAGCATAAATTATATACATACCTGGTACAGAATTGAAGCTTACATCATCAATCATTATCTTTTACATATCTATTATAGGTTCAAAAAACTGTTACAATTCTAGAAAAATCAACTCAATCTGGTGATCTTTCAAGCCTGCTTTTTCTTTAAAAAAAAAAAAAAAAAAAAAAAAAAACCTTCAGAAGTCTTTTTCCCCCTCCAACAATTTTCTTAAAAGAAGCTATTGTGGTCAAATAAAGGTTTGGAGGTCTGAGCTCTCCCCTTCATGCTCGTTCAGTCCTCTTCTTACCCCTTTTTCATAGAACACAGTTTGAAAACTGCTAATCTCTTAAACACCACCCTCTTCATTCCCAGACAAATCTAAAGTGACTTGCTTAAGGATATTTGGTCCTTTCCTAGCAGAACCAGGGCTAGATCCCCAAACTTCTGCCCTCAGGTCACCACACCAACTACTCCTCCCTGCTCTCTGCCTGTGTGTCTGTCTGGTTACAGGGTGATCTCTGCAGTTGTACTGAGTGCGACAGCTCTTGGAAGAACCTTCTCTTACACCCCAAGTTATGCAAAAGCTAAAATATCAGCTGCACGCTTTTTTGAACTGCTGGACCGACAACCCCCAATCAGTGTATACAGTAGTGCAGGAGAAAAATGGGTAAGTGTTGGAATACTATGCAGCCATAAAAAGGGATAAGTTCATGTCCTTTGCAGGGATAGGGATGAAGCTGGAAACCATAATTCTCAGCAAACTAACACAAGAACAGAAAACCAAACACCGCATGTTCTCACTCATAAGTGGGAGTTGAACAATGAGAACACATGGACACAGAGCAGGGAACATCACACACTGGGGCCTGTCAGGGGATGGCTGGGGGTAGGGGAGGGATAGCATTAGGAAAAATACCTAATGTACATGACAGGTTGATGGGTGCAGCAAACCACCATGGCACATGTATACCTATGTAACAAACCTGCACATTCTGCACATCTACCCCAGAAGTTAAAGTCTAATAAAATACATAAATAAAATGTGTAAGTATTGATGAGGGGTAAGGTTGTGCGTGTGTGTGTGTGTGTGTGTGTGTGTGTGTGTGTGTGTGTGTGCAGGACAGCCATTAGGGATGGCCATCAATACCACTTGGCTTCTAAATTCCTGCTGTGTATGGGTTCATTCATACGTACTCGGAGTGGACACAAAGTAGATTTATAACTACACAGGAATAAAGCAAATTAGCATCAAAAATTATTCCTAAAGCTGGCATTTGAACAAGGCGATGACTTTCAATGAATGCTAAATTCTGTGTAATATAAAATACACTTAGTTCCTGAATGAATGAAGCCAGTTGTCCTCTGAGATCTACCTAACCACTGTGTTTTCTATTGATGTTCTGATACGGAATGTAGAAAAATCAATTCTTCCTGTCCAATAACGTTGATTTAATTCATGTTCATCTTGATTCAAGTTTTAGCTTATGTGGATGTCCAGAAAATTAATTCAATCTTGACAAAATATCTTCTTCTAATTGATAGATATGTATTTTTAAATCTTCTCTACCTATTTTTGAAAATTTTAGTATGTTCCAGAAAGCAAAGCAAACCTAAACACTAGTAAAGCTAAGCTAAATTCGTTATCTTTCTAAATTTGTAAAATTTCTCCTTCAGTTCAGTAAATGTAAAGTTTCTGTGTGTTCTGTTAAATGTCTATCCATTTCTAGAGTTTATAGGCTAGAGAGTTTTAAGCACACCAAAGTACAATAGAAAATATTCACCTTTGCAGTACAGACCTCAGGTAACTTTCTTTCTAGGTCGTTTTAAGTGTAACATTATTTTTAGTCTTTGGGGGAACAAAGCTATAGGGTTTGGACAGTTACTGGCTTCTGTGATATAATATCTTCCAGCTGTTCTCTTCTATTCAGAATGTCAGGAATGGATGGCAAGAAAATTCCCTTAGGTTAGACTGGGAATGGGGGAGTCAAATGTCTTTAATTGTGTTGCCCAAGCCTTTCTTTATACTACATCTTTCAGAATAGAAAATGGAATGTCCTTTTATTAAGTTACTGTCTCTATACTTTGCATTTTGGCAGCGTGGTTTGAAGGTATCTCAAGTAGGGATTTTAAACTCAAGATTTAGGTGTGTTTTCAATATTCTAGGCTCCAGTAAGAGCATCTCTAATTTTGATCCTCCCATCCACAGAACAACTTCCAGGGGAAGATTGATTTTGTTGATTGTAAATTTACATATCCTTCTCGACCTGACACGCAAGTTCTGAATGGTCTCTCAGTGTCGATTAGTCCAGGGCAGACACTGGCATTTGTTGGGAGCAGTGGATGTGGCAAAAGCACCAGCATTCAGCTGTTGGAACGTTTCTATGATCCTGATCAAGGAAAAGTGGTAAGCCACACAACCTTTTTGAGAATTTTGCCTTCTGCAGACTATTTCCAAGTTTTTGGCTTCAAGTTTTTGCTTTGCCAGACTCACTTTAAAATGCTTGCCTTAGGCATTACCCCATGCATATTTTCCAGTCCTAGTCATTTGCTGCTTCACCTTATTCTCCCTCACAATTTCTAATGTCAGATTTTCCCCAGTTCCAGATGGCCTGCTGACCAGTTAGGCAAAGAAAACTGGGCAGACTGCAAACCTGGAGATGAGTGTATTTAATAGAAGCATTCATTTACCCGTAAATGGAGCAGAAAGTGCAGACTAATCAGGAAACTAATGACCAGGAATGAAAAAAGTAGAGTGAAAAGGGAAATAATGATAAATGAGCAAGAAAGGAGATTTAGCATGAAAAGATCTAAGACAATCCTTGTTCAAGAAGCTGAAATCTAAATAAGGCAAGGAACTCAGATTGAGAGCCATGTACCGTAAATCTTTGGCAAGGATATTTGAAATTTTGGTGAATAGCTTTGTTATTTATTTTTCATAACATTTCTTTCTCTTTTCTGTCCTTTTTTTCTTTCTTTAAAAGTAATATATACAGAAGGTCACAAAATCAAATAATAAACATTTATAATGAAAAGTCGCCCCCCTGCTTTATGCTTACACTCCCACTCCACATTTCTCTGCCCAAAGGCAACTATCTTTGACCACTTGATGTTTTTTGACCTGCCGATGATTACTTTTATGTCTTTAAATAATGTGCTCCTGCTGTGTCATGATTTAACAAATTTAGACTCTCTGTGATTTATTCTCAAGAGATAAAAATCTACTTACCCTCACCACCCCCTCCTTTTTCCTACCTCCTCCCAATGTAGTGATATCATTTTTTAGACCTTCTATTTATAAATTTGTAAACTTCTGATCTGCTTCCGTTGCTCTTCCACCACCTGTAGATAGTTCCTCTTGAATTCTCGCTTTCTAAAATAAAAATGTTAGCAATCCTACCTTTATTTTCACCTCTTACTCCCTTCTTTTACCTCTTAAGTTCTAACTGCACTATTATCAAGAATTCAGAGCACATTCTGTTTACAACATTATCTTTCCTGCTTTCACTCTAAGTTGATTCTAAAAGTTGAAAACCAATTGACAGCTTTTTAAATGATTATGTAAGTATTGTTCATCCCTTAGTCAAATAGTGAGTTACATTTGTGTTATATTTTTTCTTGATTGTTTTTCTGAAAGGTTTCTTTTTTTCTTGTATTCTTTGTCTTTATGAAAACCTTTGTGTTCTTCCAATGTCCCTCTCAGGCCATCTATTCCCTCATTTCTGTCACTTGCAACCTTTGCCTGTTGAACAGTTGTCGTCCTGTGAGTTCCCTGTGATATTTCCTTGGATTAGATCCATTATTTCATAGTTCCCATAAATGCCCTTTTCATAGTTTTCACCCCCCTTTGTTGGAGCTCATCCACAAGCAATTTTCTAAGAAATCGTTCATAGATATAGGTCTGAAAAAGTTTTATTTTGCTCCATACTTGATTCACTGTTGAATGCTAATATTTTGAAAGTGGCCTTTCTGACTTCCCTGAATAGTATAATCTTTAGTGTAATGAGGACAGATAACATTATGAAAAGACATGCTGAGAAAAACTTGAAAGAGGCAACTAAAGATTTCCTTGCATAAAGCAAAGCCAGGGCTAATTGTTATTGAGAAATGCTTTATACTTTTTCTAATGGTGTTTGCTTTTTCCATTACTTAGAAATTATCTTAAATATAATCTGTTCATACCATTTATCACCATTTTTTCTGAAATAATAGGGCCAAATACTTTACAGTAGTACGTTAGGCATACTGTGCCTTTAATATTCTAGGACTTTTTTGTGAACCAGCTCATGTTGTAGATATTCAAGTACCTGGACTTCACTGCCTAACTAGACTGTGAGTTCCAAGGAAACAGAGATAATATTTTCTTTACGTAGCAGACATAGACTGCTTAGGATGGTGCTTTGTGGCAGGTGATTCAAATATATGTTTGTTGATTGACTAAGTGAATAAATGTATTCCTTTTTTACTTGGTTTTATTACCTCAGTTATTCAGAGAATGGCGTTAGTAAAATCAAGAAAACAGGTTTGACCCTTATATTGACCAAAAGCTTCCCAGACAAAAATCCTTTCCGTAACTCATGAGTCTCAAAATAGAGCAACCCTGTATATTTGTAGAGAGTGTGCTGCAGCAAAGTAAGGGGAAGTTGTTTCTTACCTGAATACCTGAGCATCTTTCTCATTTGTTTCACCTGTAAAGCCAGAGTTCAGGAAATAAATAGGACTATAGTCTGATTAGTGTTAACATGGATGCCACTCCTGATAGACATTACATCCAGAGGTCAAAGGCAGCATAATTTATTCCGTAATTTTAGCCTTGGGATTGCTGTCTGTTAAGCAAGCCAAATGTCCTGCATAACGCCTAACGCTAGCCTATGAACTTTCCTCGCTGCTGAAATTCTGAAAACTTAATGACCTGTCATCTCCTCTATTGGCAGATGATAGATGGGCATGACAGCAAAAAAGTAAACATCCAGTTCCTGCGCTCAAACATTGGAATAGTTTCCCAGGAACCAGTGTTGTTTGCCTGTAGCATAATGGACAATATCAAGTATGGAGACAACACCAAAGAAATTCCCGTGGAAAGAGTCATAGCAGCTGCAAAACAGGCTCAGCTGCATGATTTTGTCATGTCACTCCCAGAGGTGAGTACGAAGTCAGAGCCATTCCCTGTGGGAGACAAGGATGGGGAGAAGTAGAACGACCAAAGTGTACAGGTTGAGCGTCCCTAATCTGAAAATCCCAAATCCAAAATTTTCCAAAATTCAAAACTGTTTGAGTGCCAACATGATCCCACAAGTGGAAAATTTCATACTTGACCTCGTATGATGGGCCACAGTCAAAATGCAGTCAAAACTTTGTTTCATGCACAAAATTATTAAAAATATTGTAGGAATTTACTTCTGGGCTATGTGTATAAAGTAGATAAGAAACATGAATTTTGTGGTTGGACTTGAGTCCTATCCCCAAGATATCTCATTATATGCAGATATTCCAAAATCTGAAAAAGTCCAAAATCTGAAATACTTCTGGTTCCAAGCATTTCTGATAAGAAATATTCAATCTGTATTATGATTGTGGCTCTAGAAGGTCAAAGGGTACACAATTTATCTCACAGTGGCCCAGGACTGTCTTAGTTTTTTAAGCAAAAGAAATATCCTTCATCAACATACTCTTTAATTTTGGAAAATATTGGATTGCCCAATGCAATGGATGCTATTTTTGTAGAATTATTTTGCACATTGAGCTTTAGTTTAGCATAGTGGGGAAAAGCCTGAGATTTGGAGCTGACCTGGGCTTGCATCCAAGCTTTGCCACTTAGTAGCTTCATAGCTTTGGGACAATTATCCTTTCTGAGATTGTCTATTCCATCTGCAAAGTGCAAGAAAATAACATTAAAATGAAGAAAACACACTTAATAGCTACACAAAGAAAGCTGCCGCTGGTATTACTGCCATCATCATTATTTCATTACTTGGCAGTGTGTACCGTGGGTGGTGGGTAAGTTGCACCTGCCTTGGTGTCTCTTACTTTGCCAGAGCCAAGTCCAGATTTCACACAATATTGTCTCTGCATTTTCCCATCCACCAAAAGTCCCTCTTAGTTTGGATCACAAGAAAAATTAAAACATGGAAACCAAATTGTAGGGCCAAATTTTACCTTTTACCTTCTCTACTTACTTTTTAAAAATATCCCTGGGAAAATTATTTTTCTTTATAAGTGATTATGTTTATAAATTTTGTGGTGTTTGTGGAGGGCTTTTTGTTTGCTCTTTTCACAGTCTCCTAAGTGTTAGGCTCTTGGCCCGGTTCTTACCTGTTAGCCCAATCTATAAGCACATGGAAATTACTATTTGCTGAATCCAGAGTTCAAAAGCAAAGCTTGTGTGTCTCCTGGGAGACTCATTTATCCCACAAACCCTTATTGAATACCTACTCATTTGGGGCGAGGTGCTGGCATGGAGCTGGTTTACTACATTGTCCTCATGCAGACTTCCCCATGGTACCCTTCTCTGAGCACTTTGTCTCCACAAGGACAAAGCAGATTTTCATGGGTCTCACCTGGCATGATGGAGCTTTCATCAGGAGGCAAGGGAAGCCGGGGAAGGAAACAGCTCGTGTTGTGGAAGGCAGGAAGAGCAGTAGTCAAGGGACTCAAAGGAGAGACAGATTCACTTTCACCTGGATTCAGATTTCACTTTCACTGCTTGTTACTTGTCCTCACACCATTTTCTTACCTCCCTGTGCCTAAGTTTTGTAATCTAAAAAAAATAGGGTGGGTATGGTTTCTGTGTGTATTAAATGATAACCTTGCTAGAATAGTTAGCACAATACCTCTATGGTAAACGCACTGTGAAAGTTAACTAATTTTTATGTAGCCATCCCAGGCATGAGTGATTTTTCTTCCTAATTTTATCTAACACTCACAATAAATATGTGAAGTGAGTGTTAATACTGCACCTCAGATGACTAGCCAGCTCAAAAAAATGTAAATAATTTATTCATGAACACAAGCTAGTAAGCAGCAGAGTGGAGCTTCTAACCAAGGCCTGTGTTCCAGGTTGTCACCTCCCTAATACAGAAATGGACCAGAAGATCTCACAAAGACATTTCCATTCTTGAGATTAGTCCATCTTGGAAGGATTTTTCCAGATAAGAGTGTAGAATCAGACAGTCTCAAATCAAGGAGGATCTCATATATGGGCTCCTACCTGGACACAGGGAGGAGATTGAAAATATAAACCTAAAAGAAATGCAGACATGAGGAATAAAGTCCCCTTGCTTCCCACATCAAAGGTCACAAATTCCATGTTTTTCTTATATTCCTAAGTGGATTTGACATCCTTCATCCTATAGGAGGATTCACTCACTATTCCCTAGTTCAACAAATAAATAATTTAAATTACAGAGGAGAACTTGACATGAGTCCTGTACAGCACAGGAGCAATAACTGTTCCTATTTCTCAAACTTACCATACTTCTTTCAGAAATATGAAACTAACGTTGGGTCCCAGGGGTCTCAACTCTCTCGAGGGGAGAAACAACGCATTGCTATTGCTCGGGCCATTGTACGAGACCCTAAAATCTTGCTACTAGATGAAGCCACTTCTGCCTTAGACACAGAAAGTGAAAAGGTAAGTACTGATTTTCTAAAGTCTTATATCGTTACAAATGAGTCTTTGGCTGTAAAATTTGTCCTTATAAAATGGCATTATTTTCAATTTTCTGATTTATTAACAGTAGAATTTGGCAATACTTTATGGAACCAAAAGAAAATTATCTAGAGCAAGTGATTTACTATAAGATTGCTTCAAATAAAATATTTTACCTTTAAAATAAGAATTGTTTTTAAGATTCTTTAGGCTAAGTGACATTTTTTTCCAAAGGCAAATGATCACCTTTCTTGAATTTTGTGAAATAATCTAGATGATCTGTTATAAATATTTTATAGTTCTAAAGGTATGTGACAGAGAAGGTAGGCCACATACAACACAAAGAAAGAGGTAATATCTGATGTGTGGTTTGCATGAAAGAAGATGCAATTGAGCAGAACGCAATTATGAAATTTAAAATGTATAATTAATGCCATAACAATTGGGATTCCATTTTGGAGAGAGCTAAAATGTCTTCAATGAAGAGCAGTATCAGGAACGGCCACTTAACTGCCACCCTCCATTGTTTTCTTGGTTTCATTTCAGGAAGCTAGACCATCAAATGTCGTAAAATTACATAGGACTTCATAGTTTGCTTCCTTCTTGCTCCACTGAAATTTTTCAGCCTGTGCACTGCCATTGAAATCACTGATGCATTGCATTCAGAGAATACTTACTTAATCCTCTCTCATGTCAAACCTTCGGGTTTGCCCTCAAGTATAGAATTGTTATTCAGGTCATGTTAACTGAACTCTCATGATGGTGGGCTGGGGAGCAATCATGCATCTTTGCATCAACTTTCCATCTTCTCTTTGCAGACGGTGCAGGTTGCTCTAGACAAAGCCAGAGAGGGTCGGACCTGCATTGTCATTGCCCATCGCTTGTCTACCATCCAGAACGCGGATATCATTGCTGTCATGGCACAGGGGGTGGTGATTGAAAAGGGAACCCATGAAGAACTGATGGCCCAAAAAGGAGCCTACTACAAACTAGTCACCACAGGATCCCCCATCAGTTGACCCAATGCAAGAACCTCAGACACACATGACGCACCAGTTACAGGGGTTGTTTTTAAAGAAAAAACGATCCCAGCAGGAGGGGACTGCTGGGATTGTTTTTTCTTTAAAGAAGAATGTTAATATTTTACTTTTACAGTCATTGTCATACATCAGAATCCAACCTAATTTCTAATGACCTTCCATAATAATTCTGCTTTAGATGTATATACAGAAAATGAAAGAAACTAGGGTCCATGTGACGGAAAACCCAATGTCAAGTGGCGGCTCAGCCCCCACTCAGTGCTTCTCTGTGCAGGAGCCAGTCCTGATTAATATGTGGGACTTAGTGAGGCATCAGGGAGTAAGTGAGACTTTGAACTCCTCGAGGGCAGAGAACTGTCTTGCATTTTTGAAACCTCAGTGTACACAGAGGCGTGTCTATAACAGGCATTCAACAAACATTTCTTGAGCTTGACCAAGGTCAAATTTGAAAAGAACAGAAGGACTAAAGACCAGCTGTGTTTCTTGACTAAAGTTGTCTTTTACGTCAAACCAGCTTCCTTTATCTCTAAGGCTGAGGATAGGGAAGGGGTGGATGCTCTCAGGCTGAGGGAGGCAGAAAGGGAAAGCATTGGCATGGGCCTTCCAGTTAGGGCTGTTGATTTATGCTTCAGCTTCAGAGTGGGTGTAGGGGCGGCGAAGCTACCATTACTGTGAGAACCTGCCAGTGTGGCTGGAGCAGGGGACTCTCTCCCAGGCCTTGTACTCCTCAGCACCTCCCTGCATACTGATCGTTGTTTTTAGTTTCTGCAAAATTCTATTCATGAAATGAAAATAGTGCACTTTACTTTGCTGTAGTTTCATAAGGTGTTATACAAAAAAGCAAGTAAATATGGCAGAAAAGCACTCGTTTGCCCCTGCTCCCTCAAAACACCACATAATGACATAGAACTAAAGGTGGCAGGAATCTAGAAGAATGAAGAAAACACAGTGATGCCACCTGCAAAATCTTGGGAGCCAGAAAGCAAATGGACAACTGATAATAGAGTTACAAGATGAGAGAAAACAAAAATGTAACCTGTTAGTTGGGGAGCCTAGAAACGTCCTGTTTTGTACCACAGACCCCTAGAAAGGTCGAGATGTAAAAACACTGGGTCCTTCTGGAAGGAGGAGGCAAGGGCACAGAGGGACTGAAGACAGAGGAATGGGCCAAAAGCCTGTATGGAAACAGAATTGCAGAGCCCTGCCTGCAGCAGGATGGCTGCCTTTCCCCAGTTCCAGCGAGAGACTGAATACTCCCCCTCTGAGGAGGCTCACAGGGAGGTATGCACTGAGACACAAGGTGCAGTTGAAGGGGCAGCTAACATGCAAGAGACAGGGGGACTGAGTGTAAAGCTGTGTATGAACAAAAGAACTTCCAGCCCCTCTCCTCTGGCAGGAGATTGAAGAATGATTTTCTGGGGAAACTGGCCAATCTAAGAAAAGAGGTTGGGCCAGGTGCTGTGGCTCACGCCTGTAATCCCACCACTTTGGGAGGCCGAGGCGGGCAGATCACGAGGTCAGGAGATCGAGACCATCCTGGCTAATACGGTGAAACCCCGTCTCTACTAAAAATATTAAAAAATTAGCCGGGCATAGTGGTAGGCGCCTGTAGTTCCAGCTACTCGGGAGACTGAAGCAGGAGAATGGCGTGAACTCAGGAATCAGAGCTTGCAGGGAGCCGAGATCACGTCACTGCACTCCAGCCTGGGCGACAGAGCGAAAAAAAAAAAAAGAAAGAAAAGAAGTCAAGGACCCCATCCTTGGAATCCTAAGAAAATGTTCCAGCCATATTACCCTCCTATGAAGCCCACCTGTCAGTCAACAAGCACCCACTCAATCAGAGCTTCCCCAGGCTTTTCAGTGTCTCCCTCTTGCATGGAAATTGACTTCCAAGGACCACCAGACACTGAGGAAGTATTTTAACATATAAAGCAAAAGCAACAATAGGACAGCTGGACAAAGGAAAGTAGAACTAACAGAGCCAATGCAGTGATTAGGAAAACACTCAAAACGTGGTAATAAATGTATTCAATGAGTCAAGATAAGATATTTCCATCTATTTAAATAAAAACAAGAATCAATAAAAATGAACATATGAAAAAGAGCTCTTGTCACAGAAATGAAAACTTTGAGAGCAGCACTGCACCCACGGTTCCCACAGACCTACCCTGCCATCATGTTTTCTCCCTACTCCAGTTTCCTCCCAAGCTCACTCTACGTAGATGGTTTTTCTTCCCTTAGCCAACAAATGAAATTCTGCCTATAAATAAAGCTGGGACATTAGGATATGGAGGTTTATTATTTACGTCTCTTTTCCAGTGTTTCCTGGTATATAACAGCAAAGATGGTTTAGCAAGTTAACTGATCAGGCCAGAATTCTTGATGGTTGCCAAGTCAGGAGGCAGATGGTGAAGGAATGCATTCTGGTTATGAAAAATGGCAATGACAAGTTGCAGAGTAAAGATGCCTTTTAGAGGAAATTAAAGTTTGCAATAAATACATGCTAATCCTCTAATTTTGATTTAAAAAGACTAAAGCTATTGTTTTGGCTTGCATTTAAAAGAGCAAGAGCATAGACTCTTGTGCTGGGAGGTGGCCAGTATCCTGGAAAGGAATTTATGGAGTCTGAAAGAGGATTTAATACAAATTATATATATACATATATATATATATATATATATATATATATATATATATTTTTTTTTTTTTTTTTTTTTTTTTTTTTTTGAGACGAGTCTTGCTCTGTCCCCCAGGCTGGAGTGCAGTGGCGCGATCTCGGCTCACTGCAAGCTCTGCCTCCTGGGTTTATGCCATTCTCCTGCCTCAGCCTCCCAAGTAGCTGGGACTACAGGCGCCCACCACCACACCCGGCTAATTTTTTTGTACTTTTAGTAGAGACGGGGTTTCACCATGTTAGCCAGGATGGTCTGGATCTCCTGAGCTCGTGATCCGCCCGTCTCGGCCTCCCAAAGTGCTAGGATTACAGGCGTGAGCCACCGCGCCCGGCAAATTATATTTACAAATAAGATACTTGAAAGTTATTTATATGAGGGAAAAGATTGACTAAAGAGGGCTTGAAATTGAGGAAATAATTGAGGCTCAGTGACAAGGTAGAAGATTACAGCTTCAAAAATGAATAGATAGATAGCATTGCATGTTATTTTACAACACCAGGGGGCGATGATGTCTACATTTTTAACCTGCATCCTCTATCGCTGACAAAGATTTGGTCTCTGCAATTTTACCTCATTGTTTCTCAGAAGACCAAGGGGCTGGCTTAATTTGTTCTGTTTAAACTTATTGCAAGTCTTTCTGTAATTTCCTAATGTTTTCATAATGTGTTGGTGTTGTAATCAGACTCTCCTCATAACCCCAGTTAATAAAACTTAACAGGAAAAAAAAAAATAGACGGATTGGAAGATAAAGTTGGGGAAATTTCTCTGAAAGTAAAACAGAAAGATAGAGATGAAAAGTAGGGGGAAAAAAAGAAAAGAAAAAATTGAGGGTAACCTTTCAGGTGGTGCAATAATTAGTAGTCTAGTTCCAGAGAGTTCAGAGAAAACTGAGGGGCAGAAATTATTTTTAAAAATAGTCTAAGAACATTTCCTATAATTGAAGAATATGAATTTCCAAGCTGAAAGAGTTCACCTAACACTGAATATAATAAATAAAAATCCTATTTGGGCACATTATAAAATTTTAGAAAACGAGGGAAAAGGAGAATATTTTCCAGGAGAGAAGGGGGAATGTGTGACATATAATCGATAAAGAATTATAATGATGTGACCGGGCACAGTGGCTCATGCCTGTAATCCCAGCACTTTAGGAGGCTGAGGCAAGAGGATTGCTTGAGCCCAGGAGTACAAGACCAGCCTGGGCAACCTGGCAAAACCCATTTCTAACAAAAAAGGAAAAGCAAAAATTATCCAGGCATGGTGGCATGAGCCACTCGGGAAGCTGAGGTGGGGCAATTGCTTGAGTCCAGGTGGTTGAGGCTTTGGTGACCCAACATCGCGCCACTGCCCTCCAGCCTGGGCAACAGAGCAAGACCTTGTCTCAAAAAAACAAAACAAAACAAACAAAAAAAGAGCTCTAATGACATAGGACCTTTTGACAATGAAACTAAAATTCATAAAGATTTGCCTTCAAAATTCTAAGGGGAAATCATTCTATATGTAGCAAAGCTATTCTCAAGAATGAGAGAGGTCTAAAGACATTCTCAGTCATGCAGGTCTCAACACCTCTACTCCCCATCTTTTCTCAGGAAGCCACAAAAGGGGGCTCTTTTTAAAAATACAGGCACAGACAAAGAAATAGGAAGATATGGGATGTAAGAACAGATGACCTAACTCGAGAATGAGGTGCTGGGAATGTCCAGGAGGATTAGGAAGGAGCTCACAGGATTACAGGTGTGCTTTTCCCATAGGAAGGAGCCAGACTGAGGCAGGGACATGGGTTCTGAGAGGAATGTCCCCCAGAAAAACATGGAGCTGCTAGACTGCCTGATGGGTTTGAACGCTGAGAGAAGACAGAACCCCCTGCTAGAGTTTGAGGGTAAATTAGCAATGCATAATAGAAGACAGAGTGAGATTGGAGATTTTTAGCTATTAGCTCTAGGGGGAAAGAAAAGTTACACAAAAAGGAAATATATTTTATTACACTGAGTATGTTATTTACAAAGTCACATCAATGTAAAAGCTTAATACTGATCTAAACCAGAATTATGGATAGACTATGAAAGGAACAAGAAAAATGTGTGGGGTAGGCTGTGGATGGGATAGGACATGGGTAAAAAAAGAACTGGATCCTTGTGGTCCTCATATTTCATAATGGAAACTGAACAGTTAAACATTTAAACAAATAGCAATAAAAACATCTTATTGTAAAAGATGAAGGGGAATACTGAAAGAAATTGCTAAAAGACTTATGTACATGTGTATCTTTCATTGAAAAAACTAAAGTTTAAAATGAAAAGGGGATAGAAATGCAGTACAGTCACAAAAATTAGAACAATAGATACTGAAACTATTATAGATTTGAAAGATACATCACCAGAAGAGAAGGGAGTCCAGATATAGATTCACCAGAGAGCCCATTTATCAGAGTTTATTTTAAACTTCTAATCACAAAAAGTGAGCGCAATTTTCTCTTCCTGCGTTGTTCACAATCATTTGGAAAAAAATCTCAAATCTATAAATAAGACAATGGGGTAAAGGTCAAATAAGTTTTGGTACATATATACAATGACGTTTATCATGAAGCCAAAATAATGATGTTGACTTACATTTGTTGTTTTTTATGGAACAATGCCCATGATATATTGTGCAGAAAAAAAAGATTTCTGATCATCAAAGATGGTATGCTATCTATCTATCTAATCATCTATGCACACACACTCATACATACACACATCTGTTATGTGTGTTTGGCATGTGCTTGTACATACTTGTATGTGTAAAAAGATGTCTGGAAGAATTTCTGCCAAATTTTAGTAACTTTTATTTCCAGCCATTTGTCCTTTGTGTGACCAGAGCTCCCTGCATATACTAAAATGTCTATTGATGGTCTTTGAGGGCAGAGACTTCCTAGTTCATCTTAATGTCCCCAGTGCTTTACTCGGTACTTGGCATAAAGCGCTACCTCAATATATCATGTTGAATAGTCTTCTCAAAGTCACACAGGTAGCTTATAACTTGTCAGCTACCACATAAGGAATAAAAGTGGGAAACACCCATTCTTTCCATGGGTCAGAGCAGTGCCTTTCAACAGAAATATAATATGGGCCACTAATGTGAGCCACATAGGAAATTTAAAATTTTCTAGTCACATAAATAAAAAAAAAAGGTGAAATCTATGCTAATAGTATATTTTATTCAACCCAATATATCCAAAATATTGCTCTCACAACATATAATCAATAAAAATATCCTGAGAGTTTTACATTATCATACTAAATATTCAGAATCTGAGGTGCATTTACATTTACAGCACATCTTAGCTCAAATCAACCTTCTATCAACTTCCGTTCTCAAGAGCCACTAGTGGCTACTATGTTGGATAACACAGAATTAGAATATCAGGTGCACGAATTTTCTAGTCTGAATGAATCTCAGTTGTCTCTGTAATTCTAGTCTTATAAAAACATGAGTCCAGTTTCTCCATTGGAATGTGTCCTTACACTGTACTCAGAAACTTTGCAAAACTTCAGTTTTGCAGGATGTCAGTTTGGATGAAAGAAAGACCTTTGGGGAATCAAACAAGTCATTTTGATGTCAGAAGTCATAGAGCTACACTGGCCTGTATCAGAAGTGGTTAAAATTCTTTACATCATACATTTTATTTGATTCACCAATGTGAGTTGACAAAAGTGAAATAACTAAGATGATTTAGTGTAACAAAATACAGTATGACATTAAAAACGGTCATATTAGCTAAGCTTCCTGAGGACCTTTTCCCAAAACAAGTTTTCTTCCAGTTGATCTATAAGAACCATCTATGATTTTTTTTTCTATGAACAATTCTTAGCAAAAGTTGAAGCAGCACATTTTTCCAACTTATTTTGAAAAGAGACTCTCAGTGAATTTTGGTCCATTTCAAAATCACATGAATGAGATGCCCATATATTAGAAATGCTACTGTTTGAGAAAAAAAAGTAGAAAAATTGGCCTCTAGTTTTTTTGTCCAAAAACTCTTTTTTATGTAGTTACTCTAGATCTACTCTACCTGTGCCCTTAGGAAATTATTTCAATGAAAAGGTGCTCTGAATTTGGTGCTGCCCCCATGCCTATAATTTTTGGCAATTATACACTCATTTTAAAACGTAGGTCTTGGAATATTTTGATACTATATCCTGAAAGTGTAAAATACATAGGATTATAATTAGGAATAGTTTGCCATATATTTATTCAATAATTAAATATAAGTTTCCTATCCTAAGAAAATATCAGAACATTTTCATCATGCTGGTTTAGGATCCCACCTCATATTTCCAACTAAGGGTTTGATTTATTAAATATTTCTTATGCATGCAAAATCTCCCTTTAATCAAGGCACAAAAGGATGTTAGAGGATATACAAAATTAAGAATTTGGTTGTTTTCAAACACACTTTGAGAGAAATTTACATATGCATGTGTACCCTCATAAAATGAGCACTATGTCCACTTGGATTTGCTCTAAATTTACAGATCAAGTAAATAATCTCACCTGCATATGAGACGGCAGGTGAAAGTAACTTCACTGAACCTCTAAACCCATTTCCAATTTCTCTCACACTGTGTTCAATTAAATACCCAATTAATTTAAATAGCAGACTGTAAATAAAGCAATGCACATGATTATCATCTAATTAGCACTGGCCAGCATTATAATGTGCTCATTAGCGAGTTGTATGGCATCCTAAGGCTCATAATGAGTAATCAGGATACACATGATTGGCATGCAGCTATCCGAATGCAACTACTCAACCCAATAAATCGGAGTTAGGACAAAATGTGTTATATAAAAAGAAAAAATACAGAGCCAGCTGGTGAATTGGCAATTTCCTCCTTCCTGTAATTCAGGTACAGCTCCTGCTCTCAAATACAAAATAAATGTGAGAACAGAAGAGCTGGAGATAGCAGAAGAGCTGGAGATAGAAATGGAAATGTTTGCTAAGGGTGACAGAGAACAAGTGCCTATGATTATTATAAAAGATTACCAAAAAAGATAAAACCTTTGTGGTATTTGGTTTCTTTTTCATATCTCAAGTATAGAATCAAAGTAAGAAATGAGCAGTGTTTCAATAACATTTCTTGGAAGGAGAAAATTTAGTCATTGAAATATATCTCCTGATAATGTTCATAAAGCATTTTGCCTTCATGGTTTTAGCATGTTACTGCAAAATAATTTGGCAGGCTGCAGGGAGAGATGCAGCTGTGTGTTGCATTCATTGTTACGTATGTGATAAGTCACTATGGCAGGAGTTGTCTCTCTTGACACCCAATCCAACACCCTTTTCTTTTGCTTTCCTCTATTACAGAGGCTGGAAAGCAAAATAGTTACCTTCCTAGACTCCCTTGCAGCTAGATAAAGGCCAGGTGACATTGTCTTGTCAATGAAATATAGGCACAAGGCCCTATGCAGGCTGTCCCTTTCTGAATAAAGCCTGGGTAAAATAAAACCTGAATCTCTTCCCCCTTTCTTCTTTCCTGAATGCACAGCAGCCATGCTGTGATCACTTGAACAAAAGCCACACACCACAGATGGCAGAGCAGGAAGATACTCAGCCTGATTCCTGAACATCCTCTGTGCAGCTACTCCAGCCTGGGTTGCCTGCCTTCATACATCTTGTTACAGGAGAAAAAGACACCTCTCACTTGTTTAAGCCACTGAAGTAGTTTTTTGTAATTGTGTTTGTTGTTGTCGTTGCTGTTAATTAAAAATTAATACAATCTTAGTCGATAGTTAGATCTTTATTAATAAAAATCCTGAAATGTAAGTATAAAGAAAATAATGCAGTGTTGAAGTATTAACACATGCTTAAATGATCTTCAAATATGATCATTATATCTAGAGATATTCCAAAAATATTCAGTGAAAGAAGGAATTAATCAGTCTTTTTTACCTGGCATCACTGCCATGGAAAGATGATATGACTGGATGGGTGTCCTGGCAGCTCATTCTTTCCTGGAACATTGCACATGCCCTGCTTTAAATGAAGGAAGCTTTTACTTAGGCACTTAGTGTTTTTTGAGTATGCTTTCTCATCCTTTCACAGAATAAAATTGATGTTAGACTGGGAACAATCTAGACCCCATTGACAGGATATGCCAGAGGTGGGAAAAAAAGTGGTTCAAGAGGAGGATGAATTTGGAAAAGGATGGGTTAGAAGAAATGGGGAGTAAAGTTACCAGTTAATTTATAGCTGGAAATAGTCACAAACCAATTCTTCAAGCCCACAGGCCAGAGGTATCTCTCAAGTTCACCCAGAGCTGTTGCAAGCGAGCCCAAAATCAATGGAGGCCTCCCCCAGGGAAGAGCCTATATTGAACTCACCCTTGCATCTCCAGCAGCTGAAGGCATTTAATACATTCTGGTCTGGTGGGTGGGCGAGTAAAAAGACAAGCATGGACAGAAAGGGCCCTAGTTAAGCCCGAGAAGATTTTAGAAGCTTTTTGGATCTGGATTTCTAATTTTGTCATCCTCAAAAAGCTCGGCGTCATATAACTTGGTGTCAGAGTTGCGTTTCATTCAGGAAGCACATTTCAACAGCCATAAAAAATTAAAAAGTAAATTTTATCTTTATGTCTTTGAGAGATCCATAATTACTCCACAACAAACTTACTAAAATGCTATGTCAAAACTCTAGTCACTTTCCTCACTCAGCTCAGTCATGTAAGCTCTCCAACCTTACCTCCCACAAAGCCAAGTTTCCCTCTCCTTCCTTTCTTCTCACTCAGCCCATTATTATGTGATCTGCTTAGTATCTCTTCCAGCAAGAATTTATTCTTTAGGATGTTGAGAAAGGAGAACTGGAGTTGGAATTTAATTATGGGATGTCTCTTGCAAGACAGGATAGCAGGAAGTCTATGGCTATTCTCATGTTAATAATTTTGCCCCATAACATCAGTTAAATTATATCTCCATGTACTTTTTTATTGCTATAAAATTCAGATTATAATTGGAATCAAATGTTTAAAAGACTGATCAATCCAAAATTGTTTAATAAAGTAGCACATTTCAAAATGGAGTGCCTTGTAGAATTTATAGCCTTGTTCATTGCATGTAACTAAAATTAAAACAGTATCAAAACACATTAGCCAGGGTCTTCTTTATCACCTTCTTGCTCCACTTCACAGAAAAATTAACAATACATCTGAAAATCTTCCACAGAAATAGTGCTTCACAAAAAGCAAACAAAATAGAGGAGCTGGTTGGAGAGTCAAAGTACAGTATGTTGGACTGAATGAGAACCTCAGAGTTGCAGAATATCACACCCTGAATGAACCTTCCATTTTAACCCCATACTAAACTCCTCAGTTGAGAACTTGGTAAACTAAGGCCACCAACACTAAATGGCCTTCTGAAGTTTTAGTGGTTAGACGCAGGGCCAGACTAGAACGTAGTTCTGATTATTCCAGTCCAGGATGCTGCTTGCTAAACTCCACGCAGGTCTTTGTACATCCATCTGCCTTTGAATTTCCTGGCACCTGCCTACCTGCATTCAGACTTCCTCTGGGATCCACATGTGGACCTGTGGCGCAGCCTCTTGCTTGGCCAGGTTGGGCAGGGCATCAGCATTCCAAAGCTAAGAGAATAAG
This sequence comes from Macaca mulatta, assembly GCF_049350105.2. Taxonomy (NCBI): domain Eukaryota; kingdom Metazoa; phylum Chordata; class Mammalia; order Primates; family Cercopithecidae; genus Macaca; species Macaca mulatta. The sequence goes on along the minus strand of NC_133417.1, from coordinate 73,847,667 downwards.
ATACACACACACACACACACACACCCCTCCAAAACTCAGACAGAAACATTATTTTTCCTTTGTTAAGTCAATGCAGTTTTCATCTAGAAATATTGCAAGAGCTCTACCATTTTTTTTATTTGAACAACTGTTAAGAAAGGAATGATTATATAGAAATGTTTTTGATGCAGAATTACTGAGCCTGGAGGCAAGGGGCGGGGGCGGGTGGAAGATAATGCCCATCTTCCATTAGCAGCAGGATGTATGTATGAGCACAGAGGACAATCCGGTCCATGCTGTTCGTCAGACAAAGCCTGAATCCTGGAAAAAACCAACTCTTTGAACAGGAATTAGAGTGTGATCGGCTTAGTTGATGCACAGGGTTAGGTGAGTGCGAGAGGAGAGAAGCTCTTCTTTGTCTTGGTAGCGCTGGGTTTCTTTTCCAGGCACACATATGACCTGCTCCCCCTGCAGCGCACCCAGATCCTCCCATGGAAGCCGCTTCAGTTTCCACTTGGCCAGCGCCGGAAATGGGCTGCTGTGCTGCGAGCGCCTCCCTCCCTCCCCGCGCTTCCCGCGTGTGCCAGGAGTCCCGCTCGGCGGGACCGCAGCTGCTGCCTTCACTCCTTACCTGCCCCTGTCCTGGCAGCTCCTTCAGAACATATTGTTCTTTGGGGAAATACCATGGTTTTTGAACTGAGGACAGATTCTCTTCAGAAAGCAAACGGCAAAACATTAGAAAAAAGAAAAACTCTAAGAAATTAAAAAATTCAAAACAGAAGACAATCGGTTTTATGCTAACCTTTATAACCTTAATCTTTGAAGCTTCTTCCCTCCTTTAGAGCAATTACTTCTATGCTGCCAAAAGAAATGAGAAGTGATTTCATCTGAGTCATTACTGTGCTCTCCCTCAAAGGATAGCAGACAGTAATTAGTACTCCACACCAAACCTGCTCAAATTGGACATAAACTGCATTTGTACTTTACAGAGCTGAAAAGGAAGCACTTCTAAGTCTTAGAATCTTCTCATGAATTTCTGTCATTTGGCAGAAGTTTCTGGAGTCGTTGCTTCTTATAGATCTTTTCTACTGTTAACTTAATAAAAACAGACTTTTAACAATTGGCAAATGGCACCACATTACCTTCAGAGTGAAACACCATCTGAAAGCATTGGAAGTAAGGGGAGGGGAAAAGCTAGACTCCCATTTTAGTTTCCTGGTAATATTGAGATCTAGGAATTCATCCTAGAAGCTATTTGCCATTTCCAAAGTGGCTAGGACAGCCCATCAATGAGGGCAAAATCCTCAGGGGCAACTGGACACAAGTGGTCCTTTTTGGAAGAGTTTCTAAATAGCCACAGACGTACAGGTGTTGGGCATTCATGTATGCTGGACCCAGAAAAGCAGGGAGGCTTCGTTAGAAAGCCATCCAGCCATCCAGAATGTGGTCATGGACTGGGTAAAGCTCCCCCCCAGTATTGTGGCCCTCAGAGGGTTTCCGGAACATGGTTCAGGGAGGGCAAACCCAGACTCTCTGATTCCAGGCAGCAGAGCTGAGAGTTCAGGGACACCAAGGCGGCTAGATCTCACAGAACAGAGTGAGAGAGAAGGAAGCTGCAGAGAGAGAATCCAGGTCTGCAGAGGATCCCTTTGGAAAATGCAGCAATATCTGTTAACTTCTTAGAGTCGTTAAGGCTGATTCATGTTGTCTCACAGGAACACGGCACAAGTGACAATATACAAAATACTTGGGTTTTATTTTCAAGGAAAAGCACTGTGAGGCTTGATTTGTGCTGTCCAATTCAGTAGCCACTAGACACACATGGCCACTTAAATGTAAATTAATTAAAAGTAAATGAAGGTTAAAAATGCATTTCATTTTTCATTTTGCGGTGGCTCACACCTGTAATCCCAGCACTTTGGGAGGCCAAGGTGGGTGGATCACAAGGTCAGGAGATCAAGACTATCCTGGCAAACACGGAGAAACCCCGTCTCTACTAAAAATACAAAAAATTTAGCTGGGCGTGGTGGCAGGCGCCTGTAGTCCCAGCTACTCGGGAGGCTGAGGCAGGAGAATGGCGTGAACCCAGGAGTTGGAGCTTGCAGTGAGCTGAGATTGAGCCACTGAACTCCAGCCTGGGCGACAAAGCAAGACTCCGTCTCAAAAAAAAAAAAAAATGCATTTCCTCAGTTGCATCAGCTACATTTCAAGAGCTCAATAAACATCTGTGGCCAGTGGCTACTATATTGGACAGCACAGAGAACATCTCCAGCACTGTAAAAAGTTCAACTGAAGAGTGCTGAAATATACAATTTTAAAATACTTAAGAAAAGAATATCATTTTTAGAACCAAGTCTTTTGACTTTCTCTTACACCAAGATTTTTGTATGTGTGTACCAATTTGATCCTGAATTTATTTAAAAAATTTTAAAAAATGTAAAGCATTTCGAGATATGACTTTTAGTATCAAGGACATCTTATAACAATTATTTTAATCACCATCTGTTTTGTAATGAAATATGTCTAAAGAAGGCACCAACTTAACCTTTTTAGGCAGATGTCCGATCAATAGGTTGTCAAAGGAAAGGCACTAATATTCTTCCTGATAGCTAGTTTCAGCAATAATAAATTATTTTGCATTTCTTTCCAAATGTAGGTTTGATTGGACAGTTTCTTGAATCACTTGTCTAGATTTTCTCATCCTAAAAGCTCATGGTATTGACATGTTTCTCCTGAATATGTAGATATGTAGACATTTTGAATATATGGTTATAATAACAGTGTTTAATGAGCTCAATTCCGCTTACTTCTGACAAATAAATTGGAAACAGAAGAGCCTTTTCCATCATTATTAAGGGCAGGCATTTTCTCCAAGGCTATGAAAAACGGTTCCTCTTGCTGCCTAAGCAGTTTCAATTGCAAAAGCAATTTACCACCATATGGATCCCTCCAGGAGACTTCAACTAGAATAAAGAGGGAAATCTACTCACATGGGGACTCTGGGGCTTTATGGAAGTTAGGGGCAGAGTTCTTGGGGATTAATTATAGAAAACAAGCCCACACCTCATCCCAGTCCCCCTCTGAGGGTAATGTGTTGCCCAACGGACAGCACCGTGGGGTGGCTGAAGATAGCTTCTCCATGGAAATGCAGAAGGGATTTATGGTAGAGTCAATCATTGCAGCAGAATTCCCAGGCTATGAATGCCACAGTTTCCCCAGGCCTTGGTGAAAGCAGGCTGAGATTGTACTAGGATGGAGGGGATGTACCAGAATCCTTCAAGACTAACAGTATTTTATGTGAAATTTGACAAAGGGCTTTTAAACAGGAATGAGATCTCTGACGTGTGGAAGATGTAATGACACAAATGCATCATGAAACGTGAAGGCATCTAAAGGCACAACATGGTGGGGCATAGGGTGGGACTGAACCAATGAACAAGGGTCATCACCTGAAGAATCATTCTTCTCTACTTCTTTCATCCCAAGTGTCCCAGCAACATGAGACAAATTTCATTCTTAAGCTATTCTTTCTTAATCCCTTAGCTTTTTGCTTTGGAATCACTGAACCACTAATATCAAGTTCAGTTCAGTTACCTTTTAGAAAGTTCAGTTGCCTTTTATAAAGAAAGCTATTAACTGTGTTTTGTAAAAGCAATGACATATACTCTATACATATACTTGGAAAGGGGTAATTAATACTTTGATTTTTTGAGGTTTGTTATACTCAGCTACTATCTTGTTAAGCAACAGTCACTTCAACTGTCTTATTTTCATTAATATTCATAGAATATTTAATATGTCATCTAAAATAATTAATATACTGATATTCTGAGAAGAGTTACATAAAACATTGTGGGGGATTACTAAGATATCTAGTAAAATCTGCCTCAAAATCCTTGTACTTGATTGAAATGACACAATTATCAACTTAAAGTCCAGCATTCCTAGATTCAATGAGGAAAAAACACCCTTACTGAGAAATTGTTAATATAATATTAATAGTCCATCAATAACAATTTTCTAAAAGAAAGCTATAGATTTTCATCACAGTTCAGGATACATACAGACTAATCCAGTTAACAGATGCAAGCATTTAATAGTTGGCCTGGGTTGGAGCACAACTTTGAGGAAGGCACCTAATTTCTCTGGTTTTGAAAGACTGGCTCCTAAAAATAAAGTATGGAGATGTCATAGTGAAGAGTTAAGTCTTTGGGGGTTGCATAATGTTCTATTAGAGTAAGTTCAGCAGAATTTATTGAAGTATTGGTGAGCACTACTATAAAACAGAGACCAGAAGTGAAGTAGAGGTTCAAATCCATACAGTAGCCTGGCCTGTTCTATCACCCCTGGACCCATGTGTATATATATCTGCAGCCATCGTTGGCCCCACCTAGACCCTGCATGTCTGTGTGGGGTATAAGTCAAAGAGGATGCAGTCTTTCAATGTCATTTCTGAAAAGGTAGCTGATTTACATGGCAGTCATCATAGAATCTAAATGAAAGCATTCATTCTTACTGATTTTTACCTTTTGTAAATAAAGAAACAAAAGACAGTGTAGGCCAACTACTAATACAATGGCTCAAGCCTGCAATCCCAGCATTGTGGGAGGCTGAGATGGGTAGATCACTTGAGGCCAGGAGTTCAAGACCAGCCTGGGCAAATATTTGGACGCTGGGCAAATATTTAGACGCTGGTTCTCAAAAAAATACTCAAAAATTAGCCAGGCATGGTGGTGCACACCTGTAGTCTTAGCTAATTGGGAGGCTGAGGAGGGAGGATCACTTGAGCTAGGAATGTGAGGCTGCAGTGAACCATTATCCACCACTGCACTCCAGCCTGGGCAACAGAGCAAGTCCCTGGCTCTACAAAGGAAAAACAACAACAACAAAAAAAGCATGTGCATGTGCACACACTCAAACACACAGTGCAATAGGGATATGTGTCGGAAGCCTTGGGTTCTAATTCCTGCTCCAAAGGTGACGTGACTCCAGCAAGTTCTTTTACCTAAGTAGGCTTCCACTTCCTCAACTGAAAACTGAGATTGGATATGGCTGTGTTCCCCACTAAAATGCCAACAGGAATCAGATGCAGCCTGGCCTTAAGAAGATAAAGGAATCATACTGGGGTTCCTGCTGGAATGCTGAAGACTGTGAGAAAATGGAGAGTCCTTGCCTCCTACTGGGGACTGTTAGTATGCAGCTTTGGTCAGTTGTCTCCAGCTGGGAATGCAGGCTCTGTGTTGTCATACTATCAGATTTTTCAAAAAACTACACAACTTCTGATTTTTATGTCAAATATTCTTGTTTTTAAATATTGGTAACTGAAGAACTAAAAAAAAAAAAAAAAAAAAAGACCAGTGCAAAGGCCAAACTAAACATCTCTATGGGGAATGGGGCCTCTGCTGCTATTCTGTGACGTCGGACTACAAGCTTCTGGTCTGTGCCTACTCTGTAGCTCTACTGGTGGATGGAGAAGGGTGATCTGTGACACTGAGCACTAACTCTAGGCACCACTCTACTGAATCTTCTTTCCGTTTTGTTTCATTAACATATGAACATAGTAGGGAATGAAAGTAACCAAAGTTAGGGGAATGGATGCACTTTTACAAAAAGACAGCACATAAAATAAATGCTCTTCCTGAGTCGAGATCTGGAGGAAATGGTAGAGGTGCAATGTGGTCAATGAGGTCAAGGCACAGAGCAACCGGAAGCTCAGTGTGTAGCTATATCCACCTCGGCAGCTCAGGAGGAACATCTCCGAGTTGACTGCAAAGCCCAAGCCGAAGAGGACCCCGAGGTTTCTCACGAGTCCAGCAAAAGGCGTGGTGTCAATGTGGATCCAGTCGGGGTTGGCACACCACTTTTTGGCTATGGGCACGGACCACAGTAGGTCAATGTTGAACAGTCTAAGAAGCAGGTAAAAACCAAGTGCAAACAGGAAGAGGAAGAGATTGGTCTTTAGGTATGTGCCCAGGCTGGCCGTTTGGATGCCTGGAGTGTGTTCAAAGGCCTCTGCCACCAGCATGCCTGAGGATTGGAAAGAGACACTGACGATGACTGTGTGCCCTTGAGCCCCTCAAGGATCATTCCTCTCTGCATTAAAGAATTTGCCACGTTTTCAATGACAAGGGGCTTTAGACACAGAGGTTCTATCCATTTTCTAAAGCCTTTTTTAGGCAGTAACTAAAAATGCAGGTTTGCCCACGGTGTTTTCATTATTCATACTAGTCCAGAAGGATCGTTCTGGAGTTGGTGGCACTGACTGACAACCCACTTTTTAGACAGCACTGATCTAGGTACTTGCAATTAACATTTCAATTGCCATAGCCAATTAGCCTTTGAAAGGTAACATGGTGCTGAACAGTGGAAACTGAGTCGTGGTGAACACTGCTTCAGGAATACAAAGCAGCTACTAAACGAAATCCGTAATCATGTAATAGTCACTTCACGTGTTTCAGAGAGAATAGCACAGTGTGCAGGTCTCAGAGTCATTAAGTTCCCCGACACAAGACTCAAGCACACTGTCTGAAGTGATGGTTTGGGAGTTAGACTTAGCTCTAATTTCACTTCAGAAAAGCCCATCTCATGAAGCAATTTGTGAATTTATGCCACTGAGACCGTGCCACTTTGTACATGGAGGCTATGAGAGGTGTGTTGCACCACATCAGCTCCCAGGGTAGCATTTAGTATCAGTGACTTCACAGAATAACCTCTGAAATTGGAAAGTTGATTATCGGGGAGAATCTGATACCCTTAAACAAATGAAGCTAAAGCTTTCAAAGGACACAACTAAGGGTAAGTGATCATATTTACCACCAATTACTCCAGGAATAACTTGATGAGGAAAATGTGTTGCTATGAATACTCTGGAGATGCAGACACTGATTTGAATCAACCAAAAAACACTCCAAAGAAATGACCAGGTCAGTCTGCGATGGAAGAATAGATACAAGTGTAAAAAGCAAAGAAACTGTATCACTCCTAAAATTAGAGGGGATGACATCAGATGATCCTTCTCAGAAGAATCTTCTAACTGTGACATAGCATCATGATTTGAGAATATTTTTTTTCAAAACGTTGTTTCCACATACTCCATAGGATGTGAAAAGTTTTAACAGAGATTTCTACATTTCTCAATGCATTAAATTTAACCAGTGCTATATGCTGAGATTTAATAAATGTTTAAAAGGAAGTCAATTTGACCTCTATGAAATAAGAATAATTGTTTTAATGGAATAGGAGAAATTCAAGTTTGGGGGAATTACTAATATCCAGATTGATCAAGGATGAACCATATATATTTTCATGCCCTGCCCTATGTGCCTTCACTCTCAACCTTTCTTTGCTTGAGGAAAACTCAGTAGAAAAGCAGCTACCATCCAGATGAAAAGCACATGAGCATTCCATCTGAGGCTAATTTTCATGAGGTTTAATTTCGCAGATTTTCAAAACTCCTTGTTTCTTGTTTTTTGTTTTTTTGTTTTGTTTTGTTTTGTTTTTGAGACACAGAAAATAGAGAACAGGGGAATTGACCTATAGGTTATATACTTTGGATTAGAAACAGCAATGCACAAAAAACATAAAAAATATTAAAATCCAAGCAATGCATGTCATTGGAAAAAAAAAAGTGTTAGCAGCATTGAGTTCCAGGAATCCTTGAATGGTTTGTTCCTGATAATCAGACTGAAATGTGGTTATATAAATGCTAAGGAACACAGAGAAATGAGGCTTTGAAAGAAGTAAGCAGGATATCAGTGTGGAAGAAGAATAAATAAGAATTTGGTAATGTAAAAGTAAGAAGCACACACTCAGTAAAATTTTATAGATGAAGAAAATACTGCAGTTATAAAAATTAAAAAGGAGTTATGAGAATTTTTTTCTTAGAAGAAACATATTTTTTCAGGTTTGGTCATTGGAGGCAGGAATACAGTATAGATAAAAGGTGAAACTGACCTAGATTCCTACTTTGAAAACTGTCTGTGAATAGAAAATGCTAACTTTTTTACATTATAACACCTTTTTACTATTGTTGTTTTGGGTTGGGTAATAAATACATTAAGGCATACAGGTCCCAGTCTCATTAGAATAAACTTTTAAGATACCAAAATTCCTTTAGTTGTTTGTTTTTTATATTATCCAATACTAATCTAAAAAGTGGAATATGTGATAGATCTTGAAATTTTTTTATTTTAGAAAACTTTTTAATCATGGTATATGTTATAGTATTTTTTTAAGGTTAACTTGCAAATCTAATTTCAAGTTGCCTAATTTATGGCTAAATTGGTACTCACGATTGTTTTAATGACAAAGTATTTCAGGAAAGAAGAGAAGGAAACAACCCAATTTCTAAACAACTGTGAGTAACCTTCAAGTTCTAGACCTTTCTAAACATTAAGAAACCTACTAACATTAAATCTACTAACATTCAAATTTAAGTTTGCTTCTAGAATGTTTTTAATTAAAAAGTTTGTGTACTCTTTAAAGCTGGAATATATGTTACTGAAATCAAAAGCATTGGCTATTCAAAGAAGGAAGCATAATTTTACTAAATAAACTGATGCAGTCAAGGAGAATGATGATTCTCAAAACTTCCTGTTAATTTTAAAGCAAGGGAATGTGCATGCAAAAATGTTTCCTCACGCTGTATAATTTTAGATGACGTATTTATGAGTTATCAAGATAATTATTGCATTTTGGAAACCCAGAGGCACATTTAGTAAGTCTTTCATCAGTTAAACATTTCCAACTTGAAAAGCGGAAATAGCTATGAGCTAATTAGGCTATTATCTTAAAGGAAAATATTAGTTTTCTATTCATTTTGTTATTTTGTCTATGAAAGAATAGAATAAGCACATTTTATTCATTGACTAAAACTGCACTAAAATTAATTTTTAGACGAGACTTTCTGTATTAAAAACTGTTGTATTCCAGTGTTACAGAAACTGCAGCAAGACTGACCTGTGCAGAGTGATAGAGAACTTATCCATCCCACAGACAGTGTGGCTCAGGGCAGCGGTTACCATGACATACCAGACACAGGACGAACCCATTGCATGGCCAGATGGACTTCCTGCAACAACAAAATGTCCGTCCATTTGAAAAGTGGTTAACTATCAAGATAAGAAATGAATAATAGAATAGCATATTCACCGTGAAAATTATGAGTAACTCAGAAAAAAATCACAAGACATAGGCTAAATATAATGTTTAGAAGTGGGTAGAAATAAGAAAAATTGAGTTACATTGAGCCTGAGAAACACTGTCTCAAAAAATTTTTTCCCAGATTTTCAGGTTCATTCAATTCCAGAAATCATATACTCAAGGCTCATTAAGAACTCAGTCTGTTGCACCCAAATCTGCCACAGCCCTACTAATTCTTCAATATTTAATTGTTTTTTAATTGACAAGAAAAAGTATTGGGTTAATGCGAAAGTAACTGCAGTTTTTACCATCGAAAGTAATGGCAAAACCACAATTACTTTTACACCACCCTAATGCTTGTATTCGATCTTCAATTGGCTTATTTTCCTTGGGCTGAGAAGTCAAACTCCAAAGGGTATCATTGCTATGCCTGTGATTTGCTGATTTATTTATAAATGACTGCTGTGTACTAGCAGTTACTTCTATGCCTATCTTGTGGCCACTGCAGTGAGAATCTTTGTTTTAAAACAGAAGATGAGGAGAAGCTGTAAAGAGGGCATTAATCCTAGCAGAAAAAGCCTGCAGACAGTAGCATTTCTACTTCCAGAATGTCTTTTCCATGCTACTGAATTTTTTATTAATCACTTTACTTAAATGTCCTCCCTGATTTTTCACCTAGTAGTTCACTCAAATTAAATATCTGTCTCTTATTTGTTAAACAAAGACAGACCTATTTCTTATCTGCAGAAAATTTCAGAGCCTTTTAAAAACTATGCCTAAATGAATTGGACATCTCCCAGAGAGATGCAGTCTTTCTTTCCTCTCTCTCTCTTTCTAGAAAATGTCTTATAAGGTGGAACACATGCCAGAAAGGGCTGGAATTGACCACGATAACATTTCAGTGGTCTCAAATGTTATCCAGCCAACCATTCATCCATTTATCATACTTCGGTTTCACAAAGATAAAATATGCATCATCCCTCCCCTGATGGAATGCCCAGTCTAGGCGATCAGATATATAAATAATTAGTTATATCATTTAGTGTAATAAGCGATATGACGTATGTATACTTTTATGGGAACAAAAAAGACATATTCAGAAAACTCATTAGGAATTTACACATTCTCTACTACCCTTAACTCTACTCAAAGTTAGTTTCGAAGGATGTCAATTGGCAAGAATGTTATGCTATGTAAAATGATGAGGTACAATATAGCACATTCCTATAAATTAAAACATGTACTTTTCAAATATATGTTTCAAAAAACTTTTTAAAACAGGCTTATAATCAACTATCACAATAAAGACTTTATACTCATACAGAATCTTAATTAGAATAAAAAAGAAGTGGCCCAAGAAGCCTACTTGTGTACAGAGAAAAAAAAATACGTTTTAAAGAGATTGTTCTAGGGTTAGAAATAGTCTTTACTGGCTATAGTAACATTGAGAAATCCTTACCTTTCTTACAAAAGACTTGACTATTCCTCCCTCATTCATGAGATTCTCAGAAGACCTATAATAACTTTGAAAGTTGCTTAGCAGCAGATAAACCAACATTTCTAAGATCTTAGTCTAGTTCCTTGATAATTTGTTCTAGTTAACTGTTTCTTGTTTTAGTATCAAGCCATTACATTCTTCTGAAAAGTAAACACCAAATATTTAATCATTTGGGGAGTTTTCTCCCAATCTACCCTTTCATAAATAACAAAATGGAATTTGAGGTGTCTCTTTTTTTTTTTTTTTTTGCTTTGCTTTCTCATTAGTAATTTTGATTGTTATGAAGTTTTAGCATCCTCACTCATGAGATTTTCTTTACTACCATATATAATATCAGTTACTAGATGATAACCCTGTGTAATGATTCTCTATTGGAAGACCTTCAGTAACTGGAGGCTGCCGTAATAGCTTACCTGGACCTGTTTCACATGTAGTAGGGAACTGTTCAAGGCATGGACTTGAGTGATTTGGGTAAATCTGAGTTTCTTGGACCCACCAGTAAGGTCGATGACCAAATAATATCCTGTATTTAAAGAATTATAAACATGCATATATATTTACATACACAGCTATTATTTAATTGGAGATTAGCAATTCTTTCCTATAAAACATGACTCAAGCACAGGGTTAATTGTGAAAGTTCATGATTAAGAGACTTTGAAAATACTTAGGTCCTGGTCTCTCACACATTATTAAAGGTGGTAGTCATTTGGGATTTTGGCACCCTGGTTTCCCATTAACATGGGGGCTTTTTTCCCTTGCAGGGAATGTCTTATGGGTGCTTTGGATACTTAGACTGGAGATATCAAAATGGTCTCTGGAATTATCAATGTGTTCATTATCATGCTGCTCATTTAAGTAATTCTTAATAACAGAATGTGTGTTACAGGGGCATGGGAACTACTTATAAGTCATTAAAGAATACATTTCTGGCCCAGCGCAGTGGCTCACACCTGTAATCCCAGCACTTTGGGAGGCCGAAGCCAGTGGATTACTTGAGGTCGGGAGTTACAGACCAGCCTGACCAACATGGAGAAACCCTGTCTCTACTGAAAAGACAAAATTAGCCTGATGTGGTGGCGCATGCCTGTAATCCCAGCTACTCAGGAGGCTGAGGCAGGAGAATTGCTTGAACCTGGGAGGCAAAGGTTGCGGTGAGCTGAGATCGCGCCATTGCACTCCAGCCTGAGCAACAAGAGTGAAACTCCGTCTCAAAACAAAAAACAAAAAAAGTATACATTTCTGTGCTTTTTAAAAGTTCTACTTATGAATCTGGTGTTTCAAGTTAACTGGTATGTTTGAAAGATTTCGCAAGAGAAACAATATACATCTGAAATGTGATCATTATGCCAAAGCCACAAATATAAGGATAAATCTTAGGAAAAATGAAATAAAACAGAAATCTTACCATTTAAATATAAGATTGAACCAATCCCCAATGACTGCTACCCATATCATCTTTGTTCCAACTGTCTGATTAAGCTGAAACCAAAGCGGAAAATAAATGAAAAAGATATTCTGGGGGTCTCCAATATTGGACATAAAATTTAGAAAATTGTAGTAAGCTCGGTAGTCCTTCTGCAAATGCTGAATTATGAGCACTCCATTCCTGTGAGGAAATCCATCTTGAAAAAGAGGCAATTCTAAACATAGAGCACTTGGAGCTGAAGTGCTCTGATTCCCACCGTTTTTATACCGTGCCTTTGTGGCATGTTGAGCCATTACTGCAACATGTGATGCTGACCATCTGTGGAGAGGGCACACCAGCCCTCCTCTGCTGAAAAGCTTATCTATTCATGATTTTAATTGGTGGCAAAGAGTGAAGTACCTGCTGATCTGTGGCAATTTGAGGGGGAAATTCGGATAGAAACACAATGAATTTCTTATGCAACCTCCCTTTTGAATTAAACAGTTGAATCTTGTTTGTTTGAAATTTTTTGTACAGTTCATTTCCTCCAAAGTCAGACATTAGCAATTTCTATATTTGGTGAAAAGACTTTGCAAATAATTATTGCATGTAGAATAGCCCATAAAGTGCTGCATTTTAATTTAAGATAGGCTGTGTCTCTCTACTTTATTGGGTCTTTGAGGAAAATGCTTGAATAAATGCCTGGGTATGAAAAATATATGATATGACAGATTATCTTCTGATCACTGATTTAAAATAAGAATCTTCAATTTTCTTTATCCAAGAGAATGATAGACTATATATGGAATAGGGAAAGAAATGTGTTGCTTTTTGACTATAAGACAAGCAAGCAGAAATGAAAGTCATTTGGCTAATAGAAATGTGTTAGGATCAAATTGTATCTTTTATTAACTAGAGAATACACTTGAGAGGAATGGGGAATGATTCATGTGACAAAGATAGGAATAGACTTCAAAGGGCTTTTGACCAGTCAGGAAAATGGTTTGTTGAGAACAGTGTTAAGCAGAAGTGGAAAGCACCAAACAAATGCTGAGAATGAACAGAGGGGTAGCACAAAGAGACTGTGGATCTAAGTCACAGGTCCACAATCTACGGCTGTGGACTATGACTAGACTATGGACCAGGGCCATGGTCCTGGACTATGGACTATGACTGGACCATGGACTATGGACCAGGGTAGACTGACAATGAACAGAAGGGTAGCACAAAGAGGCTATGGATCTAAGTCAGAGAGATGTTGGGTTTAGAGAACTGGACTGTGTCTAGAAGGATTAGTGGGAAAGCAACTAAGCCTCACAAGGGGACCAGTGATGGATCTAGGTAACCTTGTTATTTTATCATTCGGATTTTTGTCTTGGCTTACCATGGCCTAAGTAAAGACAAAAGACTTCAGTAGAGGCCTTCACAGGCTATGACTATCACTTTGAACTTCTCTTCGAATTTTGGGTCCCATCATTTAACAGCACCATTGTTACTGGGCTTCAGTGTCTATTGGTACCTTGCCTGGAATAAATGCATTGACTGACCATTAACATCTTTTGGGGTGCTTTTTAAACTGCCATAACTGTGTCCCACCTGAGATCATTTATATTTCTAGTGATGGAATTTGGGCATTGGTATTATTAAAATAGTTCTCAAGTGGTCCCAATGTGGTATAAGGGGCTTCAGATCATTGCGCTAAGGCAATCCATATAAGGAATTAGCCTTGACTAATTAGAGTCTATGCTTCGGGCTTTTTTTTGTTTTGCATATTCAGGTTCTATAATTTCCATAATCTCTTTAACGAGCCATGAAGAAGAGCATAACTTCCCTTTATTCTTTTTCTAAAAAGTGTTTGATCTACATAATTCATAATATTCATTTTCTTCAGAAATGTCTTATCCTTAAATCAGGATGTGAATGATATCAAATACATTTTGTTTTCCAATTAAAAATTAAACTTCCTGCTCTTCAACACCTCAGAGTCTGTGATTAGCCTTTCATCTATGGTAGTTAATTTAGAAAGATTGTCTCCCGAGAACTATCTGGTTCTGTAGACTGTGGGATAATTAAATGAAGCAAAAGCACCTTGATTTCTTTCACCCTTTAACAGCACCTACTAATCTGCTTATTCCTCATAGTTCATCATTTTTAGTCTTTTCGCATCTTAGCTTCTATGCATCTGTCAGTGATGCCTTCTCTAACCAGCATCCTCACCACTCCTCTGACAATGGTTTCTCTCAAACACTCTTTTCTCCTAGGGAGTTGTATGAGTCTGCTAGGGCTGCCATAACAAAGTACCAGACTGGGTGACTTACACAACAGAAATACAGGAAACTAGGAGTCTGAAATCAAGGCGTCGGTAGCATTGGTTTCTTCTGAGCCTGTGTCCTTGGCTTGCAGGTAACTGTCTACTCTTTATGTCTTCACATGGTCTTCTTGCTATATGGGTGTGTTCTAATCTCCTCTTTTTACAAGGATACCAGTCTTATTGGATTAAGGAAGATACTAATGACCTCGTTTCAACTTAATCGCCCCTTTAAAGATCCTATCTCCAAACACAGTCATTTTGGGAGGTACTGGGGCTTAGGACTTCAACATGAATTTGAGGGAACACAGTTCAACTCATAACCGGGATTTAAACACAATTTATAATAATGTATTTGTGACGAGCGTATATGTTTAGTATCTCTCTCCTGCACTACAGTATAAGCTCCATAAAGCAAGGGGTCCTGTCCACTTTGTGCAACAGTCACAAGCACAGTTCCTGTAACAGGCCTGTGTAGAAGCCAGTCGCCCATGAAGCTGGAAAAGCTCACATGGGCCCCTAAGATGGTGGGTTGGGCCAGGCACAGTGGCTCACGCCTGTAATCCCAGCACTTTGGGAGGCTGAGGTGGGCGGATCACCTGAGGTCAGGAGTTCAAGACCAGCCTGGCCAACATGGTGAAACCCCATCTCCACCAAAAAAAAAAAAAATACAAAAATCAGCCAGGCGTTGTGGTGGGATCCTGTAGTCCCAGCTACTCGAGAGGCTGAGGCAGGAGAATCACGTGAAACCCGGGAGGTGGAGGTTGCAGTGAGCTGAGATCATGCCACTGCCCTCTAGCCTGAGCAACAGAGTGAGACTCCATCCAAAAAAAAAAAAAAAGGCAAGTTGTTACTGATAGTTTAGAGTGTATTCACAAGTTTATTTTCTTTTTATTAAAGAGAGGGCCTATATAACAGGGGCTTTATAGAGGGGCCTATATAAAGTCATATAACAGGGGCTTTAGATTTCACAAAACCTGGAACCGCCCCTGGGCCCATCATAGTTATTTAGTAAATGTTTATTGAGTGAATGAATTATTGAACAAAGTTGATATGAGTACTACATTATAAAGAGCCTGTGTTTTAAAACTATCTTACTTACTTGGTTAGTGCAAACTCAAAATGCATTTCTCCACAGAGATCATGTTATATAGTGGCAATGTCAAGAAAGTGTATTTAAGGTGGAGAAAACATAATGTGTATTCTAGAAAGGGCTAATATATTTGTGTGTGTATATATATATGTATGTGTGTCTGCATGTGTATACATACATATAGAAATATGTATGCAAAATATGTGTATGTGTATATATACATATATTAGCACTTTGTGTGTGTGTGCATATATGTTATATACATATGTGTATATATATAACAAATATATGTTATATACATATATGCACACACACACAAACATACACATCTGCTTAAGATTAAATAGAATAGAAGATTCAACAATTAAAAAAAAATTTGGCCAGGCTTGGTACCTCACATCTGTAATCCCAGCACTTTGGGAAGCCATAGTGGGAGAATCACTTGAAGGCAGGAGCTTGAGACCAGCTTGGAAAATGAAGCAATACCCCACCTCTATTTAGTATATATTTGTTTTATATATATTTATTGTATATAAAATAAATATATTTTAAAATTCTATAAAGGAAAGAAGAGAATAGAGTGAAGGGAACAGGGATAAAAAGCAGACTTCTTTGAATATACTTATTTTATAGATTTGACTTTGAAACCATGTAAATATTTTACATAACTATACAGCAAAATTAAAATTAAGATGTGATTCATACAAAATTTTAAAAATGAAAGAAGTGAAAATACCACTTGATCCATTATACTGGTGAGCGATTCGCTTCCAGCTTCTCAGCACTTACATGTATTTTATGATTTGTTCCTGTGGGAAATCTCTTTCTACACATTTCTTTAGTCCTCCTCCATCTGCCATCTGCCTCTCGAGTTGCCACTGCTTAGGGTGGGGATGCTCCTCTATCCTATGTGGGCCCCAGCAATAGGGAGATACAGGAGGTTGGTTCTTTCTGACACTAATCATCTTCCGTTGGAGCTCTTCCCTCCAATGACAGAGCCTGCCTGACAAGCTGGGTCATTTCAAATCCAAGGTTGTTAGAGTTTAAGGTCTGTGCAAAATCAGTTCACCAAATGATGGAACGAAGTCACATTCAACCTACCCAGACCAAGATCCAAAAGAGGGTAGATCCACCCGTACTCATCCTCTTTTTGAAGCTGTCTTTCCTAAAGTGTGACCTGTGGACCGCCTACCTCCTACCACCTGCAAGCAATTTCCAGGCCCACTCCAGATCACAGAATGAGGTATTTTGGAAATAAAATCCAGGAAGCGTTCTAGTAAGCTTTCCACATGGTTTCTATACACATCAATTTTTAGAAGCATTGTCTTCATTCATCATTCCCTTGAAACAAGGTTTCCATACTCCTCCTGTACCTCCCATGTGGAGTTGGTCTCTCCTTGTACCACTTTCTCAACTTCTGCCTTAAGCCATTTTTTTTTCATTTGCTTTATTTGGGGGTCTGTATTATTCCACTCTTTCCCATGGATGCAGGCCTGGTCTGTTTCCATATTCTTCCTTTTAGATCTCCTTTTTGTTATCTTTTTTTAAGACACATGGTAAATACCCAAAAAATATTAGCTATAATTAATATTAGTTATTCTTATTTTGCCAAATAGTTTGTAAATGTGGAATTGAATTCAAGCTCTGACATTCTCGATCAGAGTAGAAGTAGGGTTAAAAGATACAATTTTGCTCTTATACACAATTCTTACGTTGCTTCTCTTTTGTATTCTGACATCTCTGCCTCTTCCCCACTCTCTCTGTTCTCTCCTCTCTTTTCTTCTTCCCCCCCACCTCTCACTCTCTTTTTTCCACTATCCTGTCCCCCTCTTTTTTCATACTAAATATTTAGTTATCTAAGTGTTTTAATTGGTCACTGTCAACTCCAACAGAGCAGAGATAAGTCTGAATTGTTCACTATTGCATCTGGGAATCAAGCCAGATGTCCTACACATTAGGAGATGGTTTTCAGAAATTATATAGCCAGCCACCGTTCCCTATGGGATCACCTCCTTTTCTTCCTGTTATAGTAGAACTCTCCATTTGATTCCTCCAAGTGTTCAAGGACCAGAACTCTGCAGTGTTAGAAAAAGCACTTTTAGGCCGAGCACAGTGGCTCACGCTTGTAATCCCAGCACTTTGGGAGGCCGAGGTGGGTGGATCACCTGAGGTCGGGAGTTCAAGACCAGCCTGACCAACATGGAGAAACCCCGTCTCCACTAAAAATACAAAAATTAGCCAGGCATGGTGGCACATGCCTGTAATCCCAGCTACTCGAGAGGCTGAGGCAGGATAATCGCTTGAACCCGGGAGGCGGAGGTTGCGGTGAGCTGAGATTGTGCCATTGCACTCCAGCCTGGGCAAAAACAGTGGAACTTCGTCTCAAAAAAAAAAAAAAGAAAAAGCACTTTTGGAGTGGAAGAAATCTTTATGTGTCTGTGCTTTTGGGTCTAACCTTAGCCAAATCTTTTCAGTCACCAGGGAGTGCATAACGTGAATTGATTTATTTAGGGGTCAGTGAACTTCCTAAAATTGCATGCAAAATGTTTGTGCTTGTACGTATCTCTTGGAAGAAGCCACGATTTTCACCAGATTCTCAATGGAATCCCTGACCCAAGCAAATTAAGTACAGCATGAGATTCACTGGAATCCCATGCACTATACATGGGGCCTATATCCAGGATCCTCCCATTTCCCCAGTTTCCTCAGAGATATCTTCATAACTCCAACCACCCTAGCATGAGTTGCTTGTCTTAATGACATCCTTCCTCTTAATGACTTTTTACAAAAAATATTTTACTACTATAGTTGGTCCTCAAACCTTATTCTGCTGCCTTGTTTTTTAGTTCATCTCTGTAGTTGAATACTTCCAGTTCTTTCTAGAATGTTCTCATTCTGATTCATTCAAAGTTTTCTGAGATTTTGATTGACAGTAAATCCCTACCTGTATTACTTAGTGGGACAGAGGATAGACTTTCTCCAATATGTTTCACCACGTCAAATATTATATAACTGCAAGATATTTCTTATCATAAAATGAACCATTCATCGCTGAGTTATAGTGCTCACGGCAATTCAACACCATTCAGAGATATTTGACTTTAGCTTGTGTTACTTATAAGGTGGCAGTAAACAAAAATATATTGGAGGCATTGACCTTTAATGTCTCTGCATGGTCATTATCCTTTTACCACAAACTTATCTGCCTTCTCTAAAATAAACTGTATTTGAGATCTCTCCAGGGTCACCTTGCAATGTAAAATGTATTTATTTAAGATGGAATTTAGACCCTAGTGACCTTCAGAAAATCATTACCTTCATTCTGGCTAGCATCCCAGGAATATTGGTATTCCATAATGACACTATTATGAATGACCCTGCTACAGCTGTTCTAAGTACCCCCCTCCATTAGTCTCCTTAGGTACTTTTCTCTAGAAATGATCATGACCTATACATCTATATACTTTTTCTTGGATTACCGAAGGACCCAACAGAGTTGCCCATTGAGCAGTACTATTAACTTTCTTCCAAGTAGTTAATATATTGTATAGCTGTGTTCATTTTTATAGATCACTTAAAGAGTACTGTATAGAGAGATTGTGTAAAGCAGTGACTCTCAAACTTTAATATTCATCCAATTCCCCTGAAGGGCTTGTTAAAACACAGATTACAGGGACTCCGAATCTTTGATTCACTAAGAATAGAGTGGGGTCTGAGACTTTGTATTTCTAAGTTCCCAGATAATGATGATGTTGTTGGGTGGAGAACCTCTCACTTTTGAGAAGCATGAGTCTACGACACTGACAGAGTCTAAGACACTGTACCACACAGGACAGAGATAGATCAGACCTCAAGAATCTTGTGGTCTAGTAGGGAAAATATGATATTTACATATGTCACATACCATTGTGTCCTTAGAGGTGAACAGATAGGGTAAATGGAAAAAAGGAAAGGCAGACATAGCTTTCAGTCTGTGAGACTAGGGAGCTTTTGTGGTGGAAATGGCAAGTGGCTGGGCCTTGAGATATGAGTAGAATTTAGAAATGCAAACTGTAGGATGAAAGGGAAAAAATATTCAAGAACATAAATGAGATAATACCATTATCACACCTAAAAACATTAACATTCATTGATGAATGTATTTAAAAGCTGTAAAAGAAATCCTCATTTTTGATATTTATGAGACAATTTAAAAATTGTACCTAGAATGGTCAGATTCATAGAGACAGAAAGTAGAATGGTGGTTGCCAGGGTGTGAGGGGAGGAAAGACAGATTCGTTATTTGATGGGCAAAGTTTTTAATAAAAAGAGTTCTGGAGATGAATAGTGGTGATGGTGCCATAACGCTGTGAATACACTTAACATCCCTTTACTGTACACTTAAAATTGGTTAAGATGGTAAATTTTATGTTATGAGTGTCTTACCATAATAAAAATAACCTGGATATTTTTCTTACTATATTGAATGTTTTCTGAGTGCTTGGGAGATGTAGTCTTTTTTTCTTCTAAAGCTCTGATATCCTTCATCTTTTGTTTTTAATTTTAACACTTTCATTGAGTTACAATTTATATACTATGAACTTCCTCATTCTAAATGTATAATTCCATGATTTTTAATGTATTTATAGAGTTGCCAGTAATTGACACAAACCAGTTTCAGAACATCTCCAGTACCCCAGAAAGTCTCTTCATGCACTTTGGCAGTCAGTGCCTGGGTCTGCTCCCAGCCCCATGCAAAAACTGAACTGCTTTCTGTGTCTGGGAATCTGCCTTTTCTGGTTATTTTATGTAAATAAAATCATAGTATATGTAGTCTTTTTCACCTGGCTTCTTTCACTTAGCATAATGTTTTTGAATAGTTTTTCATGAATAAATGCTTCTTTGTTTACTGTAATCTGTTAGTCAATTTCCAGGTCACTTAAATGGTTGTTTTTGATAATTTGGTCCAGTTTTATAGTTTCTTTTTGGGGGATAAAATTTGGTGACTTCCTTCTACCACACAGATCCAAACCGTATCAGACCTCCGACATAGTGGTGGGAGGTGATTGGATCATGAGGGTGGATTTCTTATGAATGGTTTAGTACCATCCTCTTGGTACTGTCCTTGCAACAGTGAGTGAGCTCTGATGAGATCTGGTCATTTAAAAGTGTGTGGCACCTCCCCCTCCCCCTGATCTTTCTTGCTCCTGCTTTGGCACATGAAGTACCTTCTCCCCATTTGCCTTCTGCCATGATTGGAAGCTTCCTGAAACCTCCCTAGAAGCAGAGCTGTTCTTCTTCCTGTACAGCTTGCAGAACCATGAGCCAATTAAACCTCTTTTCCTTATAAATTACCCAGTCTCAGGTATTTCTTTATAGCAATGTGAGAACAGACTGATACAAGGTCCCAGCCCTTCCTTCCTTCATTTTATTTTATTTTTTTAATTTTGGGAAGGAGATGAAAGAGTCCAGGTGTAACCTGGCATTGACTCCACTTTGGATACTGTACTTTATAGCAACTGTCAGAAAACTTACTTTCTTAAATCATCTATTGCAATGTTTGACATAGGCCATTCAGAAATCTAGAAGATTGAAAGTTTCTGTTCGAGAATCTTTTCATTTTCAATATTGTAGGTCCTCAACCTGGAATCTGCAAGAAGAGACTCCTCCTTTGAATTCATAGTAACTTTTGTCATTTCTGATTTTCTCAGTGAATGGATGTTGAAAGTGTAAATGTGAATGTCAGCATAAATGTGAATGTCATAAAGAGAAACTTATACTTAAAGGTGGGGAACTTATAGTCTCAACCATGGCATTACTCATGATCATTTCTATCCTTAGCTCTGCCCCGAAAATGCAAAGTATCTACCCAGCAAGCGTATGTGCAATAGAGGACAATGATCTTTTATCCTTATACCCCATTATCCTTCACCCATCGTAGAAAGAATTAAGTTTTCAGGGGAGGAGCAATAGAGCTTTCAGTCTGAGCAAGACTATAACCACCATCTAGAAACACCTCCAGCCTGGGAACATGTGGCATCTTTCTATTCCCCACCCTGCAGAAACCTAAGCCTGGGTCACAGACTGTATATCCCAGAGAAGGCAGTGCTCAGCTCAGTACATGGCACAAAATAGAAACTCAATAAACTCTGGTTGAGTTGAAATGAAAGTCACGTAATATGTTGGTGGTGGTGATGGTGGAGTTGTGTGAATAATAATGGGTCGGTGGGTCTGTTTTCCCCTTCTTAATGCTGAGAAAGCTGGAGGCCCTATTCTGTGTACTGAGCAGAAAGAAGAGCTGGTTGTCTCTAGCTATCCTTGGGGATACGAGAGAAATTATTCAGCCAGTCTTTCAGAAATGAAAATTTTGTTTCTTTCTTTTTTTTTTTTTTCTTTTTGAGACGGAGTCTCGCTCTGTCGCCCAGTCTGGAGTGCAGTGGCCAGATCTCAGCTCACTGCAAGCTCCGCTTCCCAGGTTCCCGCCATTCTCCTGCCTCAGCCTCCCGAGTAGCTGGGACTACAGGCACCCGCCACCTTGCCCGGCTAGTTTTTTGCATTTTTTAGTAGAGACGGGGTTTCGCTGTGTTAGCCAGAATGGTCTCGATCTCCTGACCTCGTGATCCACCCGTCTCGGCCTCCCAAAGTGCTGGGATTACAAGCTTGAGCCACCGCGCCCGGCCAGAAATGAAAATTTTGACAAATGGCAAAGAAACTTCTTCCTCACATCCTGACTGGGGAGGAGCACTCAAAGAATAAAAAACAATAGACAGCCTGAGGCTGCCCTAATAACCACACATTGGTAGGGCAATCACCCGTCTTAGCTGAAGACCCAAAGAGAGCAAGAATCTTCACTAAACAGTCTGATAAAGACCAGTGTAAAAACTTAGTGAGGAATTCATCAACATGATATCAACTCAGCCCCCTTCCATGAATCTTCTTAAGTACTGTCTTCACTAATGTGGTACTGTGGAAACCCTAAAAATGAGTACCAGCACTCAATCAGCTAAAGTTCTGAGAGGCTCGATTCATAAAATTTTGCTTTAAGGTAAATAGTATCAGATATATAAAATCAGAAGTTCTTGGGAAAATACTTGGAAATGAAAGGAGATTTATCGTAGTAAACTGTATGTCTAACTGTATTAATAGCAGTCTCTAGGCTGCAAGGTGACTTTTGGGCATATTGTGAAGTGTTAAATATTCATAATAACTTGTCCTGGTTTCACAGGTCTTAATTTAGTTCTTGGATAAAGAATGGCTAATATCTGGTCCTCTGAGCATGTTGTTTACATATTTATTTCTTGTTGGTGTTTGTATTGTTGATGAAAATGAAAAGAAACTAGTATAGTAACGATCTTTTGGTGTATAACAGATTTTATTTTCACAAACATACCATAGTCTAAGATGAAAATAATAACTTTGACCTCATTATTTTGGCCAGCTTTATTTTCCATTCTTCAGAAAGCGTATTCTCTAGGTTCTTTCCCTAGTTTCTTTCTTCCTCAGCTTTACCAAGAAGGATTCAAATACCGAATCCATGTCACCTTTCAGAGTTTCTGAACAACTCAGACTCCCTGCAGCTTGTCTACTCTGGCAAATCCTAGTTGAATACCTTGTGCCTCATTCCTGTCCTCGAGGAACACAGCAGGTGATTTTGATAGTGCTCTAGTTTCTTCCACTTCTGCAAGATAGTAACATAGTGTTCTATTAGGCCTCAAAAACATTATGTTAGAGAAGCTGGGGGTGTAGAAAAGAAGGAATATTTTTGTAAGCAGTAAAAACCTATTCTGAGGACCACCTGAATGTTCCTGCCCACTCATAATTGAAGTCAACTTTACAAGGTGAATACAAAGAGGATGTATTTCTTGCAAAAGATACGATTAAAGATCAATATATATATTTGTTCCAGAAACCTTTATTTGAAGCCGATGAATGACTTGTTGTGGGCGAGCTCTTCGGATGCTGTTAATACTTTCGGGTCACAGTGGAGACGCTGGTTGTTGTTCAGAAAAGAACTACGAATCCCAGAATGCCCTTTTCCCCCATTTTCCCCGCGAGAATCCAAGGGTGAGTTCAACGAATCCTGTCATGACGAACCTGTGCTATCGGCCAATCAGAAGGCGAACGTGCGCCTGGAGGCGGGTGACGGGAAGTGCACTAGGTTTGAAATTGGAAAGTTGGCGGGAGCTGAGTCTGGAGCTCGGCTGTTGGCTAGAGTGGGCGCGGATCTGGTGTGGGGAAGGCGAAGGGACTCAGGCCTGCCTGCGAAGGTGAGGGAGGTGGGCGCCGAGCTGGGCTCCTCGGCCCGCCTGTTGCGATAGGGGAAAGTGAGTTTGGAGGCGGAATGTGTGTATTTGCGGCGGCGTTTGTGAAATGCGCATCTTGTTGCTGTTTGGGCCTCACAGCCTAGTGGAGTGGGCAGCTGCGAACCCAAAGCGCTCTGGGTTTCACTGCAGGGATATCTTTTGTCCTCCTGGGAAGGTTTTAGCGTCGCAGAGTACTGGCGGGTCCCGGATTCTCCCAGGACCTCCTTTTACAGAGGATACTGAGGCCCGAGGTGACTTGCACACATCCTGGGCAGAACCCGCTCAACTCCCACCTTAGTCCCTATTTTACTGTTAACTTTTACTGTTCTGAGGTGGAGGAGAGAAACAGGGTAGAGGTGTGGGGTCTTATTCTATGGGAGGGTGCCGGCCACCTGGCGATACTGATGATCTCTGATCAGAAAGGGTTAGAGTTGGAAAAGGTGATTTAGAAGTCAACGGTTTTACTTGTGAGAAAATGGACCCAGGGTCATAGCGCGTGTAAGTGTCCTGTGCAGTTACACTTACCTACTAACAAGCTGCTAGAAGGTAAAGGTATCCTGAATTCTTGCTGCACCGTAACAACAGTTAAGCCCAGGTTGCTTGATCTACCCTTGAATACCTAGAATTAAGGATAAGTTGCTATTTTCTAGCAAAGGACAAATTGCCAAAATACTGTATACCTGATTGGAATATGTGGCTGATTTGATTTCAGTAACTTAAAAAATGCAATGTGTATTCTGTTTTTAGCATTGTCCTACATAATGGTAGAGGATGAACTGGCACTGTTCGATAAAAGCATAAATGAATTTTGGAATAAATTCAAAAGTACGGACACCTCCTGTCAGATGGCGGGACTAAGAGATACCTACAAGGACTCCATCAAAGCATTTGCAGGTACCTAATGTTAACTTGTATCATGCTGTTTTTGCCGTTCTAGTTTATTTTTTAGCATCATTTCAGCTGAATTGAAAATTCAATTTCTCTTTCAGAAAAGCTGTCTGTGAAATTAAAGGAAGAAGAACGAATGGTTGAGATGTTTCTGGAATATCAAAATCGTATGTGAAAAAGTATAAATCATGGGTTTTTTTAGATAATACGTCTTTATCATGAAATCTCATACAAGTAAGACAACATATTTTGTGTGCACAAGTGCGTATATGTTGTGTGTGTGTATATATACATGTTTATATATGTGTATATATATGTGTATATGTATACACACACACATATACATGTGGTGGCTCATGCCTGTAATCCCAACACTTTGGGAGGCCAAGATGGGTGGATCCCTTGAGCTCAGGAGTTCAAGACCAGCCCAAGCAACATGGTGAAACCCCATCTCTACAAAAAATTAAAATATATATATATAGAGAGAGAGAGAGAGAGAGAGAGAGAGACATATACACACACAAAATACATACACATTAACACATATACATGTGCTTATATATAGGAATAAACATTGACATACCATACAACTTAAGAAAGAACATCCTACGTTACACCTTCTTCTCCCACCTTCCACAACTAACCTATCAATATATTGTTTAGTATTATGGAGGTTTTTTGTTTTCTGAGACAGCATCTCACTTTGTCAGCCAGGCTGGAGTGCAGTGGCATGATCTGGGCTCACTTCAGCCTTGACCTCCTGGGCTCAAGTGACACTCCCACTTGAGTGGTTGCTAAGTTGCTGGGACCACCGGTGCATGCCACCACGCCTGGCTAATTTTGTATTTTTTGTAGAGATGGGATTTCACCATGTTGTGTGGGCTGGTCTTAAACTCCTGGGCTCAAGCGGTCTGCCCACCTTGGCCTCCCAAAGTGCTGGGATTTCAGGTGTGAGCCACTGTGCCTGGCCTCTAGTATTGTGTTTTTGAATGTTATATAAATAGCATTCTCTCGTATGTCTTCTGTCCATTTTTTCACTCAGCACTATACTTGTGGGATTTGTCAGTGCCGAGGTATAAATGCCAGTAATTTTTAAAAGATGAGTTTTCACGTTGGAAATCCCAGCCTGGGGATTGCAAAGCTGGAGTTCTCTCAGCTCTGTTAGTACTCTGTCAGTGTTTCTCTCCATAGTTTTACTCCTATTCTTGCCATCTTATTTCTACCACTCTCCAGGTTGTCCAGAGTGAATCAGCAGCTTTTACTGAGACCTGGCAGTTTTTACTGAGTTCTTACACACAGGACACAAACTTGTGTCCACAGTTCAAATTCCACTAGAGATACTCGGTTTAAAGGCATCATGTTTTAAACAATATTAGACTAGAATGTCCTTACATGGGGCATATGTTCTTTCATTTGCAAAATGGGTAGCCTTGACTTACCCACTTCACTTGCTGTGTGACCCATGAAGGTATTTGACTTTGTTACCCGAGTAGATTATTTGCTAGACTTTTACTTTACTCATGTTTACTAGTTTTGTTTTTTTTTTTTCGAGATGGAGTCTCACTCTGTTGCCCAGGCTGGAGTGCAGTGGCACGATCTCAGCTCACTGCAACCTCTGCCTCCTGGGTTCAATTGATTCTCCTGCCTCAGCCTCCCAAGTAGCTGGGACTACAGGCGTGCACCACCATGCGCGACTTTTTTGTATTTTTAGTAGAGATGGGGTTTCACTGTGTTAGCCAGGATGGTCTCAATCTCCTGACCTCAGGTGATCCGCCCACCTCGGCCTCCCAAAGTGCTGGGATTACAGGCAAGAGCCACCGCACCCGGCCTACCCATGTTTACTTTCTAATCTGCCCTGAAGCTTCCATGCCCTTCACTGCTTCTCTCATTCCCTCTGTAACCATAAGCAAAAAGGAAAACCACTTTTGTTTGCATGTGTGTGAAAGAGTGATATTGAGTTTGAGTTCTTACCTCTTTGTAGGATCCCTAGGCATTAGAAAATTAAGTTTGGAACTGTCAGTTTTACTACTGTGAGTCTCAAAGTGTACTCTTAAAGATTATCTATAGTGTGAAGTTATGCTCTATATAGTCTGAAATCTAAAAGCGTTATCAATATTTTTCTTTTAAAAATCAGTTTATACTTGGCCTGTAATCCCAGGACTTTGGGAGGCTGAGGCGGGTGGATCATGAGTTCAGGAGATCGAGACCATCCTGGCTAACATGGTGAAACCACATCTCTACTAAAAATACAAAAAATTAGCCTGGCGTGGTGGCCGGTGCCTGTAGTCCCAGCTACTCAGGAGGCTGAGGCAGGAGAATGACGTGAACTCAGGAGGCGGAGCTTGCAGTGAGCCCAGATTGTGCCACTGCACTTCAACCTGGGCGACAGAGCGAGACTCCATCTCAAAAAAAAAAAAAGAAAAAAATCAGTTTATACTTGAACAGAAATACAATTTACCCAAGTTTAATTAATTCAATGAACATACGACGGCTATTGCCCAGCAGTTAGGAGAAAACAGTGCATAAAGTATAATCTACTCACAATATTGTGGAGGATATAGATGGGGAAACCACAGTTAAAATATATTGTGCCAGGCTCAATGGCTTGAGCCAAAATAATCTCAGCATTTTGGGAGGCCGAGGCAGGAGGATTGCCTGAGCCCAGGAGTTCAAGACCAGCCTGGGCAATATAGTGAGACCTTGTCTTTACAAACATTAAGGAAAAGTTAGCCAGGTGTGGTGGCGGACACCTGTAGTCCCAGCTACTCAGGAGGCTGAGGCAGGAGGATCTCTTGAGCCCA
This sequence comes from Macaca mulatta, assembly GCF_049350105.2. Lineage (NCBI taxonomy): Eukaryota > Metazoa > Chordata > Mammalia > Primates > Cercopithecidae > Macaca > Macaca mulatta. Next base: position 73,820,269 of record NC_133417.1, on the reverse strand, counting down.
GGAGGTCAAGGTTGCAGTGAGCTGTGATGCCACTACATTCCAGCCTGGGCGACAGAGTGAGACCCTATCTCCAAAAAAAAAAAAAAAAAAAAAAAAATTGTAATTGTTGTTATAATAATGTAATAGATGCTGTGTGAGGATGAGGATGGAATCTGGAGGGTTTGATTCTTCCAGTGAGGATTGCAGGATATTTAATAGCTAACCATTATCTTGTATACCACGTGCCAGGCCCTGTTCTAAGCTCTTTGCATATATTGACTCATGGATCCTCACAACAACCCTAAGAGGTATAGATATTGCTTTTAGTCTTACATGTTAGACTTTTATGACAAAATAAGCACAGAGAGGTTAAGCAGCTTGCTCAAGGTTAGATAGCTGATAATGAAGAGAAATATGATTCGAACCTACAGTCTGATTATACCACGCTACTTTGGAGGAGATCACATACAGAAGAGTTAGGGATGTTTAACAGAGTCAACACTACATTCTAGGAAGAGGAAACAGCACATGAAATGGGGCAGGAACACGAGAGCTTGTTAGGTTCTGGGATGGCTAGATACACTGTGGATGGGGAGTGGCGGAGAAGTGGCTGGTAGAACTGGTTGGCCAGATGGTGGACATTCCATGTTGGGCAAAGGGGGTTAGACTGTTTTTCAGGAGATAAAGAGTTGCTGCAGGATTTCAACCTGGAAAATGATATTGGATTTTTATTTCAGAAGAAGCAATCTGGTAATCATGCACAATAAACAGGAGGGGAGTGAGACTGTTGTCCATAAAGAGACCAGTTAAAGGAAAAACTTAGTGTAATAGTACAGGCACATAATGAGTATGGCTTGGACCAGTGACAGGTCTGAGGACTTAGACTCAAGACTGTTGGCCTGAAGGTGAGAGTATGTTGTGGTCTAGGATGATTCTTTCTGACATGGAGTATGAATCAGTGGTGATGCATTTACTAAGTGAGGGGTTGAAAGAGAGGAGGAGCATGTTTTTATAGGTGGGAAGGAAACATACAGGGTTCAATTTTAAATGTGTTGGGTGAATATGTTGAGTTTATTGTGCAGCAAGTCTTCAGGTGGCGATATCTGGTAGGCAATGGATATATTCATCTGGAAGCCAGCCAGGAAAGCGGTCTTTGCTGAAGATGGGATTTGTGAGTCTTTAATGAATTTGGGGAGTTGAAGCTATGGAAGAATATGTAGAGTAGAAGAAGGTAGCCTTGGTTAGTAATAATATTTATTTACTCATTACTGTATGCCAGATACTGTGCTAAATGTCTTACATTGACCATCTCCTTCAGTCCTCATGACAGTTGTCCAGGGTTGGTATTATTTATTATTATTATTCCTACTGTACTGATATTACAGTCCCAGAGAGATTATGATTTGATCATCAGGTTAACTCCAGAAGCCTCACTCATCTTGAAAGCCTTACGTTTTCTCTACAGTTTGAGAGAGGGGTAAATGGAAGGGACCAGTAAAGACAGACTTAGTAATTGGAGAACAGAGGAAGTAAGAGAGAAGGTCACTGAAACTAAAAGAGGAGAGAAGCAAGAAAGGGTGTTGTCAACACTGGAAGTCACACGTAGATCCAGTAAGGTAAAGACTGAAATAGATATTATTTTGGGAATAAGAAAGGTGGAGGGAATCTGTTCACTGGCTAAATACTTGTTGAGCTACTGCTCTATACCAGGTAATCTTCTAGGAAGATACTGCAGAGAACAAAATAGCCTAAAGTTCTGGAGCCATAAATTCTAATTATCACAAGAAGGAAGATCATCTGTTGAAGGTGAGAGTCATTTACTATGGGGTGGCTTTTAAGTTAGTATAAACCCTGAAGTCTGTCTAAGACAGAGATTATCCCTGTTTTACAGATGAGGAAATTGAAGCTCACTGAGGTTAAGAAACTTGCCTAAGGTCTGGGGGTAGATAGAGGATCTAAGATTGCAACCATAGTGTCTGTGCTCTTTCCATTGTACCATACTGACCTGCATTGGAGTGAAAACGCAAGGAAGGGTTCCTCTGGCGAGTAGGAGTGAAAGTTTGAAATGTTGGTCCTGGGAATAAGACAACCAAGTGTGTACACATGCAATAATACTCACACAGCAGGCCGGGCGCGGTAGCTCACGCCTGTAATTCCAGCACTATGGGAGGCCAAAGCGGGTGAATCACGAGGTCAAAAGATCAAGACCATCCTGGCCAACATGGTGAAACCCCGTCTCTACTAAAAATACAAAGATTAGGGATAGTGGTGCGCGCCTGTAGTTCCAGCTACTCGGGAGGCTTAGGCAGGAGAATAGCTTGAACCTGGGAGGCAGAGGTTACAGTGAGCCAAGATCATGGCACTACACTGCAGCCTGGAGACAAAGTGAGACTCTGTCTCAAAAAAAATTGTCACACAGCATCAAGGGCGCCAAATTCACACAGTTCTTCAAATGTTACAATGAAAACACTCTCATATGTAGTATTTATGTGTCCCTACTTTAAAAGTTTTTGTGTTATTATTACTGGATACTCTAACCCCAGGGAATGGGGTAGCCACTGTTATCCCTATTTTACAATTGAGGAAAAGAGTTTCAGAAGTTGTGATTTTGACAGAGGTCCTTGAGTAACAACTGACGAGCTGGATCAGAATTGAGAACTTTGACTTTCAATCTGGATTTCTTGTATAGTACAATTCTACTTAATTCTTATCTTTAAAGAGTAGCATTTTTCTTTCTAGTAAGATGTTTATTTTTAAATTATACTTGACATAATATATGATCATGTTCATATTCTTAGAACATACAGAAAAGTAAACAAAATTTTCACCTGTAATGTTGAGAACCACATTTAACAAAATGACTTTCTAGCTTTTATGTTTCATGAGCTATGTAGATTTTTAACATAATTATATTCATGGTATCTATATAACTATCTTTTTTTTCCAACTTTGAGAGTATTTTCCCACATTCCTATTTTTTTGAAAATACATTCCATTTTATTGATATACCATGTTTTAAAAATCATTTACTTGTTAGCCATTGAAGATGTTTTCAGTTTTTCATTATAAATTCTGAAAAAGAATTTTTTAATATAAATATTTGCATATAGCCTATTTTCCTAGGGTAACTTTGTAAAAATGAAATTGCTGGGTCAAAGGAGGTGAATACTCTTAAGGCTCTTTTATTTTCAATGTCAAAAATATTTTCTAGAAGGACCTTAGCATTTTGCATTCCTCTCAACATTTGTTGTTATTTTTGTAAACATTGTTGTAATAAATGAAAATTGAAATCTCACTGCTTTACTTGCATTTCTGTGATTAATCTGAGGTTAAATTATCTTCCATATTTAGTAACCATCTGCATTCTGTGTTTCATCTGTTTATGCCTTTGTCTGTTTTTTTTCTTAGGAATTTGTATTTGTCTCTTCCTCTTGAGATTAAAATGGTAGCCCATTGTTGGGAGAGGATAGTTTAATGAGCAAAGCATTGTCTTTGAAGTCAAGACCTGAGTTTGAATGCAGTCTATTTATTTTTGAGACGGAGTCTCGCCCTGTCACCAGACTGGAGCAGTGGCGCGATCTCAGCTCACTGCAACCTCTGACTCCCTGGTTCAAGCTATTCTCCTGCCTCAGCCTCCTGAGTGGCTGGGATTACAGGCACACATCACCACACCCAGCTAATTTTTGTATATTTAGCAGAGACAGGGTTTCACCACATTGGCCAGGATGGTCTCGATCTCCTGACCTCGTGATCTGCCCGCCTCGGCCTCCCAAAGTGCTGGGATTACAGGCGTGAGCCACCGTGCCTGGCCCTTATTATTTCATCCTAACAAATACAGCTTTGGGCAAGTTACTGAACTGCTGAGTCTTTTTCCTCTTCTTTTAAAAAAGTAGTAAAAGACTAAAGAATTTACTTTGGATTTCAGCACTGTTTAGAGAATAATCTACCTCTTGAACATTGATTTGATATTTCATTTATCATATTAACTTCCTAAAAATGCCAACATTTGTTTGGCATGTCTTTTATAATATTTAGAAGCATAAAATATCTCTTCATATATCCAGATCAAATATGTGTCTCAGACAAGCTTTGCAGTTTTTTTCAAACAGAGGCTACATATTTCTTGATCTAGGTTGATTCTGAATTTTCTGTTTGTTACCTCTATAAACGAGAATTCCCTGTTGCCTGAGGAATGCTTGTCTTGAGAGATGTTGTTCAAGCACTGAGAATTCCATGCTCACATCGATTTGGGAAACAGATCATAGTGTATTTCTCTTTTGAAGATTTATGGTATTTAAGGTCTTCATAAATTTGGTGGTGGACTAACTTGTTTAACTTTGAGAACAAAATTACTCATCCGTGGAGCACATATTTACTTGTAATTAAAATACTGGAATTAAATGACAGTGTAGATAGTTTAGTTTATTTGATACAGTTCTAGACTACTGGTATTACTAACTGACATTTGATTTTAAAGTGTTTAGATTTCTTTTTTTTTTTTTTGATCTGATTTCTTTTTTTTTTTTTTAATTTATTTATTATTATTATACTTTAAGTTGTAGGGTACATGTGCATAACGTGCAGGTTTGTTACATATGTATACTTGTGCCATGTTGGTGTGCTGCACCCATCAACTTGTCATTTACATCAGGTATAACTCCCAATGCAATCCCTCCCCTCTCCCCCCATAGATTTCATTTAAGTATTAGTAAAACTAAATCTTTAACTCAAAAATTCAAAAGCACATTATAAAGCACCCTTGAGCTCTACTGGCTCTGGTTATTTGACCTTGGTAACCTCTGCCCTAGAGCTCTTAGGCTTTTTGTGCCTTCCTGCCTTATTTAGTCCCCTGATAGACACTTTGGGGACACTGTCTCTGGGCAGTGGGCCCCAAGTAGCAGCAGTTGTATCTTTCTTCCGACAAACAGAGGAAGAAGTGGCCGTGCCAGGGTTATTCTCCCAGCAGAGAGGTCTGGCCAGGTTTATGCACAGGCATTATTGTTTTTATTTTGAGCATGTGCAGGAGAAAGGGGTGGGTAGTTGCAGAAGCTGAGTGTTTAAGAGGGCTAGGGCAAGAAGAACTTGTACAGATAGTGACAGGGACATGGGGAAGGCAGGGAGGGTAGAGGGATTAAAGCCAAGAAGGAGTAATGAGGTGCTGGCCAATATGTGAGACAGATGTAAAAGGCCAGTATTTTGGTACATGGATACCTTGTTGAATTGCACTTGCCTTTATTGCACTTTACAGATATTGCAATTTTTACAAATTAAAGGTTAATGGCAACCATGTGTCAAGCAAGTCTATGGGCACCGTTTTTCCATCAGCATGTGCTGACTTCATGTCTATCACATACTGGTAATTCTCACAAGATTTCAAACTTATCATTATTATATTTCTTGTGGTGCTCTATAATCAGTGATCTTTTACATTACTGTTGTAATTGTTTTAAGTGCCATGAATGACACCCATATAAGATGACGAACTTAATGGATAAATGTTGAGTGACTTCTGACTGCTTCACCGACCAGCTATTCCTGTCATTCTTCCTCTCCTTGGGCCTCCCTAGTCCCTGAGACACAGCAGTATTGAAATTAGGCCAATTGATAACCCTATAGTGACTTCTAAGTGTTCAACTGAGAGAAGGAGTCATAGGTCTCTCACTTTAAAGCAAAAGCTAGAAATGATTAAGCTTAGTGGGAAAGTGTGTTAGAAGCTGAGAAAGGCTGAAAGCTTGGCCTCTTGCGCCAGTTAGCAAAAGTGCTAATTCAGTGAACACATGAATGATAAGAGAGAAACAGCCTTATTGTTTTTTTTTTTTTTTTTTTTTTTTTTGAGACGGAGTCTTGCTCTGTCCCCCAGGCTGGAGTGCAGTGGCGCGATCTCGGCTCACTGCAAGCTCTGCCTCCTGGGTTTACGCCATTCTCCTGCCTCAGCCTCCCGAGTAGCTGGGACTACAGGCGCCCGCTACCTCGCCCGGCTAGTTTTTTTGTATTTTTAGTAGAGACGGGGTTTCACCGTGTTAGCCAGGATGGTCTCGATCTCCTGACCTTGTGATCCGCCCGCCTCGTCCTCCCAAAGTGCTGGGATTACAGGCTTGAGCCACCGCGCCCGGCATGCCTTATTGTTAATGTAGAGAAAGTTTTAGTGGCCTGAATAGAAGAGCAAACAAACCACAACATTCACTTAAGCAAAAGCCTAATCCAGGGTGAGACTCTAGCCCTCTTCAATTCTATGAAGACTTGAGAAAGATGTGGAAGTTTCAGAAGAAAAGTTTGAAGCTAGCAGAAGTTGGTTCATGAGATTTAAGGAAAGCAGCTGCCTCCATAACATAAAAGTGTAAGATGAAAGCAGCAGTGCTAATGTAGAAGCTACAGCAAATTGTCTAGCTAAGATCATTGAATGAACAGATCATTAAAGAACAGATTCTTGATGTAGATGAAACAGTTTTCTATTGGAAGAAGATGCCATCTAAGACTTTCATAGCTAGAGAGAAGTCAACACCTGGCTTTGAAGCTTCAAAGGACAGGCTGACTGTTTTTAGGGACTAATGCAACTGGTGACTGTAAGTTAAAGCCAGTGCTCACTTGCCATTCCCCAAATCCTAGGGCCCTTAAGAATTGTACTAAATCTACTCTGCCTATGTTCTATAAATGGAACAGCAAAGCCTGGATGACAGCACATGTGTATATAGCATAGTTTACTGAATATTTTAGGACCACTGTTGAGAACTTCTGCTCAGGAAAAAAGATGCCTTTCAAAATATTCCTGCTTATTAATAATGCATCTGATCACCCGAGAGTGCTGATGGAAATTAATGTTGTTTTCATGCCTGCTAAGACAACATCCGTTCTGCAGCCCATGGATCAAGGGGTAATTTTGACTTTCTTGTCTCATTATTTAAGAAATAAGGCTATAGCTACCACAAATAGTGATTTTCTCTGATGGATCTGGGCAAAATAAATTGAAAACCTTCCAGAGAAAGGATTCACCATTCTAGATGCCATAAAACATTCCTGATTCACAGGAAGAGGTCAAAATATCAACATGAACAAGAACTTGGAAGAAGTTGATTTTAACCCTCATGGATGACTTTGAGAGGTTCAAGACTTCAATGGAGAAAGTAACTACAGATGTGGTGGAAATCACAAGAGATCTAGATTTAGAAGTGGAGCCTGAAGATGTGACCGAATTGCTGCCATCTCATGATAAAACTTGAGTGGATAAGGAGTTGCTTCTTATGGATGAGCAAAGAAAGTGGTATTATGGAATGGAATCCACTCCTGGTGAAGATGCTGTGAACATTGTTTGACAACAAAGGATTTAGACTATTACGTAAACTTAGTTGATAAAGTAGCAGCAAGGTTTGAGAAGACTGACTCCCATTTTGAAAGAAGTTCTACCAGGGGTAAATGCTGTCAAACACCATTGTATGCTGCAGAGAAATCTTTCATGAAAGAGTTGATTGATGCAGCAAACTTTGTTGTTATCCTATTGTAATAAATTGCCATAGCCACCCCAGCCTTCAGCAACTACCACCCTGATCAGTCAGCAGCCATCAACATCAAGGCAAGACCCTCCCCCTGCAAAAGTTTAGGACCTACTGAAGGCTCAGATGATTATTAGCATTTTTTAGCAATAAAATATTTTTAATTAAGATATGTACATTGGTTTTTTAGCCATAATGCTATTGCACGCCTAATAGACTACAATATAGTGTAAAATAACTTTTCTATGTACTGGGAAACCAAAACATTTGTGTGACTTGCTTTATTGCAATATTCGCTTTATCACAGTGATCTGGAATAGAACTTGCAATATCGCCAAGGTATGCCAGTACTTAAAAATAGCACAGAATAGCAAAAACTAATAAAACCAATAAAAACAAAGCGCAAAAACGAATATTACAGCTATTAATATTAGTATAAACATCTATTCTTACCTATGTATTAATCACTGGTGTTATGTACAAAAACTATTGATTTTTTTGGTGTGTAGTACCACAAATTCTGATAGGTTTTCAGTAGATTTTTCTGAGTATTCTAGATAGATGTCTATTGTCTACATATAATGAAAAATAGTTCTTTTTTTTCCTTATAGTTTTACCAGCTAAATATCTTGTCTTGGCCAGAAACTTCTAGGGAAATATTAAATAATAGTGCTAACTGGCATCTATTTTATTCCTTTTGGAAATGCCAAATATATATTATGAGATTTGAAAGGTTTTTTGATTTGTTTCTATCATGTTAAATGTCCTTCCATTTATAGTTTAAGAATCAGTATCAGGAGTAGATGCTGAATTCACATGAAATGTTCCTTCAATTTTTATTCATGTGATAGATTTTCCTAATATTACAGCTTCACTATATAAAATCCTTAGAACAAACTATATTTGCTCTTGGTGGACTATTTTTAATGTAAGTTAATATTTTGTTGAGCATCTTTGCACCTATGTTTTTAAGTGAGATTAGTTTATATAGTTGTGGGTAGAGGGCCAGTGCTATCTTTAATTTTTTGTTTTAGCTTTAGAATTATGCTTACATTGTAAGCTTTGCCTGCCCACCTGTCTTCCTTCACTTATTTCTGTCTTTTGGTATGTTCCAGAATAATTTATATAGCATTAGAGTGAGCCTTTTCCTCAAAGCACTGTGTAAAGCCATCTTCTAGAGTTTGGTTGTTGGCCAGGCGTGGTGGCTAGCCCTGGTAATCCCAGCACTTTGAGAGGCTGAGGTAGGAGGATTGCTTGAGCCTAAGAGTTTGAGACTAGCCTGGGCAACATAGTGAGACAAAACAATTTAAAAATCAGCCAGGCGTGATGTGGCATGTGCCTGTAGTCCCAGGTACTCAGGAGGCTAAGGTGGAAGGCTGCAAGGAGTAGTGATTGTGCCATTGCATTCCAACCTGGGCAACAGCGAGACCGTGTTTCAAAAAAATATAAAAATAAAAATAGAGTTTGGTTATCTTTGTTGGTAGTTTTTATTTCTGTACTTATTGGGAGTGGGGAGCTGCAAAGGTCATGATCTTTTGATTTTCTGTTTCTTGGTTTAATTTGGTATTCTCATTTTAAGAAGCTTTTCTATCTCACTTTTTTTAAAGATGAGTAGGAAAAAATAGATTAGGATTTTTTTTCTTTTTTGTCTTTTATAAGTTTTGAATCATTAGAAAATGCTTAGCAGTCGAAACGTTCTTTATTAATCTTTATGAAAGTTAGTAAACTTTGGCCTTTTCTTAGATACATGTCAGAGAGCAAAGCATATTCTAGCTAATACCTTGTGCTTCTTACAGAGATCAGCAGGCAAAATAAGCTCATTCAAGAAAAAAAGGATAACTTGTTAAAATTGATTGCTGAAGTAAAAGGCAAAAAGCAGGAATTGGAAGTACTGACTGCAAATATCCAGGATCTTAAGGAAGAATATTCTAGGAAGAAGGAAAGTAAGTTTCCTGTTGTAAACATACTGATCTAAAATGGAAAGTGGTGACGGTTCACCATTATTAAGTACATCTTGCCTGTTCAAATTCATTGCTAAAAATGGATTACAGTACCTCAGGGCATAACCAGCCACTCATCTCTGCAAGATGTCATTAAAGTTAGCTAACTGTGTTTTATTTCCTTAACTTAAAGGGCCTTCTCTTGTGATTTTTAATATAATCAGTAATAATGAAATTGATATGAGGTTTTATTTATTTATTTTTATTTTTATTTTTCCTGAGACAGAGTTTCACTCTTGTTGCCCAGGCTGGAGTGCAATGGCACGATCTTGACTCAGTGCAACCTCCACCTCCCAGGTTCAAGCAATTCTCCTGCCAAAGCCTCCCGAGTATCTGGGATTACAGGCACCTGCCACCACACCTGGCTAATTTTTGTATTTTTAGTAGAGACAGGGTTTTCACCATGTTGGCCAGGTTGGTCTTGTACTCCTGACCTCAGGTGATCCACCTGCCTCAGCCTCCCAAAGTGCTGGGATTACAGGCGTGAGCCACCATACCCGGCTGATAAAAGGTTTTAATTAAGCAGAGTGAGAAGTGGTGTCCCTAAATAAAATTTGCTTTGGACAAGCCATAGTGTACTTAATGCAACAAATATTTATTGACCATACATTCTCTGCTAGGTAATATTAAGTGCTCTTTTTATGCTGCAAAATCTCTTTTGTATAAAGAACTTTCATATTCAGATGAATGCATCTTTTAGAAAGGAGCCTTGTTTGCTCACAAACTAGGTAATCTATTCTTCAAATCTTCTGAAAATAGCAAAGTTTGTTTTGTTAATGCTTTTTCATGTGGAGTTCTTAACCAAGTCTAAATTGTGAAATTATTTTTCTCATTACTTAGGGACTATTGTGCTACTTTAAAGTATACTTAGGGACTATTGTACTAACTTAAAAAAAAAAGAAAAAGAAAAAACTTTTTTTTTCATGAAATAAGGCTGACCTCTTATAAGAAATAGTTACACTTAAAGGAATAGAACATTTTCCCATGAAGCAATTGGTTATCTAGAAAAAGCACAATAGTATAAATGAAGTCTGTTTATTTCTATGCCAGCCATCCGAATCCCTGGCCTATTTATTTATGCTACTACATAATAAAGCAAGACAAGGCTTATTCTTCTCACTATCTGTATACATTTTCTTGGGCAGTTTTTCCTTCCAACTTGAATGAACAAAAACTTCTTTTAGCTAACTGGTAGATATAGAAACAATAAATGAAAGCAGATTTATAGGCTTGGCATCATTTTATAGTCGATTTTAAGTTTAAAAAATTAACTCAGCATTAATTTACTATTTAAAACATTTAATATGTGTGTGTTTTTTAATCACAGCTATTTCTACTGCTAATAAAGCGAATGCAGAGAGGTTGAAAAGGCTGCAGAAATCTGCAGACTTGTATAAAGATCGACTTGGACTAGAAATTCGAAAAATTTATGGTAAGTTTGTTAATATAAATAAAACACAGGAGATTAGAAAAGTATGTCTTTTCTTAAATAGAGGAGAATTTAAAAAATATTTTCAACTAAAATGATGACATTAACTTTTTAGAAAATAGGAAAAAATTACAATTTTTAAATTATTCTAACATAGTTACTGATGCTCTAGTTATTTATCATTCAGTATTTTAATAAATGTATTTTTGACAGGATTGTCAACATGCAAATAATTTTTGTGGTTCCTATCAACATTGTATTATGAGCATTTCCTCAGTTGCTATAGCCTTCATAATGGTAATTTTTAAATAGTGGTATAATAATTCATTCTATTCATATAGCATAGTTTATTCAACCATTTATCTATTGTTTAACACATATTTTGCTTCTACCAACATTTGGAATCTGCCAGTTTTTTCAGTTTTAGAAATACAGGTATCCCCCCTTATTCACGGTTTCTGTTACCTATGTTCAGCCATGGTCTGACAATATTAAATGGATGAGTATAGTACAATAAGATATTTTGAGAGGGAGAGAAGCCACATTCAGATAACTATAACTTTTATTATAGTATGTTGTTCTAATTGTTCTATTTTATTATTAGTTGTTATTAATCTCTTCCTGTGCCTAATTTACAACTTAAACTTTATCATAGGTACGTACGTATAGGAAAAAACATAGTATGGACAGTCCCTGACTTACGATAGTTCAACTTACAATTTTTTGACTTTATAATCAGTGTATCAGGGTGGTAAGTGCATTTTTGCCCTACAAGGTTTTTGACTTTTGATGTGTTTATTGGCACATAATGCCATTGTAAGTCAAGGAGCATCTGTTTACATAGGGTTTGGTACTATCTGTGGTTTCAGGCATCTGTTGAGGGTCTTGGAATGTATTTCTCCCTGGTGGGTAAAGGGGGACTATTGTAAACCGGTGAGCATTGACTTTCCTGTTTTCTTTGTGTGGTTTTTCATAGTATTGTTTCCCAGAGAGGAATTGCTAGGCTAAAACACGTGAATATTTTGATGCCTGTTGCATGTATATCACATGTACATCGCTAATGTACGCCAATGTCTGTTGTGTCTGGGCTTCCCAAGATCACTCTTAGCTTTGGTGATTCACTAGAAGGAATTAGAATATAGTCATATTCATGGCTAAGATTTACTGCAGCAAAAGGATACAGAACAGAATCAGCAAAGAAACAATAGCACATGGAGCAAAGTCTACAGGAAACCTGGCACAAGCTTTCAAGACTCCTAACCCAGTACAGTCAAACAGGATGTGCAAATTCCTTCAGCATCAAATTGCGACAACACATGTGAAGTGTTGTCTACCAGGAAGCTCATTAGAGGCTCTGGAAGCTTGTACCTGGTTCTCCTTGGACTGTACCCCATGTACCATTTCCCTTTGCTGATTTTGTTATATCCTTTTGCTGTAATAAACCATAGCCCTGAGTATGGCCATATGCTGCTGAGTGAATCCTGTGAGTTCTCCTAGTGAATCATAAAAAAGACCACAGCTGCCAAGTTCATTCCATTTTATGGCTGAACAATGTTCCATTGTATGTATATACTATATCCATTCATCTGTTGGTGGACACTGGGTTATTTCCACTTTTGGGCTACTATGAATAATGCTGCTATGAACATTGGCATACAGTTATCTACTTGAGTCTGTTTTCAATTCTTTTGGATATATACTTAGGAGTGGAATTGCTGGGTCATATTGTAATTCTATATTTAAACTTTTTGAGGATCTGCCAAAGTGTTTTTCACAGTGGCTGTACCATTTTACATTTCTACCAGCAATGTACTAGGGTTCCAGTTTCTCCACATCCTCACCAACACGGTTATTTTCCATTTATTTATTTGCCATCCTACTGGGTATGAAATGGTATCTCATTGTAGTTTCGGCTTGCATTTACATAATGACTAATGATGTTGAACATCTTTTCAGGTACTTAATGGGCATTTTTATATATTCTTTGGAGAAATGTTCTTTCAGGTGTTTTGCCCATTGTTGAATTGGGTGGTTTTTAGTTTTGTAGGAGTTTTAAATACATTCTATGTATTCAACCTTTATCAGATAAATGATTTGCAAATATTTTCTCCCATTCTTTAGGTTGTCTTTTCCTTCTCTTGATAGTGTTCTTTGAAGGACAAAAGTTTTTAATTTTAACAAAGTCCAATTTATCTAGCTTTTCTTTTGTTGACTGTATTTTTGATGTCATATTGAAACTATAATATATTTTAAAATGAATTTGTAACTTCTGCATTTGGAAATGTTGGTTACATGACTGTACATGCTTAGCAGTGCAGATATTGATTCAAGATGGAGTAAGAAAGGGTATCGCTATTGAAAGCTTTGACACACTAAATAGTTCGATCTCTTTTCAGGTGAGAAATTGCAGTTTATATTCACTAATATTGACCCTAAGAATCCTGAGAGCCCATTTATGTTTTCCCTGCATCTAAATGAAGCAAGGGACTATGAAGGTATGTACTAATATCTCCTAACTGGTATTTAAGATTGGCATTCCAAAATATTATTTCAATCAGAATATAAAGTAATATGGAGGAAAGCAATAGCTCCAGACTCTATTGCTTCCTTTTTCAGTCTTGCTTCTTGGGTTATAGTCTTCTAAAGGAAGTGAATATAGTCTTGATTTATAGATATTGTCTAGGATCCTTAATAAGTAGCATCTGTTCAGGATGGCACAGTGCCAGAGTGTCTGAAAAATCTAAAAATCACTGCATTCATGTGCAAATATGAATTTTCCTTTTAGATAACTTTTTTAAAAACTGAAGCTTTAAAGAATATGGCTGCTTAAATGTGAATATTAGAACTTATCCAAGTAGATCACTTTAAAGTCACATGTTAAATCACCAGAATTTAACAATTTATTTTCCCAAAAATACATTTTTGAAAAACTATTTCATCCTGCAAATCTCACCCATTGATAATAAAGGTTAGTTACTGATTCTGCAGCTGGCCAAAAGGCCTTTGATTTATAAGGAATATATATCTTTGATAATAATGTGAACAAGAAGGGAATAGAAATATGTTTATCTCTTGTTTATTCTTCTAATGCCCCTGTACAAGTAATCCTTAATTTATTGGAATTCATAAAAATGGTTCTCAGCTCATTACACCTGTGCTATCATCTTAAAGCCTTTGTAGCTGACAGACACTCAGGTGAACTGCTGAGCTAGCATAGCCCTGTGCCCTGGTGGCTCAGTTCCTGTTCCTAGGGAATTTATATTTTGAGAATCTGATTCATATACAGATGTTTGGGTTTTTTTCTCTCTACATAAATATCTTCCAATCTAATTAGTGCTAGATTCTAAAAAGCAAGCCCCCAAAACCTCTTATCTAGCTTTTCAATTTTCTCTAAATTGGATATTCTCTTATGGTATAATCTGATAGTACATGATAGTATATTACAATAGAATATACAGGATACATTTTGGACCAGATGCCCTTTGCTGTTGTTTCTCTGCTGTGGTCATGGACCTTGTTTCCTAAGCAGTCTGTACCCGAGAGCTGGAAATCTGATAATGGGTGAATTTCTTTTCCTTTGACCACTTTCACTGGAGACTTGTCCCAGTGTACCAGGTGGTACAACTACATACAAGAATAATACTGTTATTTGTGACTTTGAGTCTCATTTGATTAATAGCCCCTGTAAATACCACTCTTGGAATAGCAACCACATTTTCTAATGCCTGCCATTTCACTTGGAAAATTCTAGATATTTCTTTCATAATTGTAAAGTATTAAGGCTAGGCACTGAAAATTGTTCTTTTTTCAGGCTGGGCATGGTGGCTCACGCCTGTAATTCCAGCACTTTGGGAGGCAAAGGCGGGCGGATCACTTGAGGTCAGGAGTTCAAGACCAGCCTGGGCAGCATGGCGAAACCCTGTCTCTACTAAAAATATATAAGTTAGCTGCACATACATGTTACCTGTAATCCCAGCTACTCAGAAAGCTGAGGCAAGAAAATTGCTTGAACCCAGGAGACGGAGGTTGCAGTGAGCTGAGATCGCACCACTGCACTTCCAGGCTTGGTGACAAATCAAGACTCTGTCTCAAAAAAAAAAAAGAACAATTTTTTTTTTTTTTTTTTTTTCAAATCCAGTGGTCAGAAATGAAAAGTCAGACCAAAGTTTTGCAGATAAAAATGACTTAACAGTTTTAAAAAAAAGTTTAAATAGTTAAAATATATAGGTTTAAGATGATGGGCAGGGTCATTCTGCATCACTAAACTCTCAATCCTTGAGTGCCATCTGTTTAAATTTAAAGCAAGATTATAGTACTTCAGATTTGAATATTTAGAGATTAAATGAAGGAAAGATCCAAAAGATAGTTGGCATGTGAAAATCAAGTGTATCCTTTTTTGCTCAAAGAATTTCATTAAGATGGAATTGACATTCAAACCAGATGAGAGCATCTAAATTAGAAACACTTCTCTGCCATAAAAAATCTATTCTAATTGTCTTTGATTTTTTTTTTTTTTCCCTAGTGTCAGATAGTGCCCCTCATCTTGAGGGCCTAGCAGAATTTCAAGAGAATGTAAGGAAGACCAACAATTTTTCAGCTTTTCTTGCCAATGTTCGGAAAGCTTTTACTGCCACGGTTTATAATTAAGGTACAAATAGTGTATATAAAAATGGTTTATTTTTCTTGTCTATTTTGTGTCTCTTTTTAAAAGAATTCTCATTATCTGCTGTCTGCCTGTAATTCTTTGGTATTTTTGTAACATTCTGTGTGGCATACTTCTTTCAATCACAGTAGTCCATCCTTATCTGCAGTTTTGCTTTTTACAGTTCTAGTTACCCACAGTCAACTGTGGTCCAAAAATATTAAATGGGTAGAATGCAGTACAAGACATTTTGAGAGAAAGAAACATTTCATATACATAACTTTTATTACTGTATGTTGTTACAATTGTTCTATTTTATTACTTATTGTTGTTAACCTCTTACTGTGCCTAATTTGTAAATAAAGCTTTATCATAGATATTTATGTATGGGGAAAAAGCAGTCTTTATCGGATTTAGCACTACCTAAAGTTTCAGACATCTACTGGGAGTCTTTTAACATCCCCCACGGGTAAGGGAGAACTACTGTATTTTAATTAAAATCTTAGGGAAACATATAAAGTAAAATATGTTCTTTTAATTAATGAAAGATAATTAGTTTACTACTTTTTTTTTTTTCTGTAAATGTCAGGCATGAGTAACTTAGGCTAGCACTGGGAATGGAAATTTGTTCAGCCTGCACTGGGTTTCAGTGGTCTCCAAGCTTTTGTACCACTTAATATGGACTCTCAATATTAAAAAATTAAAAGGACGGGTCCAACCTAAGTTTGACAGTTTTTAACATGTACTTGGCAAAATAAACTCTACTATCTTACTATCAACCTAATGTCAAAAAAGAAAGAATATTTTTACCTTACACCAAGAGAGATCTATAATTAGAATAAAGGACGATCCTTCACATCAGAAGAAAGTTGGCAGCATTTTACTAGGATATAGTTTTGAAAATCTAATTGTAGAAATTTATAAACAGTTTCCATTCTGTAATGTTTGCCATTTAATTGTGGTCTGGATATAAGTTTGTCATCTTGGGAGTCTGTTCACCACAGATTAGAGTTCAAATGTCAACTTATTCTAGGACTTTTTTTTTTGTCCTCATCCTTTCTGTGTAAATTTGATGGCATTTAAGTATGCTAGCTATAGTGAAAGCTACATAATACTGTTCCAGTATATCGTGAGCACACCTAGAAACCATAGAACAATGCCTTCCATGCCTTCAGTTGCTTCTCCTGCCTTCTCCCTGAATAATCTGGGGGAAAATTCAACTTGTCGCCCAGTTAGTGAGAGGAGGAAGGGAGTTTCAGAGCAGCCTCTCTCAGTGGCCGCTGTAGGGACAGAAAGATGTGATACCTTTCCTCATCCATCATAAGGGTCACAACCAACACTCCTATAGCAAAAGACAGGTTAACAAGAGAAAAACACAACAAATGTATTTAATCCAAGTTTTATGTGACATGGGAGCCTTCGGAAATGAAGACTTAAATATGCAGGTAAAACTGTTTTTATGCTTATGTTTGAGGAAGAATGGAAGAATGGACAGCCATGTAGAAACGTGATTGGATGAACAGGTGTGATCTAGTGGTAATAAACTGAAGAAACCTTCAAGGCCTGTCTGTTCAGGTCTTTCTTGGGGTCTTTCTGTGTAGCTTTCCTTCTTCCTGGGCGTGGGGCAGGACCCTTATCGAAGGAGGGTCTTAGGACATAGTAAGGTGGGGGAAAGTTGGAATAATATTTCTAGGTTTTACAACTTACTTTAGAGAAGAGAGGAGCAAGAAGCAGGAAGGCAGGAAAAGGTCAGAGACCTTGGTTCTGATGCTGCTTCTGAGGCCTTCTAATCTCTCTTAGTTTAAAGTACTTACTATGCTAAAGCACCATAGTTTGGGGTATCATGTTCTGAGCCCTAACACCACTCATACCTAGGACTTGGCTCAAGGCTTTGCTCATTGACATATAGTAGTAGAACTTACCTGAGAAGAATGCTATGGCCTGGTGGAGATGTTATCACTGACACATGCCAGTGTGTAGATCAGCTTTTAGGGACCATTGATTGGTATTTTCTCTAGAGATAAAAGGCTAATAAACTGTCCTGGTAATTGGAATGGGTGCTACTAGCAATAGACCTATCCTATTTCAGCATGGGCTTGTCTGAAGGGAGTATTTGAAGAGAGAGAGTACAATAAGCAGACTCCGGTTTTTCCTCGGCAGACTTTCACATTTGGCCTTATTTTTTATATACTTATTTATTTATTTATTTATTTATTTATTTTTTTGAGGCGGAGTCTGGCTCTCTTGCCCAGGCTGGAGTGCAGTGGCCGGATCTCAGCTCACTGCAAGCTCCGCCTCCCGGGTTCACGCCATTTTCCTGCCTCAGCCTCCCGAGTAGCTGGGACTACAGGCGCCCGCCACTTCGCCTGGCTAGTTTTTTGTATTTTTTAGTAGAGACGGGGTTTCATTGTGTTAGCCAGGATGGTCTCGATCTCCTGACCTCGTGATCCGCCCGTCTCGGCCTCCCAAAGTGCTGGGATTACAGGCTTGAGCCACCGCGCCCGGCCTATATACTTATTTAAATGAATGCAAAAAACGATATCAAAACCCAACTTCGGTTTTTGTGAACCTAGCTTGATTTGGAGCTCAATTTCTATCAGCAGGATCTGTTTCTTCTGGATTGAGCCTCTATGTGGTAGACCACGGCAATTTCAAACTCATCCGGTTCCTGTAAGTTAGTACAGGTGATCAAGGGGCTAAAATACATGTGTTGGGTTATACTAGATTCCCCCTGAAACCCAGCTATAGAGGCAGATTAACCTCAATAATTGGGCTAAGAATGGGGATGTTATAGTTCTAGAAAGGGAAAGACAGCTTAGATGTTTGGCATTAGAAACATTAGATGACTATCTGCAGTGAGTATGTGTTGACTGAATTTCTCCACTTGAAATATATCTACAGTGAACAAATGTAACAAAACTTGAGGGAAGGTCTTGTCTCAAAGAAGACTAAAGAAAGATCATATCTCATACTGCAAACTCGATGACATAGTGTTTTGAACCATACAGTAAGAAGGCACTAGGCATTGACCCAGCTTGCCTAAGCAAGAAGAAATTCTGAAAGATCTCTTTCACCAGCAAGTTGGAGAAATGAGAATTGGGGATGAGAGAACAAATGGGTAGATCCCCACATAGGGCCCATGTTTCCTCAAGGAACAGCCATTCTTCACTTCTAACTGGTGGGTGGAATGGGGTCAAGATCTGAGAATGAGATTCCATAGCAGGAAATTCCCAAGAGGATAACATAGGAATGACCAGACACAGTGGCTCACAGCTGTAATCTCAGCACTTTGGGAGGCCGAGGCGGGCGGATCACGAGGTCAGGAGTACGAGACCAGCCTGACCAACATGGTGAAACCCCGTCTCTACTAAAAATACAAGAATTAGCTGGGCATGGTGGCACGTGCCTGTGATCCCAGCTACTCAGGAGGCTGAGGCAGGATAATCACTTGAACCCAGGAGGTGGAGGTTGCAGTGAGCCAAGATCGTGCCACTGCACCCTAGCCTGGATGACAAAACAAGACTCCGTCTCAAAACAAAACCTAGGAACCAACTTTGCTACTGGAATCCAAAGTCAAATATACAAAGAAAAATACATTATTATGAACAGAGGGCGGAGGGCCTTGGGCCATAGAACATTAGACGATTAGACTGATTTGTTTTCTCAACAGGGAAGTTGATTCATTCCAAGATTGGGGATTATTCTAACAAGCCTGGTCAGCTGGCCATCTTAAAATAATGGTTAATACCTTTTTTTTTTCTTTTTTGCACTTCCTACATGCCCAGCACTGTTCTAAGCCCTAAGCCCTTTACCTCCATCTACTCATTTACGTTCTCACAACAACCTGTGAGGTAGATACTATTGAAATTTTTGTTCTACAGATAAGGAATACGAGGTACAGAGTTTAAATGACTTAAAGTCACACTGCTGCTGAGTGTTAGAGTTGGGATTCAAACCCAGATGACAAGCTGGCAACTGAATCCACGAGTTTCACCTAGATCTAGACGATGCCTTATTGCCTTTCTATACTACATTACAAGGAAAGTATGCAAAAACAAAGTTCTTAAAGATTCTCAACAAATTTGAATTTCTATAATATAATTTGGGTTTTGTGTTTCTGTAGAAGTATAATGATTAAGAAAAAGAACTATATTGTCTTGAAAGCAGAGGAGGACTATGCTTTGTCTGGATCCTTAGGAAATAGCCTCACTAAAATGGCAAAAGAGCTACAGATCTCAGGGAAACAGTGAGCAGAGTATGAGGTGTTTAGAACCCCAGTGGCTCATTGAGAACAGTCACTAGGGATGTAGACTGCAGTCATCACCCAGGTCTTTTTGGAATGGTGTGTGAGAGGGCTATTAATTTGTGCATAAGTTTTTAATCTGTTTGAGCAAATATAAAAGCCTTAGGCTGAGCATGGTAACTTAATGCCTGTAATCCTAGCACTCTGGAAGACTGAGGAGGCCAGGAGTTCAAGACCAGCCTGGGCAACAAAGCCAGACCCCATCTCTAAAAAGAATTTAATTTGCCAGGCATGGTGGTACGTGCCTATAGTCCCAACTACTTGCAAGACAGAGGTGGAAGAATCGCTTGAGCTCAGCAGTGAGCTCCAGCCCTAGGTGACAAAGACCCTATCTCTTTAAAGCAAAACCAAAAAGAAACTTAATTTTTGAAGTTTACTATATACCCACCTAGGGATATTTTGGAGCTGATACTAATATATTAGCTCACATTTTAAAGTTGATGCATTATGAAAATTCCACTTGAGCTGATTAATAATACATATAAAAGGCAAACTGAGCTACCTTAGTATACTTGCTTTTTTATGCATTATGTTTAAGATGATGTGTCATAACAATGAAATAATTTTTAAACATTTAAAATCTTCCTAATGTGGAAATAAAGCACAAGATACACAGATAAGATACTTTCTTAAGTGGGAAAATATAGGCACAAATGTAAGTAACACTGCTTGAAATGGAATCCAAATGGGGTCACTCATCTATTCTACATTTTGTAATAAAATGGTACAGGTCTCTAAAATTAAACTCAGTAACAAATTAAGTTTAAAAAAAAAAGCACAAAATTACTACAATGTTCTATTAATATATCTAAAGTTTCAATTTCCAGGCTAATGAGAATTAGAAAGTGTTGGTTATTTTTCAATTCAGAAAATCCTGTACAGACATAATTAGTTACGTTTGAATTTGTGTACCATGGCGGCATTTAGCTCTCTTACCTAGCAGTGTCTGGGATATAGTAGAAGCTTAATAAATACGTATTAATGTTGAACACATTATCAAGACTCAACAGAAAATTATTTGATGGGGAATCAAAATTGCACTTCGTAAAAGAGGTGGCTTGTTCAACAATATCTGCAGACATGTTGCTAAGGTGTTTGGACATTTTTGGAAGTTAAAGATAGCTTTGCTGTTTTTTGAGACAGGGTCTCACTCTGTCGCCCAGGCTGGAGTCCCGAGTAGTTAGGACTACAGGCATGCACCACCACACCTGGCTAATTTTTGTATTTTTTGTAGAGACGGGGTTTTGCCATGTTGCCAGGCTGGTCTCAAACTCTTGGGCCCAAGGGATCCACCCACTTCAGCCTCCCAAAGTGCTGGGATTTCAGGCATGAGCCACTGAACCCGGTGAGCACTTCTTGACTCAGTAACAAGCTGACAGAGAACAAGTTCCTTTCTGAATAAAGATAAGAGTTTCATCTAAATAGAAAAAGAATCTATCAGTTAATGGGAGGATCTATATGCTATATAAAATCAGCCCTTTCTTGGTATTGTTAGTATATCGTGGTGTGAAATATGAAAAGTGTATGATATGGTGTGAAGAACGTTTCAAGTTTAGACACACATTTTCCTTTTTCCTTAGCAACTAGGCACGCTGGAAGTAGTAGCTGAGAATAAGGTCTAGCAAATGGAAAAACTTCAAGGGAGAAGTTATTTTACTCAACTTAATGTTTATGAATTTTGGAAAGAGGCAATGTTTGAGATTCAAATAAATGTTATCTATATAATGGCAACTGTTGAATATTTTAACTTGTCTTGCAAAAAGCTCTATATTCCGGCACCAACATGGTATTGTGGGGGAAAAAAGTTGAGAATTAAGACGCAGGCCAGTCTTTGCTCTACTATTGAAGCTGATACATGACCTTGCGCAAGTTATTTATCCTTTTTGAGGTCACTTTTCTCACCTGGCCATACTCTACTATGTGTGTGGTTTCCCAGACTTGGGGGAAATGAAGAAGATTTTCTTTTATTCTCAATTAACTAAAAGTAATTATGAATATTTGTTGAATTTTGTGTTTTTCTGTACTTATATAAATTTTCATCATTAACCTATTAATGTGATTTACATTAACAGGCTTTTGAAAAAAAATGTTGAAATAACTTTGCCTTGTTGGAATAAATCCACTTTAGTCATGTGCAGTCTTTTTTTTAATACAGTGTTGGCTTCAGTTTATGAATATTTTGTTTTGAATTTTTACATCTATAGTCATGAGTGACATTGGGTTATAATTTTCCCATGTATATTTTTCTATTTCCTGAAAAAGTTTGGATAAGATTATTGTTTTTGAACTCACTTATAAAACTATCTGGTCTTGTGGGGATTTTTTTGTAGGAAGAGTTTTAAAAAGGTACTCATTAGATTTCTTTAACAGTTATTAAATCATTCAGTTATTGTATTTCTTCTAAGTTTAGATCATATTTTTTGAGAAATTTGTCTCTTTTTCTTGGCTTTCAAATTAATTGGTGTAAAGATTCATAGTATATAATTTTATCTTTTAGATAACTGCTACATCTATAGCATCTACTTACATTTTTTATGTATTTATTTATTTATTTTTAGAGGCAGGGTCTCCCTGTGTTGCCAAGGCTGGTCTCGAACTCCTGGGCTCAAGTGATCTGCCAGCCTTGGCCTCTCAAAGTGCTGAAATCACAGGCATGAGCCACCGCACCCAGCCTACTTTTTTCTTATAATGTTTATTCATACCTTTTTTCATTCTCACCAAGATTTGCTCATTTTATTAATCCTTTCAAAGAACCAATGGATAGCCTTGTTCATACTCTTCTATTTTGTTACATCTCTCCTTTCTTTCTCTTTCTCTTTCTCTCTCTCTTTCTTTCTTTCCTTTCTTTCTTCCTTTTTTTTTTTTTTTTTTTTTTTTTGAGACAGAGTCTCGCTCTGTTGCCCAGGCTGGAATGCAGTGGCGCGATCTTAGCTCACTGTGCAAACTCCACCTCCCAAGTTCAAGCGATTCTCCTGCCTCAGCCTTCTGAGTAGCTAGGATTACAGGCACTTGCCACCATGCCTGGCTAATTTTAGTATTTTTAGTAGAGACGAGGTTTCACCATGTTGCTCAGGCTGGTCTCGAACTTCTGACCTCCTGATCTACCCGCCTCCATCTCCCAAAGTGCTGGGATTATAGGCCTGAGCCACCCTGCCCAGCCCATTTCTTCTCCTCCTCCTCCTCCTCCTCCTCTTCTCGGTGTTCTTTACTGTGGGTCGATTCTGCTGTTATTTTGATAAACATAATTAGGATGCTTCATTTATTAATTTTAGCATTTCTCCTTTCCTTGTGGGACTTTTTTATAGCTGCTTTCCCGAAACTACAGATTTTGATAAATAGTGTCTTTTTCATTTTTTATTTCTAACATTTTCTAGTTTCCATTAAGATTTCTTCTTGGACCATGGATTATTTAGAAGTATATGTGTATGTGCATATATGCATTTGCATATATGGGTGTGGGCACACATACACATTCTCCAAATGCACAAAGTTTTTTTCAGTTACCATTTTCTTAATGATTTCTACATTATATTATGGTCAGATAATTTCCAGATACTTTGTGGACTGGTGCCTGGTCATTTGTTACAAACATGTACTTTCCAGTGCTTAGGTGCAGTGCCTCTTCCTCATCTGCCTATAGCACTCACCCAACCCGTCTCACTTGCTTAACTCCCAGGCAGCTCGGACTTTCCCTGATCTCCTCGATCCTGATTGAAACCTCTCACTCCTAAATGTCCTCATTACCTGTTGTCATACTCCTGTTACAGCATTTATCATGGGATCTTGTATTTATTTACTGCTCTGTCTTGCTTACAAGAATAGAGACTGGGGGCTCTTTTGAGAAAGAGGACTCATTGTCTTTAGACCTAGTATTTAAGTGACAGATCTTTTGTTTCTTAACCTCTCCACATGGTAACTTCTATTCATCCTTCAAAATCCAGTTCAAAGATGATTTTTTTTTTTTTTTTTTTTTTTTTTTTGAGATGGAGTCTTGCTGTCACCCAGGCTGGAGTGCAGTGGTGCAATCCCAGCTCACTGCAACCTCTGCCTGCCGGGTTCAAGCCATTCTTGTGCTTCAGCCTCCTGAGTAGCTGGGACTACAGGCATGTACCACCACACCTGGCTAATTTTGTATTTTTAGTAGGGATAGGTTTTTGCCACGTTGCCCAGGCTGGTCTTGAACTACTAACCTCAAGTGATCCACCCACCTTGCCCTCCCAAAGTGGGGGGATTACAGGCGTGAGCCACCATGCCTGGCCAAGACTACTTCTGGTGTGAGGAGTATGCTGGTCCAGGCACCACACTGGAAGAATCACTGAAAAAAAAAGCAATTCCCATTTGCCCCATGTGAGGAAAGCTCAGTTTCCCCATATACGTGGCATGCTTCTAGGTGCTCCTTGATATGATTCCCTTTGTTGACCCAGAGCCCTCTGTTAGTCCTGAGCTTTAAAACCAAAGTTTGTCTCCAACCAGTTCAGTTTGCTTCCCCTCCTAGGTCTGCTTCTCCAATTCCATAGTTCCTCTGAGAAAGAGGTTTTCACCCTAATTCTCTGTAGGTCCATTTACTCCAACCTCAGAGCAAAGCTGCTTTCCTCCTATTCCTCTGACCCCCTGACCCAGTTAGTATCCCTAGGGCTCTGCCCCTTCAGCAGGATTTCCCTGATCTCAAGCACCCATACTTCCCATTACTTTCCCGGATCTGACCTCCTATTTGTATAAACACAACCTGGATTCTCTAGCTCACTGGTCTTCTCACTCCTGTCTCCATTGCTGCTCAGCTGAATGTCTAGGGATCCAGATCCTCCGTGCTGGATCACAGCATCCTGGGACCTTTGACATTCCCCTCATCCATCATCTTCAGCTCTATCCAGGTAGGTGCATTCTCTCTGCAAAAGGTTTCTGCTCGTCTCTGCTGTGTCCCCACTCTCTGACCCAAGTCTGAGTCCCGCCTTCTCATGCCCAGTCCGAATCCCACCTTTTCATGCCCCGCAACCCCAAGCCCATCTTCCTGTATGAGATTGCAGAGGACACTAGGGTGTGCCGCTATTTGATCTAACCCACTTCTCTTTCTCCCAGCCAGGCTGATTACCCCTCAAGGCCGTCAAGGCTTTGGGAGGGGACGGGTTTTATCTTGGGGGAGAACAAAATTAAACTGTGTTCAAATTACTGATCAGTTAAAGTTTTATAATACTATACAATAACATTTACCCCCAAACGGAATATTACATTTTTGATGAATCATAAGGCACTTTAAGTGATTAAAATGCCTTGTCATTAGGCATATTAATTATTATGGGTAAGTGAAAATGCAGAAAAATGAAATTAGTAAATCTTTCTGGTTGATAGCATGATGGATATGTCAGCTTTTCCTCTACTAGAAAGGAGCTAAAATAGAGTAACATCAATGTGCTCAATATCGGCCTCTGCGGCCTATATTTCAGGTTGTCAATGGTACTAAAAACTTCCTGACATATAAAACTTAGTGGAGTATAATTATGAAAGTCCATTTAATAGTTTTAAAGCACTAACATTAAAGTTATTCTATATAGGAGACTTCAGCCCATAATTAATGTTCACCACAATATGCACTAAATCTTTCTGGAGTATCATCCCCATCTATCTAATCAGAAAGTTATTGCCCTACTAAAAAGATACTCAACAAGTCCGCTATATCCAATTATATTTGTATTTCATCTGGTTTATAGTATTTCTTTGAAGCTTAAAAGTTATATGTCAGATGCAAAAATAATTTGCAGCAACATTCCAAAACAGGGGAACCATTTAATGTTTTCATAAAACACAACTGATTTATGAAGAAAAAAAGATGTCTTTCTTTGAAAATTACTTTCAAAGAGTTTTAGGGTCAAACTACCATTATGATGATTTTCTCCACAGAAAATGGTCTGGTGTAGGCTGCAGTCAATTGCTACATAATTTTTTATCCATCAAGGCTTAATGGAAAGAAGTAAGATGAAAAGGAAATATAAATTTAAAATCTCTGTTCATGGTCTAATGGCCTATTATCCAGCCAACTTTCTACTTGCAGAAAGCCTTCATTAAGACACCATTAAGGATGGCATTAAAACGTCTGAGCTGTTCTGGGTTGTAAGTTACGTCTCACACAAATTTTACTTGCGCTCCTTCAGCTCTAATATCTGTATCTAAATATCTATTGTGTTACTTATATTCCGCTATAGGAGTGTAATGGTACAGACTTGCAAAATATAGTCCTCAGTTTGAAAAATTTCTTCTTGAAAGTATAAAATTTGATGAATTTTTTTAAAAAAGAGGTCAGGGGCAGGAGAGTAATGGGATGGATTTTAATTACTCCTTTAATGCCTGTATTGAAGTTCTAAAGGACAGCCTATTTGGCACAAGAGTAAAAACATACCCAGCAGTTTCATGAAGACCATGACCTTCCAATCAATGGAGTGTGAGATCTCCAGGCCAACTTAGGTCATTTTCTGAAAGAAGCTGCTGTAACATTTCTCTTCACTCTCAACTGTTCCCCTTGGAAGTAGTTTCGGGGCCTAGCCTCTCTCATTCCCAACCTTTGCCCGTGATGGGTCATTTGAGGAAGTACCATAAATTTTCTTCACCCTAAATATTCCATTTTGATAGTGAAGATTGGTTTCCTGAACTTTCCATTCAAACTAGAAATCCACTATCATTTAAAGTCCTTCCATTAGGAAGCTGCTTAGGATATTCCGTCCATAATGACTTAGTTGGGAAGTACAGAATTCCTTATTTCTGAATTGGTAAATGAGGTTTCCAGATGGGCAAGAAGGCATGAAATTTGGGGCATTATCTCCCTCCTAGCCCTTTCCTGTCCAATTTGCTCTTGTTCTCATATCTCTAGCCATCTCTGGCTCACACCTGACCTCACTCTAAGAGCAGCTCTGGTGGTGGACAGGGGGTATATATGAAGCAACTGCCTCAGAAGATCATTGGCTTAGGATGAAACTGCATTCTGCCCGGAGGCCCTCAGCCTGGGAGCTGGACCTTTGTCTACCACCCTTTCTTTGGATCTTTTATCCTACCATCCCCTAATTTGGGTTGATCTCATTGGTGTTTTGATTGCCTGTCTCTCTGCTTGGAATTGATCTGTATTCCTCATTTCCCAGGCTCTGCTTGACCCCCTCGTAGGCCTGCTGTGCTCTGTTGCCACCCAAATCCAGAGGAAAAAGACATCTAAGTCCTCACTGCTGTTGTCTACCAGATAACTCTGTGACTTCAGGCAAGCAGCTGAACCCACCTTGGACTCAGTCTCTTTCTGTGACACCAGGGGTTATACTGGATCATCTCTAGGGTCTCCTAGAATTCGGAAACTCTAGGAACCAAGGAGCCTCTTCCTTGTCTGCCTCCACCCATCCATCTTTTAGCTGACTGTTTCAAGCTAATAATCATGAATGCAAAGTGCTGTGACGTGCAGGTAAAACTCCATCCATTTCAAAAGAAAAACCTGTAAAGATAATAGCACTTTATTCTTATTTGAACCACATTGTATTGTTGGTTACAGAGTGTGAAGGTAGTATGTTCAGAGTCTTGTTTTATGTCTTTGTAGCTGTGTTGCCAGCATTTGAAGGTAACTCCTCCACATAAGCGGCAGGAAAATGGCCTTTTTTCCCATTCAAAGATCCAAACCACCATCCTTCTTCTTTTTTCTCGTGTATAATCACAATGTCACCTGTGAAAATACACAGACAAATGGGTCTCTGCAATATGAACACATGCCTCAGCCCGATTGATAAGAGTTTTAAGGAGGTTCTGCTTCAAGGAGTTACTTGGTAGTGTCATTTTCTGCACTTGATTCAGATGAAGCCAAATGTATCAAACACCTGTGTATAAAGCAGGCATAATCCAGAGGATACTAAAAAGAGTAAGATAATGAACAACTGAGATAAAATAATTGCTTAAAAACAGGATTGGCCAGGTGTGGTGGCTCACACCTGTAATCCCAGCACTTTGGAGGGCAAGGCAGGCAGATCACAAGGTCAGGAGTTCGAGACCAGCCTGACCAACATGGTGAAACCCCGTCTCTACTAAAAATACAAAAATTAGCTGGGTGTGGTGGCACACGCCTGTAGTCCCAGCCACCCAGGAGGCTGAGGCAGGAGAACCACTTGAACCCGGGAAGTGGAGGTTGCAGTGAGCCAAGATCACACCACTGTACTGCAGCCTGGGTGACACAGCGAGACTCTTGTCTCAAAAAAAAAAAATCACCTTGGGTCATATATCCTTACGCTGCCTGGCTCACTTTCTATGTAGCTGATGGATTGTCACCAAAGTCTTTCTTGGTGTCCATACTTTGAGGGTTTCACATGCTGGTGTTTGATACTTTGGCACGTTGGCTGCTATAAGTATGTCTCACCAACAGTGTTTTCCTAAGATCAAGACAATGCCTCTGTATTATACCTGATTTCATAGTCCAAAAGCTTAACTCACAACTTTGCATAGAAATGTAACTCCCCGTTCAACAACTTAGCCAACTTTAATACAACATCAATTTGGAGACAATATTTTTTAAAGCAATGATTCAAATAAAGAGAATTCCATAGCAAATTGGACAAGAAACATGGCTCTTGTCATAAAAGTAGAAAGATCTGCCCCCTTCAGGATCCAAGAGCTTCTTTTTCTTTAGTGTCATTCTGAGGTGATTTTTCAGTCTTCCCTTCACTCTTACTCAGCAATTCTCTTTCTAAGACAAAGGAGACTATTAACTCCTTTTCTGTCTTTTCTTAGTCATAAATCGCTATTCTTAAAGGAGATCATTCTCAGTCTCTAAGTTCTGCCTTTAATGGGTTCTCTCAGGTCAGTAAATTGACATAATCTATTAACAAGAATTCCAACAAATGATTTCAAATTGTATTGCCAGCTTTCCTAAGCCTCCAATGTCGTGTTTCATTGAAAGAAACTACTTAGAATATAAAGTGTAAGCAGGCTTTGCAACCAGCAGAGAACTGAAAACAAGATAATCAATTTATTGTGAATGATATAACTCAAATGCAGCATCCATGGGTTTTAGGTGGCATCTGGGAAGTATGTCTTTTATTCACATAGGAAGAAAAGTAATTGCCTGGGGAGAGATGACTGGCAAATGCTGCAAAGGAAACACCCAATAAATAGCAAATGTGCGGTGTCCTTGTCGTTTGGCTACAAAATGTATCTTGATTTTCACGGCTCTGGGAGCCGTGTTCTTGTTTTGGATAATATACTTTCTCCCACAACGTTACTCTTTCTCACTAACCCTTCCGTTTCCAGATCTCTGTCTTAGCACTAACATCCAAACGTGGTTTCTAACTGGACACATAATGAAGGTTGAGGCTGGAGACTTTTTTCTTTAATAATGTTGTGGTTTATATTATAAAGCCACTATATAACACCTTTCCATGTTAAGTAAAACTCTGTGACACAAAGAAGGGGGTCTTACTCTTTAGACTGGACATAAAAAGCTTTTCTGAGAAGTGAGACCAGCACTAAGCTGGGAGTCAGCTGACCCAGGTGCTAGAATTTGCACTTTCACTAAGTTGAGAGAGGAAGTCACTTCACATTCCTGCATGTCTAGCTTCTAAAAAATAAAAAGGTAGGGGCCGGGCGCGGTGGCGCAAGCCTGTAATCCCAGCACTTTGGGAGGCCGAGGCGGGCGGATCACAAGGTCAGGAGATCGAGACCACAGTGAAACCCCGTCTCTACTAAAAATACAAAAAATTAGCCGGGCGCGGTGGCGGGCGCCTGTAGTCCCAGCTACTCAGGAGGCTGAGGCAGGAGAATGGCGGGAACCCGGGAGGCGGAGCTTGCAGTGATCCGAGATCGCGCCACTGCACTCCAGCCTGGGCAACAGCGTGAGACTCCGTCTCAAAAAAATAAATAAATAAATAAATAAAAATAAAAATAAAAAGGTGGGGTACACCTTTAATCACTTTCCATTACTGACATTCTACCCCAGTGTGCATTGTGATTAGGAGTATGGCTGTGTTTCCAAGTTCAAATCCTGCGCTGCCACAGCCTGTGGCATTAGCCAAAGCACCTAACCTTTCTGTGTGTCAGTCTCCTCTGCTATGAAATGGGAATAACCAATAAAACCCTCCAAGGGTTTCATTAATATTAAATTGGACAATATGCCTGCAACAATGTCTGGCACATAGAAAACAGAATAAGTGTTAGCTATTATCATTATGCGAGCTTTTGTTTTATATGTGCTTATCTTTCAAGAAGGGTGAACTGATTTGACATGGTAGTAACTCTTAAGGCTGCCACACTAAGACAGGGTTTTATTCATGCTAAGAATCTCAATATGGGAAGGCAATTAAAATATTTGAGAATGATTCTTACCCTTTTCCAAATTCAACTCATCATCTTGCCTGGCTTGAAAAGAATATAAGGCCTTGCAAAGTCTGCTGCTGAGCTGGGCTGCACCAGGGACTGAAATAGATTAAGCTGTAATTACTATGCTGTGTTAGCAGGCAAATGAATATGAGCTGAAGCTCTTTGGTTATTTAACAGTGTGGTGCAGAGTTTCAATATATTAAATTTTTCTCAAAAGGAAAGTTTGTAATTTTACATAATTTCATTCCTTGATTCAAAAACCATTTATGATGCACTTTCTATATGTATGGACTGCATATGTTATATAATCAAAAACTATATTATAATACATGAAATAGTAAGTCTAGAGAAAAACATTGCATGCATGTTTTAGAAAACATTCACCAGTTTTGCCATTCAGATATAAATAGGGGATATTTGGGGCATGTGCATGTTATCATCCCTAGCTGTGTATGGAACTGTTTCTCAAACAATGCAGCGGTGACTCCTTAATACATCGTGTGAACCATAATGTCCTGGTTTTACTGAAGTTCTTTTTTTTTAACCAATTTCTAATTTAAAAAACTAGATAGTCAAGATTATGGTAATTATACTTGAACATGCAGGGACAGTGACATGTGTGTGTATGCTGAAAGATGAAGAGCAGTGTGGTGTGTGGGTGCACGAATGACTGAAGTCAGATGACTGCTAATGGGGCTTTGTAGGCCATGAGTCCAAGCCCTGGCAAACCACCTGGATCACTATGTGTCTCGCAGAGAGGACAGGCTTCTTATGGGAGTTTGGAGGAGGCTATGGAGACAGAGTGACAAAGCTCCTCACAATGGTCTAAGTGTGATTATGTGGATGGCAAATAACAGGCCATTTGAATAAGGTGGATGCCAGCCATCTGATATCTGAGGCAACTTCTCATATTATAAAATACTTTCCCAACCCTCTACTCTTCTTAACTTCTCCCATTTTTACATAAAGCTACAGAGTCTAACAAATTAATCAGTCCCGATGGAAATATAAATTTCCTTAAACAGATACAGGTCAAAGTGGCTCTGAAAATAAAGTTTAAATGTAGCAATGTGCCCTGCCAGTAGGACCCAGGCCAAAAAGATTGTGGGCATGGGATTACCTGGAGTTGAAGAACTTGGATTGCTCTGCCCACCAGAAGATGCTTTGCTCACAATACTCTCTAATCTCTTCATTAAAAAAGGCCGAGATATTTTCACATAGCTATGAGTATGCTCCTGTTCAAATGGTATAAAAAGTCATATTTTATAACACGATTATCATAAACATTCATGAAAATTAACTCTTCTGTAGCTGTTTTCCTCAAGATTTCTTTTTCTTTTTTTTTTTTTTAGACAGAGTCTTGCCCTGTCACCCAGGCTGGAGTGCAGTGGCATGATCTCAGCTCACTACAACCTCCACCACCTGGGTTCAAGTGATTCTCCTGCCTCAGCCTCCCTGGTAGCTGGGATTACAGGTGCCCACCACCATGCCTGACTAATTTTTGTATTTTTAATAGAGACAGGTTTCACCATGTCAGCCAGGCTGGTCTGGAACTCCTGACCTCAGGTGATCTGCCTACCTCGGCCTCCTAAAGTGCTGGGATTATAGGCATGAGCCACTGCGCCTGGACTGGAAGTTTTTAAACTGAGGGGTATAAATAATTCAATAGATTTCTAAGCCCTACTGTGTTTCAGTTTTGAGTTGAAGCCTTAATATTTTCAAAATTAAATAATTACTGTACTTTATAGCCTGTGTTTCCAATTCTAACCTGTGTGTCTAGGCCAAATAGTAACATTCATAACATTACTTTTACAAATACAACTTTAGTTGGCTTAATGCAAGTGAAATGATCACAACCCTCTAAATGACTGAGATTGTTTTTGAGCTCTTGAGCCTCTTAGAAAACCGTCCCTTCACAAGATGATTACGGCTCCCCCTTCTGATCAGTAACCACAAGCAATAGCTGCCATGTACGTTCACCTGCTCATCCACTCCTGGAGTGCAGCACTAGGAAAATAGGTGTATGTGAATTTCAGAGCTGTACTGGTGCATTATCTGCATTAGGCACCATGTTAAACAGATGAGACTAATACAATTTAATAGAAATTTTACTGTAAAACACATCCAAAGGATAAAATTCAGGTATGATGAGCCAGAAGACATTGAAAGTGTTTTTTAGCTCCTCATAGAAGTTTGGTGTACACAGAGTGTATTCGGTTGTGTCTAGCTCTTGTTGTGCTCAAAAGAAATAAAAACATTTATCTTATTAAGTGTATGAATATTAATATCACATAGAATTCCTAATATCTTTTTTGCCCTGATGCTACTTTAAGCCATTCCACCCAGCAGGCCCAATCAAGAACTTACAACCAGTCTCCTTGAATGTTACCTTTTCCCTCCACCTGAAGATGGAGTTACTGCAAGGATGGCTGGGTTGAGGTCTTTGCTCAAGTTCTGCTAACACTGATGACAGTTTGTAGGAGTTTGCTTCCAAAAGGTCTAGTTTCAAATTGTTCTGTGGATACATCATTTGGCCGTGTGAGCAAATTTCTAGTAAATGAGGCACAACTGTACAGGAATATCAGAATAACTTTCAAAATAACAAAGGTTAGAAAAGTACGCATTTAACTCATACAGATATTCATAGAAAATGCCGAAGGAAAAAAAAAATGGAATAAACTCTTTAAGCAGTCTAGAGGGTGGTTTTAGTTGTTGAGTGTGTCTCATTCTGTACTCTGGGGATAAACAGGAAACCTTGGTAATAGTATTTTATGGCAATGAAGAGCTTTGACTCAATTTTCTGCTGAGGGATGAGAAAGGGAGTGTTGATTGTAGAAGGTAGATTTTTGGTGGTCTGTGAAGAAAGTGAGCCATCAGTGCTCAATCTTGTGAACAGAATTGAGTTAACATCAATAGAATCAAATGAAATTGAATGTGAGGTTCGTTTGTTCTTTGAGAAGGTGAAGTCTTATATTACCCACAAAGTTTACAGGAATACTTCTGGAAACTGGGAACAATATTCTAGGGTATTTGAGTATAAAAATACTAAGTCAAACTAAAGATACATTCCTAGTCTCTGTCTGTTCTTGATTTGACCTTGAACTAGAAACTTTATAATTACCCTGTCAGGCTGGGTCCAGCCAAAGTGAATTAAATAACAGAATCTAAGCATTGGAAGGGTCCTGCTTATCCAGCCCCCTCATCACCATTATCCCTCTCTCCCCTACACCTCCAGCATGGGAATTCCTTAACCCTAATATCCCTGCCAGGGTGTCACAACCATGGACAGAAGACATCCAATTGATGGAGAAGGTCTCTAATTGTTGGAGGAATCCACTACATTGTGGTGCAGGCTTACCTAAGACAAAACTAAAAGCTCCCCCATGCCTGCTATTTAGACCTTCACTTGATAGTCTCATAGAGCACATCTAGTTCCTCTTGTATGTGGCCCTCTTTCTGGTATCTAAAGACAGTATTTAATCTAAGTGCCTCCAATTTTCTCAACAATTTCTCCTCTGACATTGCTTGTGAACATTCTTGATTCAAATATGGCACTTCAAGGACCAAGATACAGTGAAATAAGGAAGAATTTAAATAAAAGTTTCCTCATCCTAGAAACCTTCCCTGGGTGACACAAAATCTACCAGTATCACTAGTTTCTGTCTACCCAGATGCAGAGCATGTGTAATGAAATCATGCGGATATTTGGCAGTCATCACTTAAAGGTTCACAGTTGCTCCTTCACCGGATCATAAACACCAGAAGTTCCGGGGTCAGATCCTCTCCCTCCTTTTGTCCTCCACTGTATGCTTCAGGCAAGAGGACCCAGATGACCCTAATACACGTATGCTGGTAATGACAATGACAAAATTCTGTGCAAGGACAGCCAAAGGAATAAATGTATAACCCAATGGCATCATGAAATGCTTTTTATGACTTTATTTTGGCACATGTTATTTGCATTGAATAGTTAACAGTTTGTGCGGTCACAGAAAATGTCCTACAGTCTGTTTTATAATTTCATAAAAATTGTAGCCACAGGTCATTGCAGGTATGTTAGACCTCTGTTCCCAAGTGCACACAATGCAGGCCTTTCTTTTCCTAAGAAGTGTCAGGCTTGTCTCTGCAACAGCACCCTACTCAAGAAAGCCTATCTAAACACTAGGTCAGCGATACCTCACTGCATCTGTCTTCTTTCACCAAAGAACTATTGAAATTGCCAATCTGGGTACAATTATCAGGTACCTACATTCACAAGAAAGTTAGGCTATAAGCAAGAAAAAGAAAACACCCAGATTCCTGTATCCTTCAAAACATTGCTAAAAAATTTATCTCCTTAAATGAGTCTCAGATTAACCCCAGTCCACTCCTGATCTCTAATCACAGCAGAAACCCATATGTTGCACACTGGTGCTATATATCTGTTCATTTTTATTCCTATGTAAAATTCATCAGCTTTTTGTTAACTACCCCTTTCATGTGGGTTCCTCTGAAGTGGCCAAAATGTCCATCAGTCCCCACGAATGTCTTTGGGGCTAGAGTTCACACGCTCAGCACAAAGGCCAGGAGGCCCACCTCCCTGCCTCTTCTACCATCTCCCCACCCCAATTCCCACCCTCAAAGAACTTCGCCTCCAAAGTTGCTCCTGGTTTCCCAAGATTTTGCCTCACACCCCAGACAGCCCTCTTCCCTCTGTGCAGCCTCGTCTTTCCTTTCTCCTGTTATTCTCCGATAACTGAGATCAGCAGAGGGATGAATGGAAAATACCGTCTTAATAAAAATTACTAGTTTTTGAGCTCCTCCTCTGAGCATTGTGCTAGCATTTACTAAATAATATTTCACCCTCATAAAAACCCCATGAGGTTAGTACCAATATCCCCATTTTGCAGATGAGAACACTAAAGTTGCCCCAGGTCCCTGTAAACAGCAGAGCTAAATCTAAATACAGGCCTTTCTGAATGCAGATCCTGTATTTCCTGTCACTTTTCTTAACTGGGTTAAAGTGCACATGTTTTCTAGGCCCTTAAAGAATGACTGTTTTAGAGAATACTATTTTAGACACACTTCCTAGGACACCAAAGCAAACATTTCTAGGTAGTTGGATTTTTCCAGATCCCTCAAATGACTTATGAAGCTGACCTTATAAGCTCTCCCACTAGATTGTTCTATGTCATGAGAAAGGAAAGGCAAACAAGGCCAAGCGGACCAGAAACAAGTATTCTAAAAATAACCCTTTCATCACTAAATCTAGGAAACTGCACTCTGCAAACATTTACCTCATCCATTAACGCTGCTGTGTCTTTCTGGCTCTTTGCATCAGAGAAGGAGGAGTTGCTGGAGTATGTTTTAAGCATTCGTTCCAGGCCTGAAAATGAAATAATGTTCTCAGTCACCTTTCACACTGTCTCAGTGGGACACAGCTGGGAGTCAGTCACTCTCAAAGGAAGCCTAGGAGTGACACCAGTGATTTTTTTTTTTTTTTAAGACGGAGTCTTGCTCTGTCACCCAAGCTAGAGTGCAGTGGCATGATCTTGGCTCACTGCAACCTCTGCCTCCCAGGTTCAAGCAGTTCTCCTCCCTCAGCCTCTTGAGTAGCTGGAATTACAGGTGTGTGCCATCATGTCCAGCTAATTTTTGTACTTTTAGTAGAGACACAGTTTCATCATGTTGGCCAAGCTGGTCTCCAACACCTGACCTTGTGATCCACCCGCCTTGGCTTCCCAAAGTGTTAGGATTATAGGCATGAGCCACAGCACCCAGCCACCAGTAGGATTTCTTAAATGGCTGAGGGAGTCTCTGCAGGTAGTTCTTAATAAATCTGACTGAATGATAAATGAACTGTTCGTTTACCTTTCTCTTCACTTAATGAAATTTGAGAAATGCTGGTGCTTAAAGCATCTTGATTGTTATGTTTCCAGATGAGACTTTGAATTTCTTTCAGTTGACCCATTCTAGCGATTGCTAACATTTACACAATGTTGGCTTCTTCCTCATTATGGTATTCACATCACTAAATATTTTCTATCTTGAATTTGCTCTCTAGTATTCCATTGCAATGAGTTATTGTGATCCATATAAAACAAGCTACTGTGTAGACATCAGATCCACGAATGTGGAGTCATTTTTGTCATCCATGTTGCTTTAGAGCTGCTTCACATTCTAATATGCCTAACTTCTACGTACAGAATTTAATTTGAATGATTTTTACATTGTTTCAAAAGTCAAAAGAAACAAACCAAAAAAATCCTCCAAAACTCTTGTGCACAGCTGGTTTACCATGTTCTAAACCAAACATTATTTCTCATTCTAGCCAATTTCAGAAACACAGTTAAAATGCTACATTTCTGAAAATAGTAGTATAATACTTATATAGGTTTCATAAATAGACCAAAATGTGATTTTCCTTTTTTTTTTTTTGGCTTTCTTCTTCTTTTTTTTTTATTCACACAATTTAAGTTTGATATATGGTTCTTTAAATGAGATGACCCCTGCCAAATAGC
Organism: Macaca mulatta; assembly: GCF_049350105.2. Lineage (NCBI taxonomy): Eukaryota > Metazoa > Chordata > Mammalia > Primates > Cercopithecidae > Macaca > Macaca mulatta. The sequence goes on along the minus strand of NC_133417.1, from coordinate 73,783,603 downwards.
AAAAGCAGATTAATCCTAACTCCGAATGAAACCTCTGAGCATAATATGGTCCTTTTTCTGGCCATTCAAAGAGATGGTTACACACCTTCCTTGTCTTTTGAGGCTTTTTCAATGTCTCTCTGCAGTCTCAATAATTTTGGTTTTATTAAAGACTTTCGTCTCTCTTTATCCATTGCACTGTTAGGATCTTCTTCCTTTAGGAAAAAAGAAGGATGTCTAACAAGGGGAAGAAGTAAGAGTTGCTATTCCCTGTCCATACTGAGACTTCCACTGGCTGCATTTAATTTTAACTTTACAAAAAAAAAAAAATTTAAGCAGGATAATCTTCAGTTTTACATACATCGTTCTACCTGTTCTAGACCTGATGAATAAGAAAATACCTCCTTGTTCACAACTTGTAAGTCACATGGCCAAGCACTTTTTAATACAGCAAGTTATTCTTTGAGGATGGACCCTTGCTACAGTTATTTCATTTTCTTGATAAATCTATTTGTTGTATACTTACTGCTTCCTTATTTACCTTTGTTCAAGTTAGAGTCCTTTAATGGCCCAAATGTAATATCATGTATGTGCTTCGGGCTATGACTGCCTCAGGAGTGGAAGACATTTTGACTGAGTTCTGTGTTGGCTCAGTACTGGGAAGATGTGAGCTAAAACACATATGCTCTGCCCAGAATGGGTTTATGATTTAGTTAGGCCTTGAAGCATGACATGAAAGAAACTAGCAATACAAGACCACATGCATTCACGAATGGTACAGACACCACAAGTGGAGGCAGCTGACGGCTTCAAGGAGGCAAGAAGATATTAACTGTCTAGTCAAGGAAAGATGGCAAAGGGCACTCCAGACAGGAGAAATGGCGGGAGCAAAGGGCTGAGGGAGGACTGTGGGAAATGTGTCAGGAACAATAAGGACACCTATTGCATGAGCAAAAAAATAATGGAAGAAAAAATTGTTCAGGGAGTTAAAGCTAGATTTTAGGGCTGATGTAGGAATTTTATCACATAGGCTATGAGGAATCATTCATGATATCTGAGCTTTCACATGTATTATTTCAAGGATTGAATAAAAAAAAGGAATAGGATGGCAGGGTTGGAGTGAGGAGGTTGCTAAACATGAGTGTGGCAGAGGGACAGAAACCCATGGAGAAAGAGGGGAAACTAATGACTCAAGGTGGGAGGGGAAGATGCCGGCTTCTCTGACAAGGAAGGAGAAAAATTAGGATCCCGGCTGAGAGATTACCTTTAGATGGAGCTTCACAAACAAGAAGTGTGAGGATTTAGAGCAAAGGGAATAGCCTCTATAAAAACATATACAGATAAAAATATTTTATTTACATATTTTGCATTGCACATTACAAAAGTTTCTTTATATTCTAGGCCAGGTGCGGTGGTTCCCACCTGTAATCCCAGCACTTTGGGAGGCCAAGGTGGGTGGATTGCTTGAGGTCAGGAGTTCGAGACCAGCCTGGCCAACATGGTGAAACCCTGTGTCTACTAAAAATACAAAAAATTAGCTGGGTGTGGTGGTGTGCACCTGTAATCACAGCTACTTGGGAGGCTGGGGCCGGAGAATCACTTGAACCCAGGAAGCAGAGGTTGCAGTGAGCTGACATTGTGCCACTGCACTCCAACCTGGGCCACAGAGCGAGACTCCATCTCAAAATAATTAAATAAATAAATAAAAGTTTCTTTATATTATTTATTATATGCAACTCCTACAACTCAATGGTTGGTTTTATTTTCCTCATTTTACCCGTGACACAGATAAATAAAAGAAGGCCCAAGCTGACCCCAAATTCTCTACCACCCTTTCACATGTCAGCCTACAGCTGAGGCGCAAGCTGACATCACACCCCCTAGTAAACTCTGACTGAACTGCTAAGATGCCTAACTAAAACCATTAGTCCTTCCCTGTTGAAGGAATGTTAGTCATCACATAGCTCCCATACCAGTCAAAGGCTTCTCTTGGTTTGTTTGGGGACATCTTTTGCTTAAACATGTATTTCCAGGTATAGATTGTTCCTGGGTCAGTTTCAGGATGGGGTATATTGCCATCATTCAACTCTCACATTTGTCCTTCTCTTCTAAAGATTTGTTAGGAAGAAGGTCAGTACTGCAGGAGGCATATAAAATTACAGATACCATCTTTTGAACGGCATTTATGATAACCTTACAAGTATTTTCACCAGGTCACCAGCCCTCCAAGTGTTGCACTCAGATTGGTCTCTTTGTTGTCCCTGGTCCATGTAAATTTCGTAACACTGGATAAAAACCAACCTACACTTACAATGACTATAAAGTCAGACACGGGGGTACTTTGCCTTAAAGATGTCAAGAAAATACTATTCACTCATTTTGAGACACAGTCCTTTCTCTTGGACGACAGATACATGGTTGTGAGTTCTGACACAGTGAAGTTTTATAGAAACCAAAAATTTCCCTGAACATGCCAATAAATGAGAAGTCATCATGCCTGCCTCCTTACACTTTGGTAGAACCCTAGTCAAATTTTCAAGGAGAATAATCTTCATTTTACTGACAAGTTATTTGATAGGGGCATTTTTATTATTCTTTGGAAGAAAATAGTAGATTTATTTTATTGTACGTTTTTCCATCTCAGGCCCTGCCTACATTATTTGGAAGAAAAAAAGAGCTTTCCCCATTGTAATCAAATCATTTCCACTTCCATTTCTACCTTGTTTCTGCATTGAACAGACATTGATATTGCTAATATATTTCTCCTTTGCCAGGGTAGGAAAAAAAAGACTCAATAAAAAGTAGCTGGTCATTTGCTGCTCTCTGAAGGGTAGGGAAAGGGAAAGCCAGTCAGGATTTATTGCTGTGCCTGATCTAACCGCCTCTCCCTTCTACCCTCATCTCTTGTTGCCTGATCAGAGGTCTAGGAAGGTCAGCTTTGGCTGTACTTCTAACCCTATGGAGAACATAATCAGTGGGCTTGTTCTCCGTATCAGAGAAGAGTGACACCCCTAATCTGGAGCTTGAAATCCTGAATAAAATATGGCAGAGGACCCAGGGAAACACTATCAGGAATTCTTTCTGCAGATTTTGGTAATTAATAATCAGTTCCTAGAACACTACAATTAAGAATATCAAGAGGGGAGCAGAGGCCAAAATCTTTGAGGCTTGACCTAGAAGAACAAATAATTTGCCCAAGATAGCAAAGAGGCAACATGCTTAGGCTCTCACCAGGGACACTGACCAGTTTTCAGCCAAAACACCCACAGTAGAATCACTCAAATGCCCTCAAAATAAGCCTCCGGTTATCTGGTCCAAGGTTTTCAAGGGAAGGGACCATGAAAAATATTGACAGTGACTCCCACTTCCTAGAACCCATGCCTTTGGGTGATCTCCCCTCACACCCACCTTTGAGTATGGGCTGCACTTAGTGACTTGCTTCTAACAAATAGAATATGATGAGATGTCACTTCTGAGATTAGCTCACGAAAGATTATAATTTATTGGGCACTCTGGCTCTATCTTGATCACTTATTCTGCGGGGAGCAGGCTGAGACATGGAGAGACCCATGTGGCAAGAAAATGGTATCTCCAACCAACAGCAGTGAGGACCGGAGGCCTGCCAACAGCCCTGTGAGTCAGCTTGGAAGTGAGTCTTCTGCAGGAAGAGCCTGGAGGTGTCTGCAGCCCAGCCTGACACCTTGATTGCAGCCTTGGGAGGGGCTCAGAGACACCTGGCTAAGACAACTGAATACTTGACCCACAAACTATGAGATAATACATGTTTGTTTTAAGCCATTATTTTGGCAGGGGGAGGTGGTGGCGGGGGGTGGTGATTTGTCGCACAGCAATTTGTGCAGACAATGAATTTAAGCACCACGTGATATACAGTGATTAATTATAGGTCATTGAAACATATCTACCTGGCAATACTTTTATAGAAGACCGAATATGAAGATTCTGTTTAAAACCCTGCTTGACTTTCTTTCCTTCTAGAAAATACCAAAGACATGTTTCCATCGCCCAGTTTGTAAACTAGAACGCTGGGTGTTTTTATTTATATGGGCTATGAGAAATCATTTTCATTTATAAAACATGGTATTTGCTTTCAATTTTTTCCATATAAGTCCCTCAGTACCTAAGATTCTTCATTAATGTAACTTATTTTTTTCCATTTCATACTTACAAAGTAATCTGTTAACAGGAACTCAGATTTGTTTTCTGTAGATAAAATTGCAGTTTCTTCCATTACAGCCTGGATATCTTTTTCAATGTCAATCTTGCTGATGGCACAGTGAATCTGCGTGTGGCACTGCAATGCCAAGGGGAGCAGAATAAGGTTGTCGAAGAAAGGTTTCTGCCCCTTCTTACCAGGCATACCAGAAATGGAGAGATCGTCTATACTCACTGTGGTCAGGGTTTGGCCAAAAAGAGAAATATGTTGGCTGTACTGGTTTAAGTTATTGCATAAAAGTTGAATTCTTTCCTTCTCCAGCTCCAGAATGCTCTGAAAAGAATGAAAATTGGGGTAAGATCAGCCAGTTGTTATGCAAAACGGAAGTCACTTATCAAATACTGACACACCTGAAGACAGACTGAGCAAAGTCTCATGTTTAGCCTCTTGACTATGTCATATCCAAACCACAGTGGAGGGAGATTTCCAGGAGAGAACTGTGTCTTGGTATCTTAAATCACTCCTTTAAGAGTGATTTAACTCACACACTTTCCCCAGGCTCTTTTGACCCAAAAGGGATATAGGCAGATGCTGTGGGTTACCTAAGTTTACAAGGAAGAGGGAGAAAGAAGAAATGGAAGCATTTGAGACACATCTATGAATTCTAGAGGAGAATGAAGCCCGGGAAAGCCCATATCCATGTCTTGGAAATGCATTGAGACACTCAATAGTTTTAGAATTGTTTATAGTACATCCCAGGCATTCTGTTAGTCTCTGCAGGGAAGAGAATGACAAGCCACAAATTCTCTGTATAAGGAGATTATTTGACAAGAGAATAATCCCAAAGTCTGACCAATTCATAATTCTACCTAAAATTAGGCCTGGGAGTCAGAGTCCACTGTTTGCAGGTAGGCACATAGCCTCTTTATTTTGTGTGAGATGATAGAAGTTTCATTATTAGACTTACAACTTTTAGGTAGGAAGGGTAAATAACAAAGTGAGAGGAATCACATTTGCCTTGTTAGCTATTAACATTTTAGAGGCCAGGCGCAGTGGCTCACGCCTGTAATCCCAGCACTTTAGGAGACCGAGGTGGGAGGATCACCTGAGGTCAGGAGTTTGAGACCAGCCCAGCCAACATGGTGAAACCTTATCTCTACTAAAAATACAAAAATTAGCCAGGTGTGGTGGCATGCGCCTATAATCCCAGCTACTCAGGAGGCTGAGGCAGGAGAATCGCTTGAACCCAGGAGGTGGAGGTTGCAGTGAGCCGAGATCACACCACCGCACTCCAGCCTGGGCGAGAAGAGTGAAACTCTGTCTCAAAAAAAATTAAATTAAATTAAAAAAAAAAAAAAAATATATATATATATATATATATATATACACACACACACACACACACATTTTAAAATGTTACTTATTAGATCCCTGCCAATTGAGTTGCTGACTGGTGGTTTTTAGAGAGGGCAGAAAGGTTTAACAACTAAGCATTGTTATAGAAGACCGGGTCAGGCAGAGTACCAAGGGAGATTCCAAGGCCATGTGGGGGCAGAATAAGGCTGCTGGGTATGTGCCCAGGGGAGTCTGGGTTTTAATGGCGATGGCAGGTGTCCAAGACAAAATTCTTCCCATCTTTTTGTGTGTGTGTGTGCATGTGTAAAAACAAGGCCTGGCTAGGCGCAGTAGCTCATGCCTGTAATCTCAGTACTTTGGGAGGCCGAGGCGGATGGACCACCCGAGGTCAGGAGTTCAAGGCCAGCCTGCCCAACATGGCGAAACCCCATCTCTACTAAAAATACAAAAATTAGCCATGTGTAGTGGCACGTGCCTGTCGTCCCAGCTACTCAGGAGGCTGAGGCAGGAGAATCCCTTGGACCTGAGAGGTGGAGGTTGCAGTGAGCTGAGATCATGCCATTGCACTCCAGCCTGGGCAACAAAGTGAGACTCCATCTCAAAAAAAAAAAAGAAAGAAAGAAAAGAAAGAGAAAAAACAAACAAGGCCTGGGCATTCATCCTTTTATCCAGAGAAGGCCAGCTCGGTTGCTCTCATAACCACCATCCCAACTCCTCCATCCCACAGAGATCACCAGCAATCATCTTTCATGAACAAGGCGTTAGGCAAATTGGTGGGTAACACGACCATAGGGAAGAAGAAAGATGGGTATGTCTCAAGGCCCTTGGCAGTGCAAGAGGTGAGAATGGAGAGTCACAAAGATCACTGGGTTCTCCTTGCTCACCTTTTGGCATTCCTACAGGAGCCCACTGGCCTGATCCAGTATGGTATTCTTCTGTATCCCTGTGTTGTTAATTCATTTATGGTATATGGTGATTAAAATTATTTTAAATTTCTTTATACTTTTAATTATGGTAAAATTTACATAATATGACACGCCATTTTATCCACCTTAGGCATCTATTTCAGTGTCTTTAAGTGCATTCACATTATTGTGCAACCATCACCATAATTCATCTCTAGAACTTTTTTCATCTTGCAAAAGTAAACTGTACCCATGAAACAACTTATTTCCTACGCTCTGCCTACTCTGGCAACCACCATTCTACCTTCTGTCTCTATGAATTTAACTTCTCTTGGTACCTCTTACAAGAGGAATCATACACTACTTGTTCTTTTGCATCTGGCTATTTCACTTAGCATAATGTCTGCAAGATTCATCCATGTTGTAGGATGTGCCAGAATTCCCTTCCTTTTTGGCTGAATAATATTCCATGGTATGTATATACCACATTTTGATTTTTGGTATATAGTCATTTGAACACTGCTTGTAAATGAAAGTAGTAACAGGTTCAGGCAGTAACTATGAACATCTGTGCCAATCACATGCAACTTTAGATTTTGTACCAAGTGTCCTGACATTTGGATTGGAAGCCTGGAACCTTGCCCCCATGGCAGTCTTCTTAGTTGCCTCTGAAGCTGCCCAATTTTCATACATCAATGGGAGTCAAATGGATTTGTTTATGCTGGCAGTCCCCTGAGGCTTTCACAAAATTGGAGGCACCAGTCATTTGAATGTGGCTGTCTGCCCTTCTGCCTCCCAGACAAAGGATTAAAGACACAGAACAGCCTATCAAATGTTTTGCTTCTTAAAGGGCAGAATCGATATGCCTCATAAGAAATATGTAAAACAAATTCTGCTCAGTTGTTTGGATCTCCTATGTGACAATCTTCAAAAAGAAGTCCTTATCCTATAGAAAAAGATCTAGAAAGCAGCTCTTCTGTTTTAGCCTATGAGTAAAAGACAAGAGAAAATAAAAGCCACGTTTTAGAACATATTGCATCCCTAGTGGACAGGTGTTTCTTTACTTTGACAAGTGCTGAACCACTAGCATCGATCTGAGACTAGATAACCAGTGTCCCTTAGTGACATGGTAATGCTTAACAGATTTTAATTACATTTCAGGGAAATCATTAAAATGATCTATGTTTGCTCATAAAAAGAGGAGGAAATAAATTCCACTGTGCAAAGGAGAGATCCATAACTCATTTAATGATTTGTTGCTTTCTATTATCTTGTTCTTTTTACATAAAATAAGTGGTAGAGAAGCCAGATACTCTGGAGGACCTCAAACTGTCCTCTTGAAGTTCCACAATAGTACATATGAAGAAAGTGTGGTCAAGGAGTTATCCAGAAAGATTCAGATTTCAGCAGATTTAGAGCCTGTTTGGGACCCAAGCATCATGACAATTTATGTTCTTCATTCATTCCTTCCAGTTCTCGCTGTCCTAGCCTTTGGGCTGGTACTACAGGAAGAGGTCAAAGGGATTTTGTTTTCATTTAAATGACTGTCATAGAACAGATAAAAGAAATATGCTCTTTCTAGAGCAGGAACTCTCAAACTTTAGAATACCTAGACCCCTCTTTATAATCATTCAGAGGCTCTGATTGATTTAGAGGCTCCCAGGTCTAGGGAAGCGCTCAGGAATCTGACTTTTAACAAGCACCCCAGGTGCTCTGAGACATTGTCCTAGGGCCACAAAGGCCCACAAAAAATACATTTTTAAAATCATAATTCTTCCACCCAGAGGTGACTGCTATTAACATATTGATATATTTCAGTCTAGGTATGTGTATATGTACGATTTTATCTTCCAGTTGTCTATCAAATTATTCAAATTTGAAATTCTGGTTTTTCCATTTAACCATACATGTGAACAGTTTCCCATGTCATTAGTCTCTGAAAATACCACTTTAATTACTTCATAATCGTCCATTGTGCAGCCGTGTGGTGATTCATTCAGTCATCCCTTTAATGTTGGACATTTGCAATGTTTCCTGACTTTTACTTTTGTTTCAAATAGAAATCTGTGTCTGGTTTGTCAGCTATTTCCTCAAGACAGATTTAGAGAAAGGAAATTACCTTTTTCAACAGAGTCCTAGGAAAGAATGAAGCCCTACTGTCCTGAGGAGTCCATTGTATGTAACGAGTTGTTATTCCTCTCATCTAGAGTGGGACTACTCAAGTGCCATCCTTGGGAGAACTGAGAAAACAGCCACTCGAATCATTTTCTGTGTTCTGGGATTTAGAGGAGGAACACTGGTTGAGAAAGGGAATATTTTTAAGGCTCTTGACACATATCGCAAATGGCTTTTTAAAATACTTCCTTGAGTGAGTACTTCAGTCCCAAGCATTTGATTCTTTGTAATTCTTGGTAGTATGGCTATTATTGTGAAAAATATAGATTATTTCTATCATCTGAATTGTTTCTTCTTGGAGGGTAGGATGTGGCTAGAACATAGTATGATTGTGAAGTAATAAGACTAATTTTGACATGTGGTTTGTGGAATTGGTTTCATTACTTATGGACACAGTTGAGGTTTTACAATATTTCTCACAGTATCTAGTACACTGCCTTGAATGTAGTTCAATGAATGTTCTCTGAAAGAATTTGTAAATCCACCATGTAGAGTAAAAAGAAAGAAGAGGACACTTTGTAGGACCCTAAAATGAATTCTTACATTCAATTTTTATAGAAGAATGGTGAAAGAATGGAGAAAAAATGAAACTGAGAGACCCTAACTGTCCCATTTCCATTGCTCACACTTATAATAAAATTTCTCTTTGAGTCAATTCAGGCTGTTTTTGTTATATGATTCATGAATCTAACATTTGACTCTTGAATGTCATAAACATATGCAAAATATGGCATTCATAGAGTAATATGTGAGTCAATGACCTGCTGGTATAGACTGAGTATACACAAGCCCAGGAAATACCAACTAAGGGCATCATTATTGAGGGTTCAAGTGAAGCAAGAGTGACTTGACAGAAGTCATCACACGTTTTGTCTAATGGGCTTGAGCTGGCTCTCAGGTGGCAGGAGAGAACTCAGAGGAAGGTGGGGTAAGAGAAGCTGTATGAACTAAAAAGGAGAAGGACTGAAACACTGGTGGCCTCCAGCATAGCGGTAGCAAAAATCCAGGATACAAGAGGGGAGAAAGAAAATGCTCTTCCTCAAGGACATTATGATGAGTAGATATTCCATGTGACTTGGATAAAAAAAGAAAAAAAAAAGAAAGAAAGAAAGAAGGAAGGAAGGGAGGGAGGGAGGGAAGGAAGGAAGGAAGGAAGGAAGGAAGGAAGGAAGGAAGGAAGGAAGGAAACTAAACTAGGTCTTAAATATTTTGAGAGCTGAAGTTGAAAGACGCCTTTTGAAATGTAAATGAATGTATACCTTGTTACCGTCTGGAAGACTGTAAGAAAAGAGATAATTTCCATGATGCTTCAATATAAACTCTAAGAATGCTGAGAAGGGGGAGTAGCGGTTGGAGAGGAAAGATGTAGAGGATCTTATCAGGAGGAAAGGAAACTGAGTAGTAAGAGCTTCTGATAATGAAGATAATCATAGCCTTCCCTAACATATATTGAAGGCAAGCTAGTTATCAGCTACACCAGGTAGGACCCATTTATCTCCCATTGCTGCGATGTAGGTAGAAGGGTGAGGAGGATAGAGACACTGAGGTGAAATATCTTTCTCACAGCCCTTGAAGGGTGGGTGCCTGGAAGATGGAGTGGGAGCAGAAATGTCTCTCCCATCTCCTATCAGGGCCATCCAAGGAAGCTGTCCTCAGTGGAAAGACCACGGCTCCATCAGGAAGTGATGAGGTGAGGTGAGGCAAGGTCAGAGCCCAGGTTGCAGAGCCAGATTTCAAATGAATGAAGTTAGAATTTAAATCCCTGACCTTTTCTCATCACCTTCATCTAAAATCTATCTAGCATAAGCAAGGAGAGTACCAGAAGCTTATGTTTAAAGGTGTAAATTAAGGAATTTTTTCTCATTTGTTCCTATTTTTGACCCAAGTTTTCATCTCCTTTAATTTCCCCTTTCTTCTCTAATTCTGCATCTATCCTGCTCTGAGTGGTTGAATTGCAAGAGATGTAAATGCAGCCCTTGGGTTTCCGCCTGCCACATAGCCTTTGCTCTCCCAGTTTTCACTGGAGCAGGAGCATAGCACAGAGGTCCAGGCTGAATCTTGAAACCATCTCAGGCTCATTGCTTCATCTTTCCAGCCTCAATGTCCTCATAATGTCGTGATTAATACAAAACGGAAGCACATGAATGTGCTTAGCACAGCCTAAAAGAGGAGCACTGAGCACCAAGCACTTGTTCCATGCTAGCCATTAGATCATGGCTTTCTCCAATCATATCTGCTTTAAACACTTTTTTTTTTTAAATTTAAAACAGGTGGGGAAAAATAAAACCAAAATATGCATGTTCTTACTCTCCAGAATTGATAGTTATTTAATTTGGTCATATTCATGTTGAGCCTGGGGTTGCACTGCTTCACCAGGGGCCGTGCATAAGCTGTGTGGCTGTTTCTGGCAGTTCTGTTGTATTCCCCCATGGGCTCCATTTCTGCCACTGAATACATGGACAGTCTATATGTGTAAGTTTACAAACACACACATATAAACTCAGTATAGTTTCCACATGAGTTTAAAAGAATTTTAATTTACACAGATTGTGTAAGTGGTATGTTTCTTTTCTTCAACATCATGTTTGTTGAGGTTAACTCATGTTTAAATATAGTCTTAATTAACTTCATCGATGGATATTAGTTCGCTTTCCAAATGCGAGCATCTTTGAAGAGTAATTCTTCTCTTGATGGGTATGAAGATTGCGTACAGAATTATAAACAATTCTGCAATAAACATTCTTGTGCATCACTCTTAGAATAAAAGTATACATTTTTCTGTAGGATATATGCCTAAAAACTGCTTTAGGGAACTGCTGTGTGGTAAGTACATGCTTATTTTAGTTTCACCAAATATCATTATTTATTCCCCCTACAGGGTACAGTAATTCTTGTTTCCTAACATCCTTACCAATACTTGATATTGTCAAGTTCTAATTTTTGCCAAATAATCTAGCATTGTTTCATAGGTTTATTGATTATTTTGATTTCTCCTTTTGTGATGTGCTTGCTGACATCTTTTGCCTATTGTTATCAGATAATTTGCCACAATTCCTTCTTTATGTGTCTACTTTTGCCACTGAGATGTACACATCTCAAGCATTGAGATGTTACTTTATTCAATGCTCTGTATCTCCAGTGCCTAACACAATGCCTGACCTCCATAAGCGATCACTGTGTGAGTCATCGCTCATGACTAAAACTAATTTCCAACCACCTAACACTTAATCCTTAATTTACACTTCACTTTGACAGCACTTTTTGAAGTTAGCTGGGTGCTATCCTGTTCACTAAGAATTAGGAACAGAAACTCTGGCCAATGAAATTCAAGAAATTGTCACTAGTAATTGTATCCATGGAGAAATTGAAACAATGAGAGGAAAGGTGGTTTGTCTAGAGTCACAATATGTGTGATGCTCATAGCTATGACAGAGGGCAGGTCTTGTCACTGTAGATCTGACCTCCATCTTCAAGGTCACACAAAACTCCACAGAAGAAGAAAAAAATGTGAATATATAACTTACCTGGTAGCAGTTCTCTAGTGTGTTTTCCCATTTCAGTCTGGTAGAATAACCCACCATGTTTTTTTGGTAGTAATTTTCATCTTCCTTTTCCAACTTCTCAGTTGATTTTGTCAGTTTATTGAGGAGCTAATGTAAAACATCAATGTCACACACTCACTAACACATTTTAGAAAGCCCTTTATAATTCCATAGAAAAAATTGTATGTGGCTCAATATGTTTCTCACCTCTCACTTACAGTCATAAACAGTGACTATAGTTGACAAAACCAAAGATCTTTATGAGAAAAAAATGCATGGCCAAACCTGAAGGAAACCCAAGGGCCTTCCAGTATGGTTCCCCCAATCTTACACATTGATGGGCTTGAGACCCTTACATAGGAAGTGATTTGTCTACACTCACACAATCACAGAGAAGGTCAAACAACACAGCTTTTGAGAATTGACAGTACAGGTCAAGACTGCAATTGGCCAATGAATCCCATAGTCTTATCTGGTAAATCCTTCAGGCTCCTGCATTTCTTACCAGGTTAGGTATAGACTTGTGGAATCACACAATTTTTAGAACTAATTTTTAGAATGAGTCTGGCTACTGTTCTATCTAGCAATATTATTTTACTTTTACTATATAAACCCAGAAGTAGGGGTTTGGAATCAAACTTCCAGGATAAGAGTCCTGGTCCTAGCTGCAAACAAGTTACTTAACCTTCCTGAGCCACAGTTTTCTCATACTGGGTTGCTTTGAGAATTCGGGCACATCTTGGGACTCAGAAAACAATACCACAAAAATGAAGGTCTCAGAAGCAGCCTCAGAAGTAAAAGTTTCTCTCTGACCTTCTGTCCTCCTATCTCTCACTCCCGTTCTCCCCGGAGGCTATTGGTAGAAACCAGAATCCCTCTTCTCCAAGGAAGCTCACAGAAACCAGAACCCCTTTTCTCCAAAGCCAGCCATAAAAATCTAAAAATATTACTCCCACTTTTCCACCGCCTTTCTGTGTAAAAACTGGCCATAAAGAAATTATCTGACTTACTTGGTTTGACTGTAGGTCACAAGACCCCTATTCCAGAGAGGGTCCTGCCCCATCCCCAGCAGGAAGGAAGGCTGCAGAGAGAGGCCAAGAAGAGTCTAGAAAGAGGGCCTTACTGGGTTTTCCCATGCAGCCTATTAGCATTAGATTGCACCCCTTTTGTACATAATATTTCTACATTTTGTTAAACCTAAGCATAAACATAGACAAGTTCCCCTGTATCTTTGCATCTTTTTTCTGAAGGCTCCCATGTCACATAAAACTATGATCAAATACATCAGTATGCCTTTTCTCCTATTCATCTGCCTCTTGTCAGTGATTTTTAGCCTAACATCACAGGGCAAAAGGGAAGATTTCCCTTGGCTCTGACATAGGTAACACAGATGAGGCAGATGGCACCCTGCCCAACACCTGGCATAGCACTCAAAATTTAGCCAGTATAATTATTGCCAGTGAAAAGCCTGAGATACATGCCCAGTGTTCACTGCAAGTTATGGACAGCTTGATAGATGGTTTCCTCTCATACTGCTACCCAATGATCTGCTCCCTTACAAAGAGCCCCCTCTTGCCTATCACCAAAATTTGTCATTCTCATTACTAAATCTTCTGGAAAATCAGTGTACAGTAATACAAAACTCCCTGGGCCAGGGTAGCTGAAACTGATTCTTAAAATACCCAGACAAGTAATTTCATGTTTCTGAGAAACAAAGAAGTTGGATTGCATGAATCATTCTCCAACTTTATAGATATATTTTTGAAGCATTCAATATCTTTCTTTTCCCTTTTTCTTTTTCTTTTTCTTTTTTTTTTGGAGACAGGGTCTGGCTCTGTCACCCAGGCTGGAGTTCAGTGGTATAATCATGGCTCACTGGCTCACTGCAACCTCCCTGTCCTGGGTTCAAGCAATGCTCCCATCTCAGCCTCCCAAGTAGCTGGGACCACAGGCATGCACCACCACACCTGGCTAAGTTTTGTATTTTTTTGCAGTGGTGGGGTTTCACCATGTTGCCCAGTCTGGTCTCCAACTCCTCTGCTCAAGCAATCTGTCTACCTCAGCCTCCCAAAGTTTTAGGATTATGAGTGTGGGCCATCGCACCCAGCCAATTCTCCAATTTTACTCTATTTAGAAATGACCTGAAATGCTTGTAAAAATTGCAAATTCCAGAATTCTACAAACAGCAATACTTATTTCATACATCTGTAGGGGGATTAGAAAATCTGAATTTTGACTATATCTCCTCTCATGGTTCTGATGCAAATGGTCTTCAAACCATTCTTTAAAAAACATCAGGCCGGGCGCGGTGGCTCAAGCTTGTAATCCCAGCACTTTGGGAGGCCAAAACGGGCGGATCACGAGGTCAGGAGATCGAGACCATCCTGGCTAACACGGTGAAACCCCGTCTCTACCAAAAATACAAAAATTAGCCGGGCATGGTGGCGGGCACCTGTAGTCCCAGCTACTCGGGAGGCTGAGGCAGGAGAATGGCGTGAACCCGGGAGGTGGAGCTTGCAGTGAGCTGAGATCCGGCCACTGCACTCCAGCCTGGGCGACAGAGCGAGACTCCGTCTAAAAAAAAAAAAAAAAACAAACATCAAAGACCTCCCTGATTTAGTAGTTTAGGAGTTTCAAGGACAGAGACAAAGGCTGTTAAAATGGACCCTCTCTATTTAAGGATATGTTGACTAACCTTACAATCATGAAAAACATTCATCCAAAATGTTGAATATTAATACTGCTCACTTTTTTTATTCCAATTGATATGTGGGCTATACAGCTGTCCCCCAGCTCTGATGTATGACCTACACAAGACGTATCTGGTTTTGTATCAAGTTGAATGAACCACATCTGTCTGTAGAAATGCAAGCTTGTGAACATTAACCTAGCAACAGTTCAATGCAAGGACTCAGAGAGTCATCATTATACTCTGCTAAATCACTGTCCTCAGATTCTTACTGAGAATGCTCAGCACTCCAGGAATGAAACTGAGTTGCTTTTGAGATCACCATTAATATTCATCAGCCTGTACTATAGAGTTGTGGACTAGAATTTTCTGCTCAGCAAATTTATAGCAGGTAGTTCCAAGTATATTTATGAAAGAAGAATGTATACTCATATATATATATATATTTTTTATATTTATATTTTTTATATATTTTATATTTTTTATATATTTTATATTTTATAAAAATATAAATATTTTATAAAATATAAATATATTTTATATATATTTTTATATATTTTATATTTTATATATATTTATATATATTTTTTTTTTTTTTTAAGATGGAGTCTCACTCGGTTGGCCAGGCTGGAGTGCAGTGGTGCGATCTCAGCTCACTACAACCTCCACCTCCCAGGTTCAAGCGATTCACCTGCCTCAGCCTCCCGAGTAGCTGGGATTACAGGCATGTGCCACCATGCCCAGGGTTTCACCATCTTGGCCAGGCTGGTCTTGAATTCCTGACCTCAGATAATCTGCCCACCTCAGCCTCCCAAAGTGCTGGCATTATAGGCCTGAGCCACTGTGCCCAGCTGTAGACTCCTGTATTCTTACCTAAGGAACTGCTCAGAAACCTTTACTAAAATTTGTCAAAGATTGACTTCTTTTCCTTTCCTTCCTTTTTTTTGCTCTTGGAACAAACATCACATTCATTTGTTCACCAGACATTGAGGGCCTTCTATGTGTCATGTGCAAGGCTTTGGGAATAGAAAATGGAACAAGACAGGCTCCCTCTCTAGTCAGGGACCCACAGACCAATTACCATCTTGTGTGCTGATAGAATTGTATAGGTACCACTGGGAAGGACATCAAGAGAGGCATCTAAACTAGCCTTGAAATTAAAATGACATTTCAGCTATAACTTGGCGCATAGTAGGTGCTCAAAAAATTGATCTCCATATGAATAAAACTAAAATGAAAGTAGGAGTTGGTAAGGCAAAATAGCATGGCAGGATACAGAAAAATATTTTTTGGTGAAGTTGGATCACACAGTTTACGATGGGGAATGGGGAGAGGTGATGTTGAAGAGATTGGCAAGGTTCAAGTCAGGAAGGGTCTTACAGGCCACGTGAAAGAGTTTTTCCTGGCTGAGTGCGGTGGTTCACGCCTGTAATCCCAGCACTCTGGGAGGCCAAGGTGGGCAGATCACTTGCGGTCAGGAGTTTGAGAACAGCCTGGCCAACATGGCAAAACCCCATCTCTACTAAAAATACAAAAATTAGCCAGATATGATGGTGCATGCCTGTACTCCCAGCTATTTGGGAGGCTGAGGCAGGAGGATTGCTTGAAACTGGAAGGTGGAGGTGGCAGTGAGCCAAGATTGTGCCACTGAAGTATCTGGTTTGAGTTAGAATTGGGACGATATGGTGGGTGATGATATTCAAAGACACAGAAAACACAGAAATAAAGATTATCTTTGGTAGAAAGAAGTGGTGGTTGGAGTTTTAGATATTGAGTTTGAGGTGTCAGAAAGCAGTTTACAGACTGGTTTGGGCTAGAGATACAAATTTGGGTATTGCCAGCATAGATACTGTAGTTGAAGTCTTGAGAATATACTTAGTGAGTATGTATTATTTATTGAGTACCTGATATCAAGAGTACTGTATCAGACACTGGAGAGACAATGGTGAAGAGAACAGAGTGAGGCCCAGAAGAGAAATCTTCAGAAACTGCAATATATAAAGATCAGGCCAAAAAAGGCAGCCCATAAAGAATCTAATTTAAAATTTACAGAAAGGAGGAGGAAAACAAAAGCATGAGTTGTTACTAAAGTCAAAAGAGGAGAATATTTCTACAAAGGGGAAGTAAACAATGCTTAATACTTCCGAGAAGTGAACTAAGGTAAGACTTGGAAAGTACCTGTTAGCTTTAGCAATGAGAAGACATTGTTTTCAATGGCAAGAACACTCTTAGTGGAAAGATGGGGAAAGCTTGATTAGGGTGATTTGAAGAGCGAACAGAAGATGAGGAAGTGGAGATAGAGCAGACACCCCTTTCACTAAGATGTATTGTAGAAAGGAGACACGACAATATCTGGAGAGGAACAGAAGACCCCATAAATAAGTGTCCCTGCAACTTTCTTTACTCTTGTAAGATGGGGAGAAGGTGCAATAGACTATTTGTGCCTTCCCACCAAATTAGGTCAGGAGGGTTCCACCTACACTTCCAGAATGTCTGTTGTTGAAGCCACCCCCATCTATGGAACTTGGTTATAGCAGCCTGAACAGACTATAAGACAGGGAGAGTTATAGAAGCCTGGTGGGGAGGAATCATTAGGGAGAGGGCTATCCAAGATATGGGAAATATGGGATAATCAAGAGAGGGCCTCTGGGAGGCAGGATGGGATGAGATTAGAGCACAGGACGGAGAACTGGCCTCTCCATTGCAGATATGTAAATGCTATTACTTCAGTAGGCAGGTGGCTGTGCTGACTTCTATTTACTCTGTGAGGTAGGAGGCAAGATACTGTGCCAGGAGTGCGTGGATGGAGATGTGAGGAGAACGGAGGTTTAGATCAGCTTCTGGTGAGAGAATCAAGACTCCTGGGCAGGAAACAAGGAAGAATTTGCTGAGCAGCACAGAGCACCAGCTCAGGTGATCATGAGCGCTTCTGTGTGAGATGAGAAAATGAATGCCTCCCTCTTGGGTGTTCAGCTTCAGGATTAACAAAAGCTGCCCGATTAAGCAGGGAAGATGGCATGGGTGTGTGACAGAGTAACAACCAAGGTTATGGTTACCAACTGGACGAAGGGAGAGAGCACTGTGGACCTTTACTTCCCAGGGAAGCTGCTGATGAGGGTAGGAAGAGGAAATTCACCACTTAGCTGCCATGCTTTTTTCTTTATTATTGCATGACATCAATAAAGAATAGCTTCTAATGAGCACTCAGAATGCCTAGGCAGGTCCTGGCACTGAGTATTTTAACAGACTGTGGGTTCGCCTCCTCGGAAGCTGCCTCATTATTCAATACTTATTATGATCATTTCCAACTGTGAAGACTGACATGGAAAGAAATAAGACTCTTGTGAAATCTTGCTAACAATGAATTTAAGTTATTCAATGGATATTTCTTCAGATTAAAGAGCTACTTGCGATGACAATTTTCTCTTCCTTTTAAGGGGTTTGCAGTGGTGCTGGTTGCATTTCCTTAGTAGGGACTCATCTTTTGTAGAAGATATTGACTATGTCAAAGGTTTTCAATCTGGGGCACATACCACAAGAGGTGTGCAAGATAATCTATTGGGGTGTAAGCAGAAAATCTTTATTTTATTCCTGTACCCCAATATTATTTGTGTTCATTTTGCCTGAAAACTTAGTGGTCAAGCTTACTCTTACTTAATATATGAGTCTACACTGGTGCTCACACATGGACAGTTGTGGATTCTGATATGGCCTGGGGGGAGGGTGGGGATTCTGCAACCTGAAAAGCTGCCGTAGGCCCTCACTGTGTTTTCCCTTCCAGCATCTGGGACATGTGGCCATTGACATATACCTGGGCCATGTAGTTTTACAGACATTATCTGGCTCCAGTTAGGTTAGCATAAACAAAATGCACAAATATCTTAGATTTCTGCCAAGAACCTGTAGATTGATGTTCCACTAGCAATTTAATCACAAAGAATCCACAGCAAAATGTCCGAGCTGACGCTGCCACCTCTCCTGGTTGTGAGTGTGTTACTACCCACGTGAAAGGGCAAACAGTGAAATGAGATCTGACAAAAATTTTGATGAACAAATAAAAAATTATCGAGAAGGCTGGCCAGGGGTGGTGGCTCATGCCTATAATCCCAGCACTTTGAGAGGCTGAGGCAGGCAGATCACTTGAGGTCAGGAGCTCAAGACCAGCCTGGCCAACAGGGTGACACCTTGTCTAAACTAAAAATGCAAAAAAAAAAAAAAAAGAAAAAGAAAAAAAAATTAGCCAAGCCTGGTGGTGCGCACCTATAGTCCCAGCTACTCCAGAGGTTGGGGTGGGACAATCTGTTGAAGCCTGGAGTCGGAGGATGCAGTGAGCCAAGACTGCACCACTGCACTCCAGCCTGGGCCACAGAGTGAGACTCTGACTCAAGAAAAAAAAAATTATCAAGAAGACTATTAGAAATATGCATTTAAATTTACTATGGTTAAGGCTGAACCTTGCTCCAAGTATATATTTTTCCTGAAAACATTACTTAATGATTATCTAAAGACATCATGGTTGCTAATCATTTCAAATATTATTTCATCTTTCTCTCATCCTGGAAACATTTCTACTTTTATGCTTCATAATGTTCATAACATATTAACATAATACATAAAGTACTATATGTAACAAACAACATATATAAAGTATTTTTTAACTTATTTGGGGTATTAGCTGAGAGGTTTTTTTAAGATAATGTTAATAGAGTTTCCTTTCAAAAAATTGGGCATCATTGGTCTCATTTGTCATCTGTCAATAATATTTTTAAAGAATACATGTGGTCCAGGCAAAGTAGCATGCTTCTGTAGTCCCAGCTACTTGAGAGGCTGAGGTGGGAGGATCCCTTGAACCTAGGACTTTGATGCCAGCCTGGGCAGCACAGTGAGATCCCTTCTATTTAAAAAAATTAAAATAAAGTTTAAAATGTGTGTGTGTGTTGTGTGTGTGTGTGCGTGTGCGCACAAGGAATGATTTGGAATCCCCTTTTATGCTCTGTCAAGCTACATCTCTGCAGGGATCCCACAGAGAAAGAAGAATCAACCCATTCTCTTGTGTTTGTAGCTAAGGGCAGCAAGCCCATCCGTCTATGGCGCATGCACTCAGCCAGCCATGACAGCTTACCTTCCGCCTCTCCTTCTCAGTCGTAGATTGCTTGGAGCTTTCTACAAGCTGGAAAAGTGCTTCATGTTTCTTGGTACTAACCATTAATTTCTTCTTGGCCTACAGTGAGAAACATACAAACAACAAAAAAAGGAGCAGAGGCTGATGCCAAGAGAAAACTCTTCTCTTTTGGAACAAAGCACATTCATGTGCTAGCTTTAACGATTATGTATCCTAGAATCCTCCAAAGGCTGAAACAAAAATGCGTACTCATTCCCATTCTCACTTCAAAATGTACCTAAAACATCAGAGCAGCTAACACTTTGTCCTGAGAACTCCTGCATATTTTTTCATTATATTGGGTACCCTCAAGAGGGTTTTGAATTTTGCTAAATCATCGAAGGCCTGCAAACTTCCAAAATAATGTTCTAGTGAGCATAATCGCTTTACCACAGAAGAAATCACAACAAACACGGAAGACTGCCTGCATCATTCTTTACATCAAGCTAGGCTACAATTGAGATTGTTTTAAGATGTTATCTTAAAACGTGTGGCAAGGGTCGCAATTTGCTTCCTGATGGCCAAGCCTGAGAGCTGGGCATTTGCCTGGCATCTTGTGAAACACCCTGCACTTGCTGGAGTTGGAGAAGTAGAAAGAAGTGGGGAAGGAAGGAGCACTCAGAGTCTCCCTACCCTGTTCATGCTGACCCCTTGGAGCAGGTTAGGATTTAGGGGATAATTTCCTAGTCTACCTAGTTGAATTTAGCTGAAGATGATGCTCCAGAGATAAATTATGCAAACAGAATTTGGTTTAAGTTGGATTTAGCCTGTTCAGGAAGTAGGCTGATTGAAAGACTGGCTTTTTGCCTCGAGGTTGCAAGGACTGTCAAACCAGATAGTAAAGGGGAGGTCTCTCTTCCTTGGCTTTTTAGCTTGGGAATCAGAGGCAACGCCTTCTGCCTCCCTCTAAATGTGAGAAACCTCAGCAAAGGAAAATTAAAGAAATAAGCTCATGGCCCTCTTTCTCTACCTCCTGTCAGCCACATGCCTGCTGGGAAATAAGATTGTGAGGCATGAATATTTGGTCCTTTAAGGCTTTTCATTAGAGTCTCCTAAATAGACTGTACTTCATTACTGACATGCTGAATCCCTTGAATTGTAACTTCAAGGGAGAAATTTATTATAGCCCAAGAATTTTATGTTCTCTAATTTCTCTGTCACTCTTCATAAAAAAAATGAAATCTTTTATTTAGAAAAATGACTTGATAGAAACTGGGAAATGATAAAAGATGTTTTTTCTTGGGAGCAATTGCAGCCTCTCAGCATTATTTCTGGCTTTTGATTCATTGTACTGAATTCCTGTGATAGCTGAATATTTAAAGAAAATGGATTTTTAAAAACAAATCCTTTTAAAGGCCAGGTGTAGTGGCTCATGCCTGTAATCCCTACAGTTTGGGAAGCCAAGGTGGGCAGATCCCTTGTGCCCAGGAGTTTGGGATCTGCCTTGGCAACATAGCAAGACCCTGTCTCTATTTCTTTAAAAAAATAAAAAACAATTCCTTTTAAAGAAAACTCATAAAATCCATGGCAAAACTAAAAACAAATGACTGGACACTGTTGCTGGGACTTATTATAAAAGTGATTCTCATGAGCATCCTTTTACCATTGTAACTACTGTGGACATAGAAATTCACTTACATCAAACACTTTTTATTAATGTCCTTGGTCTTATGGAGTCAGTCCTCAGTTTTGGCAGAAGCTTTGGAAGTAACACCAAGTTTGCCTGTTTCTGAGGGCGTTTATCTCTAGTTATTTGGCATCAGTGGCTGTTTACTTGTAAAGGTTCTCTGTGGGCACTAACGCTTTGGAGATGAAAAAGGATTTCAACACTTACAGAACAAGTCTTCTCAGAGGGGTTCATTGAGTCTTGTTAGCAGATTTACTGCTAGTCCTTTCTACCTGAAATGAATTCCTCCTATACTACATTGTTCTAGAATAATCTTCTGTGCATATGGATCCCATCTGTTATTTTCTCTGCTTCAGAACTCATACTGATATGCTCTAGCTTCCCACATCAGATCGTAATTCTTCTCCTTAGAATGTACTCCCTATTTCCTGCACATATGTCATCTAGCCAACTAAATTTTAAATTACTTGAAAAAAAGTTATGTCTTAGAATAGTGCTGTGCACAAAAAGTGGACCCCACATACTCATGCAATTGATATATGCATCCCCTTTTACATATCACTACCCACCCCTCACTGGGCCACTCTCACTAGTGATGTACATATCACTAACACCTTTCTACAAATTAAAAAAAACAAAACCCAGGTAGTGTTTATCATTTGCTGTAAGTTACAAATTATACAGAATGGCAGTCAGCATAATGTAATGATTAAGAGCAGTGACCCTGGAACCCAACTTATGACAACCATTGATTCAACCATTAACCAGCTCTGTAACCTTGGGAAAATTACTTCAACTCTCTCTATCTCCATTGCCCAATCTGTAAAATGGGGCAATGCACAATGACATATGACATTGGGTTGTTGTGATGATTAAATACATAAATGTAGAGCACTTAGCACATAATAAGTTCTAAATAATCATATTTAGAGCCATGCACTTCCATTGGTTTGGTGAAAAATATATCTATGTAACAACTCAGGTAAGGAAACATTTTTCTCTTCAGTTAGCACTTAGAAGTACTAATGCTAGAACGTCATCACATTTGTATGAAAGCAAAACACTTCAATTCTAAAAACTGAGTTTACACAAATGATATCTGTGGATACTTGCCTTAATTTGCTGATTCCAGTTGCTAATGACAAGATTTGCTGTCTTTTCAACTTCATTGTCAAGCTATTGAAGAAGGAAAAAGGAAACAAAGCTTTGCTTTCTTCTTCTTTAGTCACTGCAATAGACTAAATGTTTGTGCCCCTAAAATTTATAGATTGAAACCTATTCCCTCAAAGTGATGGTGTTTGGAGGTGGAGTCTTTGAGAGATGATTAGGTCATGAAGGTGGAGCCCCCATGAATGAGATTGGTGCCCTTATAAAAGAGACTCCAAGAGCTGCCCAGCCACTTCTGCCATCTGAGGTTACAGTGAGTAAATAGCCACTGATGAATCAGGAAGTGGGCCCTCATCAGACAGCTAATGTGCGGGTCCTTGATCTTGGACTTCCCAGCCTCCAGAACTGTAAGAAACAAATTCCTATTATTTATAAACTATCCAGTTTATGGTATTTTGTTAGAGCAGCCTGAACTAAGACAGTCACAGTACTAGCTTATCAATCACTATTACAATTCACGGGAATTTCAAGATCCTACAATGGACATATTAGACAAATTATCTTATCCCTGTGTCAAGTAACAGGACTTAGTAAAATAATTATTTCTAATCTATAAGAATGTAAAAAGCATGCAAACATGTGCAGTCATGTGCAAGAGGCCCTTGCATGAGCTGATATTGTTGCTAGTCCCATCACATCATCTTCCATGTCAATCCATGCAGCAAAAACCTCAACACCGTGAAAACTGGTAACAGTCCTAACAGTGCCAATTTTACTATGTGTCTCCATTGCCCCTGAAGTGAATATTGCTTTAATTTCAAAGATATTGAACTCTTAATCATAATTAACTTTTTCCCTTGCTTTTAAATAGCCAAAGAGACAGTAATAATAATGATGAAAATGATCCTGACAACTTCCCAGGGAGATCTGATGGAAGTTACAGCAGAACATTTTTCCCCGGAACACAGACCCAGCAATCAGCCATTATTCAACTACTCTGAGATCTAGCGAATGCTACACTTTTATTTTTTTCCAGTTGGTTCAATTTAGAGTATATGGTTCATTGTAACAGACACAATGAAAATATTTTATGTACTATGTCACTTTTGATTTCATGTATGTGGCTGGAATGTGGAACAAGTTCACTTTACAAAATAAAATCTAATCTTTTGTGAGAGTAGAGTGGGATGGTGGAGTGCAGTGGAGAGGGGCAATGCAGAAAAGAAGAAAAACAGGACCAGTACTTTGGGAGTGCTCATGACATCCATTAACTAAAGCACTGTGATCAATTATCACAGGACTATGCCTCATTTATGGTAAATATTAAAGAAATGCTAATGACTTATATTATGCAGTGTGAAAAATATTTTGTAATCAATGAAATATAGACTAGTAATTGGTTTTTATTAAGTTGGCTTGCTAAGGCAGGTTATATTGCTTGCTAGTAATTCCCATCAAGTTCTGTCCATCACCCGCAACTGAATAGAGCATCCTTTCTGGTAAAATATACCTATGTACATACAAATATCAATTCCACTTCCTGACTCAGCTTAATGAGTTTGAATACAATTTTTAAAAATCATTTCTCTTCCATCAGAACTTTCATACCTCTCCTCATCCTTCTGACTTGCCCCTGAGGATGTGCTTTATCTGACTGTATTTCCTTGAAACTCCCCCTTAACCACCACCCCTTCCCTTCACAGGGACCACCTACCACAGCTTACAAACCTCTTACCTGCACCTGGTTCTGAAACAAACAGTGACCATAACCCCACCCCTATGAGAGCCAAGCAGTGTTTATTAAACACCCAATTATGTTGCCTAGAAGTAGAGTATAAAGTGCTTAACTACTGAATAATACACAAAGAAAAAGAAAAAGGAACACAAATGTAACTGTTCTAGGCCAAGGGCAGTGGCTGACGCCTGTAATGCCAGCACTTTGGGAGGTCGAGATGGGCAGATCACCTGAGGTCTGGAGTTGTAGACAAGCCTGACCAACATGGTGATACCTGGTCTCTACTAAAAATATAAAAATTAGCCAGGCATGATGGCAGATGCCTGTAATGTCAGCTACTCAGGAGGTTGAGGCAGGCAAATCACTTGAACCTGGGAGGTGGAGGTTGCAGTGAGCCAAGATGATGCCATTGCACTCCAGCCTGGGCAACAAGAGCAAAACTCCGTCAAAAAAAGAAAGGAAAAGAAAGAACGGGAGAGAGAGAGAAAAAAAAGAAAGAGAAGGAAGGAAGGGAGGGAGGGAGGGAGAGAAAGAAAGAAAAACTGTTCTAGAAGGAAAGGCACAGAGAAAGAGTAGAGGATCTGCTATCAGAGGACCAGGTGCCCCTGAAAGGATTGTTGAATTATTTTTCTGTAATTTTTAGGATATTTGAGGATTGTACCCATTATTACCTTTACATAATACCAAGCTAATAAGCTAGAAAACATCTTTGTAAAAATTGTGCTTATCATTCTCTTATTTACAAACAGAATGATAAAATTGTTTTTCAAATACAAAAAAAGTATAAAAATGAAATAAAAACCTCCAATTTCACCATCTAAAGATCACTCATTAACATTTTGAGAAGCTTCTGCCAGTTTTCTCTATACATATATAATATATACATATTCATTTTATGAAGTTGAGATTGTATAAATTAGACTTTTTTGTTCTGCTTTATTTAACAGTATACTGTGAAAAACAATCCCCATGTGATTAAATTCTTCTACAATAAGATTTTGAATGGTTGCAAATTATTCTATTGCTTAAATTTATCACAATTTATTTTGAATGATTCAGTAGTTTCCAGTTTTTCACTATTATAAGCAATGCTCTAACAAACATCCTTGTACATAAATCTTGGATTTGTGTTTTTTATTATTCATTTATTTTAAAATAAATACAAGTATTTATTTTATTTTTAGGATAAATTCCTGAAAGCTGGTACCACGTTCAGATCATCTTTTCCTTTCTGGGCTAAACACAGGAATCTTGCTTTAAACAGGAAAAGTAAAGAAAGGTTTGGACTCACTGATTTTCTCTTCTTCTCTTGTACGTTTAGGACTTGATAAGTCGGTTTTATTGCTTCCAATTCAATTGCTTTGCCAAGTTTTCTGAAAATAAAACATAAAAGACACAGAAGCATAATATCAGGGTTTATATCTACTTTCCAAATTACTTTCTGGGGAAACAAAGTAGGGTGTTCTGGCACATCAATTCAGTGCAAGTTGGAAGTGGAATATTTGTAGCACACCCACTTTAAATATTTATGACTCCCTTTAGAGTTGGAGAAAGGCCAGGGTGGGAGAACTCACTGATGCAGGTCCGCTGTGGATTTCATTCCCTCTGAGGCCCAGGCCCAGGCACTGCTGATACAGCTAAAGGCAAAAACAGTGGGGAACAAAGGTGAGTGTCATTTTCCTAGGAAATAGGATGTGCTGGCTAGAAATACAACATCACATCTGATTCACCACATTCAACAATTGCATTCACTTCCCTAACCTTATTTCAATTTCTCTGTGAGATTAAATTCTGCCAATACATTTATTTGCGCTATACTCATTATATATACTGCTTTTTTTTCCAGTCATTTTTCATTTAGATTTTCATTTCCTATTTCATATCTGTATAAAATAGTGGAAATGGCCAGGTGTGGTAGCACTGCCTCAGTCTCCTAAAGTGCCTGTAAATCCCAGCACTTTAGGAGGCTGAGGTGGGAGGATCACTTGAGGCCACAGGTTCGAAACTAGCCTGCGCAACACACACAGCGAGAACTTTTCTCTACAAAAAAATTTTGAAAATTAGCCAGGTGTGGTGATGCATGCCCATAGTCCTAGCTACTATGGAGGCCAAGGTAGGAGGATTGCTTGAGCCCAGGAAGCTACAGTGAGCTATGATCATGCCACTGTACTGCAGCCTGGGCAACAGAGCAAGACCCTATCCCCTGAGCCCCTCTCCCCACCAAAAAGAAAAAAATAAGAAATAAAAATAAAATAAAATAGGGGAAATAAAATAGCCGAGGGTGAGAACAGGTTGGTCATAGGATACACATAGGTATGAAAAAACTGAGACTCAGAAAAGTTAAGTGATAAAGGGCTTGAGAGCTCTGCTCACGTCCTGCTGCTGTCCTTGGGGTTGGAGTCCGGCTCCTGTTCCCTGCTGGGTTTGAAGACAACAGCTCAGATAGTTTATGGTCCTATAAGCAGTATCTCACTTTAACACAAAGGATAATGCTACCCAGTCCCTCATGGCATAGTGGGAGGATTAGGAAGTGTGATGTCATTTTTCTCCCACAGTGGCCCTATCTAGTCTGCCTTCAACAGTCAGGATAGTAAGTCCAGTCACATCAAGAAACCCCAAGTACAGAGGCCTGTGTAGATTCTGATGAAGAGGAAGGGGGTGGATCTGCATCCTTGCCTTAATCAGAATGGTGCAGAGGTTTTGCCTCAAAATGCCTTAGTTTGCATCCTGCAGTCTAAGAATAAGAGAACTAGACCAAAAGATGCCAGATTTTCTACGCATCCAAAGCCAGATACGAGCTTAGGCACAAGAGCATACCTGCTATGTACTTACAATTATAGGAGATTCCAGAAAACACTAAATGAATCTATATTGACAGGAAGCAGATCAGTGGTTGTTTGGGATTGGGTGGGAAGGAGCACAAACAGGCATGATAAATCTTTTGGTGTGATGAAAATGTCCACATTTTGATTTTAGTGGTGGCTACACAGGGTATTTACATATGTCAAAACTGATCAGATCATATGCTTAAAATGGGTGCTTATTATTGCATGTAAATTAAAACTCAATATAGCTGATTTTTAAAAAATGAAGTCAGGCACATTTTAGGGTAGAGTATCTGACATTTGCCCCTTGGAGGAGCTGGGTATCAGGACAGGACCAAGCATGTGGCCTCAGAAGGGCCTGTGTCTGAATGGAGATGCTCCCCCTTTGTTTTCTGCATGACCTTGGAAGAATCTCTGGCCCTCACTTAACTGATCTTTTAAAGTAGAAGTAACTTGGTCAACACCTGGGAAAAGACGGGGTAAAAATTGAAAGAGAAGGAAGGAAGGAAGGAAGGGAGGGAGGGAGAGAGGGAGGGGAAAGAAAGGAAAGAAAGAAAGAGAATTAGAAGTAATGAAGTAATAAGATATCTGTAGTACCTAACACAGATTTGAGTATGGATAAAAATTCACTAATGTTCACTGTTAAATACTGTACTAATCCCAGTTGGCCTAACATTCTGGACCTGCCAACTCTTTGGTAGTATTCTGCTGGATGCCACAGCTGCAGCACAATACACACACCCCTACACCCCTATACCTCTCATTCCTCAGGAGGCAATTCGAATCAAAAACATAATGGACATTCACAGAGCTTTCGTTCCCTGCCAGGTACTCTGCTAAGCATACTTCTTCTATTACCGCATTTAATTCTCACAGCAGCCATAAGAGATAGGCTTTACTTTTATTTTAAAGAGATCTTGAGAGATAAGATAAATTGTCCTAGGTCATTCACCCGGTAAGTGGTAGAGTTAGAATTTAAACCTGGGCAGTCTATCTATACTCAACCACTGTGCTATACTGGTTTACTGTAGTCTACTAAAAGACTGTCCTAAAAATAAAAATAAAGCTAGAGCACCTTCAAAGTCACCATTTGTTATTATGGCTGATGCCTAAAGAAGAATAGAAATATGAGCTCCAGAAGGCTTCTTTTTTTCCTTTCCCCTCTTTATCTCTTTCATCATCAAAAGAGACCTCTACAATGGCACTGCCAGTTCAAGGGCACGTCTGCATGTATTAATCAAGAATCTTTGTAGCAAATTACCACGAATGAACTATTTTTGGTATACCACTATCTTTCTTCTCTCTCCCAATAAAGGAAACTACTTCATTCTTAGTGCTGCAATATATTGAAAAGAATGTGAACCAACACCTTTCAGCACATAATGTGCTAGGCTCGTCACACGCATGATCTCATTTAATATGCCTACGCACACACAATAGAGCAAATATTATTACTCTCTCCAACAGAGGAAGAAATAAAGGCACACAGAGGCCAGGTTACTTGTCAAAGGTCATAGAATAGAGAAAACATAGGATTCATACTTCCTGACTCCAAGACAATCTGACTTTACAACACCACTTCCCAAGTTAAATGTCATTACCAAGGCCTATTATGAATGTGGCCTTAGGAGTCATAAACACTGAGGAAGAATCCAGCTATGCAACTCATGATCTGGGTGACTGGGGGAAGTATCTTGAACTTTCCAAGTCTCAAGTCCTTATCTGTAAACAGGGATAACAAGACCTCTCAAGGGTTCTGATGAGGATTAAATGGGGGTATCAGTAAAGCATTAACACAGTGCATGCACACGGTAAGTGCCCAAGAACTGGAAGCCATGCTTGATGTGATGTACTTGCCATGTTTAGAAGAGGAAGCTGGAGTGGAACATATGTCACTTTTTACTACTTTTAAGAATGATTTTGCTGGGTGTGGTGGCTCACACATGTAATCCCAGCACTTTGGAAGGCCAAAGCAGGAGGATCACTTGAGCCCAGGAGTTCAAGACCAACCTGGGCAACATAGTAAGCCCTTATCTCAACAAAAAACAAATTTAGCAGGGCATGGTCCCAGCTACTCTATATGGGAGGCTGGGTGGGAGGATCGCCTGAGCCTGGGGGATTAAGGGTGCAGTAAGCTGTGATTGTGCCACTGTATTCTAACCCAGGTAACAGAGCAAGACCCTGTCTCGAAAGAAAACAAAACAAATGAAAAAAAGGGATGATTTTGCCTTACCTCTGCCACAATACTTACCTTTTTCTCGTGTTCTGTAATGCTTTGCTCAGCTTGCTTGCCAGTTTCTGAAGTCCTTTGGCATAGCTAATTTCCAGGTTTGCCCTGTTAGAAAAAGACTAGTTAAATGGGATGTGCTGGGCTGGGCGCAATGGCTCACACCTATAATCCCAGCACTTTGGGAGGCCAAGGCAGGCAGATCACTTGAGGCCAGAACTTCAAGACCAGCCTGGCCAACATGGTGAAACTCCATCTCTACTAAAAATACAAAAATTAGCCAGGTGTGGTGGTGGAAGCCTGTAATCCCAGCTACTTGGGAGGCTGAGGTGCAAGAATCGCTTGAACATGAGAGGTGGATGTTGCAGTGAGCTGAGATTATGCCACTGCACTGCAGCCTGGGCGACAAAGCAAGACTCCATCTCAAAAAAAAAAAAAAAAAAATAGGATGCACTGGCTAGAAATCAAGCAAACACACACACAGATGCACACATGCACACATGTATGCACGAAGGAGGGGTCAGGCTGAAAATGTAATGCCTACATAAAGAGATGATTTGTTTACTACAAGGATCCTCTTGTCCTTAAGCATAATCCTGAAGGGCATCCAACAGGCTCCTAAAAAGACAGAGGTTTGTTTTTGTTTTTGTTTTGAGATGGAGTTTCCCTCTTGTTGCCCAGGCTGGAGTACAGTGGCACAATCTTGCCTCATTGCAACTTCCACCTCCCAGGTTCAAGCGATTCTCTTGCCTCAGCCTCTCAAGTAGCTGGGATTACAGGCACGCACCACCATGCCCAGCTAATTTTGTATTTTTAGTAGAAACGGGGTTTCAGCATGCTGGTCAGGCTGGTCTCAAACTCCTGACCTCAGGTGATCCACCCGTCTAGGCCTCCCAAAGTGCTGGGATTACAGGCATGAGCCACTGTGCCGGGCCCAAAAGAAGAGTTTTTAACTAAGCTCCTTTGACATCACACTAATGGGTTGAATTGTGTCTCCCAAGAAGAAGGTGAAGTCCTACTCCCCAGTGCCTGTGAATGTGACCTCATATGGGAATAGGGTGTTTGCAGATGATGATCAAGTTAAAATGAGGTCACTAGGGTGGGCCCGAACCCTATATGAATGTGTTCTTATATAAAGGGAAAATGTGGACGTAATCAGACATGCACACAGAGAAAACACCATGTGAACATGAAGGCATAGATCTGAGTGGTGCATCTACAAGCCAAGGAATGCCAAAGATTACCAGCAAATCATCAGAAGCCAGGACAGAGGCACAGAACAAATTCTCCCTCACAGCCCTCACAACGCACCTCTGACTGCTAGCCTCCAGAACTGTGAGCCAATACACTTCCGTTTAAGCCACTAAGTCTGTGGCTTTATGACGGCCCTAAAAACTAATGCAATTGGCCAGGTGCAGCGGCTCACGCCTGTAATCCTAGCACTTTGGGAGGCTGAGGCGGGCGGATCACAAGGTCAGGAGATCGAGATCATCCTGGCTAACACATTGAAACCCCATCTCTACTAAAAATACAAAAAATTAGCCGGGCATGGTGGCGGGCGCCTGTAGTCTCAGCTATTCAGGAGGCTGAGGCAGGAGAATTGCTTGAACCCAGGAGGCGGAGGTTGCAGTGAGCCGAAATCATGCCACTGCACTCTAGCCTGGGTGACAGAGCGAGACTCCACCTTAAACAAAAATAAAAACAAAACAAATACAACTAGTAAGGAACAGAAAACTGTCCTACTGATCTCAGGATATTAGCACTAATCAGATTAGCTCTAGATTATAATCGTTGGCAATAAAATAAATTACGATTGGATTAACCAAGCAGTAACTTTCTAATGGGAATCTGCAGTGGTAGCCAACACCAGATTTAGAAAATGAATTTCTATTACTTTCTGTGCAGGACAAGGCTCAGTAGGAAGTCCGGGCATGCCCTCCAAAAGCAAACCCCTTGGTTCTTTTGGATAGATTGAATCACTCTCATCTTAAACCTATTTTACCATGTCCTATTTATAGGACCATCTATAGCTAAAATGAGGGCATCTTCATATCACTTTTGACTACAGAGAATAAAAATGTAAGGAATTAAGTTCAATTTATATTATGTTTCCCCTTTTAATATGGACCCTAAGAGTTTTCACTGCATTTTTCAGTGTGTTAATCTATTTTTATTGTATTTTTAGAATGATTTATGATGTTATTTCATTTGGGAAACATCCCAGAGCTCTCTAACAACTAGTCTAATACCTGCATGTTTTCACACAAATTAACTCCATGTCACAGACTGAGGAAAGAAAGACAGCCCTCTTCTAGAAAATGAAATCCAGAGATGATGGGCTATTGATCTATTGCTAAATTACTATTCTTTTTTTTTTTTTTTCTGTTGGTACAACTGTGCTTTAAGTTGATTTTATCACTTTTTGTAAGAAAGTCATCGTAGGATGTATGTTAAGGCCTAGCTGCAGAAAACAACCATTTGGTGTCAGAATTTGCCCAGACATAAGGAAAGGCTGAGGCCAGTATTTTGAGACAATGAAGCCAGTCAATAAATATCTCATTGCACTTAAAAATAGATTTCTCTGCTCTAGGAATATGTCCCAGTTGATGGAAAGAGAGAGAAAAAGAGAGTGCTGGTTAACAGCCAGCTGGGAGAGACCATCACCCTTGATGAACTCAGATGCTCTGGAACCCCAGGAAATCTCTATCATTCAGTAGGAGTGGCTTCAGGTACTGTTAAAAAAGAAGTTATATGACCTACTTAAAGGGGGTTTTATGAAAAATAAAATGTGTTAAGAGCCCAAGTCTACTAGGGGCTCAATGTCTGCAACGATTGCTGCTGACCTGTAAAGCTCTGCATCATGTGACTCTGGCAGCCTCTCTGATTTCCCTTCCTGCCAGTCACAACTTGGCTGATTCTACTCCTACTCAGTGGCCAACTGCCATCCTGCCTCAGGGCCTTTGCACTTGCTGTGGCCTCTGCCGAGTGCTTCTGCTACATAGCCGCATGGTATTCTCCTTTGTGTCATCCCCAACAGGAGATGCTCGAACATCACCACCGCAGAGGTTTGCCCCATCTAAAAAAGGATCCTCGCCACTCTCCCCTTACAGTTTTTATTTGTGTCTTATTGTATCTTGTATCACATTGTAATTTTTTAGTTTACTCTGGTGAACACCCCTAGGATGTGAACAGTTCTATAAGGATCAAGAATGGCTTTGTTCGTTGCTGTATCCCTAGGCCTAGAAGAGTGCTTGGCACGTAACAGGCACTCAGCATGTATGTCACAAATGAATGAATGAATAAGTGAATGGACTTCCCACCAGGTCCTGGTTGGAATTCTTACTGGTCTCTGCCATAGACTTGTTCTTACCTCACCACTTTTGAGAACTGTAAATTAACAAGCTGTTTAGATGCAGTCTCTGTAGTTTGAGCTGTGCTCAGCCCTGATGTTAGAGCACACAGCTGTCTAGCACTTGAAATAGCTAGACACATAAACCCTTTCTGAGTACAGGAAAGCTAACCAGAGGGCTGTTTAGGTCTTTTCTTTCCAGCATTGCATTCTTTCTTGGAAGCAGCACAAAGAGCATTAAATAGGATAATGCTTTTTATAATGTTCAGCTCAGTGCAAGGCACAAAAATCATTCTTACTAAATATTAATTCTTCTAATGTGATCATTGTGTATTCAGAAGGAATACACAGAGGTGGGGATGGTGTGGGAGGAAGAATCCCCAGATTTCTTGTCCTTTGGCTCTAGAACAATCCTGAATGGTTTCTAACAGGAAAGGTAATGCTGTCAGTCACAGCCTCTTCCTCAGAATTCCATTCTACTTTCAGAATGTTCTTGCAGGCTGTACAAAGGTGTTTCTGAGGCTAAGCAGACCTAAAAAGGACACCAGAAAGAAGTGTTGCTTTCCTTTATGTTGTCAAGTTTATTCCACTTGGGGAAAAAAAAGTTGGGCTTTGGTGGTATGAAAAAGGGGTGCTTGTTCACTTTGAGGTGATTTGGGGCTTTTTTTTTTTTTTTTTTTTTTTTTTTTTTTTTTTTTTTTTTAGTTTGGCCAGCTTTTCTCCTGTGCCCTGGTGTTTCTGTCAGCTTTCTCTTGAGCATAATAGGAAACCAGCCTAAAGAGGTTCAACTACCACACAGCATTTCTTGTGTTGGGAGTCTTCTCTTTACAGACAAGTACCTTAGAAATCTTCAGCAAGGCAGATTTGTGGGTTTATAGAATGGTATATAGGTTAAAAGTTCCTGTATATTGCACATAAAGAGAGTGTCCAAACAGTGGTCTCCTGACAAAGGTGTTGCATCACCTTTGTGACATGCTGATGCTTGACCTGTGTTCTCCCTAGGCAAGAAACAGGAACCTCCAACACTTACTGGGCACTTACAATGTGCTAGGCATCATTCTAAGTGCTTTAGGTATATTTCCTCATTTAATCCCTGATAACCCGTGAGGCAGGTATACTCTGTCTACCCATTTCATGGAAGGGAACACCAAGGCACAGAGAGTTGGGTCAGTCACTAGCCTGAGGGCACACAGGAAGGAAGTGATGGTGACAGACTTAGATTCCAGCCCTGGGCAATCTGGCTGGGGAACCTGCCTGCTTAACCACACCTCTTTCCTACCTCTGAAGTTTTGGGGAAGAGATTGCAGATGGAGAATTGTGGGAGAAGTGGAACAAAAGTGCTTTCAAAAATTGATACCACCTCTCACTTCACCTTTAATTGCAGTGTTCTGAATCAGCACAGCTCCTGGAGGCTGTGTAGCTGGAGTCCCAATTCACAGCAGCCTCGGTGCAGACATAATGAGCTTCCGGGCCTATTCCAAAGGCATCTGTGCAGTTGCAAGGCATTTGGGGAATAGGAAGTGGGGATGTTGAGGGTCTGGCAAAGTGGGAAGGATGGGGGCTCTGACAGCAAATGTCACCGAGCTAATACTTTGGGCTGGAGTGAGTTGGACACTGCCTCTCTGAACAGCACGAGTGTACCCTCTCTCTTTGCCTGTAACTTACTGATGACCCCAAAGGGTTTAGAACTAGCATTCAAATCAACCAAGCAAAGCAGGCTGCAATCATCTACTCTTGCATTTTAAATCCTAATGACCAGTTTGGGAACCTGAGCAAATTACTCTGCAAGACAGAAGGAAATGAAATGCGGTGGGGAGGATGGGTGTGGGACAGTGTCACTGTGCACTCTTTCTGCATAGATATAACGAAACCTCTCCCAGGCCTCTAGCCCTGAATGGCTTTTATCTCAACAGATGTTAACGGTTAAATTCTTCCCCTGAGAGAATCGCTCTTTTATACGAAGCCATGTTCCAAGTGGCAAGCGTGAAGAAAGCTGTTATTTTTGTAAGTCAGAATGTTTGTAAATGGAAACAAACACTTCCACGGCTCTTCCATGCTTCCGGTCTAATGAGGCAATATATGTATCCTTTCAGGATGCCTGCTAAATAGAAATAAAATGACCTAGGTGTTTTCCCAAGGCAGAGGCAGCAAGGCATACCCCACTTAGAATGATTTCTTCTCATCTCTCAAAAGGAGGTGCTTTATCTCGGTTCAAGCTGAAAAAGTACCACATGCAAAGGGAGTAGAGAGAGCAGAGCTAATCTCACATTGAGATGTGAAATTTTCATTCCCTCATTAAAATAGTCAGAAACAAGCTTGTAAAGACATTGTGCTTAATTCTCTAGCCCTTTCCCATTTTTTTCTTTCCATTCTACTGCCACCATAGCTAATACAAGTTAAAATGCCTTCTCCAAGCAATTGTCTTGGCCTGTTGCATTGGTGATGCATATATATTTTGATAGGCAACCCAATCTCAGAATAGTCCAGTGGTTTTAAAGATTCTGGACCCTGCCCTGTAAATATATACACCTACTATATGCCCACAAAAATTAAAAATTAAAAATTTTTTTAATACCCTAAACAAGATTCTGGACCAAGAAAATGACATGCCCTGACTTTTAATCCATTTATATTCTAATTTTCTCTCAGCATGCAAGGCTGGTCAATATTATTTCATTAGTAATAATGAAGGCCAGTTGATAAGTCAAAGAGCAATGTTTGACTGTTTGACTTAGAATTTAAAATAAATTATATTTTTGAAAGAAAAGAGAGATGGAAAATATCTGGTTACAGATTCAGTATTTTGGATAAAGTACAAATTAAACTGTAAGAATATGTGACCATGTAATCAATTTTAGACTATCCTGCTTTTGTAAAATTAAGATAATGAAAAGTAGTTTAAAAAACAAACTGTAGTTGCCCCCCTGTGTCTATGAGGAATTAATTAAAATGGAGTTAAGGCCAGGAGCAGTGACTTGAGCCTGTAATCCCATCTACTCCAGAGGACGAGGAGGGAGAATCATTGAGACCAAGGGTTTGAGACTAGCCTAGGCAACATATCAAGATCCCATTTCTACAGAATTGTTTAAAATTAGCCCAGAGTAGAGGCACACACTTGCAGTCCTAGCTACTTGAGAGGCTGAGGCGAGAGGAGTTCCTGAGCACAGGAGTTTGAGGCTGCAGTGAGCTGTAATTGCACCACTGCACTCCAGCCTGAGCAGCAGAATGAGAACCCCATCTCTAAAAACATAAAACAGGGCTAAGCCCTTCTCATGCTTGAAAGAAGCAGGTGACAGAGTCCTCCCTTCATTATAAATTGAGAAGAAATTTTAGTAACCTCAAATTCTTCTGTCGGGATATCACACATCTTTTAAGTTCCTTCTTTGGACCAGCACCAGCTTCCGGTTTGCGGGTGGATGTGCTGATATTTTCCATCCAAACTTCATTGGTATGTCTTTTGAAAGACCATCACAAGCTCCTCTTACAAACAGGTTGTAAAGTTCATTACCAGCAGCTTGAAACACATTTTCATATGGACGCTCTGTTGTTGGAGTGGCTGGCTCACTTGCTAGCCCAGTGCAGCATTACTAATTGTCTTAATTCTGCTTCCTGAGAACAGTATAAAAAATGCTGAAACAGGAGGATAAGACCTGAATGATGCCCTTCTTGAATGTCTAGTCTGTGAGTCTCACTGAGACCCGGCTCACTCTGGCCCAGGGTAAACGTGAGCGATGGCAGCTGTAGAACTTCAGAGCCTAAAGTGTGTGTTCATTCCCAAGCTTAGTGCATTAGTGTGTGGGGTAAGGGCGAACAGGGTGTATTGTGGTGAGGGAATTCAGATAAAGTGGATGAGAAAGGCAGTTTTCAAAACTTTTTAGCAGGGAAACAAAATTTTATACAGAATCCCACCGTATCTTATAAATACCAGTCAAGTTGATCTGATTAAAAGGGAGAAAGAGTGAGGAGGAAGCAGAGCCCTGCCCATGTAACCTCCTCCTCACCCCCTGAGGTAGCCCCTGCGGGCTCCCCACAAACCCCTTGAGCTATAAGGTTTGAAAGCCACTGGGCTTCATGACTGCTGCTGTCCCTTTCCATACAGGACCCTAAGACTCTGCAAAGGGGGCTGAACCAGGACCCCCGAGCATGGTGGGTCCCCCACAGCAGTGCCCAAAATTGCCTATCCACTTGGGGATACCCTGGCACTGAGCCTGGGTTGAGCTGGGTAGGAATCCAAATGTATCATATTTTCCATATCCCCATCTGTAAATCAGAAATGGAGAGAAGTATGTATGCTGTGGGTTGTGAGATAATTAAAGAGATCAAGTTAAGACACATTTAACACAGTGGCTGGTCTATGGGTTGTGCTGAATAAATGGTCTCTCCTGTGATTTTATTACTTTTTCTAGCTTTTGTTCAAAATAATATGCTACATATTATGCCAGTAAGTGTCTTTGACATACCCACTTATGACTCCTCAGAAATAGCCTAACTTGATCTTCTTTAACGTTGTGAGTGCCTGGAAGGCACAGAGTCACTCATACATTAGTGTCTCCACTTACTCAGTGAGCATCTATTGAATGCCTACTCTGCGCGAGGCCCATGCTAGTCACGTGGGACACAAAGACCCTCAAGGAGTTCAGCCTCTAGGGAAGGAGACAGACAAGTGAACAGAGAGTAACAGTGCAGGCTGTAAGAGCTACGACAGATGCAAGCACTAATTCTGCACATAGAACTGAGGAGCATTTTTTGGAGACTAGACACTGGAGTTAAGGAAGGCCTGCCATGGTAGGATGACTGGATCTTAAAGAATGTGTTGAATGCAGCCAGGCAATGAAGGTGATGAAACATCTACCAGGCAGGCGATACAGCCTGTGCAAATGCAGGGACCCACGTGTGGTGGCAGTGGTGGTGATGGCAGGAGTGTGAGTGGGATACAAGTGGGGTGGGATTGCAAGTGGCTCAGTAAGGAGAGAGGCAGGGATCATGCGGAGATGGAGAGAGACAAAGTAAACAGGAAGGCAGAGTTCAGATCTCAAAGGCCCTTTTATAAAATGATGAGGGCTAAATTTTATCCTAAAGGTCATGGGAGTCTTTGAAGGATCTTAAACAGGGTCATGGCTACAGAGTGAAAGGTGCATTGAAGATAGGCACAGGGCCTCAGCTAGCCCACAGATTCAGGTAACTTTGCTTGGATTGGAAACGGGCGTCCTCTAAAGGGGCACAGCTCTGTCAGAGTAAAAGGCTTAAGGGGTAAGAGTGGATTGGATTTCTGCCTCCATTCATCCCACTCAGCCGTGTGCCTTTGTGCAGCATACAAACTCCACGGCTATAAGGCAGCATTCCTAGACAGAATAGTTTGAGAGAGCTTTGCCAGAACAGTGGAAGAGGCCATAAAATAAAAAGAAAGCTATGGATATCAAAGGGGTTTCAAAGAGAGAAATACGGTCTTAGTCATGAGTTGAGATGGACAGAATCATGGATATGGATGGTCCCAGGCATTGAGCTTGATTGACTGGGCAGTGGTTCCCAGAAGGAGGACCAGCTTTGGAGAGGAGCAGATAAACCCTGTTTTGGACATATTGACTTTGTGGTTCCATGGGACTTCTAGGTGGAAATGTCCAATACACTGTGAAATATATGGTTTGAAGTACGGTTTAGACATGTTCCTAGTACTGCACATTTGTAAATCATCAATATGCAAGAGAGCTAAAACTGTGGGAGTTAAGGTCACCCAGGATAACGGTAGAGTGAAAGATGATTTTTCAAATATTTAATTTCAATTTGTTATTGCTTTGTTGACAGTGTCTGCAATGAATCATGGATTGAACAAGTGGCCAACTATACCTCCTTCTTTTAATCTTTTCTTTTTAAAGTTCAGAGCAGCAGATCTTGGCGTTTGAAAACCTGATCTTAAACTCCCGTACAGAGGAACAATTGATTTTCCAGTCAAAGCCTGTTTAAACATTAGCTGTGAGGATGCAGGAAGCCAAACATTCACAAAGTGTTTCTGAGAATGTACCTTTGTCTCTTTAAATCTGATCTGTAATTGTATTAAAGTGAACCTGATAACTTTGGCATTAGGCATTGTAGGAGCTGCTATGTTTCTCTGGCTAAATCTGTTCGCTACTGCGAAAAAAGAAGCTGAAGTAGCTAATTGGATAAAAGAAGCTAAGCATGACCATGAATTGCAGAATATCCAGGCAAAAGGGTGTTTTAGTAACAACTGCACTTTTCTATCACCACTCAATCAGAATAAGTGCAAGAGAGCAGTTGAGTTTGGAAAGGAAACATTCTCTGGCCTGGCAGCTTGACTGTGGTGCTGCCTCTGGTATCCAAGTGCTAACGCAGAGCTCTGTCAAGCAGAACCACATTCTAGGAGCTCTTAAGTAAGGGGTCTGGAAACGCACACCTCCAAGGACAGTAAAGGCCTTGTTTTAATAATGTAGGTATAATAATTTTTAAAAACTCTTAACTATCTTTCATTTATTTAAAAAAATTCTCATGAAAATAGAGATGGGTTGTGCTATGTTGACCAGGCTCAAACTCCTGGCCTCAAGCAATCCTCCCATCTCGGCCTCCCAAAGTGTTAGGATTGCAGGCATGAGCCACTGCACCCAGCCCATTTATTTATTTATTCAGTCTGCAAGTATTTACTGAATGCATTTTAGGTGGCAGGTACCCCTCATTCAAAACCCCATGTCCTCCTTCACTGTATTTTGCATCCTGCTGGTCACGGATTTGCCTTCATCGTTGTCTGTCATAACCCTCAATGGAAATGCCTACTGAATATATTCCAAGACTACCATTTTACTTTCTTATTGGGTTTCCCATTACTTGTCTGTAACCGTAAGTAACAAGATAGCTTCTTTTGAAGAGTAATGGCTTTCCAGGTATTTTTCTAATACAAGGGAAGCTTACCATTGTTTCACATGTAATAAGCCCACCTTTAAGAGGAAAATAAGGCCAAGGCTCATTTCTAGATAGCTGGTGGGAATCAGCCTTCTATCCAATGTATATCTAGAGGAGGAATTTCTGACTTCACAGAATGGGGAGAGTCGAGGCAAATGTAATCCCAGCCATGCTGTGACCATCCATCCTTGTTGATATGGTTTAATAAATAACCAACATAATTGTTGACTCAGTTCAAACACACTAGGAAGAGGGAGTGACCTCAGAATCATGTTACTGTGTGGGAGAGAAATGATCCAGCCCTGAGAAGTGGCCTATGTCTTTGCCTGCTAATACACAGGAATGCTGTCTAAAAGTATATAATGTGCCACATATTCATAGATTAATAGAATATTTGTGTCCATTAGAAAATAGTTATTCCCAAATGCCATCTCTTTTAGTGTGGACAAGCATCCTTCAGGTTAACTACATGATCTAAAAGCTGAGCAAGGGGAGGAAACTTGAAAGCTCAAGATAAGGAGACACTGCAAATGTACATTTACCAGGAATCAATACAAAACAACTTTAAAAATGGCTTCTTGCTAAGGGGAAATAATTTAATTGTACAAGTTTAGCTTTAGAAAATGTTCAGAAAAGCATTTATTACATAAATGACCTAATATGTAGCATAAAATTTTTTGATCTCGGTAAAACGTTAGATCTGTTCTTTGTACTCATACTATACAGTCTTTATCCAGGAATGTGCTTGTAATTTTGCTAACCAGTAGATTCTTGAGATGTTCAAATTCTAAATTCTTCTCTATAAGGAGGTAAAGCTATGAGGGGAGATATCTTCAGCTACCCAAGTGTTTCTTCCCCACTGGACATATTTGTCACTCTAGAATAAGTGATTGGAGGGTTTCACACATTAATAGGTTCAGGGCAGATGGCAGCCCTAGGAAGAGACTTCAAGAAAACAAAAATAGGAAATGAAGGCTCTGACTGTATGAAGAAAGTGGATGTCGGTGGCAAGGTGGGGATGTGGAGTGATCTAGAAAAAGGAAAAACAGTGAGACAGACTTCAAGCAGTGACCCCCCACCCCAGAGTTTTTCAGTTCACTATTGAGTCTGTTTACCAGCAGGCATCATCTATTGCCTGTCTTCTATCTTCACAGCTCTCTACCAGGCACTAATTTTGAACTCTCAGATACCAAATAATTAATGCCTAGATGACTACAACCCAGGTTATATGCCTGGCGGATACATGCATAGATTCTTCCTGGTCTGCAGGCAGAAGGTGGCTTTCTAATCTAGGTAATGAGTTGAATTTGTAGGATTCATAAAAATAACTGGTCTTATTTAAAATAATTTCCTTTGGGACTGATAACAATATTTTCTTATAAAAGAAATGACCTCTCAGATGGCCCCTCCCGCTTTCTCTGTCATGGAACCAGAGCAATTTGGCTGTTAGGGACAAACAGAGAGCCAAATCATGAATGAACTCCCATTCACAATAGCTTCAAAGAGAATAAAATACCTAGGAATCCAACTTACAAGGGATGTAAAGGACTTCTTCAAGGAGAACTACAAACCACTGCTCAGTGAAATAAAAGAGGACACAAACAAATGGAAGAACATACCATGCTCATGGATAGGAAGAATCAATATTGTGAAAATGGCCATACTGCCCAAGGTAATTTATAGATTCAATGCCATCCCCATTAAGCTACCAGTGACTTTCTTCACAGAATTGGAAAAAACTGCTTTAAAGTTCATATGGAACCAAAAAAGAGCCCACCTTGCCAAGACAATCCTATGCCAAAAGAACAAAGCTGGAGGCATCACGCTACGTGACTTCAAACTATACTACAAGGCTACAGTAACCAAAACAGCATGGTACTGGTACCAAAAAAACAGAGATATAGACCAATGGAACAGAACAGAGCCCTCAGAAATAATACCACACATCTACAGCCATCTGATCTTTGACAAACCTGACAAAAACAAGAAATGGGGAAAGGATTCCCTAGTTAATAAATGGTGCTGGGATAATTGGCTAGCCATAAGTAGAAAGCTGAAACTGGATCCTTTCCTTACTCCTTATACGAAAATTAATTCAAGATGGATTAGAGACTTAAATGTTAGACCTAAAACCATAAAAACCCTAGAAGAAAACCTAGGTAATACCATTGAGGACATAGGCATGGGCAAGGACTTCATGTCTAAAACACCAAAAGCAATGGCAACAAAAGCCAAAATTGACAAATGGGATCTAATTAAACTAAAGAGCTTCTGCACAGCAAAAGAAACTACCATCAGAGTGAACAGGCAACCTACAGAATGGGAGAAATTTTTTGCAATCTACTCATCTGACAAAGGGCTAATATCCAGAACCTATAAAGAACTCAATCAAATTTACAAGAAAAAAACAACCAACCCCATCAAAAAGTGGGCAAAGGATATGAACAGACACTTCTCAAAAGAAGACGTTCATACAGCCAACAGACACATGAAAAAATGCTCATCATCACTGGCCATCAGAGAAATGCAAATCAAAACCACAATGAGATACCGTCTCACACCAGTCAGAATGGCAATCATTAAAAAATCAGGAAACAACAGGTGTTAGAGAGGATGTGGAGAAATAGGAACACTTTTATACTGTTGGTGGGACTGTAAACTAGTTCAACCATTGTGGAAAACAGTGTGGCGATTCCTCAAGGATCTAGAACTAGAAATACCATTTGACCCAGCCATCCCATTACTTGGGATATACCCAAAGGATTATAAGTCATGCTGCTATAAAGACACATGCACACGTATGTTTATTGCGGCACTATTCACAATAGCAAAGACTTAGAATCAACCCAAATGTCCATCAGTGACAGACTGGATTAAGAAAATGTGGCACATATACACCATGGAATACTATGCAGCCATAAAAAAGGATGAGTTTGTGTCCTTTGTAGGGACATGGATGCATCATTCTCAGCAAACTATCGCAAGAACAGAAAACCAAATACCGCATGTTCTCACTCATAGGTGGGAATTGAACAACGAGATCACTTGGACATAGGAAGGGGAGCATCACACACCAGGTCCTATTGTGGGGAGGGGGGAGGGGGGAGGGATAGCATTACCTATTGTAAATGACGAGTTAATGGGTACAGCACACCAACAAGGCACATGTATACATATGTAACAAACCTGCACGTTGTGCACATGTACCCTAGAACTTAAAGAATAAAAAAAAAAAATCATGAATGAACTTAATACACTGAACTGTACATTTAAAAATGGCTAAAATAGCATATTTATGTTATGTATATCTTACTAAAATTAAAAATAAACTATGAAAAAAATTTGGCTGTTAGGTTAGAAGTTACTTCATATTTAAAATGTTTCTCTTTTTGACTCCTTTTGACAAACCTGGTTTTGTTCTTTATAAAAGTCTGTTTGAGCTCTCTCATATCTTTCTTTGGCCTCATTCATTTGCTGCTGATAAAGCTAATGTTTTCCTTTTGTCTTGACCTTGAAGGAAACCAAAACATTCCTCTCAAAAATGCTGGGGATTGTTGAGTTTAAAAAACTCTGCCCCTCTCTCTGCTTTTCCCACCTAAAGACAGTCCAACACTTGCTTATCTGCTCAGAGATAGTGGTGCCAGAGGATCTAGGAGCAGACTTTAATCTTCCCATATATTTACCTTCCCACATTTTCCTGCCTTTTGGAAGCCCGAAGATGCTATCTTCTTTGTCTTGTCCCTATTAGGATTTCTGGCTCTTTGGTGAGATACTATTTAAGCATGACCCCTAAGCCACTGCCTTGAGAGAAATGCTTTTGAACTGAGGCCTCTCCCATGTGATGGGTATAGCATGTGTTCATAAATTTCTGCTTGTTTTTTGTTAATCTAACTTGTTTTCAGAAGAGTATCTCAACTAAGAGCTTGAAAAGGGAGAGAAAAGAAATTATGTTTTGTCCCCTACAACCTACTAATTCAGGATGCAATCAGTCCATGGCGTCTTTGGTCTTATGGCACATATTCAATATTTAAAATGTGAAATAGTTTAAACTGTCTCTTCTGAAGGTCTCTTTAGACTTGCTTATTACAGAGCTATCTAGCAGTAGGGAAAAGGCCTAAAAAGTCCCTTATGACCAAATTCAGTCCTTGGGTTTTCTCATTTTAAGCAGGGCTTTTGTAACTTTCTTGACTGAGTTAAATGTCCTCATTTCAGCACAGTGAACAGTTTTACACATGATCACACCTAGTATTAAGAAGACAATGCTGAAAATGGTGACTTTTCCTTCATCCACCTGACAGTGACTAAGGAAATCAAAAGGCCAGGCTCTAAGAGGTCAGCATACAATGATGAGTAAGACAGCCTCTGCCTTTCTAGAGGAGAGAAAAATGTAAACTAATAATTGCTGTTGGTGTGAAAAGTGCAATAATGAGAGTATGCATCAGATCCAACAGTGGGCCCCAGGAGAGGGTAATAAACCCAGTCTGAGGAATCAGAAGAGACTTGACTGAGCCTTCCTAAGCAGAATTACTTCCTGTTGTTTCTTGATTTTTATGGCATCCAGTTGATAAATGTGCAATAGGGGAGAATCATTCTTCAAGCAATCTCTCGAGT
This sequence comes from Macaca mulatta, assembly GCF_049350105.2. Taxonomy (NCBI): domain Eukaryota; kingdom Metazoa; phylum Chordata; class Mammalia; order Primates; family Cercopithecidae; genus Macaca; species Macaca mulatta. The sequence continues at coordinate 73,739,232 of NC_133417.1, read as the reverse complement.
ACCAAAATATAACACCACATTCTGGAAAGTAGGACAGCTTGTAATCACTCCTCCAGTCATATCACTTGCTGCAACTAAAGAGGAAGAACCATTTATTGCAAACGTGCATTTTGTACCTTTGCTGAAGAACAGATGTGACCTGTTTGCAGAAATTCTCTCCATTTTGAGAAAACTCCTTTAGGTTCTTGTATACTTTATTATACTGAAAAACAAGAACAACAACAGAAAAAAAAAACAATGAACAGGAAGATTACAAGCAACTCTGAAGATAGAGCACCTATAAATTCAGAAAACTACTATAACCATGATATATGATTTATACTGTCATTATAAATGATCGTGCAGCCACAGGCATGCATACCTTTTGGATGAGTTCTTAAAATCAAGATGAGGTCTCCTCTGCCTGGATATGAAAGACCCTGGAGAACTTTTCAGAAATAAAGCTGATCTGTTTCTCTCCTCAGCCAAATGCAAACAATTCAGCAGTGGGGTGCATTTGACGCCTGGAATGTCACAGGAATGTCACCCCAATTGTTCCCAGGAAGGACAAAAAAATATATTCTGAAGGATGCCACATAACTTTTTATGTCCCCTCCTGCACACACAAACTTCAAAATTATATTTCTGGGGCTCATGACAAACCGTGAGCCATTAGAGTGAGCTGAGTCTTTCTTATCTGAGATAGGAAACTGAGTAAATAACCTGGTAAGAAAACTTTGTCCTAGTCCTCTCTCTGTCTCATTTAATTCCAGTAAGAAAATGTTATCATAATGAGTTGAACATTTTGGCTAAACCAAACCATTATAAATTTATTAATTACCCTTTATAAATTCATGTATATTTGAATTTAGCCTGCGGACACAAGAATTTCCAGTAAAAGTTTTTGTCATTTGATTTAGAACTCCACAATGTCTTCCTGGAAACTATAAATGTAGACATTGATGACAATAGATTTTAAGTGCCTAAACAGAGAAGCTAAATGTCAATTGATTCTGCAGTTTTTTCTGACACAGAGCAAGTGAATTAGATGATGGAACATCCCAGACACACTCTCTCATAGTTTCCATCTGGGAGGTGCAACAGCAGATTGCATTTTTCAAAATGAGATTTTACATAAGAGGACCCAAATTCAATATGGATTGAGAGCTGTGCTGTTCTTTGCTCATACAATGAGCCAGCCTATTCCAGTGTTCAGATATCGCCAGCATTCAGTTGGGCACCATATTGAGAAGGGAAAAACGAAGGAAATTCACATTTACTGAGTGCCTCCTATTACAGTGGGCACATTCACAAACCCACACGCCCTCAGGGCCCAGAAAGCCATTCAGTCAACAAAGCACTTGGTATGTGGTGCTAGCAGAGTATCAAACTAAGAACATAGGGTGACAGAGGAGGAAAGACCTAAAGAAATGAGCTGATCCAGGTCCCTACCTTTGGTGATGGAACAAACCAACACCTAGGATACAGGAACATTCTTACCATATCCATTTACCTTTATGCAGTAGTTTAACTTTCCTGTGAATTTAACACAGAAAGCTGTGATAGGACTTCATAGATGTATATTAATATTAGCAAACCACTTCCTTGAAACTGCCTGGGACACGAGGAAAGTGGTGAGGGTGCAAAGCTTTAATGAGAAAATTGTTAATTTCTAAAGCAGAGTTTGCAAAATCCTGTGGCTGCTGGCACCAGTCAGGCCCCTGAATGAGTGAGGAGCAGGGTGGGGACTGTGAGCCGGAGAGGCAGCTGTTAGAACCATTCTGGCCCATCACTGCCACCTGGAATGTGGCCCAGGAAAGCCAGATCTCCCACTTTGTCCAAAAAAACTGAAATCAGGATTTGCATCCGAAACATGATTTTTTTTTAATGGTAGCAAACGATTCACAAATTAAAAAAACTCTGCAGTGTAAACAAAACACACTTGTAGTGAGGTTCCAATTTGGAGCCCCTCTCATGAAGGAGAAATAATCCTCCTGTCAGAGTCATGAAAGTAAAATCACTGTTTGGCAATCAAGCTTTCTAATTTTTATTTCCAATAAAACTAACTTGCCATATATGAAAGGTATGATACTGTTAAGGCCTCCTTCCTCCCCTTACAGGCACACTGGGGAAGTTTAGGGGAGTATTTTGAAATTGTGAGAAGACCTGCAGTAAAGAACCTTGTTGAGCCTCTTTGTTTACTCCTACGTTACCTAAACATGTTCACTAGATTTCTCCCTAAGCCTTTTGTCTTCTCCTGCAACACCTAATAGCATCCCATGAAACACACCTCAGTGTCATGAGAAGAAAATGCATAAATGTTTAGCAGGGTACATGCTCCTGGAATAAGGTCATTTCTCAGCCTCCCTCAACCTTAGGTGTTAACCATGTGACTAAAAGCTATCCAAGGAGATGTGAGGGAAGGTTCTGTATGAGGTTTCAGTAAAGGCTTGTTTGCACTCTTGTCTTCCTTCTGGACTTGAAAATGCAGGCCAAAGCCATAAAGTGGTATTGAGATTGGACATAATGCATTAAGAACATAGAGTGGAAAGAGAAAAAGAGCCTGGGTTTCTGATGGCTGTAAAGGACACCACAGGAGCCCTCAACTCTCTACTTTTGGACTTATTTTATGTGTGAGAAAAATACAATGTTTTTTTAAAGACGTATGTATTTGGGGTTTTTCTAATATGCAGCTGAACATAGTTCTAACTCATACAGGGTCTTTTTGCTTTGAATTATGAAATGTTTTTATGTTTTATAACATAATGATACAGAAAATAATAATAATGCACATTAGATACTCACTACCTAAGTTATAGAGATAGTAACACTTTGCTTCTTCTCTCTCTTTAAACAACTTTTTTTTTCTTTTCATAATTTATTTGGCTATTCTGAGGCATTTATTGTAACATATGAACATTTGTCTAATTACATATCTTTTTAAATCCCCGTTGGGATCCTGATTGGAATTGTATTACATACATACATCAATTTGGGAAAACTGACTTTTTAACGGTGTTTAGACTTTCTATCCAAGGACATAGTAAGTTTTTGCATTTGTTCAAATTTTATTTTATGTTCAATAAAATTTTATTATTTTCTTTATAGGTCCTGTGGCTTTCTTATTTGATTTATTTAGAACTATCTCACAGTATTAAGCTGTGGATTTTTATGTATTGTCTTACTGACTTCTCTCTCCAGCCCACAGCAAAGCAGAAACAGACTCAACAAAAAGCCATGGGGCTGTGTGCAAGAGAGAAGGACCTGGATGCATATGCTTACGAAGTAAATCTTCTACTCTCAAACACTATAAAGCTGGGGCTGAGGATGGGAGAAAAGAAAGCAGAGAGATGGAATTGAGGGATTTAGAGTAGGAAGGAGAAAAAGAACCTTCCATTAGGGGAAGCAGGAGTGGAAGGAAGAGACTTCAAGATGAAATGTCCTACAGGAAAGGCCCTTACCAGTCCACCATCACCAGAGGATAGTCTGCACATAGAAGTTACCTATGGGAGAGAATTAAGGGACCCTGGACATCAAGTGTGGGATGGGGCATGTAGAGAAAACTCTGCCCATAACCAATGTAAAAATGAGTAGAACCAGTTGAGAATTTTTCTATGTGCTTGTGTTACAGGGGCTGCTGCATTTCCTAAACTGATCAAGCCATCAAAACTCCCTAAGACACATTTTTAAATACTGTCTCAAGGGAACTAGTTTTAGGAGGCTAGGCCATGCTGAAAGTTTACAAGCCAGTGATTGAAAACTCAATGGCCTTTAGTGGCAGTGGTGAAGCCTGTGGCGAAGGCATTCACATTCAACCTCTTAAAGTAAGGGGCTGCTGGAACAAAGCACAGTCTATGGCCTCCATTGACCCTAGGGCTGCCAGCTCTAGAATTTGGAAGATGATTTTCCGTCATTTCGTAGACTAGTACTTTCTAACTTTTTCCCCAAAATGGCACACGTAGAAAATATTTGTACTGGAAGAGTGTGGTAAATAGACACAGTTGTTCCAGGAAGAGGGAACTGGCCCATGGCTTTGCCTCCTACCTCGCTCCCAGCCATACTCTGTCAATTCAAGGGTGCAGAGGACTTGTGTCTCAGGTACACCTGTAACCATCCTCAGACGTCAAACTCCAGTATGCCCAGGCACATGCAAGTTGAGAAGGTCTTCATAATTGTTAATTTAGTGATCAGATAAGAGATGAGGTTATGAGAGCAATGGAGAGAATCTTTACCTCTGATCCTATATACTAGGTACCAGAAATTCCCCAACAAACCCTGATCCAGATTGAGATAAAGGTGACATCAATAAATAAAAGAGTTGCTAAGAATATTTTCATTATCCCAGCATAAATCCTTATTTAGAATCAATGATTCTGTACTTTTCATCATGTACCATCTACTCAGACTTGGAGATAAAAACTGTGAAAAGCAGATCCACTTAAATGCCAAAGCAGACCTCCAGAGACCATATAATTCTCTCTCTCTCTCTCTCTCTGTGTGTGTGTGTGTGTGTGTGTGTGTGTGTGTGTGTGTGTTCAGAAAATCTTGGAACATACCTGCTGTGTGGGGGTGAAATCACTTGACTTTAGTTTTGGTTGTCTTACTCCTACCTCACCACACTCCCACCCACTAGAGAGGACTCTGAAAGGGTTCCATGGAGCACAGTTTGGAAGCCACTGAAGTCTAATTCCTTTATTTACAGTTAAGGCCCAAAGAGATAACGATAATCTAATTAGTTAGAGACAGAGTTGTGATTAGAAATATTAGGTATGAAAATCAATTAGAGAATCTATTAGAATCAAATACATTTATAAATGGCTGATCTTTTTAATCACACTAAGTTTACTCCAAGTTATAGTAACCTTTAAGTGTCATGGGCAATACAGCTGGCTTCTTAATGTCATCAACCAGCAGAAGAAGAAGGGCTTGCTGTGGTCGCAGGGAGGTGGAAGGCAATTTTGGTGTTCTTTTCCTACCCATTGAGCTTTTAAATATCCTAACCCCCTACCAAATATTCATTTCAGAGAATAATCTACTATTGATTCTACATCTCCATATGAATTCATATTAATATGCTGCTTCTCCTGGGGATCATTAATTATTAGGAAAAACAAAAAACATTATGAGGCTTTTCTCCCCGGATAAAGGGATTTCAGTCTGGTAGTGGAATATCTGGGATCTTCCTAAGCCCCTAAAAAAATAATGACCCCTTCACAAATAGACAACTGGTCTACACAGACATTTCCCATTCAGCCATTAGGAAAATGTTTCTTCCCAGAATTTGTAAGCAAATCCTGTTGATAAATATAGCCATTACAGAAAACATTCAGTAATCCAGCCAATCAGCACATGAAATGGTTAGACAGATGACTTGTAAAGATTATAAAGTGCCTACATCAAGCTTGGCCTACCTGCTCTTTCTGGTTGAATGATTAAGAGGGTTAAATTTAGTTCTAGAAAGAATTATAGAAAAATTTATTTGTGTTGATGCTAGTATGGAATAATTTTTTTTGAATAATGATGATCCTCGCAGTGTTAAAGAAACCATGATATTCCACTTAAATTTAACACTGGATGCCAGGCACTGTGCTACTGATATCATGTGAGTTCTGATTCACTGGGGGCGATGTTTCAAAGCACTGCCCCTCTATGAAGGGAATCCATGTACGTGTTCACCAGCTGCGTAGTATTTGGGATCCTTGTGGCAGACTGCCGCAGATTATGGGATATGGAACATTAAAAAGCATAGTCTACTCCATCCTCTCCTTCTTTTACTTTACACATGAGGAAACAGAGGTCCAAGAACGGCATGTTAAACATCTCATTGATGCACACTGGGGAGGCTGTGGGCCACATGACACCCATGCCAGATGCAGTCTCCTTCTGTATTTTTGCAGTGAGTCAGATTCTCCCAGGTGCTATGGACCATGGCACCGGCACCATTTGAGTTAGTGACAGTCTTTGTCTGGTGTCCAGGCTAAGCCACCAAGATGGGAAGCTCAGGTTGGCATCTGAGCCAGGTTACCAACCTGAGGAGCAACCTGGTGCCATTTCAATGGAGGATGACATGAGGGGAGTGGCTGTGTGGAGCCCAGAAGACTTGCTTTGACAGACCCCTTCCTGGATACTGAATGAGTGTGTAAAAAGTAAAAATTTGCTCAAGCCTGTAATCCCAGCACTTTGGGAGGCCGAGACAGGTGGATCACGAGGTCAGGAGATCGAGACCATCCTGGTTAACACGGTGAAACCCTGTCTCTACTAAAAAATACAAAAAACTAGCCGGGCGAGGTGGCGGGTGCCTGCAGTCCCAGCTACTTGGGAGGCTGAGGCAGGAGAATGGTGTGAACCCGGGAGGAGGAGCTTGTAGTGAGCTGAGATCTGGCCACAGCACTCCAGCCTGGGCGACAGAGCGAGACTCCGTCTCAAAAAAAAAAAAAAAAAAAAAAAAAATGGCCGGGCGCGGTGGCTCAAGCCTGTAATCCCAGCACTTTGGGAGGCCGAGACCGGCGGATCACGAGGTCAGGAGATCGAGACCATCCTGGCTAACACGGTGAAACCCCGTCTCTACTAAAAAATACAAAAAACTAGCCGGGCGAAGTGGCGGGCGCCTGTAGTCCCAGCTACTCGGGAGGCTGAGGCTGGAGAATGGTGTGAACCCGGGAGGTGGAGCTTGCAGTGAGCTAAGATCCGGCCACTGCACTCCAGCCTGGGTGACAGAGCGAGACTCCGTCTCAAAAAAAAAAAAAAAAAAAAAAAAAAAAAAAGTAAAAATTTGGCTACAGCTTGTTACTTGTCCTTGATTTCTATGTGATTGCTTGATAGGAAGGTGCTATTAATACTTTCTTGTGATCGAATTCTTTCCTTTGGAGATAATTGGATCCTACTTCCTCACCTTTCTTGCACATGGATTTGAAGATGAGTTCCCTAGACATATTTTTAGGTTTAAGAGCTAAACCTAAACCTTCACAGGCAATGGGGCATCAAGGCCCAGAGCCAATTCTTCTCCTTGTCAAAAACAGAACTTTAAAGATATCTTAAAGATATCTTCTTCAAATAAGTTCTGACATTCTCAAGATTAGTCCTACACAGCATTTAGGCAATCTTATGCCAACCTGGTGACAATAATTTGAACTCAAACACTGACCTGGCTCTTTGAGGTTGACGGGCCCAGCTATCAGCCTATTTTGCCCATTAAAACTTGATCTAAAAGAGATTTTTAAATTTTTTCGTACCATGAGCCCTTTTTGTAGTCTCATGAAACCTATTTGATTCAGAATAACATTTTTAAGTAGCGTAGGGTTACAAAGGAAATGAATTATATATTTTTAGAGTGTATTTTTAAAATTATGATATTATATGCTTTTTAATTAACATGCTAAATTACATATCTTAAGTATTACCACATTTTGAAGTCAGGTTGAATGTAAATATTTCTAGATACGTGCAACAACTGTCATGTTGTTATAAAATTTCTGATTTTTATTGGTTACAAAGTCACAGACACTACACAGATATTACTAGTAGTATTGGGGCTTGTTGCCTATATTCTGGATTGAATAAAATTCTAAATCTCAATTAGAAATCAGTACAAATAGAGATTTGTTTTCACTGAAGTTCATGCAACCCACTGAGTTCCATACATGGGTATATTGGTATGGGCCCGGTTAAGAACTGTAGCTAAGACTTTATGAATTGTGCTCTGTGCAACTCTAGGGACTCATGGAAAGGGACATTTTGCAGGTGCTTAAAGCTTTGGGTTATTTTATAAAACTACCTAAGTGTTTCATGAGGCACTCATTTGCAATCCATTTCCTTGTCTTATTTTGTTCCCAAACTGTAGATTCATCTTCACATAGCATTGTTTCCCAAGTACAAGCTAAGAATGTACCAGGAAATCAACTTGAACACTTGATTAAGATGAAACAATTGCAAATAAATAAATGTTCTGTGACTTTAGAGGGTTTGGAAACCCAGGCTGAAGGGATATCCGCCTCCCCATGACTCCCGGATTCTTTTGGTGGCAATGAGCCCATACAGATGACCTTCAGAGTTTTAGACAAGGACAGGAGTCCTTGGCTCAGCAGAGCACAAGGAACTATTCAGCATGTCAGGGAGTGGAGCTTTAAGCAGACACAGAAGTATGGTTATGGGTTGCCTTGGGGGCTGCTGAAAGAAAACATTTCTCCACATCTGAAGACTGACTTTGCTGCCTGCAAAAACAATGCTAGGCCTTCAGTTTCCTTTTTATGTATTTATTTATTCTTCTCGTTTTAAACTTAATTACATCTGGCCTCCATTTCCCTCTCTTCTGTCCATTGAACTCGTCCCCTGGTGTTAATTGTCTTCTTTGGTTACTATTAGTGCCAAGATTTTGCTGCCACTTATCCCATGCCTGTCCTGGCCTGCCACCCTGATACAAAATCATCCAGTAGGAGTGTTGAGACAGGGGAGGATTTTACAGTTTAGTAAGGGAGCAACCTCAAGGAGAGATAAATAAATGATAAAAGACTACTTAAAAATTATTCATAATTACCAGTGGAGAGAAGACTGAGATTGAAGTAATTAAAGGTGGAAGTTTCACTCTAAAAAATCTATAACAATATCATTGGAATTTGTTTCTACATTAAGCACAAATTATTTTTGTGTTTAAAGACAGTAAAATTAGGCAGAATTGGCTACTATCTTGTCATTAGTAAAATTACTAGTCATTTATGAGTTCATCTCATTTAGCTCATCTGATTTTCTGCAATAGTAGCCATAGTTCCATCTTTTCCAACCATGTGCTTTTCTTATCCACTGAATAAACAAAAAGGAAATCAATAATCCTCTGCTGGTCTTCTTCTTCATGGCTCTATCTCAGCGCCCATTTATCTGCTGCTCCACAGTTTGTGTTATTAATACATGAAGGATGACTGAAACCTCTTGCTTATGACGTCACCAATCTTAGCTTTTCAGCCCCATGTGTTGGGATAAAACACTGACCCTCCTTAATTACTTTATTTTCAAAGTAAACATATCCCCTTTTATTTTAGTTGCTTCTTATTTCCTAAATTACGTCTCTGCTATTGCCACCAGTGACCTCACAATGTCTTTGGACTTCTGACCAAACTTATATTTTTGGTAGTGCTCCGAATATTACCAAAACAAGCAAACATGGAACAAACATGCGGCTAAACCAGTCTGAGAACTACTGCAGGCCAGGCAGAGCGGAGAGTCTATCCTTCCTCCTGCAGGACTTGTGATCCTTGACTCAACAAATGAGGGCAAAAAAGCACAAAAACTCTCCTCCCTCACTTTATTCTCAGAGCCAAAAATTGGCTGCAGACATTCTGTGTGTTTTTGTATCCACTCCACACGTGATGTTGGCACCATGGGTGTCTGTCTTAAGAATGTTTTCCAAACAGCCACCATCTGGATCCAAATACGATGCTTTACTCACTCAAAACTTTTTCCAAGAATATGAGAAGGAAAGATGACAATTACCTGCCCTGTCATTTCCTAGAAAAAGCTCTGTTTTTAAACTGAAACAAAGAAAAACCACAAACTTTTGTACCACAGCCAATATCTAAATGTGTTTGGTTTCTGAGTGTCTCAAATTTCTTAAGTTAAAATCCATTAATATATAAACCCACCCTCCACCCTCCTCACACGCAGGCACACAACCCACACCGAGCTACTCACCGGACAATCTGTCAGTGGATCCCTCATGTCGAAATGTGTCTGGCTTTTGTCCTTTCACCTACGCTCCAGCATTCTAGACACTGTAATCAAGGTTGGGTGTGTACTGGACTTCCGGGATTCAAAGGGCCTAGAGTACGTCAGTCCTTGTCAAACACACCAAGGAGGAAGTCCCAGCTCTGGACTTTCATCCCGTTTGTTTCCTGAGAAAGTAAAGAACTGCTCTGGATGAAGAGAGCCAGGGTGAGACAGTGAGAATGACTTCTCTAAACCCTCAGAGGGCAGGATCCTGAGTCCTGAACAGCGTAACATTGAGATAAGGCACAGAAGCTGCAATGTGTCTCCAATAATTCTAGCGCTCGGTCTGACAGTGCAGGAACACATATCCTCTCAGCCTGTAGTATTAATCATGCTTGTTATTTTCTATATTGTATGATGCTTTGACTTTTTGGGACCTCGTGGACTTGGAGAGAGACTGCCTGTCTGAGGGTTAGCTAATTCCTAGAGAGAGCAAACAACTGGCTTGTGAGCATGCCTTTAATATGCAAACCAACAAATCTAGAGCCCAACCACCCCGCCCACCTCCTTTATCCAGCTCTCAAATACCAAGCCCATATTCCCCCACCCCCTAAAATCCCACAGGGCCAGATACCAAACAACTAGGAACCTACTCCTGTAGAACTATAACTACAGAATGTTCAGAAACAGCTATCAGGAGCAAAGTGTACACTAACCACTTCTCCGAGCCTAACTCCACTCTCCCTCCAGCCCCAACAGGATCAAGAGGCTAAGCTTTCAATGTAAAGAAAACAATTGCCTAGATTTGGCCTCATTTTTCATCACTCAAAAGGATAGACAGAATAAGAACTCAACCACAGCTTGAGTTCTACTGCTTTCTCTGCACCTGTGGTCCCAGTTGCCAATCATTAGATTTCCAATGAATGGGCTATTGACGTATGACAGCCATTTGCTAGGCTGTGGGCAGTTCTGTTTGACTGGCAGGCAAGGGCAGGCCCCAGTTTGAAAGGAGCTCCATCAACACAGTCCAGTGGAACATTTCACAGTTGAAAAGCATTCAGTTTTCACCTGCCTGGCTGGCTCAGCCTCCATTCATCTGTCCCTGGTGTGCAGGCTCCATTCAATGTCCCTAGAAATAAGCCAGTTGCAGTGGCTCATGCCTATAATCCAAGCACTTTGGGAGGCAGAGTCTACAAGGTCACTTGAGGCCAGGAGTTTGAGAGCAGCCTGGGCAATACAGCAAAAGACTCCTATCTCTACAATTTTTTTTTTAAATTAGGGTGTGGTGGTATGTGCTGTAGTCCCAGCTACTCAAGAGTTTGAGGCAGAGGATTGCTTGGGTCTAGGGGTTCAAAGCTGGGCGACACAGTGAGACTCTGTCTCTAAAAAAAAAAAAGAAAAAAGAAAAAGAAAAAAAAGAAAAAAGCTCCTAGAAACAACATAGAAGAGTCGAGACAATTAAGGAAAAGAACTTGCCTTGCACCGTGGAGAGGAGGGGCCTTTTCCATACACTTAATGTCCTCCCTCTTTGCTTATCCAAAGAACTTGATCACTGGAGGTTACAACAATCTTGGGTAGCTATCTCAGGACTGGAATTAGACAAGGCAACTCTGTATAATAAAAGAAATTTAAGTCAGGTACAGTGGCACACACCTGTAATCTTAGTACTTTGGGAGGCTGAGATGGGAAGATTGCTTGAGGCCAGGAGTTCGAGATCAGCCTTGTCAACATAGCAAACCCCATCTCTATTTTTTTTTTTTTTGAGACGGAGTCTTGCTCTGTCGCCCAGGCTGGAGTGCTGTGGCCAAATCTCAGCTCACTGCAAGCTCCGCCTCCCGGGTTTACGCCATTCTCCTGCCTCAGCCTCCTGAGTAGCTGGGACTACAGGCGCCCGCCACCTTGCCTGGCTAGTTTTTTGTATTTTTTAGTAGAGACGGGGTTTCACCGTGTTAGCCAGGATGTTCTCGATCTCCTGACCTCGTGATCCGCCTGTCTCAGCCTCCCAAAGTGCTGGGATTACAGGCTTGAGCCACTGCACCCGGCCCCTCTATTTTTTTTAAAAGAAATTTAGAGACAGGATATAGACTGAAGTTAATAATATGTGACTCAAATTCCCACTTGCGGGGGCTTCTCTGCCCTCAGAGATTTTAGATAAACTTGTCCAGAGCCACAGTTCTAGGACTTGGGGCAGCTCAATGTCCTCTCTGTGATTCCTGCCCCATTTTTCTTGCTGCTCTTTGTTTCATTTCAGTCCCAACTGAGTCCAAACTGGGGAAATTGGTCTCCCTTGCCAGTTTCCACAAGAAATGCTGTCACACAAAGCCTACTGTGATCTTTGTATATGAATTATAGATTGGTAGGGCACTCCTATCCCCAAACTCTTCATGTGTGCCATTCCCAGTGCACTGACTAGCTTTCCCTCAGACCTCCTGGACATCTGCTGAATTAAAATCCTTTCATCTTGCTCCCATCTGCTGCAGGGCTGTTGTAAGTGCTGCAGGGGATCCTGGCTGAATCCAGACTGAGAATTAGAATTTGGCTATTTGTTGAGCTTCTCAGAGGAGTGTTTGAATGTGCAAAAAGCCTTGATTTTGGAGGTCAGAAATAGGTTGGTATCATTTATCCTTTGTCACAATAATACTGTGTAACAAACAGAAAAACCAGTGGCTTCAAATGACACAGACTTTACTTGGTTCAAAAATCTATAGTTTAGCTGGGTGGATCTTCAGGTGTCCCCTGACCTCACTCATGTAAAAGCAGGTCATCTACACAGGGCTTGGCAGAGCCATGCATCTGGGCTTTTCTGGGCAGGGGGATGGCTGGGGGCTAGCTGTTGGCTGAGGCCGTACTTCATGAGCTGGTAGTCTAACCAGGCTCTTCTCAGGGTATGGCAGAGGAGCCACAAGAGTGAGTGGAACAGCTCAAGGCCTCTGGAGGTACAGCTTAAAATGGACATCCCATCATTTCAGCCACATCCAGCTGATCAAAGCCAGTCATGGCCCAGCGCAGATTAAAGAGGCAAGGAGAGCTTCTACTTTTTAATAGGAGGAGCTCAGTGTCCCATTGTAAAGGGCGTAGAGACAGAGAGGGGCGGACAATTGGAGTTAGTTTTCCATTCCATTTACTACAATGACTGGTTAATATTTGTTCTTGAGTGACTAGAGATAAAGCATCAAGGACAAGGAGCAGGTAGCTGGTTATGTATCTTCCTCTCCCTCTCCCCAACCCAGCCTGGGGTGACATGTTTTGAACCTCAGCAGACTGAGGTTAGGAAGAGAAATAAGAGGACCTAAATCATAAAAGACTCTAGATGGATAAGGGCTGTTCTCTCCTCTGACCCCACATTCCACCCTAAACATACTCTGCTAAGGAGTATAGCAAAAAGCACCTCTGCTGGGTATGGGTTGGGAGGAGGCAGCAGTAGGGAGAACCTGCTAAGGTGTCTTCAGCCACTGAGGCTCAGGTAGGTGATGCATCTTGATAAGGAAGATAGAGCAGGCCACAGTGAGCACATTTGTCCCCGAGCATGTGAGAATTCTTCTAGTCCCGAAAAATGGCCCAAGGGGACTTTGGGAGGAGAAGACTGAGTTCCTATGTGAGTAAGAGGAGCAAAGAACTTTGTAGTTTTGGAATTAATATTAACAACCTCATTTGTACCTACAGTTTGATGAGAATGTGAACCTAAAGGAAAAAACAACTGAGGCCAACTTAATATAAGTAGTGCATTTACTTGGGCCACGCTTGAGGACTGCAACCCAAGAGCATAGTTTCAAGTTGCCTTGAGTATATGCTCTGGTTAGCAGCAGGTACAAGTAGGTTTTTAAAGGAAAAGAAGAGGAAGAGGAAGAAGCTCCTGAGTTGTTTGCCAAGAATTTCCATGAAAATAACATAAGCTATTGATTGGCTATACACTGTTCTGTGTATCACAAATTCCAGGAACATAAAGATAGTAGATGAGGTGGCTAGTCAGGAACAAAATGCCTTTAAATGATTGCTTCCAGGCATGGGTTCAAGGAGGCACAGCAAGACTGGAGCCCCATGCTCCCTCTCTGGGCCTGATGAATTTGGCATACCTCATATGGCTCAGACTGCTCTAAGCCATTTTTCTTTTCTCAAGAACTATCTTCTTTCTTTCTATCTATCTATCTATCTATCTATCTATCTATCTATCATCTATCTATGTCTATCTATCTCTGTCTATCCATCTATTTGTCTCTCTCTCTCTATCTATCTTTGTCTATCTATCGATCGATCGATCGAAGCATCTCCTCCAAGAAGGTATACCATTCACACTTTCTGAAAATTTTAATGTGCAAAGAATTCTTTTGAGTTCTCTGTTCTCAGATTTGTCTCTGGTCCCACATTTCTGACCTGCACTCATACTCTGGCTGCTTTCCAGCCTAGCCTCCAGTTAGATTTACTGTCTGACCTCTCCTGTCCTAATCTTCCTGCTTTCTTTCTCAGTCTCCGCTCAGCATGTGCCTTCCTGGTAGGGCCTCTCTGCAGAAAGAAAACCTGCAACGGATTCCCTTCCAGAGTCTGGCCTGGAAGCTGCTCTGCTGGACTCCAACTTTCACATTTTGTGCTGCCTCTAAGGGGAGTTAACAACAATAGTACACATGTATTAAGTATTCACAAATACTGGGTGTTGGTAAGCTGGTAAGAAAAAGGAGCCCAAATGTAATAGGAGCTAATGGCAATTCAAAACTTGCCTTGGAAGTTTCTTTTGTAGCCAAAACATGCAAAGAACTGGCAACGGCATAAACATCATCAATTGAGACCTAGGTAAATACTTTATGGTAATATAAGCTCACATTTAAAGGACTTACCACATGTCAGGCACCATTCTAAGTGTTTTACAAATACAATTGGCCCTCCATATCCCTGGGCTCTGCATCTGTGGATTGAAAATAATAATTTTTAAAGTAACAATAAAAATACAAATAAGTGTTTATGACTACTTATATAACATTTACATAGCATTAGGTGTTATGAGTTACCTAGAGATGATTTAAAGTACATGGGAGGATGTGTGTAGGTTATGTGCAAATGTGACACTATTTTATATAAGGGACTTGAATATCTTTGGATTTTGGTATGAGGGGGTATCCTGAAACCAATACCCCATGTACACTGAGGGATGACTTATTAACTTATTTAATCATCACGGTTATCATTTGAGGTAGATATGTATTATTTTGATCCTTATAATACCCATAGGGCAACAGAGGCACAAGGTAGAGACGAGGTCTCACCATGTTACCTATGCTTGTCTCAAACTCCTGAGCTCCAGCGATCCATCTCTCTTGGCCTCCCAAAGTGCTGGGATTGCAGAAGTGAGCCACTGCACCCAGCAACACACACACACACAAATTTAAAGGATAACACTTATGCTAACTTTAATTTTTAAAAAAGAACTGATAGTTGAGATGATGACAGCGTGCCTTGTTATTTTCGTATCTCTAGGATTTTGCTTACGCTGAGCCTTCCAGTGGGAAGTCCTTCTAGTTTTATATTGACCCAGCTGATTTTTACTTATCTCCAAAGTCTAGCTTGTGTTGTTTTCTCCAGAGAGAGTGAACTCTTGCCTTTATACTACTGCTATCTATTGCACACATCTCTTTTACTTCATTTATCTTATCGTGTTGAAAGTATTCATTTAGGCTGGGTGCAGTGGCTCATGCCTGTTATCTCAACACTTTGGGAGGCCATAGCAGAAGTGTTGCTTGAGGCCAGGAGGTCGAGACCAGCCTGGGAAACATGGCGAAACCCCATCTCTACCAAAAATAAAAAGTAAAAAAACTAGCCAGGCATGGTGGTGTGTACCTGTAGTCCCAGCTATTCAGGAGGCTGAGGTGGGATGATCACCCGAGCCCAGGGAAACTGAGGCTGCAGTGAGCCGTGTTCATGTCACCACACTCCATCCAGCCTGGGTGACAGAGAGGGACCTTGTCTCAAAAAAAAAAGAAAAAAAAAATAAAAGTATGAGTTTAATGGTCTGCCTCCCACAGTACTCAATGAGCTCCTCATAGCCAAGTATCTGGAACAAAGTAAATGTTCAATAAATAATTGCTTTCCTTTGAATTAAATACCGAAAGAGTGACTCCATTAGCAAGTTTCTCTTTTTTGGCAAGGCAGGGGATATTGTTTACGCGTAGGCCCATATCCTCAGCTATCAGGAAGCAGAGTTCAAAACACTGAGACAGAAGATAAGTGTGACCTTCTGGGCAGGAACTCTAAAATGGGAAATGGTTCCAATGCACTTGGGAGGCTCTGACACTGATTAAAATGGCCTTGACAAGCAGGAAACGAAGTAGGACTCGGCAAGAATCCCAAGGGGCCACTTAGAGAACTTTCTTGGAGGTTTGTTGGTTAAAATATATAAACAGATGAGGTAAGAAGAGTCTTGGGATTGAGAATAAAACCGAAGAGTTCCCTAATGTTAAGAATAAGTTTGGAAGAGCTGGAGTCTAAAATGGGCAGGGGTCTGACAAGTTTGCCAAGAACATCTAAGAGAATTTTTGCCGTATTCACAGTAAGATTAGGGCAGCTGGCCTGCTGGTATTAAAGGCCCAGTGGGCAGGAGTACTTAGCCAGGCTGCTGGGGTCCAGGGGTTAAGGGGTCAGCTGGGAGCAGCTAGCTGTCAGCAGGCCACATCTTCGAGAGCGCTTTCTTTGTAGGACTAGCTATGACATGGGTGACACATCTTGATATACATTAACATGTCTTCCCAAGGCCAGCTCCTGGTTCTGAGTCCTGGATGACGCCTAGTCCTTGACCTGTTTGAGCTGACAGAGGAGCAGCAGCTTTCCCTGTTGCCGCAGCACGCACATGCGCACCACGGTCAGTGTTTACCATACCTGACATCACTTCCACCAATCACCCTCAGAGGGAAGTGTAGAAGCAATTTCATTCTGATTAAGTCACTCTTATTTTCAGTCTGGGATCATTGCAGTGATAAGTTTTCCTAATTTTCATATCTCTCCAAAGCTAAAAGATACATTTCTGAAGACTTGCCTTAATGCACATATTTTTTAAAAAAGTTTTTAAGGGTTTTGAGCTTTGCCCAAAGCCTTAGATGGAAAAAAGAAAACTATCCAATTTAGAAGCACTAATGAGTACTTTAAACTGTGGCAGAAGCAGTGGGGGTAAACACTGATGCTGTTATTGTTAATAGCCAGCCTAATTTGTAGCATCTAAGGTAACTTTTATGCTCTGCTTGTACTAATTACATTGTGGTTGTAAAAATTGCACAGAATAAGCTTTTTGCCTCTTAACACCTCATTGAAATTACTTAATTTTTAAATCTGAGCCCAAATGGTCATAATTAACTTACTATATACATGCAAATTCAGTGTGCTAGGGTTTAATTTTTATTATGCATGTCCAAGTGTCATATATATTAATTTTAAAACTCCAGGTGTTAATGGAGAAAGAAGATGAAACCAAATAGATTAATTTGCATAAAACAAATTAGTATAAATTTACTTTTCCACAATAAGCCCTAGGAAATGAAGACTAATGGACAACTAATTAATAGTCAAGTCATCCTATAGCTGTGATCTATGGCTTTAGCTTCCAAAGGAAAGCATGAGAACAAGGACATTTTACAAATGCAGATTTGCCCAAATTACATTATATCTTCATTTAATCACCTGTGTTAATATTTATGTCTCATTACTTACATTTTTTTCTAAGTTCATCTATGATCAAATCTCAATTACAAATCTCAATTTAAATGTACACTGGAATATCCAGTATAGAGTTGTTTTAGTCTCCAAGGCACATTATGAGTTGGGCATTTTTGCCTATGTAAATAAAGTGCCAACAGTGGGACTTATTCACCTTTTCCATCTTGGTCCCCTCTACACTTTATAAGTAATGGATTTATAGTGATTTCCTATAAATCATTGCCAAGTTATGGAGATGGAGTCTTAGAGAAGAAACAAAAGCATGCCAAATGGTTATTTATTGTGATCTTTTCCTGTGGCAGCAACTGAGAGGCTAGGGGATGGGCATGGGAAGTGGTAGAGCTTTACTCTTTACTGGACTTCCTTTTGCACTTTTGAAATTTTATATGCTGTGCTTGCATTACCTATTCAAAACTATTTACTACGAGCCAGGTGCAGTGGCACACCTGCAATCCCAACTACATAGGAGGCTGAGGCAGGAGGATCCCTTGAGCCCAGGAGTTTGAGACCAGCCTAGGCAACATGGTGAGATTCCATATGAATTTTTTAAAAAGTATATATTAATTTTTTAAAGCCATTGTACAGCCCTGAGACTGAGGGCACCCTGTCCACTCAAACTTAGGTTCAGTCAAACAGCCCTCTGAGTACTTGTTAAAAATCATCCCCTTAGGCTGGGCGCGGTGGCTCAAGCCTGTAATCCCAGCACTTTGGGAGGCCGAGACGGGTAGATCACGAGGTCAGGAGATCGAGACCATCCTGGCTAACACGGTGAAACCCCGTCTCTACTAAAAAAATACAAAGAAACTAGCCGGGCGAGGTGGCGGGCGCCTGTAGTCCCAGCTACTCGGGAGGCTGAGGCAGGAGAATGGCGTGAACCCGGGAGGCGGAGCTTGCAGTGAGCCGAGATCTCGCCACTGCACTCCAGCCTGGGCAACAGAGCAAGACTCCGTCTCAAAAAAAAAAAAAAAAAAAAAATCATCCCCTGTTGTCTTCTCACTCAAATTATTTAACCTCTAAGTCAACTCCTCTCCCAACTCTTCTGAAATGGTTCTACTGAAAAACACAAGTTCTTTCATTTTGCCTCTCTGTAGCGTTTTACACAATTGATAAATCATTGATGTGTATTCATCCATTCACTCATTCATTCCAGGATGTCTTTTGAAGCACCTTCTTTGTTCCAGGCATTGACGAGAGATCCAAGGAGGAACAAGCGCCAATCCCTTCTTTCAAGGACAGCAGTTTGATGAAGGAAGGTTACATTATACTATGATAGATTATGAAGACGACGATAGATATGATGATAGATAGATATGATGGACAGATTATGAAGATATGATAGATACAGAGGAGGTCTTTAGAGAAATGTAATGGGAATTACAAAGAGGTATCCCACGCAGCCTAGTTGGGAATGAAGGGAAACACAGAAAATGCTGGTAAGAGATAGTCACACTTGCTGACACTTGATATGCATGTATCAGTCGTGTTTATATAAGAGAAACTGTTCTGTTGTATCTGGAAAATTATCTCTCAAGAGTGCTTTGAGTGCACAGTTTGCATGGGACCTTATAGTTCATGAGGCTTGGAAGATACTCAGAGGCCAGATAATGGGATGACTCCAGTGCCATGTTTTAACTTTAACCCAAAGGTAAATGGAGTCACAAAAGGGTCTTTCTTCTCTCCACATAGGAACTTAACGCACATTTGTGATATTTAGATTTTTTTTTGTTTGTTTTCTTTTTTGAGACAGGGTCTCACTCTGTCACTTAGGCTGGAGTGCAGTGACACGATCTTGGCTCACTGCAACCTCTGCCTCCCAAACTCAAGCAATCTTCCCGCCTCAGCTTCCCAAGTAGTTAGAGCTAAATGTGTGTGCCACCAGGCCCAGCTAATTTATTTTTTATTTTTTGTAGAGATGAGGTTTCACCATATTGCCCAGGCTGGTTTCCAAGCTCCTGGGCTCAAGCAATCCACCCACCTCAGTCTTCCAAAGTTCTGGGATTACAGGTGTGAGCCACAGTGCCTGGCCAATATTTAGATTTTAGTTTTAGGCTGTTCATTCTGACGGTAGTGTAGAAACTCTAAAGCAAACTGAGATAAGGATTAGGAAGAGTGAGGAGGCTGTTGCCAGGAACCAGGAGAAAAATGGTGAGGCCTTAACTAACCCTGGAGGCAGTGGTAGAGTTTTAAAATGGAACCAGCAAGACTTGGTGATAGACTGGATTAAGGGTAAGTAATGAGGGAGTGGGAGGAATCTAGAACAAAGCCCAAGCTTCTGGTATCTTCCTCAAAATTCCCTTCTCTATGGCCTCCATGGGAGGAACTAAAGAACAGGAGTTAATGATATAGGCTTTGGAGTGTGGGGAATTCAAAAGTTGGCTACACTACAAATTAGTATGCTAACTTTGGGAGAAATTTCTTAGCCCCTTTGAGTTTCAGTTTCCTGTTATGTAAATGGAAGTAATACCATATATTTCATAGCAGAGTATACATAATGACTGTTCAATAAACATTTACTGTTATTACTGTTATCAGGATCACCTTATTTTTTGCAGAATAAAGATGTTAAAGATAATTTTATGGCCAGGTATGCTGGCTCCTGACTACAATCCCAGCACTTTGGGAGGCTGAGGCAGGTGGATCACCTGAGGTTAGGAGTTCAGACTAGCCTGGGCAACATGGCAAAAACCCTGTCTCAACTAAAAATACAAAAAACTAAACAAAACAAACAAACAAAAAATTAGCCAGGTGTGGTGGTAAGCACCTGTAGTCTCAGCTACTCAGGAGGCTGAAGCAGGAGAATTACTTGAACCTGGGAGGCAGAAGTTGCAGTGAGCCAAGATCGCGCCACTGCACTCCAGCCTGGGTGACAAAGTGAAGACTACGTCTCAAAAAAGAAAATAAAATAAAGATAATTTTATATTATACACACAAAACACTAAAAAATATAACTATCCTAATTCAAAAATTTATAAAACTCACATGACTGCTCACCAAACAATTTAGAATTCTCAAGAAGTTTTACTTAATGCATTTTTTTATTTCACTAAATTTTTCCTTTGATAACTTGAGGCACTTGTATTACTTTACGACTCTCGAAAGTCACAGATAGCATCCTCATTTTAAAAAATAAACATTTTGCATCTAGAGATCTGAAAATTTTACTTAGGACATTAAGATTTTGAAAACAAACATATTGGTTAAAAATACTCTCAAAGTTACAAACAAATTGCAAGTTCATTACAAGGATTTTTTTTCCTTTTTTCCTGAATAAGTTGCCAATCTAATGCTCCATCATCTTCTAATATTTTAGTGTGCATTTCCTTCAAACAAGGATGTTCTACAACAAAACCACAATACAACCATCAAAAGCAGGAAATTGAAATGGATTCATCACTACTATCTAACCCTCAGTTCCACCAATTGTCCTGCCTAAGTTTCCCATAGCAACAGGAGCTAGTTCAGTATCGTGCCTGGCATTCAGGCACTATGTTTCTTTAGTCTCCACTCTGGAACAGTTCTTAGCCCTTCCTTGGCTTTCCTGCCATTGACAGACTTGAAGATGACCAGTTAATTATTTTGTGTAACATCCTTCAATTTGGGCTTATCTGATGTTTGCTCATGATCAGATTCAGGTTTCGTATCTTTGGCAGGAATATCACAGAAGTGATGCTGTGATCTTATTGCATTCATTCACGTGACTCATTTCATTTGCCCCATTAATGATGGTGTTCACCTGATTACGATGGTGTCTGCCAGGCTGCTTCGCTGTTTTAACCTTTGAAGTGAGTAAATATTTTGTGGCGACGTACCTTGAAACTAGGCAAACACCTTGCTCCTCATCACATTTTCAGTTTATTATATATTAATTTATATCATATGAACTCATAGTTTCCCATTTTATTCAATGCATTATAATTTATTACTATTACTACTTTTATGGCAAAGTTGCTGTAGCATTTTATTATTGCTACAAAAGACAATCAATCATATTTTCAATGAAATATACTCACTGAATGATGGTTCAACACACGAGGCAAAGAGGGATGTCTTTGGAGAAGGCACTTAAAGTAGCAAATTTTACTGCTTGACTAAACCAAAAATGAGCTAACTCAATCTGGCTGGGGGCCTGTTAGGACTGTTCCTTCTCACTGTGGCCTGACTAAAAACCACCGGCATTAAGCAAGTGTCACATTTCCCATGGCCTGTGCCCCAATGAGGTGGTTCTGCTCTCATAAGCTCTTTTATGAGACCAGTTTTCCCCAGTGCCGGTTCAGAAAATCTGCTCAGAGTTGGCAGAAATTGTTCAGAAAGCTTCTTGAAGGCCTTTTGTTTCTTGGTCTGACTTTCAGTTTGTACCAGCTACTTTAAGCAGCTTCAGCTTCCCAAGGTTACTAGCAACTTCTACTTTTCCTAATATATTTGGTTTTCCATTGCATTGGTTGTGATAGTCTGTTAGACTAGTAGCCTCCCAATTAACTGTAGCTCCACTTCATCCCTCTTTTTGAATCTGGGCTGGGCTCGTGACTTCCTTAATCAATAGGAGGCACACTCCAGCTGATATGGTTTGGATCTCTGTCCCCACCCAAATCTCACCTTGAATTGTAATAATCCCCACATGTTGTGGGAGGGACTCGGTGGGAGGTAATTGAGTCATGGGGGCAGGTGCTTCTTGTGCTGTTCTCATGACAGTGAATAAGTCTCATGAGATCTGATGGTTTTATAAAGGGGAGTTCCCCTATACAAGCCCTCTTGACTGCAGTCACGTAAGATATGCCTTTCGCCTTCTGCTATGGTTATGAGGCCTCCCCATCCATGTGGAACTGTGAGTCTGTTAAACCTCTTTCCTTTATACATTACCCAGTCCTGGGTATGTCTTCCTTAGTAGCGTGAGAACAAACTAATACACCAGCTTATTAATTTTGAGGCACAAAATATCCTAGATTTTAGTTGGTTCTATGTCCTCATAACATTTTCCCATCATTCTTTACGTACTTCTTTGCTTTCTGACCCAACAATGTTCCACACCCAGTCTTAGATTTCCCCGCCCAGGTCTGGGTTCAGCTACTTCAAGGAGCCCTGGTTCCTTTTCGTGGAGAATGGGTTTAGGATGGATTTAGAAACCAAGATCTGGGTCTTTAGGTGTGCTCAGGAGGAGCTATTGAGGAGGCATTGACTCTAGGCCCTGAGGTGGACAGTTATGAAATATCTATCATCTATCTACCTATCTATCTATCTAATCTGTGTGTGGGTATACACACACATACTCACATGTAAATGCAGATATACACTTACATCTGTGTTCATTTTGATATCTACCTATTAAAAACCATACACGGATAACTACAATTTTAATCCAATACTACTAAGTTCATTCGGTTTTCTCCTCCTCCATATTTACACTTCCCTTTTCCAGCAGTGAGAAACTGGCTCCGCTTATTGTTAATATATTTACATCTCTGATCAATCCTCCCCAATGTAACCCATCTCCCACTGCTTCCACTCTGGCTTTCCATGCTCTGGCTTCTCATGCCAGGCTGCCCCTCTGCAGGGATGGCCTCACCGTCCTGCTTGGGCTTTGATTCTTCGTGCTTCCTCCTCCAACTCCTCACTCCCACCTTGTGTGGATTCCTCTTTACCCCCATCTTGGACTATGATTCTGCCAGCTGCCCTGTCCTTCTGGGCAGACACCTCCATGCCCAATGTGGCCCCCAACGTTCCACTCTGGGCCACAGTGATTCCCTCACCTGGCAGAGATATCTGCTCTGCTCTGTCCTATTTGAGGTTTTGGGACTGAACAGTTCAGGAAGAGAAGCGAAAGGAAAGGAAAAAGAAAAAGGAAGAAGAGAAACTCATCATTATCATCTTTTTTTTTTTTTTTGAGGTAGGAGCTCACTCTGTCACTCAGGCTGCAGTGCAGCGGCACCATCATAGACTGCAGCCTTGAACTCCTGGGCTCAAGCAATTCTCCTGCTTTGGCCTCCCAATGTGCTTAAATTATAGGTGTAAGCCACCAACCCTGGCTGTCATCTTTATTATTTACATCATTTTTTTCTTATCACTTACCTTTCTTATCACTATTTTCTTTGCTGATTTATCTTCTTCCTCTCATCCCCCAAACATGGGTATTTCTCAAGGTTCTGGTTTGGCAGGCAGTGCAGAAAAGATCAAAGCTTGGACTAAGTTCTTTGCATCACCACTTTCTGGTTGTAAGACCAAGGACAAGGTTTTTACCCTCTTGTGCTTCAGTTTATCTGAAAAAAAAAAAAATGAAAATCATAACAGCCTCCAGTGTCAGTCTTCTATTTCCAATTTTTGTTAGACATTTCCACATGAAAGGACTCTCATCAGCTTAAATTCAAAATGTAAAAATCAACCCATTTTTCCTTTCCAAAATTGAGGCATCTTCTCACAGCTCCTCTTTCTGTAAATATATATTCACTCTACAAGAATTTATCGGGCACCTGCTGTGTAGTGGACACGGTGGCTGATAATGGGCACCTACTGTGTAGTGGACACGGTGGCTGATATGGATCAGCTATCAAAGGCAAGGCCTTTGCCCTCAAGACATTTCCAGTGAGTCCAGTGGGAAAGGCCGTGTGGTAAGTGTTCTGATGGAGTTAAATGGTTGTACCTTTTCTTCTCAAGGAAGAGCACCAAATTCCCAAAGACTAAGGCTTTCTGGCAAGACTAACTTCTAACATACATTAGTCTTCAAGGCCAAGTAAGAGTTAGCTACATGAAGAAGAAGAGGAGAAAGGTCTCCGTGGCAGTGTAAGCAGCATGGCCAGAGTTCCGGAGCTGTCACAGGCATGGCACATTCTGAGATAGACAGTGCCGATGGGGAGGGATGAGGATGGAGTGGAAGGCCAAGGTCAGGCCACTAAGGGGAAGAACAGGTGGTAGGGAGTGGGATGCCGGCTGCCTCACTGCTTCATGCTATGCCCTTTGTCTCAAATGCCCTTCCTCTTTCCACTGGACTCATTCAAATCCTATCCATTCTTCCTAGCTTTCTCCTTGAAACCTTTTCTTACCTGATCCCAGAAGCAGCTGTTACCAGCAGCGAATCCTTATGGGTCTGCTGCAGCAACCTCAGGTCTTAGCTCCTCAGAAGAAAGAATTTGGGGCTGGGTGCGGTGGCTCACGCCTGTAATCCCAGCACTTTGGAAGGTGGAGGCAGGCGGATCACTTGAGGTCAGGCATTTGAGACCAGCCTGGCCAACATGGTGAAACCCTGTCTCTACTAAAAATACAAAAAATTAGCCAGGTGTGATGGCGGGCGCCGGTAGTCCCAGCCACTCTGGAGCGGGGGCAGGGAAGAATTTGACCGAGGAAAAATAAGGCAGAGAGACTAAGGCAAGTTTTAGAGCAAGAGTGAAAGTTTACGAAAAGGTTTTAGGGCAGGAACAAAATGAAGTAAAGTACACTTCGAGGAGGGCCAAGCTGGCAACTTGAGAGATCAAGTGCCTGGCTTGACCTTTGACTTAGGGTTTTACACATTGGCATACCTCTGGGGTCTTGCATCCCTTTTCCCCTGATTATTCCCTTCTGGTGGGCTGTCTGCATGCCCAGTGCCCTACCAGTGCTTGGGGAGGGCTGCCTGCGCAACGTGTTTACGGGAGTTATAGGCATGCTCACTTGAGACGTTCTTCCTTTACCAGTACAACGTTCCTAGAGGAAAGTCATATACCAGTTAAACTCCCCCATTTTGCCTCATAGTGCGCATGCTTGAGCCCACTTACCTAACTCCTGAGATCTTATTGGGAAGCTGCTGATAACCAGTTTCAGGTTTTTTCTATCTGTCGGGAGACTGCTTTCCCTGGTGCTGGCTGTGACTAATTGTTTTAGAGAAATAATGACTGTAACAGTGTAACAACCACCTGACCATCACTTGATGGTCGTCTGATGTTCCGGATTGGGCGGGCAGCCCTCTCC
This sequence comes from Macaca mulatta, assembly GCF_049350105.2. Classification (NCBI taxonomy): domain Eukaryota; kingdom Metazoa; phylum Chordata; class Mammalia; order Primates; family Cercopithecidae; genus Macaca; species Macaca mulatta. The sequence continues at coordinate 73,713,933 of NC_133417.1, read as the reverse complement.
TGGCCTGCTGATGTCTGCCTACTATAACACAACCTCTCTCTCCTCTGAACTTTTCTGGCAATTACTATTCTCACAACATATTTGATATAACGATGATACCAATGTCTTCTATCTATAGATTTTATTTTTATTTTTAAAAGCCTTTTGCTGGCCGGGGGCAGTGGCTTATGCCTGTAATCCTAGCACTTTGGGAGGCTGAGGCAGGTGGATCACTTGAGGTCAGGAGTTCAAGACCAGCCTGGCCAATATGGTGAAACCCCATCTCTACTAAAAATACAAAAAAGAAATTAGCCGGGTGTGGTGGTGTGCACCTGTAATTCCAGCTACTTGGGAGGCTGAGGCACGAGAATCACTTGAATCTGGGAGGCAGAGGTTGCAGTGAGCTGAGACACTGCCACTGGACTCCAGCCTGGGCAGCAGAGTGAGACTCTGTCTGAAAAAAAAAAAAAGTTTTTGCCTTGATCATTAAGTTTGATGTACACATAGAACAATTATTTCTTCAGAGCTAATAACTTCTGCCTGTGGCCTGCCTCCCTAACTGGATTGAGACCCCCTTCAATGCAGCAGCTTTGCCCCTGACTTCCTTATACTCCTCACAAAGCCTAACATAATGTCTCAAACGATTGGTGCTCAATATATTTATTGACTTGATTTTGATGTGCATTTTACTGCTTTCATTAGCATTCTGGTTCTGTGGGTAAACAATGTGGTACATGTAGCATAGTGTAAACTACTGGTTACCATAGTGCAAACTATTTTATAACTCCTCAGAAATGACTTGTAAGTGATACAACTAAGAAATGGCAGCACTAGAAGTGTGGTATGTCAGGGCTCTGTTCTGTGTACCATCTAGTACCCTCAGCTAAGAGAAAAACAATACGCATTGCTCTGAAAAACTCTAGGGATCCTTTTGAACTCATCTTTGGTGACATGGCTCCAATTAGTCTGAAATCTAACATAGTCTTGCTTGATGGCTTGCCAGACAGTAACTAGCACTCTGGGTCAGGAACTTAGGCTAGAGCCAAGAGTTCAATCCTGATGAATCAAATTAACAGCTATGACTCAGAAAGAGGAGGGCTGGTAACTGCTCTTTTATTTCCTATAACTCAAGTTACAGGATATAAACTCACTTTGTAGCATTTCATCCCTCACCTACTACCCACCCCTAGGACTATTTCCCTATGAGTCTTTCAGCCCATTCTTAAAACCCAGACCCCTAAAAAACAACTTTACTATGCAGATCCCTTCCATTCTTCAGTCTGCAATGTCTTGAATGACTGAACTGCTTCCCCTGGTTCTTTGTGAACCTGTGTTCTGGGTTAGGTTTGACCTTGCAAGTTCCCAGGGTTAGATTGAGGAAGATGTCCCCTTTGTGAATTAGACTGATAGAGTGAACTTGAAAAATTGAGTTCAGTTATTGATGTATTTGATTTATTGGGGGTCTTTCCCAAGAAAAGCTTCTGATATTGTTGAAAGGACTAAACAATATGATTCCAAAAAGAGGGAAGATACAGATGAAAACTACAGGAGGAAAAATTAGATCTGTAAGAAAAATTAACAGAGGTAGATAAGAAAAAAAGCCAATGGAGAATTCGAAATGCAGTACAAATCTTGGCAGCCCACACCTTCAGAAACAAATGCAAACATTTGGAATGGAAATGAAAAAATGGAATCTGTGTAATGAACCAGAAAGAGTACGCATAAGTTTTGGAATCACTCAGGTCTAGGGTCAAATCTTTACTGTGCTGGGGAGTGTTTAACTGGCTCATCATAAATGAATAAATAAACAAGAAAGCAAGCCCTAATTTGCAGCTTTTGCTGCAAATTATAAAGTTATTAAATACATGGTCTAGGAAAGTAATGTCACTGAACACAGATTTGTGAAGAAATGCACAACAGCACACATAAATAAAAATACAAATTTGTATTCATATCCTTCATACAAATACAATAGATGTAAATAACCTCAAGAGCATAGATGATAGTTGAAGATAGGTAAATCATTAAAAGTGATGTTTTTGGGTATTTATTACCTGTAAATATGTATTTTTTTGAGGCAGGGTCTTGCTCTGTGCCCAAGCTGGAGTGCAGTGGTGTGATCACACTTCACTACAGTCTTGACTTCCCAGGCTCAAGCAATCCTCCCACCTCAGCTTCTCAAGTAACTAGGACTACAGGTGTGTGCCACCATGACTGCTGATTTTTGTTTTTTGTTTTTTTGGTTTTTTTGGTAGAGACGGGGTTTCACCATATTGTACAGGCTGGTCTCCAACCCCTGGGCTCAAGCAATCCTCCTGCTCAACCTCCCAAAGTGCTGGGATTACAGGTGAGAGCCACTGTGCCTGGCCTTATTACCTATATTTTAAAATATAATTTTAATTTGTAAGTTTATACAATTTTTTAAAATGACTGTTTAATGATCAGCTTGCAAAATTTCAGAAAATAGAACAATCAGCCTGTACAAGCTGATACGAGCTGCCTCCACCACACCACTGATGAATGATGATACACTTGATCCTTATGATTGCTGGATTCCATATTTGTGAATTCACCTGCCCTCTAAAATTTATTTGCAAACCAAAAATCAATACTCAAAGCATGTGATGGTTAATTTTCTGTGTCAATTTAACTGGGCTACAGGATGCTTAGATATTTAGTTAAGCTATATTCTTGGTGTATCTGTGAAGGTGTCTTTGAGTGAGATTAACATTTGAATCTATAGGCTGAGTAAAGTAGATTGTCCTTCCTGGTGTGAGTGGGCCTCATTTAATTCCTAAAGGCTTGAACTGAACAAAAAGTCTGAGAAAGGAAGAATTTGGTCTCCCTCTGCTTGACTGTCTTTGAGCTGGGACATTGGTCTTCTCCTGCCCCTAGAACCAAACTGGGACTGGAACTTACACCAACAGCTCTTCTACTTCTCAGGTCTTTGGACTTAGACTGGAACTGTACCGTCAACTCTCCTGGCTCTACAGCTTGTGACCGAAGATCTTGGGACTTCTCGGCCTCCATCATCTTGGTGTGAACCAATTCCCCATAATAAATCTTTCTCTCCTTCCCTCCCTTTCTCTCCCTCTCTCTGTATACACACACACACACACACACACACACACACACACACGTATTTTATTGGTTCTGTTACTGTCGGCAAATCTGTACAGGCCTGAGGCAACCTCAGTTCTTGCATCCTCAAAAGAAAGAATTTGACTGCGGAGGCATAAGGCAAAGTGAAAGACCAAGGCAAGTGTTTTAGAGCAGGAGTGAAGTTTATTTAAAAGTTTTAGTGCAAGAATGAAAGGAAGTAAAGTTACTTGGAAGATGGCCAAGTGGGCAACTTGAGAGATCAAGTGCCTGGTTTGACCTTTGACTTGGGGTTTTGTATGTTGGCATACTACCCGGGTCTTGCATCCCTTCTCCCGATTCTTCCCTTGTGGTGGAATGTCTGCATGCGTAGTGCTTGCTAGCACTTGGGAGGGGCTGCACTCAGTGTGTTTATTGGAGTTGTATGCATGCTTACTTGGGGCCTTCCTCCCTTACCAGCTGAATGCTCCTAGAAGGTCATATAACAGTTAAACTTCACCATTTTGTCTCTTAATAAGCATGCCTGAGCCCACTCTCCCAACTCCTGAGATCTTATCAGGGAGCTGCTGATAACCAGTTTCAGATTTTTTCTATCTATCGGGGGGAGACTGCTTTTCCTTAACACCACTTTGACAAATTATTATTTTAGAGAAACAGTGTAACAACCACCTGACAATTACCTGATAGTCACCTGACATTCCTGGTTCAGGGGTGGCCCTCTTCTGCCCTGCTCATGCCTGACTAGCTACCTACTGTAACAGTTCTGCTTCTCTGGCGAACCCTGATGAATACATGTATCTTTTATAGTCATCTGTGGTGAAAATTTTGAGTCACTTGATGCACATATTCTAAGCTGGGGCTGAACAAGGCGCCACTCTGCCTTCTTCTTTCTACTCATGCTGTAAACAAATATTCTTTTTGTAGTTTGTCTAGTGACACAACTTTCGCATCTTTGTGCTTTTTGTTGGTGATTTTGCTGTTTAAAATGGTCCCCAAGTGTAGGGCTAAAGTGCTGTCTAGGGCGCTTAAGTGTAAGAAAGCTGTGATATGCCTTATGGGGAAAATGAAACCACCTTTGCAAAATAACAGCGAGAAAATTTTAACAGTGAAAGAAGTCTGATCTAACTAACCCTCATCTTGCCTTTAACATCCAAACTGCCCTTAATCATTCCTTGGGCTTGGGACAAGCTAACCTTGGGAGACATTTAGTTTATAGTTTAAACAATAGCCATTCCTCAAAACGAAACCACCCTTTGTAAAGCTAATGAAAGACCACCAGGTTAGGAGGATGACAGGAGCCTAAATTCTGCTAAGGTGTAGACATAAAGGATTATCAACCATTATTCTGGAGGTTACAAGATTTGCAACTTCCCCAATTACTCTTGCAGATAACATCTGTCTTGCAGAACCTAAGATTGGCCTTTTGTGATGTCTGATTGGCCTTTTGTGATGTCTTTTCAGGTTTTTGCATTTCTGATGACCAGTGTCTCCATCTGGACCTCCCTGTGGCCCCAACCAGGTGGTGGCCCTATCCAGAAGTGAACTGAGCACTCATAAGGACCATTTTCCATACCTCTATGATCGCATCCTTGAAAAAACCCTAGCCTCGGCCGGGCGCGGTGGCTCAAGCCTGTAATCCCAGCACTTTGGGAGGCCGAGACGGGCGGATCACGAGGTCAGGAGATCAAGACCATCCTGGCTAACACGGTGAAACCCCGTCTCTACTAAAAAATACAAAAAACTAGCCGGGCGCGGTGGCGGGCGCCTGTAGTCCCAACTACTCGGGAGGCTGAGGCAGGAGAATGGCGTGAACCCGGGAGGCGGAGCTTGCAGTGAGCTGAGATCTGGCCACTGCACTCCAGCCTGGGCGGCAGAGCGAGACTCCGTCTCAAAAAAAAAAAAAAAACAAAACCCTAGCCTCTGAATTTTCAGGGAGACTTATTTGCATGATAATACACCAGTCTTCTAATCAGCCAGCTCTGTGTGAATTAAAGCCACACAGAATTAAATTCCTTTATCTTGACAAATCAGCTCTATCCGGGCAGCCGGCAAGGAGAACCCATTGGGCAGTTACAAAAATGCATGTGTTGATAAGCTTCATTCAGGAATGAGTTATAGTGCAGTTGACTGTGAGTTCAATGGTAATTAACCAAAAATACAGATTAAATAGGAAGTCTTTAAACAAATACACATAAAGCAAGGTTATGTATTAATCAGTTGATGAAATGTGACCAGAAGGTTCCGGAAAACTAACCCTGTATTTATCCTAGGAGTAATGATTCAGCACTGGCTAATTCAGTGCTTGCAGTGACTTTTTAGAACATAACTATCATGAATAATGAGAATAAAATGTATCTACCTTTGAGGGGATAAGTGGCTTGACTGAGGTAGTTTTGCACCCAGCATTATGCCTGACACACAGTAGGAAAACAAGGTTGATTCTCTTCTCTGTCTAACCTCCCTGGGTGGTGGTGTGATGCTAAACTAAGTAGGTTCATTCATATGCAACTAGCAGTTGTGAAATCTACAAACAGCAAATATTGTCATTTTTGGCTTCTCTCCTCCTCCAGAGAGGTGCTTTGGAAATCGCTCTCATCCATCAATTCACAGTCCACTAGGTGCCTTTGAACTACATACAGAAAGGTGGTAACGAAACAACAGAAAAGAACTGCCTTTAGTCAGGAAGTTTGCCTTCCTACCTAAAGATCTCCTCTGGCTGATGATTGCCAATTTCTCATATTTTTTTCAAGTTGCTTTCCTTGAAGTGACCTGAAGGCATTTCCTGTCCCAGATCTTAGCATACTTACAGCAAAATCTTCCACCTCTCACTCTCCATCAGGACTTTGACTTTGTTGCTTGAGGGTTAAATCTTCAGTAATATATAATCCTTTATATCCTCCCATGGCCATGTGCCCATCTTCCTGCCTTGTCATGCAATGCAGACACTACGGACACACTAGGAGTTTGAGAAGGCTTTTTCCAGTTATAAATACAAGTTAGTATTTGTTCCATTGCTTAGCTCATGTTCTTTCTCTTATTAAAGATGACAACCAATAAGATTATGCTACTCCTGTCTCAAATCCCTGAAGTATTTCCCACTACTCTTAGCCTAAAACTTGCCCTCCTTACCATGGGGATAGGATATGGGCCCTGTATGATCTGTCCCTTGCTAACTTTTCAGTCTCATGCCCTGAGCTTTCCTTTTGTTCATTATGCTTCATCCACACTGGCCTTCTTGTTATTCCTTGAATTTAGAAGCATACTCCCACCTTGCAGCCTTTGTCTTGCAGGGTCCCACTGCCTTTGCCTGCATTGCTCCTACGCAAGATCCCCCCACTGGCTGCTCCTGTCAGTAAGGTCTTACTTAGCTCAGATTACCTGTCCATAAGGTACCTTTAACCACCCAATCTGAAGAGCCCTGGCAATCACCATGCAATCACCTTATTTCTTCATTACTTTGTCCTTGAGATGGGATTGTTCCCTTGACATTGACCCCCCTTTTGGGCAGGAACTGGAATGGCTTGTTTCACTCAGCCTGCTGAATGCTGGAATTAGCTGGTTGCTCCTCTCTAGCAAAAGCAGGCTCTGTGTGGGCCCTACAATGGCATCCAAGCCCCTGTCCTCTCAGCACCCTGGTTCTTGTCTGGCATCCAGGAAGAATCAGGTCACATAGACGGATTGAAGGGTGGTGTATGCGGAGGATCTTATTGGGCAATAAAAGTGGCTCTCAGCGGGATGGGGAATTGGAAAGGGGATGGTACAGAAAGGTGATCTTTCCCTGAAGCTGCACTGTCTGAAGTTAGCCGCATCTATCTGTAGTCTCCAACACTTCGTTGCTGCTTCTCTGCTTACCACTCAGCCACCTGTATCCCTGACACTCAGCAGCTTGTATCCCCAATGCTCAGCCACTTGTGTTGCTCTGCCAGCTGAGTCCTTTTATGGGCACAGGATAAGGGTGTGGCAGGTGGGGGGGGGGGAATTGGGGGGAAAAATGGGGCCAGCTGTTTTCACTTAGGGCTGAGGTTCCAGGCTTAAGGGTGGGGTTTAGCGGGGAGCTCAGCTGTGCCGTATCACTTTGTCACTATGTGAAATTGCTTTGTTTTAAGGGCTGAATTGTGTCTGCCTCCAAATTCTTGTTGAAACCTTAACCTCTATTGCCTCAGGAGGTGACAATATTTGGATGCAGGGCTTTTTAAAGAGGTGATTAAGGTAAAACGAGGTCATATGGGCAGGCCCCAATCCAGTATGACTGGATTCCTTAGAAGAAGAGGAAATTAGAATACAGACATACGCAGAGGAAAGATCACGTGAAGATACGGTGAGAAGGAGCCATTCATAAACCAGGAAGAGAGACCTCAGGAGAAATCAGTCCTGACGGCACCTTGATCTTGGACTTCTAGCCTCTAGAACTGTGAGAAAATACACTCTGTTACTAAATTTATTTTCTCATGGTTCTGAGCCACCCAGTCTGTGGTATTTTGTAATGGCAGCCCTAGCAAACCAATATTCCTTGTTTCTTTTTAAAAAAATAGACTTTATTATTTTAGAGCAGTTTTAGGTTCACTGCAAAATTGACAGGTATGGTTCCTGCTTCTATGGAACTTGCAATAAAGGGAAGGAAAAAAACAAACAAACAAGGAGCTGCACATCATATATCATCAGGGAAATGCAAATTAAAACATCAATGGGCTACCACTACAAATGTCACACAGTGGCCAAATTCCAGAACACTGACACCACCAAATGTTGGCAAGCATGTAGGGGAACTCTGTTGATTGCTGGTGGAAATGCAAATGGTTCACACACTTTGGAAGAGAGAACCCACACAGGGAAACCCTGAGTTCAGAAAGAGTTAGAGACAAAGTGTTGTCTCCTGCTTGTTTCCTAACAGATGGAACGTTAATTGCTAACAACTCTTACTAGTTCTCTCGTAACTGGGTTCATTTGTTTCTTCAGCAAATATTTCTTGTGCCCTATTACATGCCAGACTCTATGGGAGGCTCTAGGAATACTGGCTTTATGCTGCTTATTTTGTTTGCTCTCCCGCATCTATTGTCTGCTGGGAGGCTGAACCTTGTAGTCTATTTCCCCCGGCTCCGCACTGTCAGCTTTCTGATGAGTCCAGCCAACGAGTGGTACAACAAGGCAGGAAGAGAGAGACATCGGGGTATTTTCTTTCCACCCAGGTTTATAGCCCCCAAAGAGTGGCCTCTCTTCCACCCTAGCCCCTCTCACTGGCCTCTGGTTACAACCCAGGGATGGAAAGGCTTCCCATACTTGCTAGCCTCTGGATGCCTCACTTTCCCTTGTTTGATGTTGTAATCCAGCCCATGCCTCTGTAAAGTCATCCTTTTGTTAACGTTTCTTCAACTTAACCATCTCACAGTGACTCTGTTTCCTGCCTGGACCTTGGCTAAGGCAGGCTATATATAATTTTTAAATTTCAGGCTAGGTGCAATAGCTCATGCCTGTAATCCCAGCACACCGAGGCCAAGGTGAGAGGATTGCTTGAGGTCAGGAGTTTGAGATCAGCCTGGGCAACATAGCAAGACTTCACCACTACGAAAAATTAAAAAAATTAACTGGGTTTGGTGGTGTGTGCCTGTAGTCCCAGCGACTTGGGAGGCTGAGGTGTGGGGAAATGCTTGAGCCCAGGAGTTTGTGGCTGTAGTAAGCTATGATTGCAACACTGCACTCCAGCCTGGGTAACTGAGAGAAACCCTGTCCTTAAAATTTTTTTTTAATTAAAAATTTTTAAATGTTAATGTCTAGGAATAATATAACTTTTGTTTCTTCGTGCTCTAGCACTTTGGGAATAATCAAGGGTGTGGGTCCCAGGATCCAGTTACCGTGCTGTTTGGTTCTGAGGGACCACCCAGCGTCCCAGCCGATCTTGGTACACAGCTCTCCTCCTTTGTTGTCCTATCATCTCTCAATGTTGTTAGCATTGTTGCCACTGTTCTCACTGAAGCAAGTGCACGGCTGGTGGAAACAGAATTAGGCAGGAATAACAGATGCTTAGGTTGAATATGGCAGTCCCAGTAGTAAGCAATGGGTCCTAGAGAAAAGATGAGTTGCATTTTGGCTACTTGGGGGCGATACTGCTATAGTTTGAATGTCCTCTGCAAAACTCAAGTATTAAGGTAGGACCTTGTCCTGATGCATGAATTAATGCTTTTATTTCAGGAGTGATGAGAGGATGAGTTTGGCCCAGTTTCCTCTGTCTAGCACACTTGCTTTCCCATGTGGCACCTTCCACCATGCAATGACCTTCACCAGTTTCCAGCGCCACGCTCTTGAACTTCCCAGCCTCCTGAACCATGAGCCCAATAAACTTCTATTCTTTATAAATTACCCAGTGTGTGGTATTCTCTTACAGCAGCAGAAAACAGACTAAGACAGATGCTTATAGCATTAGATTATGCTATGTTTATAGAACTGAAGAATTCATGAATTCCAAATACGAAAAATAAGACTATTTTTCATAGTCTGTATTTTTGTGTCTCAGAGGAATGTTGGTGGTTTAACTTATTAAAATAACTCATGCTTGAAATCAGCATGAGTTACTCTATTGTTGGGGTGGTTATAATGTTTATAAGATTTTAATAGGGTATCTGCTTTATTTTTTGTAATACTTCTGATAGTGGTGGGGTGTCTGGTTGAATTTTAGTGCTATTTTTATGGCTTTTGAGTCCTAGATGACCTAACCTTAGAGCAGAAGAGCAGAGTGAGAGAGACAGTATTTCACAGGAAAGACAGAGAAAGATGGAGAGAAGTTCTAACAAAGTGAGGTACAAACCAAGAGAAGATGATGTGGGCCAAACTCCGATGAGGGGTGCATACACAGAGAAGGAAGTTTTCTGTTGTGCTTTGGGTTGTTTATCCTAAGTGCCTCTTTTAAAATTGCTTTAAAATAAGCATAACCTGATATATTTCAGATGAACTCTATAAACCATATTTTTTTTCCAGAATAAAGTGCTACATAACATTTAACATTGAGGTTTTAATCTTAATTTTCAAAGAAACACTATAGTCTATCCAAGTTAATGTAACATTAGTTTCTCAATGATCACAGTGATACTGGGATTTGACGAGGCTTGTAACAACCTACTGGGATGATGTGAGCCCTTATTAACCTCATCCAGTGAGATGTGATGTTTTACCCACATGAGATGGTTAGCATTTACAGTAAAGGGCACTTACACTGCACTCTTAATACTTATCTTTATTATGAAAGTGTTTCCAAAGTAAAATGATCCTCATAATAATGATTGCTTCCAGAGATCAAGAATGAATAATTATATTTTCATATAAAAATCAGCAAAACACAATAACAATACATAAAATAATTCTAATTGGCTAACAGTATTTCATTCCATTTCTGACAGAGATGCTCAAGCACTGAATTGTCTTAAGAAAACAATAAGGTTTTGTCACCTATCCTATTTCTCACTGCAAGTTGCAAAAATCAAATCCAAACACCACCACCCCTTCTATGACAACAAATGGCTCTGGAGGTAAATGACTATGTGGGCAAAGAGTTGATGAAAATCATGAGCTTAGGGGCTTTATGAAACTTTGGAAAATCAAACTCAGAGGTTGTTTCCCTTCTTAAAGTAATGAAGCTCTAAGTTAAAGTTCCAGAATCATCACATAACTGTTCCTATTCCATAGCTCATTTCTTTTTTTGCAGGCAATCTTATTTTTTTAAGGGTAGTTTCACGATGACAGTTTTAAAAAATTACTGTGGATAAAGAAAAAATTGTCTCAATGAAATAGAATTTTTCACTGAATACAGAAACCATCTCAATAGTTGTTGCCCCCTGGTTTCTAGGCCATACAACAGACATCAAACTACGAAGCCAAACTTTCATGGACCTGTGTTAAGAAAAACACACATATATAGGCATACTACTTTTTTTCAGAAAAATGGAATTAGGCAGAGAAGGAAGTGTGGGTGTACAACTGATCCACAAGCTATTGGGAAATCAATAGCTAAAAAATGTCAACACCCTGGCCTCCTTTTATCAGGAACTCCAGGAGGCTGAAAGTAATGTGAGTGCATGAGATAAGCGAGACAGATCTTAAGTTAACGGTCCCCTCCCATCCCTTTCTGGGCAATCTCCAGAATGCCTAGTTTTGTGGAGACACCATGTACTATCTGGCTGCAGAGACTTTCTTAGACCCCGTGTTAGAACCTGTGGGGTCTTAGCATGTGGCAATGCATTCCTTTCAAAGGCTTTGGGTTGAACTCAAGTGGGAAATACCTGGAAAAGACTAAGCTTCTCCTTTGGGTGTCTGCTGATCCTATTAAAAATATTCATGATGCTTTATGATCTCCAATACAATTTTCTCCATGAAAACAAGCATCAGATACACTACCTCTAAGTATTTATTGGAGGGGTTCCAACAGCCTCGTGGACAGGCCTTCTCAGCAGCTACTGAGTGCCCCCTAGGGGTGGGGAGGGGACAGTGCACACAGAGGTAAACCACAGAGCCCTTTTCTGGCCTATTACGATGAAGAACTAAAATGTGGCCAGTGAACCAGTCAGTGCTCATCACTACGGGGTAATTTGAGAATGGCACAATTTCATTTTACCAAAAGAAACCTTCACTGGCTCTGGGGACTTCAATATCTTCATTTAAAAATATTTTGCTGTGTTTTCTTCAAGGGCGGCTTGTGACAATTGAACAGTTGATTATTCCTTCCATGGACAGCATGGTAGTGGCAAGTGCAGTAACTGGCTCATTGCATTTTCTCTTTCCATACAAGTTACTGGAACTGCCATGTGATCACTTTTCCAGCAGGCTGACTTCGATGTGATTTTTTTCTTATTTAAATGTTAGAAACACCTCAGGGCTATTATTATTTATCTACAAAGCAGAAATCAGCCAAGGACAAAGGAAAAAAGTAAGCTAATCAGAACCTGAAGACCTCAAATACCACATGAAATGTAAACATTTAACTTTTTATTTCCAAAGGATTTCTTGAAGCCTCCCTCTCTGGAGATAATGACATCACCATACATACTGATAAACAATCTTTTAACACCTTTGGAATCTTACAATTTTTATACTTCAAATTAAGAAAAACGCTCAAATGGTCAGGCAACTTTGGCATTAACATTTCCAAGAAAGGGACAAAAACAACTATTAATGCAAAATCATGAAGAGATTGGGGACAATTGTGGGTGTCTATAAAGCTCTCTTTGAAAAGCTCTTTAAAGCGAACTCGGGTAAACGGAAATGAAATCTGACTTTACTTAGGCCAAATAACAATGAGGTTTGAATATAAAGTGGAAGATTCAGGCCCTTTTATTCAGTTTGCTCAAATTCAAACTCCACCAAATACTCAGAATGGAAAGTTTGGCAACAGAACTGGACATGTGGAGGTTCACCAACCATTTTGATCAAAGGTGATCTGATTTTATCTCGCTTCTTGCCTACCCTTTCTGCCTTGTTTACCTTGACCAGATGCCTGTGGCATTATATAAGACCTCAGGGCACCATCTGTCTGGCAGCCCAGCAGAAGTAGGATGCTAATAAAACCCTGGGGTAAAGTGGCAATCATTTGCATTTTTATCACATATACTTGAATAATCCAAAATACTGAGAGTTGCTTCCCTATGCTCAACATCCATAGGACCAAATTTGGAAAGGTGAACTGTAGTTGGCTTATACGATGGTCTTAGGTTCTCTATGACCTGCACTTAGCCATATTTAGCTCTCTAGATAAGAGGCTGAAAAGATTCTACCACCTTCAGGTGTGTGGAGAACATGACCAGGAGGCTGACAAACAAGGAGGGAAGTTTCTGTTGTACCTGGTGAGTGGGTATTATGAAAAGAATATGGGTAAGGATGAGTCAGTGATATTTTGGTTTTATCACTTTTTGGAGAAACATACATATACATAAATAGAACACACGTTTTTATATAATTTATTGACCTGAGGCCAAATTCTATTTGATTTTCTACTTTCCCCCTACTAAGAGATCCAGAAAAGCTATTAACATTAGAGAATAAAGTATTCCTTCTTCTAGAATCCTTTCTACATACCCCTTTTTATCCTGGGAAGCTCTGAATGTGACCAGGAAGGAGGCGATATCAACACAGGCTAAGTTAATTAATGAGAAACAGCACTCTGACTAACCTATAGTTGAATTTACAAAATACACTTCAAAGCTATGGCCCAGCACAGGGGGAGGATGAGATACTGCACATATTTTTCTCTCTCAGCCTTATCAGGCTACCACGGGAAAGCTACAGACAGAGATATATTATTCTGCATTATAAAAAGCCTGCAAACCCTATTTTAATTAGCCCCAAAGAACTCTGCCCTGAAATGTAAAATGAAATAAAACTCTCTGGATAACACAGAGGACTGTGTGAAGTGAATGCCATCACTGAGAGAGGCCCCAAGTGTTGCCAGTTCTCCTTCTAAGTAACTTCTGGGGGGAAAAATGATTACTTAGATTTGTCTTTGCTAATGACAGGCCCAATTTACTTCATTTTATGCAATTCTTCTAAACCTTTAATTTACAAGCTGACCTCCTTGAAATTATTCTTCTGTGCTCGGGTGTCATATGATCTAAACCTGAACACATTATAGATCTCTAAAGTTAATTTTACCCATTGAGAGGACTTGCCCCAGACACTAAAGTAAGCTAAATATGTTCATATTTTAATTAAGAAACCTTTACCTTCTCAAAATTTTCAGCTATGCTATTACCTTTTATACATATACCTGCATTTTAGTAGATGTTCTGATGACTAACAAGTCCTTTTATGATTGTTCTTACAAACTCAACCATCCACAAATTACACTCCTAGACATAGGCCTGTTTTGTGAAATAAAGTAACAAGACTCTAAAAGCAGAATTATTTGCATTGTTTTCCCAATAAACAACCAGATGTACTTCTAAGCCTCTTCAATTATTACTATGGACCATAACAGAAACATTATTTGGTAAATAATTAGGGAAAGATATAATATTACAGTAAGAATTTTTTGGTTGGGAGCATTCTTTTAACTATTAACCCACAGATTGCAAATTGTGGGCACAAAGCTTTAATTTTTTCAAAGAACTGAATTAAATGTAAATGGTTCTGAGCAGGATATGCACTCTCTGGTATTTCTGCACACTCGTTACCATTTCTGCTATTGTCTTCACGGCCCTGATTCACACATTTATATTACGGCATTTTTGTTTGGGGTTCGTGTTTTAAGTGATGGCCTTCTTGATTTATGAAGGGTTTTATAATCCCTTGTTCCTCTTACTAGAAGTTAGAAGAAGAGATAAAATCTTTGGCCAACATACAGTTTTCTTATCTGTACATAAATAACACTGCTGTGTAGAAGACTTATGGAAACTTATTCTTCAGTACTTTTCCTCATTGTTGATATTGCCATTGTCCAATAGAATTTTTCATTTTTTCCAGAAACAGCCCCACTTGAAAAAAATTCCTGGAAACCAAAGAGGCATTGTAGTGTAATGCTGCTCAGTGTCTAGTAACAGGAAAGTCATCTGGATTACGTTTAAGGAGAAAAGCAAAGGGTAAAATAGTCTCTCTCCCATTGGCTTTATTTTGCTCAGCAAAATAAAAACATCAACATCAAGTACTAGATAGGGCTTTTTCTTGAAAGCTGGTTGCATTAAAGTGCTTTGCACTGCACATGTAATTTTTATCAACTCTTGAAAGATTTTTTTGGTCCCCAAATATACTTCTTTCTTTTATAATGTGACAGAAGACTGCACTAATTATAGGGTAGTGGCAAAACCTGGCTGAAATCAGCTGCTCTCTTTATGTTATTCCCAGAACACAAGACAAATTCCCATTCTTAACAGTGATTTCCTTGTTTATAACTATGAGCTTCAGTGAATATCCTCCTTCAGAATCAGAGCACTGACCTCATCACAGAGAAAAACAAACAAACAAACACACTCTGTAACCTACAAGGTTAACCCTCAACTAGCTATCACACCCATTGAGGAAATCTTGGCTGTGTGCATAAGAAATGAAATCTATTTCAAAGCAATTTAATACAAAACCATTCAAAAAGTTCTCCAACAACCATCTTCTTTAATTTGAACTGCGAATTGACCATGAAGAGTGAATATTAAACACCCGGTTCGTCCGGTTTAAATGGTCACTGAGACTGTATAGGCAATTTCAAAATGGGCACTGTAACAAAAAGAAAGCAAACCTATTTAGAGCTGAACGAGAATCTTGCACTGGATTTTGCTTGCTCTAAGTGATAAAGTAAGCTGATGCTCATAGCACATTGGACTACAGCAAGAGAAAGGGGGAGAAGCAGATGGAGCATCTCCTTCACTGTCATGAGCCCAGTGAGTAAAAGGAGTGAGGAAACCCTCTTTTGTCCACAGATTTACAAATACAAAAAATAAATAATATTCTAAGACAGTACAAATGCAAATACTGTTCCCTTGTGTCAATTACATACAGCATGCCTACATAGAGAGAATGGTAATTCTTCTTCATTCACAGACAGGACACATGGCAGTGCACTATTCAAAATGCTTTGATAATCTTAATTTTTGTTTCTGGTGCTGAGATATTATGAAAGGAACTGCATTTGCAACTTATTAAATACTTCCAGGAACAAATAGTTCACTTTGCTTGGGACTTGTAGTTTTCAGTAACTAATCATCCATGGAGCAGGAGCCGGTCAGGAGATACCCGTTGGTACCACTGGTCCCATTGGTGGTTGTCGCAGTGTGGGGATTCTTCCCTGGAGGTTCTGAGTCCTCCTCATCTGAGCTAGACTCAATATCACTTCGATCATCCTTGGACACCTGTGGAGTAGAAGCAGGTGAGTATAACCAGCACCTAAGAAATCATCAAGGTATGGCATGCTAGAAGCACATGCAGTCATACACAAAGGGAAACAGATCCCAGTGTTAAAAAATTGAAGAGGATGAGAACATTGCCATAGCAATAAGTTCCCCTTCATTGGAGAGATAAAATGTAGGCGACAAAGGTAAGTATCATGGAGGGCTAGACTTCCTGACCTCTTGAAGGTATCTTTCCATATTCAGAACATACTAGACCATGAATCCCGCTTTTAATCAAAAAGCAGCATACTGTGCCACTGGAACGGCATCACAGGAATTTAGCACAAATGGATCAATTTACTCATTGATGATCACATTCTCCTTGAGAATAATTTAAAGTCAGCTCTCAATTAACCATACCAATGGAGATAGTCACTAGCTCAGAACATTGAAAAAAATTCCTATTTGGCTTTTTAATGCATTGTTTAATGATTACATTTTTATTTTGTGTATGCTATAATTAATTAGGAATTTTGTTTCGTATGTCACACAACAAATGACAGCAGGAGGCATCTTTTTTTTTTTTTTTTTTGAGTCAGAGTCTTGCTCTGTTGCCTAGGCTGGAGTGCAGTGGTGTGATCCAGTTCACCACAACCTCTGCCTCCTGGGTTCAGGATTCTCCTGCCTTAGCCTCCCGAGTAGCTAGGACTACAGGCATGCACCACCATGCCCAGCTAATTTTTGTATTTTTAGTAGAGACAGGGTTTCAGTATGTTGGCCAGGCTGGTCTGGAACTCCTGACCTCAGGTGATCCACCCACCTCGACCTCCCAAAGTGTTGGGATTACAGGTGTGGGCCACCGTGCCTGGCCAGGAGGCATCTTAAGAACCTGCTGAGTGGGGCAGAGCTTGAAATATTTCCTGAGGAAAATCCACTGACCAGATCATCAAGAACTGGCTCCCTGCCAGGCGAGATGGCTCATGCCTGTAATCCCAGCACTCTGGGAGCCTGAGGTGGGTGGATCACCTGAGGTCGGGAGTTCAAGGACAGCCTGACCAACATGGAGAAACTCAGTCTCTACTAAAAAAAAAAAAAAAAAAAAGCCAGGTGTGGTGGCACATGCCTGTAATCCCAACCACTCCGGAGGCTGAGGCAGAAGAATCGCTTGAACCCAGGGGGCGGAGGCTGCGGTGAGCCGAGATCGTGCCATTGCACTCCAGCCTGGGCAATAAGAGCAAAACTGTCATAAAAAGAAAGAACTGGCTCCCATCCTGCCAAGTCTCTTCAATGCTCCATTCAATCTCCCTAAGTCACATGGAGGTCAAAATAAGGTGAGAAGATGTAAATCTATACATTACCACAAAGGACGAGAAAAATCCTACTGTCTAACAAGGAAGTAATTTTTGTGGGAAATTAAGAAAATACTGCTTTTAAGATAAAAATAGTTTGAACCTCCTACTCTGTAAGTCTAAATTATGGTAAGCATTCTTACCCAGAAGGCCTTAAGATTTTTGAGTAACTCATCACTGCTTACTTCTATTTTTCAGTAGTGTGACAAAAGAGACCTGGTAGCCTTCCTTCATAGGAACGTTCCCAATCTGGTCCTCCTGTGATTCTCTAGGGGTGGGCTGGGGAGGTTGGCAAAGTCCCCTGGGAGGTATGGCAGAATTAACTGGGGGCTTTCCCACATCACATCCCGTCTGTGCTACCATTACACTCTAACATGAGAATCCTGGACTCCCTCCACTCTGCCCAACTTGAGAAACTAACAGTTCCTGTGGGAGAACGTCCTCTCTCTCAGGTGGGTGGGGTCAGGAGAAAGCGAAAGCTCAGAACTACTGCTTTATGCCAACCAGTGGTGATGAAGTAAATATCGTAAAAGTGAACCTCGCTCCAATACCCTTTGAGATGGGACTGAACTCACACAGGCCATCTCCAAACAGATTTAGATACTCAGACTCCAAAATGGCTAAAGGTAATTGAACTTAAACATTGTGAGTCACAAAGCCAGCATTATAGTAAAGCTCCACTATGTTGATAAGTCCATTAGTCTTAAGTAGAAATCTCCAGTTTTACAAAGTGATTAATTTACATTTGCATGCTCAGTCAGATTTTTTAAATTGCACTTAGAAAAATCTATACTTACGTTACCTTCAAAGAAAGGACAATTTAGAATATCTCAAAATAGCCCAGAGGAAAATAACTCATGGCCAAGATGAATCTTACTGTCCCAGGTGAGAGCCGCAAGGGCAGCTAAGATATTGTGAAGCCTGAGATCTAGAATAAAATTAATCATCATCTCTTCATAAAGTAAAAGGAATAAGTTGAAGAGCAGGCAACGTGTCTGGTAGAAATAGCAATTCAATTTAGGACACAAGTAATCTAAGCAGCATTCCTGCATATTTAGTTATTGTTATCATATTGACAGTTTTGTGCATGTTGACTAAATTTGTATCCAAATGAGGACAGAGAGACTTTAAAATAGAAATACATGATCATTTTAAAGAGTGAGAGGTCACAGAGAAAAATGAACTTTAACTTCTGAACAATTAATTGATCAAAATAATTAGGATTTCTACTAGAGATGGTGCTGAGAAGTGGTTTCATACTACATGACTAGATGCCCCGACTTCCCCTGCAGAAGAGGCCAGCTCTGTTGACCTTGATGAATCAGAATGGTCACGTGCTACCATATGGCCCTGGGCAGGTCAGGCACACAGCTGATGCTCAGGCCTCCATTCTACAATGTGTTGATCCTCTCCCCCTCCAACTAGTTCTGTTTCTCCTACTTTACTTTGGTCTATTTTTGACTTTTAGCCAACATATTAAACACCAGTGAAAGAAATTCTTCTCTGTTGGATCATGCAACATTTAGCAGAACACAAGCTCACACCAAAGGGCCCTAATAGAGCTGTCTCTAGTGTCCCTTGCAGCTCATGGAACTGCAGCTCACATGAAGCCTCTAGCCAGTGTCAATAGGTTAGACAGAACAATATGCACGGAAACAAAAGCATCTGAGTGCCCCTCCAACAGGCAAGAGGCACTCAGGACAAGGACAGAGAGAGAGGAGGAGAAACTTACATGTAAAGGGTTCCACTTCCCAGCCTTCCAGGGTAGCAGAAGGAAGAGAACAAACAAGTAAGAACATGTCACAGAGAACGATCTGGAAAAGTCTCTGCTCTACACACATGGTGGGAGCTGAGGCTTAGGAAGCTTTATTCGAATCAACCTCAAGTCCACTTTTAACCAAAAAGATTTAACTAAATCTTGTTGGAAGTCATGAACAGATTTGTTTTTCAGTTTGAAAGAAAGGTTTGTTTAAACAGGCATACTGCACTAAGTGATCCTTCTCATAAAAGGAGAGAAGTGATTAAATTTCTGTTCAGTATAAATATAATCAGAAGAGGTCCATGGTTGACAGGAGGAGCGAGAGCGAACACAACAAATAATATATTATTAAGTCTAAAATTACAAATGCATATCATTGGGTGCCATCGCCAGCAAAGGAACACTGAAGACTTAAAAAAATGAACTAGAGAAGGAAATGACATTTTCGTTTATGTTTCTAGGTAGTTTTGTTCAATTCTGAAGAAATAATACCAATTTTGATGAAATATGAAATAGTAAATAGTTGATCCAGAGAAATTACAGAAACAAAATTTTCTAAGACATATTGAAAAAAGTGAGTTACAGCTTACCTTGCCTCTTGAAACAGCTTTGCAAGCTATTTTCACAATCAAGTAAGACCAGAAGCAGTTCAACCCTTGTATTAGCAACAGCAGTAGGTTAAAAACCCACCAGGAAGGGTAAGGTCCAACGATCTCCCAGCTTTCAAATAATGTGGTATTTAACACCCTAAGCAAAAGAAGCAAGTGATTAGTGAATGTGGCATTTTCCTTTGCTTTCCAAGGAACTCTCGTCACTCCTTTAAAGCAGAAGGTCAACAGTGTCTCCCAACTACCCCCTCTCTGGCAGGATGGTATGAAAGTTTGCCAGGTACTTAGAAATGTCATTTCCTGAAGAATTGCTCTGGTGGTATGACTTTCATTTGGTTTTAGGTTGAATATTTTTTCCCTATTCGCTTCTTCGAAAATGATAAAATAAATATAACGTAAAATTGACCATCTTGACTTTTTTAAAGTGTATGGTTCACTGGCATTAGGTAAATTCACATTGTTGTGCAACCATCACCGCCATTCATGGTCAGCACACTTTTCATCTTTCAAAACCAAGATTCTCTACCCATTCTACCAGCCTGCATCAACCACCATTCTCCTTCCTGTCTCTGTGAATTTGACTACCTTAGCTACAGCATCAAAGTAGAATCATAGTATTTGTCCTTTTGTGACAGGCTTGTTTCATCTTCAAGGTTCATCCATGTTGTGGCATGTGTCAGAACTTCCTTCCTTTTTAAGGCTGAATTATACGTATATATCATGTTTTATCCACTCATCCACTGAAATGGAACTTGGGTTGCTTCTACGTTTTGGCCATTGCAAATAATGCTACTAAGAACACGGGTCTACAAATATCACTCTGAGTATATATCTTTCAGGCATACATCCAGAAGTGGAATTGTTGGATCATATGTTTCCCCCTTCACTTTTGCCATCATTTCTTTCATTAATTTTCATTCATTGTTTTGTTTGGGATGCTGTATCTACTTGTTAAAAGGCCTGTATGATCTTTGAAGTTGCTTTTGGGCTTTAAATAAGTGAGAAGAATGCCATTCAATGCCAATACACTGTAAAAAAAGAGATTAACTCCTAAACATTACTTAAGTACAAGCCATATGCCTAGCACAGGGAAAAACAGTGGAAGTGAGAATATGAGTGAGACGTAGGCTCATATCTAGTAGGAGAGTCATTAGAGGGTCCTTAATTGTGTAAGGCTTCCCCTGGGAAAGCACTGACAATTGAAAGACATCATTTTGAAGTGATGTCTTGAAATGAGTATCGGAAGGATTTTGACAAAAATGATTAGAGAACAATGAATGTATTTAGTTTTAAGAGTATGTAAGAGTATGTATTTGAATTAGGAAAAATTATTTGAGGTAACTGGTTCTCTCTGTAATCTACCATCAGAACTAGAATGCAACAGCCACCTGGAGCAGATACCTCAAAGGCTGGTTTTAGTGCTTTGCTCTGGTCCCTGCCTGTGTCTGCTCCTAAGCACTTGGAAATGGACTCATGTCATCTGGACCCATATTGCTGCCACAGAGAAGCACAGCACCTGCATAATTTTGGAATCATTCTTATTCTCGGCTCTCCTCCTCAGCTTACCCCAGGGATGGTTTGGAGACCCACAAGAAAACTCACCTAAGTGCATTTCTACTGCCTGCCACTGCAGCACTTTGCTGGGACAATCTGATTCTAGAGGAGAGGCTGGGTGGACAACACTTAGTGGCTAAAGGGAAGGGAGAGAAAACTCTCGAATTTAAGACACAGATCACTCATATAAGAACATAAGACAAATAGATAATTTAAACAAAAGAAACTGTGATGAAAGCTTTGAGAGAGGTTAGAAAAGAACTTTGTGAATTAGAAAAGAAAAAAACAGGCCGGGCACAGTGGCTCACGCCTGTAATCCCTGCACTTTGGGAGACCGAAGTGGGCGGATCACCTGAGGTCAGGAGTTCAAGACCAGCCTGGCCAAGATGGTGAAACCCTGTCTCTACTAAAAATACAAAAAAAAAAAAAAAAAAAAAAAAAATTTAGCTGAGTGTGGTGGTGTGTGCCTGTAGTCCCAGCTACTCAGGAGGCTACAGCAGAATTGCTTGAACCCAGTAGGCGGAGGTTGCGGTGAGCCGAGATCATACCACTGCAGTCCAGCCTGGGTGATATAGCAAGACTCCATCTCAAAAAAAAAAAAAAAAAAAAGAGAGAGAGAGAAAAACAATTATTGCAGTTGGAATAAGAGGTAAAGAAAAAAGAAAAAAGGAGAGGCAAGGCACTGTGCCTCACTCCTGGAATCCCAGCACTTTGGGGGGCTGAGGTAGGAGGATTGTTTGAGTCCAGGAGTTTGAAACCAGCCCGGGCAACAGAGCGAGACCCTATCTCTATATAAATAAAATAAAAATTAACCATGTATGGTGGCAGACGCCTGCAGTTCCAGCTACTCGAAAGGCTGAGGCAGGAGGATCACTTGAGCAGGAGTTGCAGGTTACAGTGAAGCTATGATTGTGCCACCGCACCCCAGCCTCGGTAACAGAGTGAGACCTTGTCTCAAAAAAATAAAGGAAAAAGGAGAATGAACAACAAAATAGACAAATAGATTCTTCCCCATCCCCCAATTTCTGCCACTCCTATTTACAGACTAGAATGAGACTAACAGTTTGTCTCCAACCCTGCCATACTAGTTGTCTTTAAAGCGTAATACATAATAAACATGTTAAAATTCTAAAAACGATAGAAATTTAATGATTTGAATTTTACAAGTCATTAAAAGAATAATACCTCATGAAATAGTTGTATTCACTCTGGGGAAGGGGGATAATATTAGGAAATCTGTTAACATATTACAAACATAGGCCAAATTGGTATAAATGTAATGATTTCAACAGCATCAAAGACACTTGGTAATGTTTAATTCCTCATTGTTGATGTTTAACAATTAGGATACAAAGGACTTACTATGATTTTTGTAACCCTTTCAAATCAGCATATTAATAAACACCAGAATTATTTCCTTTAAAATCAGGAAAACCATGGACAAAAAGTATAACCATTATTATTTAACACTATTCCGGAAGCTCTGGCCATTGAGTATGGCAGGGAGTCAGAGACTGAATTTCAAATACATAGACATAAAATATCTATAAATATTTTAAAAACAGCAAACAACCAAAATGTCCCATAACAGGAAACACTAAAAATTAAAAATTTAGTTTTCATTCTTATTCCAGAAATTATTTTTTTTTTACATTTTAAAAATTTAATTTTTATAATTTAAGTTCTGGGATACATGTGCAGAACGTGCAGGTTTGTTACATAGGTATACATGTGCCATGGTGGTTTGCTGCACTCATCCACCTGTCATCTAGGTTTTAAGTCTCACATGCACTAGGTATTTGTCCTAATGCTCTCCTTCCTTCACTCCCCAGTCCCCGACAGGTCCCAGTGTGTGATGTTCCCCTCCCTGTGTCCTTGCGTTCTCATTGTTCAACTCCCACTTATGAGTGAGAACATGTGGTGTTTGGGTTTTGAGAAATTATTAATAATAAATAATTAATACTTATTAATAAATACAATTACTTTGTAAAAATGACAAAATTAGAATAATGCCTACATTCCTGCCTTGTTTATTATCTGAAGAAGCAGTTATCTCTTTAAACATCAGTTTGCAGGCCAGGGGGACAACAAGGCTCAACTCCGTGGCAGTGTGGGAGGACTCGCACACCTTACACTCTTTTATCTCCAGCACCCTGCAAAACACCTGGAAATAACATGCTTGCCAGACACGTTCGTTGATTGACCATGTGTTTGCTAATCCAACAATTCAATAAATATGAAGAAGAAAGCTCTGAAATAATAAAAATAATTTTATTTCAAAACTAGCTCTGCTTCTTGACATACTACACATGTTGATATTCAGAGAAACTTTAGTTCCCTTTGAACAGAAAGAAGTTCTGTGTAAATAGCAACAATGACTGCATTATGCTATTCATTATAAGTTAACCTTTGCTGGATTATAGACCGAGAAGCTTTCTCGCCATTGTGACGCTAGGGCTGATGCTACTGCTTGGCTTAATTTGAACAGGATGTCAGAGCAGCCGTTGGCAACATGGCATTCACATTAATTTCTGAAACACTGCATCAGGATTTATGGGCTTTGCCATGACAATCAGTGGCACCTCTGATTACTTATGAGATGCTGCTCAAAAGTAATGGGATTTCGTTGAAAATCAACTTGGCTTCCCGTAGAGACACTTGAGAAAATACAATCAGTGCACCAAATGGATATATCTCTCAGTGAGAAGCATGGTAAGAAAAACAATATATTAGGAATTTATACTGGGGGACAGAGAACATATGACACTCGGACTCTAATAAACAGTAAACCTAGGAAAGAGCCTTTGTTTGGCCCAAGAATGTTACAATTGAGGAAACTGGTTTTTTTTTTTTTGGACAAACTATTAAAATGGTGACTATAGAATCTTATTTCTGGGAGGTACTTTAGGAGTATGTACTTTAATGATGCCATCACGAACCTATGGTGACAGAGTTCAGGATAGTGGTTGTGACAGTTAATACTGAGTGTCAACTTGATTGGATTGAAGGATGCAAAGTATTGATCCTGGGTCTGTGAGGGTGTTGCCAAAGGAGATTAACACTTGAGTCAGTGGGCTGAGGAAGGCCGATCCACCCTTCATCTGGTGGGCACAATCTAACCAGCTGCCAGCAAATATAAAGCAGGCAGAAACACGAGAAAGGTGAGACGGGTCCAGCCTCCCAGCCTACATCTTTCTCCTGTGCTGGATGCTTCCTGCCCTCAAACATCGGACTCCGAGTTCTTCAGTTTTGAGACTCAGACTGGCTCTCCTTGCTCCTCAAGCTCGCAGCCAGCCTACTGTGGGACCCTGTGATAGTGTAAGTTAATACTTAATAAACTCCTATATGTCTCTCCTATTAGTTCTATCCCTCTAGGGAACCCTGACTAATAACAGCGGTTGTCTTTGAGGGAGGATTGACCGGGGGTGGGGGGATCTAAGGGAGGCTGGACCCTTCTATATCTTGATCTGGGTGATGATCACATGGGTTATACATACATACAAATTTATCGAGCCATATACTGAAGATTTTTTGCACTATATTGCATATAGGAATTATACGCCAATAAAATAAAATGGAAGACAGTACCCTGTGGGCCAAACAAAACACATATATACAAAAAAAACACACAATGTACAGCTTTCGGCTTTAAGAATTACTCTAATATCAGTGTTCTCCTTAGATGCTTAGATGCAAAGGGGTACGGCCTCAAGTATCTTATTTAAGACACTTTGTGTTTGCTTCACAAAAACGGTTGTAAACTGTTGTGCATAAATGTGTTCATCCCCCACACACATAATAAAGAACTGTATAATAGTTCTATGATAATCAAAGTTAAGATAAAGAACCCATAAAAGTTAAGCATGAGCTAAAGTAACTACAGGGCATGGCTAAATTAAATTTTATGATTCATTAAAATCACCTACCAAGGCTAAGCTTTTGGGGTGGTCACAGATGAATTTGTATTCAACATATGGCTTCTAAGAAAATAAATTCTTTTCTTTTCCAAATAATAGCAGCGAACCTCTACTGTTGCCTAATGAGTACAGAGGCAGAAGGGACCTGAGATCATTTTTCTTTTCATTCAGGTTAGGCTCACTTAACCACTAGATGGCATATCATGCATGCACAGTGCATACTCAGGCAGGTTTGTTCTGCCCAAACCTTTTGCTAAGGGTGAGTCCCAGTACAGAAAACACTTGATCTCCATGTTATACCCCCCATTCTAAAAATCCCATCAAATGAATGGGCATGCCATCAAATGAATGGACATCCCATCAAATGCATGAAGAGGCGTCAGTGTGAGCTGTTTTCGTCCTGCATTTGACAGAAATGTGCCTACAGGGCAAAGCTGGGCTCCATGCATTTCACTACTGATGCCCTGATACACCTGTGACCACCTCAATATCTTAGCCTTGGTGGGTGATTTTAATGAATCATAAAATTTGATTTGGCCATGCCCTGTAGTTACTTTAGCTCATTCTTACCCTTTATGGGTTCTTCATCTTAACTTTGATTATCATAGACATAAGGGATATGTTGTGTGGGATGCATACATTCATGCAGAACAGTTTACAACTTTTTTTTTTTGTGAGGCAAACACAAGGGAGTCTTAAAGAAGACACTTAAGGCCATACCCATTTGAATTCTAAGCATCACTGTGACTTAAAGCATTATGCTTTCCCCTGAAACCTGAGGACTGAGGTCTCATAATGTCACAGAGTGCAGTGTAAAAAGACCTTCACTGGCATCTTACTCCAAAAAGCTATCTCCAATGCTCAATTTCCCCATTCTCATTGCAACTTCCAAGTAAGAGTTTAAATCCATTCTCTGTAATATGTAAAATTAGATGAACATTCTTTCAGCCCTGTCCATCTTACTTTTAAATACTCCAGTGACATACAGGCAGGAGCACATAATGGTAATCAAGACGTTAACAATGGCCCAGGTGATCTTATTGTATGAATGGGTTACAGGTGCATGTTTTTGATGACACCATGGCCCTTGGCCATGGCAAGTAACCGCAAGTTTACCTCCACCGCTCCTCCCCTACTTTAACTAAAGAGTTCTATCTGAGCCTTGGGTTGTATGTTTTTGGAATGATCTCTAAAAAAACCACAATAATAATTAGACCCAAGTCAAATATCCAGAGAGCCAAGATTTCTTCTCTAAGGAACAGAGTCAGGGCCTCACTTTAAGGAGTGCTACATAATGTCAGTGAGGATACCTTGAAAAGTAAAATGAACTCTGTGGTCAAAATTAGGGTGTGGTTTACTTCATAGCTTTTGAATGGTCTTGACTTTGCTTTCCCAAACAGACCTCAGTGTATTTCATGATGTGCGTTTCTCTGGCATATATGTTCATTTGACCTACATAAAACATAAATGAAAGTAGACTCTACCTCAGATGACTAATCTGCTAGCATGTTTTGTCCATTTTAAAGTAGATGCTGATAGAAATGCATTTAAAATTCACTCTGAACAAAAAACGTGGGCATTTAAAACCTGAAAGTCAGGTAATTAAGTCATGATTACAAGCAGCCCTCGTTGTGCGGGTTTTCTTAAGGTAACAGAAGTTCCAGGCTTAAATAACATCAACATCATTAGTCAACATCATGTTGACATTAGTCAACATCAAGACTATTACAAGGCTGAGAATGATGTTTGCAATTTCCTTCCTTTTTAACAAGACTGCCCCTGCTGCAGCTTGCATTCTCCACAACACTGGTGTTGATATCAAGTTCCCAGTTTTGGGAGGACAGCTTCTGGGTAGCCTCCAGCATGGGTGCCTCATTATCTTGAATAAAAAAGTCACTAATCTATTAATCTGTAGCAAACATGGAAGTTACTTATTTTCTTAATTTTTTTTGTAGAGACAGGGTCTCACTAAGTTCCCCAGGCTGGTCTTGCACTCCTGAGCTCAAGTGATTCTCCCACCTTGGCCTCCTGAAGTGTTGGGATTACAAGCATGAGCCACCATGCCTGGCCAGAAGTCATTTCTTTATCCCCGGACAGGAATCTGAACTTGAACATGAACAAATAATCTATCTTTCATTTCGCAGTGCACATAAGAGTTCCATCTGTATCCTTAGCCAATAGGACATGGGGTCAGTGAATTTATTTTTACTTTCAGGTCATAGCCAGGCCAGTCTTAGGAATTGGTCTCTTATCCCAGGAAGTTTGTAATTGGTGACTTCCTGGCTGGGGTAGATGTTATTATTATTATTTTTTTTTTCCAAAAGTACTTGCTGCCCTATTTGCTGTCCGTCTGCCTGAATTCCTAACTCTGCCACTGCCTGGTCTACTTACCCACGCTCCTGACCTCCCAACCGGAGTCCTTCCAGCCAAGGCTGTGTCCTTCGGGATGTATCCTGATTCCAACATGCTTGTTTTCAGCCCTCTAGTTAGCTCTTTGTTGCCTATGTGTGCATAAGACAGACTTTTGCTTGGTTCTCTATAACTTCTCTTCCTGGAGTAATTACCATGTGTTAAGCACTGTGCCAAATATGTTACATACATTGCTTCATTTTTGCCCATTCAACGTCTCTATAAGATCCTCAAATAGCAACACTAATACTAGTTAATACTTATTGAACCTTAACTATACGTTAGGAACCGGGCTTACGCTTTATATGTTAACTCATTTAATTCTCAGGAAATAAAGCCTATGGGATAACTTCTATTTCTTTTTTTCCACACTGTGTCCTGTAATTATCCCTATTTTTCTTTTTCTTTTTTTTTTTTGAGACGGAGTCTCGCGCTGTCACCCAGGCTGGAGTGCAGTGGCCGGATCTCAGCTCACTGCAAGCTCCGCCTCCCGGGTTCACGCCATTCTCCTGCCTCCACCTCCGGAGTAGCTGGGACTACAGGCGTCCGCCACCTCGGCCGGCTAGTTTTTTGTATTTTTTAGTAGAGACGGGGTTTCACCGTGTTCACCAGGATGGTCTCGATCTCCTGACCTCGTGATCCGCCCGTCTCGGCCTCCCAAAGTGCTGGGATTACAGGCTTGAGCCACCGCGCCCGGCCTATCCCTATTTTTCATATGAGGACATGGAAGCAGAGGAATGTAAATAACATTCCCCAAGTCAGATTGCATTGGTGGGCGACACTGAGACTTGAAGCTACCTGTCTGCTGGTCTAGGCCATCAGGTTCTCCCATTCCTTTCTCTGTTCTTCACCCAGGCTTACACTCAGAGCTGATCCGTCCCCACATTATGATGGAGGATGAACATCAATATCTCTGTTCAGCATTTCTGCAGATATTTGCCATTGGCCTGTAATTCCCTGTAATGTGTTGTCCCTTGGGCTCATAAGCTAGTTTCTGGTAGCCATAAGCCAGGCCCTGCTGCTTCAATGACCCATTTGGTTTTATTTATGTGGTTTCCCCACTTTGGCCCACCCCACTTGACCCTTAAATCCCAATATAATTGTCTCCATTACTGAAAATTATATAATTCCTTTCATTACTACTTTGTCATGTACACAAAATATTTAAGACACAAAACCAAAGATCTTCGTAAATTCAACAAGGAAATGGGAGTGCCAGCCCTGTGCCCTTTTCTTTGCTTTTCTCTTTGAAAGGACTGAGGCGGATGTGTATCTGTAAATATCCCTTACTTTAAGAAAAGGATAGATAAGACTGACTCCTGCTAGGCAGGTAGAAGCCTAAGAAAGACTGTGATTCCAGGGACTTACTCTTCCAGTTTTCTAAAAGAGTATAAAACCAGCCTCCCATCCTCATAGAGGCAGGATGGCAGAAGTGGCTCTGAAACCTCCCTACACTTGTGTGCTCCTCCCTGAAGGGCTACGTTTGCTCATTTCCATTGTAGGATCATTCCCAGCAAGGCCAATGGCAGGCCAAGCACTCTTGGGTCTAGGTGGGGAATGCTGTCAGATTACCATGGGCTTCCTTACCTTTTTTCCCTTTTCCCCTTCCCTTGAAGATTTCAATGGTATGTTTTGTAGAGGTGAGAGAAAACAAAGACCAAACACGTACCAATTTGAGACTCTGGTTGTGAGATTATTTGTTTCAGCTTCAAAGTTTCTGGGTCTAATCAATTAACTCAGTTAAAGTAGAAAATCTTGGTCATTCTGATAATTCACTGAACTCATCTCTGACGGACCACACTGACAAGGAAGTAGAGAGGGAATTTCTAGCTGCCTGGCAGAAGGAGCCTGTTTACAGGGTGGCTATTTACAGCAGAAACACAGAGAGGCTGCTCTAGTTACTTGCTTCTTGGGAATAGCTTCCATTTTGGCTTCCTATCTGGGCAGTTGCTGAGGCTGGGACAATTTGTATTTTCTCATTTTAACAACTTCAATACCCATCTATGGGTGGGATAGGTTCTTAAGCCAGAGGGGCCTGCAGTGGGGTGGGGGCATGCTTATTGCACTGATCACAGCCCACGGGAGTGATGTGGTTTTGTACATTCCCTAGAGAAGGAAATGAGGCACACAGTATCCATCTTTATGCCTCCATGCTGAGAGTCACACATGGATATTTCAAATGAAGATCCCTAGAGATGACTAGAAAGCATGAGTAAAATACTTCCCTAACTAGTCCACTGAAGGATTTAAGAGAGCTAGAGCCATAGTAATATTTCCTTCTGTTTGGAAGATGTTCAAAGACTTCATGTTTATTAGATTCAGTCTCGTTATTAACTGTAAAGTCAGCAGATCAGATACAATACCAACTTTTTGGTCAGGAGATCAAGATCCTAAAATAGTATTTAATTATCCAAGGTCACAAGACAGAGGTTTTGTTGTTTCTTACCAAAACATATAATCTTTAGGAATCCCTCTCTCCTTCTTTTAAAACTTACATTAAAAAAGAGAATGCGGGCTGGGCGTGGTGGCTCACGCCTGTAATCCCAGAGCTTTGGGAGGCTGAGGTGGGATCACTTGAGCCTAGGAGTTCAGGAACACCCTGGGCAGCACAGTGGGACCTTGTCTCTACAAAAATAAAAATTAGCCAGGTGTGGCAGCACACGCCTGTAGTCCCAGCTACTGGGGGGGGGGGGGCGGGCTGAGGCAGAAGGCTCGCTTGAGCCCAGGAGTTCAAGGCTACAGTGAGCTATAAGCATGCACTGTACTTCCATCTGGGTAACAGAGCAAAGGCCTGTCTCGAAAAAAACAAACACAGAATGTATAGTCTTGAAACAATTTTTAGCAAATAAGAGCTAAAAGGGAGGTTTAGAAGTGATCATGTTCAGGCTGGCAAGACAGGAAGAATGCTTCCCTCTGCTGCCTAAAAATCTCTCGAGAAGGTTCTGGTAGGGTCTTGGCTCTGGGAGAATCTCAGTATTTAACTCTTTAGGGATCAAATTCCACCCATCTTATTTAGCTTGTAGGGAGTCAACATCACCTTAGGCATTGTGTGTGTACTCTGGGTATCAGAACTTCAGGTAGGCCTTACCCTGTCTGCACTGCAGGCCTGGTTGTGAGACTTCTCTACCACATCCAGGAGGCAACCGTTTTCCTAAAGCAATGTATTAACTAACAGGTTCATCTGTGATCACGAAAAAATTTCTGAAAACTGAATATTATGTATTATTATGTAAAGTATATATACTCACTTGCATTTTGTCCTTTGGCCCTTAAAGAAATCCAGGCCTAGACACTTGAACACACCAATTGGTTGGTGGGTCCAAGAGTTATGCTAAGGAGTACGCTACTGTTCCTGAGACACAGACCCTCCTTCTTTCCAACTTCCTTCTTCTCATCTCTCATGTCTTATCTCTGAGACACGGACCCATAGTGCCTCCTGGCTCTCTGGACTCTGATACTTACATGGGGAGTGGTATTTGATGCCTGGCTTCTCGCCCCCTCTGGAAAGCCCTGACTTCCCTGATGCTGTCTGCTCTAGGGGTCCCCGTCCTGACACTGTCCCCCAAATTCCACCCCCAGCCCCATCAAGCCACACCAACTCCTTCATTTGCACACAGGTGGAGAGGGAGGATGGGAGCAGTTGGGCATGGGGTGGGTGGCAGGAAAGCAGGGGATAAGAGGACAGTGTTTTACCCTTACCTAGAGGGTAAGAAATTTCTCCTCTAGCTAGCTGTGTGTGTGAGGATGTGATTTGGCATGGAATTCTAAACAGGTATAGATTCTACTGGAAGTGTTACAATACTTTAAAATGAAGGTCTGTTTTTATTTCAATATTTACAAGATTAATTCTTCACTTTTATCCTGCAAAAATATCCCTGAAAATTTTGGAAGTGCTGCTAAAAAGAGAAAAAAGTATCCTAGGCCTGCAGTCTTGAGAGAGATTCTGCACCATATTATCTCTAGGT